>NC_072439.2:5008333-5637500 GCF_028878055.3 Symphalangus syndactylus
AGTTTCACAGAATGCTTCTGTGTAGTTTATATTTGAATATATTTCTTTTTCCACTACTACGCTCTTAGCGCTCCAAATGTCCAGTTGTATTTTCTACGGAAAGAGTGTTCAGATCTGCTCAATCAAAAGTATGTTTTAACTCTGTTAGCTGAATGCACAGATCAGAAAGAAGTTTCACCGAATGTTTCTGTGTAGTTTATATTTGAAGACATTCCTTTTTCCACTATTACCCTCTTAGCGCTCCGAATCTCCACTTGCATTTTCTACAAAAAGAGTGTTTCATAACTGCTCAATCAAAAATATGTTTTATCTCTGTTAACTGAATTTACAGATCAGAAATAAGTTTCACAGAATGCATCTGTGTAGTTTTTATTTGAAGATATTCTTTTTCCCAATGTAGGCCTCTTAGCGCTTAGCATGTCCAATTGCAGTTTCTACAGAAAGAGTGTTTCAGAACGGCTCAATCAAAAGTAAGGTTCAACTCTGTTAGTTGAATGCACAGAACAGAAAGAATTTTCACAGAATGCTACTGTGTAGTTTATATTTGAATATATTCCTTTTTCCACTATTACCCTCTTAGCGCTCCGAATGTCCACTTGCATTTTCTACAGAAAGAGTGTTCAGAACTGTGCAATCAAAAGTATGGTTTAACTCTGTTAGCTTAATGAACATATCAGAAATAAGTTTCACAAAATGCTTCTGTGTAGTTTTTATTTGAAGATATTATTTTTCCCAATAGAGGCCTCTTAGCGCTCAGAATGTCCAATTGCAGTTTCTAAAGAAAGGGTGTTTCAGAACGGCTCAATCAAAAGTAAGGTTCAACTCTGTTAGTTGAATGCACAGAACAGAAAGTAGTTTCATACAATGCTTCTGTGTAGTTTATATTTGAACATATTCTTTTTTCCACTATTACCCACTTAGCGCTACGAATGTCCCGTTTCATTTTCTACAGAGAGAGTGTTTCAAAACTGCTCAATCAAAAGTATGGTTTAACTCTGTTAGCTGAATGCTCAGATCAGAAAGAAGTTTCACAGAATGCTTCTGTGTAGTTTATATTTGAATATATTCCTTTTTCCACTACTACTCTCTTAGCGCTCCAAATGTCCAGTTGCATTTTCTACGGAAAGAGTGTTCAGATCTGCTCAATCAAAAGTATGGTTTAACACTGTTAGCTCAATGCACAGATCAGAAAGAAGTTTCACAGAATTATTCTGTGTTGTTTATATTTGAAGACATTCCTTTTTCCACTATTACCCTCTTAGCTCTCCGAATCTCCTCTTGCATTTTCTACAGAAAGAGTGTTTCAGAACGGCTCAATCAAAACTAAGGTTCAAATCTTTTAGTTGAACAAACAGAACAGAAAGAAGTTTCACACAATTCTTCTGTGTAGTTTTTATTTGTAGACATTCTTTTTCAAAATATAGGCCTCCTAGCGCTCAGAATGTCCAATTGCAGTTTCTACAGAAAGAGTGTTTCAGAACGGCTCAATCAAAAGTAAGGTTCAACTCTGTTAGTTGAATGCACAGAACAGAAAGAAGATTCATACAATGCTTCTGTGTAGTTTATATTTGAACATATTCTTTTTTCCACTATTACCCACTTAGCGCTACGAATGTCCAGTTGCATTTTCTACAGACAGAGTGTTTCAAAACTGCTCAATCAAAAGTATGGTTTAACTCTGTTAGCTGAATGCTCAGATCAGAAAGAAGTTTCACAGAATGCTTCTGTGTAGTTTATATTTGAATATATTCCTTTTTCCACTACTACGCTCTTAGCGCTCCAAATGTCCAGTTGCATTTTCTACAGAAAGAGTGTTCAGATCTGCTCAATAAAAAGTATGGTTTAACTCTGTTAGCTGAATGCACAGATCAGAAAGAAGTTTCACAGAATGCTTCTGTGTAGTTTATATTTGAATATATTCCTTTTTCCACTACTACGCTCTTAGCGCTCCAAATGTCCAGTTGCATTTTCTACAGAAAGAGTGTTCAGATCTGCTCAATAAAAAGTATGGTTTAACTCTGTTAGCTGAATGCACAGATCAGAAAGAAGTTTCACTGAATGATTCTGTGTAGTTTATATTTGAAGACATTACTTTTTCCACTATTACCCACTTAGCGCTCCGAATCTCCACTTGCATTTTCTACAAAAAGAGTGTTTCATAACTGCTCAATCAAAAATATGTTTTATCTCTGTTAACTGAATTTACAGATCAGAAATAAGTTTCACAGAATGCATCTGTGTAGTTTTCATTTGAAGATATTCTTTTTCCCAATGTAGGCCTCTTAGCGCTTAGCATGTCCAATTGCAGTTTCTACAGAAAGAGTGTTTCAGAACGGCTCAATCAAAAGTAAGGTCCAACTCTGTTATTTGAATGCACAGAACAGAAAGAATTTTCACAGAATGCTACTGTGTAGTTTATATTTAAATATATTCCTTTTTCCACTATTACCCTCTTAGCGCTCCGAATGTCCACTTGCATTTTCTACAGAAAGAGTGTTCAGAACTGCGCAATCAAAAGTATGGTTTAACTCTGTTAGCTTAATGAACATATCAGAAATAAGTTTCACACAATATTCTGTGTAGTTTTTATTTGAAGATATTATTTTTCGCAATAGAGGCCTCTTAGCGCTCAGAATGTCCAATTGCAGTATCTACAGAAAGAGTGTTTCAGAACGGCTCAATCAAAAGTAAGGTTCAACTCTGTTATTTGAATGCACAGAACAGAAAGAAGTTTCATACAATGCTTCTGTGTAGTTTATATTTGAACATATTATTTTTTCCACTATTACCCACTTAGCGCTACGAATGTCCCGTTGCATTTTCTACAGACAGATTGTTTCAAATCTGCTCAATCAAAAGTATGGTTTAACTCTGTTAGCTGAATGCTCAGATCAGAAAGAAGTTTCACAGAATGCTTCTGTGTAGTTTATATTTGAATATATTCCTTTTTCCACTACTACTCTCTTAGCGCTCCAAACGTCCAGTTGCATTTTCTACAGAAAGAGTGTTCAGATCTGCTCAATCAAAAGTATGGTTTAACACTGTTAGCTGAATGCACAGATCAGAAAGAAGTTTCACAGAATGATTCTGTGTAGTTTATATTTGGAGACATTCCTTTTTCCACTATTACCCTCTTAGCGCTCCGAATCTCCACTTGCATTTTCTACAGAAAGAGTGTTTCAGAACGGCTCAATCAAAACTAAGGTTCAACTCTTTTAGTTGAACAAACAGAACAGAAAGAAGTTTCACAAAATTCTTCTGTGTAGTTTTTATTTGTAGACATTCTTTTTCCCAATATAGGCCTCCTATCGCTCAGAATGTCCAATTGCAGTTTCTACAGAAAGAGTGTTTCAGAACGGCTCAATCAAAAGTAAGGTTCTACTCTGTTAGTTGAATGCACAGAACAGAAAGAAGTTTCATACAATGCTTCTGTGTAGTTTATATTTGAACATATTCTTTTTTCCACTATTACCCACTTAGCGCTACGAATGTCCAGTTGCATTTTCTACAGACAGAGCGTTTCAAAACTGCTCAATCAAAAGTACTGTTTAACTCTTTTAGCTGAATGCTCAGATCAGAAAGAAGTTTCACAGAATGCTTCTGTGTAGTTTATATTTGAATATATTCCTTTTTCCACTACTACCCTCTTACCGCTCCAAATGTCCAGTTGCATTTTCTACAGAAAGAGTGTTCAGATCTGCTCAATCAAAAGTATGTTTTAACTCTGTTAGCTGAATGCACACATCAGAAAGAAGTTTCACAGAATGATTCTGTGTAGTTTATATTTGGAGACATTCCTTTTTCCACTATTACCCTCTTAGCTCTCCGAATCTCCACTTGCATTTTCTACAGAAAGAGTGTTTCAGAACGGCTCAATCAAAACTAAGGTTCAACTCTTTTAGTTGAACAAACAGAACAGAAAGAAGTTTCACACAATTTTTCTGTGTAGTTTTTATTTGTAGACATTCTTTTTCCCAATATAGGCCTCCTAGCGCTCAGAATGTCCAATTGCAGTTTCTACAGAAAGAGTGTTTCAGAACGGCTCAATCAAAAGTAAGGTTCAAATCTGTTAGTTGAATGCACAGAACAGAAAGAATTTTCACAGAATGCTACTGTGTAGTTTATATTTGAATATATTCCTTTTTCCACTATTAAACTCTTAGCGCTCCGAATGTCCACTTGCATTTTCTACAGAAAGAGTGTTCAGAACTGCGCAATCAAAAGTATGGTTTAACTCTGTTAGCCTAATGAACATATCAGAAATAAGTTTCACACAATGCTTCTGTGTAGTTTTTATTTGAAGATATTATTTTTCCCAATAGAGGCCTCTTAGCGCTCAGAATGTCCAATTGCAGTTTCTACAGAAAGAGTGTTTCAGAAAGGCTCAATCAAAAGTAAGTTTCAACTCTGTTAGTTGAATGCACAGAACAGAAAGAAGTTTCATACAATGCTTCTGTGTAGTTTATATTTGAACATATTCTTTTTTCCACTATTACCCACTTAGCGCTACGAATGTCCAGTAGCATTTTCTACAGACAGAGTGTTTAAAAACTGCTCAATCAAAAGTATGGTTTAACTCTGTTAGCTGAATGCTCAGATCAGAAAGAAGTTTCACAGAATGCTTCTGTGTAGTTTATATTTGAATATATTCCTTTTTCCACTACTACGCTCTTAGCGCTCCAAATGTCCAGTTGCATTTTCTACAGAAAGAGTGTTCAGATCTGCTCAATCAAAAGTATGGTTTAACTCTGTTAGCTGAATGCACAGATCAGAAGGAAGTTTCACAGAATGATTCTGTGTAGTTTATATTTGGAGACATTCCTTTTTCCACTATTACCCTCTTAGCGCTCCGAATCTCCACTTGCATTTTCTACAGAAAGAGTGTTTCAGAACGGCTCAATCAAAACTAAGGTTCAACTCTTTTAGTTGAACAAACAGAACAGAAAGAAGTTTCACACAATTCTTCTGTGTAGTTTTTATTTGTAGACATTCTTTTTCCCAAAATAGGCCTCTTAGCGCTCAGAATGTCCAATTCCAGTTTCTACAGAAAGAGTGTTTCAGAACGGCTCAATCAAAAGTAAGGTTCAACTCTGTTAGTTGAATGCACAGAACAGAAAGATGTTTCATACAATGCTTCTGTGTAGTTTCTATTTGAACATATTCTTTTTTCCACTATTACCCACTTAGCGCTTCGAATGTCCAGTTGCATTATCTACAGACAGAGTGTTTCAAAACTGCTCAATCAAAAGTATGGTTTAACTCTGTTAGCTGAATGCTCAGATCAGAAAGAAGTTTCACAGAATGCTTCTGTGTAGTTTATATTTGAATATATTCCTTTTTCCACTACTACGCTCTTAGCGCTCCAAATGTCCAGTTGCATTTTCTACAGAAAGAGTGTTCAGATCTACTCAATGAAAAGTATGGTTTAACTCTGTTAGCTGAATGCACAGATCAGAAGGAAGTTTCACCGAATGATTCTGTGTAGTTTATATTTGAAGACATTCCTTTTTCCACTAGTACCCTCTTAGCGCTCCGAATCTCCACTTGCATTTTCTACAAAAAGAGTGTTTCATAACTGCTCAATTAAAAATATGTTTTATCTCTGTTAACTGAATTTACAGATCAGAAATAAGTTTCACAGAATGCATCTGTGTAGTTTTTATTTGAAGATATTCTTTTTCCCAATGTAGGCCTCTTAGCGCTTAGCATGTCCAATTGCAGTTTCTACAGAAAGAGTGTTTCAGAACGGCTCAATCAAAAGTAAGGTTCAACTCTGTTAGTTGAATGCACAGAACAGAAAGTATTTTCACAGAATGCTACTGTGTAGTTTATATTTGAATATATTCCTTTTTCCACTATTACCCTCTTAGCGCTCCGAATGTCCACTTGCATTTTCTACAGAAAGAGTGTTCAGAACTGCGCAATCAAAAGTATGGTTTAACTCTGTTAGCTTAATGAACATATCAGAAATAAGTTTCACACAATGCTTCTGTGTAGTTTTTGTTTGAAGATATTATTTTTCCCAATAGAGGCCTCTTAGCGCTCAGAATGTCCAATTGCAGTTTCTACAGAAAGAGTGTTTCAGAAAGGCTCAATCAAAAGTAAGGTTCAACTCTGTTAGTTGAATGCACAGAACAGAAAGAAGTTTCATACAATGCTTCTGTGTAGTTTATATTTGAACATATTCTTTTTTCCACTATTACCCACTTAGCGCTACGAATGTCCAGTTGCATTTTCTACAGACAGAGTGTTTCAAAACTGCTCAATCAAAAGTATGGTTTAACTCTGTTAGCTGAATGCTCAGATCAGAAAGATGTTTCACAGAATGCTTCTGTGTAGTTTATATTTGAATATATTCCTTTTTCCACTACTACTCTCTTAGCGCTCCAAATGTCCAGTTGCATTTTCTACAGAAAGAGTGTTCAGATCTGCTCAATCAAAAGTATGTTTTAACTCTGTTAGCTGAATGCACAGATCAGAAAGAAGTTTCACAGAATGATTCTGTGTAGTTTATATTTGGAGACATTCCTTTTTCCACTATTACCCTCTTAGCGCTCCGAATCCCCATGGCATTTTCTACAGAAAGAGTGTTTCAGAACGGCTCAATCAAAACTAAGGTTCAACTCTTTTAGTTGAACAAACAGAACAGAAAGAAGTTTCACACAATTCTTCTGTGTAGTTTTTATTTGTAGACATTCTTTTTCCCAATATAGGCCTCCTAGCGCTCAGAATGTCCAATTGCAGTTTCTACAGAAAGAGTGTTTCAGAACGGCTCAATCAAAAGTAAGGTTCAACTCTGTTAGTTGAATGCACAGAACAGAAAGAATTTTCACAGAATGCTACTGTGTAGTTTATATTTGAATATATTCCTTTTTCCACTATTACCCTCTTAGCGCTCCGAATGTCCACTTGCATTTTCTACAGAAAGAGTGTTCAGAACTGCGCAATCAAAAGTATGGTTTAACTCTGTTAGCCTAATGAACATATCAGAAATAAGTTTCACACAATGCTTCTGTGTAGTTTTTATTTGAAGATATTATTTTTCCCAATAGAGGCCTCTTAGCGCTCAGAATGTCCAATTGCAGTTTCTACAGAAAGAGTGTTTCAGAAAGGCTCAATCAAAAGTAAGGTTCAACTCTGTTAGTTGAATGCACAGAACAGAAAGAAGTTTCATACAATGTTTCTGTGTAGTTTATATTTGACCATATTCTTTTTTCCACTATTACCCACTTAGCGCTACGAATGTCCAGTAGCATTTTCTACAGACAGAGTGTTTCAAAACTGCTCAATCAAAAGTATGGTTTAACTCTGTTAGCTGAATGCTCAGATCAGAAAGAAGTTTCACAGAATGCTTCTGTGTAGTTTATATTTGAATATATTCCTTTTTCCACTACTACGCTCTTAGCGCTCCAAATGTCCAGTTGCATTTTCTACAGAAAGAGTGTTCAGATCTGCTCAATCAAAAGTATGGTTTAACTCTGTTAGCTGAATGCACAGATCAGAAGGAAGTTTCACAGAATGATTCTGTGTAGTTTATATTTGGAGACATTCCTTTTTCCACTATTACCCTCTTAGCGCTCCGAATCTCCACTTGCATTTTCTACAGAAAGAGTGTTTCAGAACGGCTCAATCAAAACTAAGGTTCAACTCTTTTAGTTGAACAAACAGAACAGAAAGAAGTTTCACACAATTCTTCTGTGTAGTTTTTATTTGTAGACATTCTTTTTCCCAATATAGGCCTCTTAGCGCTCAGAATGTCCAATTCCAGTTTCTACAGAAAGAGTGTTTGAGAACGGCTCAATCAAAAGTAAGGTTCAACTCTGTTAGTTGAATGCACAGAACAGAAAGAAGTTTCATACAATGCTTCTGTGTAGTTTATATTTGAACATATTCTTTTTTCCACTATTACCCACTTAGCGCTTCGAATGTCCAGTTGCATTATCTACAGACAGAGTGTTTCAAAACTGCTCAATCAAAAGTATGGTTTAACTCTGTTAGCTGAATGCTCAGATCAGAAAGAAGTTTCACAGAATGCTTCTGTGTAGTTTATATTTGAATATATTCCTTTTTCCACTACTACGCTCTTAGCGCTCCAAATGTCCAGTTGCATTTTCTACAGAAAGAGTGTTCAGATCTACTCAATCAAAAGTATGGTTTAACTCTGTTAGCTGAATGCACAGATCAGAAGGAAGTTTCACCGAATGATTCTGTGTAGTTTATATTTGAAGACATTCCTTTTTCCACTAGTACCCACTTAGCACTCCGAATCTCCACTTGCATTTTCTACAAAAAGAGTGTTTCATAACTGCTCAATCAAAAATATGTTTTATCTCTGCTAACTGAATTTACACATCAGAAATAAGTTTCACAGAATGCATCTGTGTAGTTTTTATTTGAAGATATTCTTTTTCCCAATGTAGGCCTCTTAGCGCTTAGCATGTCCAATTGCAGTTTCTACAGAAAGAGTGTTTCAGAACGGCTCAATCAAAAGTAAGGTTCAACTCTGTTAGTTGAATGCACAGAACAGAAAGAATTTTCACAGAATGCTACTGTGTAGTTTATATTTGAATATATTCCTTTTTCCACTATTACCCTCTTAGCGCTCCGAATGTCCACTTGCATTTTCTACAGAAAGAGTGTTCAGAACTGCGCAATCAAAAGTATGGTTTAACTCTGTTAGCTTAATGATCATATCAGAAATAAGTTTCACACAATGCTTCTGTGCAGTTTTTATTTGAAGATATTATTTTTCCCAATAGAGGCCTCTTAGCGCTCAGAATGTCCAATTGCAGTTTCTACAGAAAGAGTGTTTCAGAAAGGCTCAATCAAAAGTAAGGTTCAACTCTGTTAGTTGAATGCACAGAACAGAAAGAAGTTTCATACAATGCTTCTGTGTAGTTTATATTTGAACATATTCTTTTTTCCACTATTACCCACTTAGCGCTACGAATGTCCAGTTGCATTTTCTACAGACAGAGTGTTTCAAAACTGCTCAATCAAAAGTATGGTTTAACTCTGTTAGCTGAATGCTCAGATCAAAAAGATGTTTCACAGAATGCTTCTGTGTAGTTTATATTTGAATATATTCCTTTTTCCACTACTACTCTCTTAGCGCTCCAAATGTCCAGTTGCATTTTCTACAGAAAGAGTGTTCAGATCTGCTCAATCAAAAGTATGGTTTAACTCTGTTAGCTGAATGCACAGATCAGAAAGAAGTTTCACAGAATGATTCTGTGTAGTTTATATTTGGAGACATTCCTTTTTCCACTATTACCCTCTTAGCGCTACGAATCTCCATTGCATTTTCTACAGAAAGAGTGTTTCAGAACGGCTCAATCAAAACTAAGGTTCAACTCTTTTAGTTGAACAAACAGAACAGAAAGAAGTTTCACACAATTCTTCTGTGTAGTTTTTATTTGTAGACATTCTTTTTCCCAATATAAGACTCCTAGCGCTCAGAATGTCCAATTGCAGTTTCTACAGAAAGAGTGTTTCAGAACGGCTCAATCAAAAGTAAGGTTCAACTCTGTTAGTTGAATGCACAGAACAGAAAGAGTTTTCACAGAATGCTACTGTGTAGTTTATATTTGAATATATTCCTTTTTCCACTATTACCCTCTTAGCGCTCCGAATGTCCACGTGCATTTTCTACAGAAAGAGTGTTCAGAACTGCGCAATCAAAAGTATGGTTTAACTCTGTTAGCCTAATGAACATATCAGAAATAAGTTTCACACAATGCTTCTGTGTAGTTTTTATTTGAAGATATTATTTTTCCCAATAGAGGCCTCTTAGCGCTCAGAATGTCCATTTGCAGTTTCTACAGAAAGAGTGTTTCAGAAAGGCTCAATCAAAAGTAAGGTTCAACTCTGTTAGCTGAATGCACAGAACAGAAAGAAGTTTCATACAATGCTTCTGTGTAGTTTATATTTGAACATATTATTTTTTCCACTATTACCCACTTAGCGCTACGAATGTCCAGTAGCATTTTCTACAGACAGAGTGTTTCAAAACTGCTCAATCAAAAGTATGGTTTAACTCTGTTAGCTGAATGCTCAGATCAGAAAGAAGTTTCACAGAATGCTTCTGTGTAGTTTATATTTGAATATATTCCTTTTTCCACTACTACGCTCTTAGCGCTCCAAATGTCCAGTTGCATTTTCTACAGAAAGAGTGTTCAGATCTGCTCAATCAAAAGTATGGTTTAACTCTGTTAGCTGAATGCACAGATCAGAAAGAAGTTTCACAGAATGATTCTGTGTAGTTTATATTTGCAGACATTCCTTTTTCCACTATTACCCTCTTAGCGCTCCGAATCTCCACTTGCATTTTCTACAGAAAGAGTGTTTCAGAACGGCTCAATCAAAACTAAGGTTCAACTCTTTTAGTTGAACAAACAGAACAGAAAGAAGTTTCACACAATTCTTCTGTGTAGTTTTTATTTGTAGACATTCTTTTTCCCAATATAGGCCTCTTAGCGCTCAGAATGTCCAATTGCAGTTTCTACAGAAAGAGTGTTTGAGAACGGCTCAATCAAAAGTAAGGTTCAACTCTGTTAGTTGAATGCACAGAACAGAAAGAA
The DNA here is from genome assembly GCF_028878055.3 of Symphalangus syndactylus. Lineage (NCBI taxonomy): Eukaryota > Metazoa > Chordata > Mammalia > Primates > Hylobatidae > Symphalangus > Symphalangus syndactylus. Next base: position 5,018,914 of record NC_072439.2, read on the forward strand.
GTTTCATACAATGCTTCTGTGTAGTTTATATTTGAACATATTCTTTTTTCCACTATTACCCACTTAGCGCTACGAATGTCCAGTTGCATTATCTACAGACAGAGTGTTTCAAAACTGCTCAATCAAAAGTATGGTTTAACTCTGTTAGCTGAATGCTCAGATCAGAAAGAAGTTTCACAGAATGCTTCTGTGTAGTTTATATTTGAATATATTCCTTTTTCCACTACTACGCTCTTAGCGCTCCAAATGTCCAGTTGCATTTTCTACAGAAAGAGTGTTCAGATCTACTCAATGAAAAGTATGGTTTAACTCTGTTAGCTGAATGCACAGATCAGAAGGAAGTTTCACCGAATGATTCTGTGTAGTTTATATTTGAAGACATTCCTTTTTCCACTAGTACCTTCTTAGCGCTCCGAATCTCCACTTGCATTTTCTACAAAAAGAGTGTTTCATAACTGCTCAATCAAAAATATGTTTTATCTCTGTTAACTGAATTTACAGATCAGAAATAAGTTTCACAGAATGCATCTGTGTAGTTTTTATTTGAAGATATTCTTTTTCCCAATGTAGGCCTCTTAGCGCTTAGCATGTCCAATTGCAGTTTCGACAGAAAGAGTGTTTCAGAACGGCTCAATCAAAAGTAAGGTTCAACTCTGTTAGTTGAATGCACAGAACAGAAAGAATTTTCACAGAATGCTACTGTGTAGTTTATATTTGAATATATTCCTTTTTCCACTCTTACCCTCTTAGCGCTTCGAATGTCCACTTGCATTTTCTACAGAAAGAGTGTTCAGAACTGCGCAATCAAAAGTATGGTTTAACTCTGTTAGCTTAATGAACATATCAGAAATAAGTTTCACACAATGCTTCTGTGTAGTTTTTATTTGAAGATATTATTTTTCCCAATAGAGGCCTCTTAGCGCTCAGAATGTCCAATTGCAGTTTCTACAGAAAGAGTGTTTCAGAAAGGCTCAATCAAAAGTAAGGTTCAACTCTGTTAGTTGAATGCACAGAACAGAAAGAAGTTTCATACAATGCTTCTGTGTAGTTTATATTTGAACATATTCTTTTTTCCACTATTACCCACTTAGCGCTACGAATGTCCAGTAGCATTTTCTACAGACAGAGTGTTTCAAAACTGCTCAATCAAAAGTATGGTTTAACTCTGTTAGCTGAATGCTCAGATCAGAAAGAAGTTTCACAGAATGCTTCTGTGTAGTTTATATTTGAATATATTCCTTTTTCCACTACTACGCTCTTAGCGCTCCAAATGTCCAGTTGCATTTTCTACAGAAAGAGTGTTCAGATCTGCTCAATCAAAAGTATGGTTTAACTCTGTTAGCTGAATGCACAGATCAGAAGGAAGTTTCACAGAATGATTCTGTGTAGTTTATATTTGGAGACATTCCTTTTTCCACTATTACCCTCTTAGCGCTCCGAATCCCCATTGCATTTTCTACAGAAAGAGTGTTTCAGAACGGCTCAATCAAAACTAAGGTTCAACTCTTTTAGTTGAACAAACAGAACAGAAAGAAGTTTCACAAAATTCTTCTGTGTAGTTTTTATTTGTAGACATTCTTTTTCCCAATATAGGCCTCCTAGCGCTCAGAATGTCCAATTGCAGTTTCTACAGAAAGAGTGTTTCAGAACGGCTCAATCAAAAGTAAGGTTCAAATCTGTTAGTTGAATGCACAGAACAGAAAGAATTTTCACAGAATGCTACTGTGTAGTTTATATTTGAATATATTCCTTTTTCCACTATTACCCTCTTAGCGCTCCGAATGTCCACTTGCATTTTCTACAGAAAGAGTGTTCAGAACTGCGCAATCAAAAGTATGGTTTAACTCTGTTAGCCTAATGAACATATCAGAAATAAGTTTCACACAATGCTTCTGTGTAGTTTTTATTTGAAGATATTATTTTTCCCAATAGAGGCCTCTTACCGCTCAGAATGTCCAATTGCAGTTTCTACAGAAAGAGTGTTTCAGAAAGGCTCAATCAAAAGTAAGGTTCAACTCTGTTAGTTGAATGCACAGAACAGAAAGAAGTTTCATACAATGCTTCTGTGTAGTTTATATTTGAACATATTCTTTTTTCCACTATTACCCACTTAGCGCTACGAATGTCCAGTAGCATTTTCTACAGACAGAGTGTTTCAAAACTGCTCAATCAAAAGTATGGTTTAACTCTGTTAGCTGAATGCTCAGATCAGAAAGAAGTTTCACAGAATGCTTCTGTTTAGTTTATATTTGAATATATTCCTTTTTCCACTACTACGCTCTTAGCGCTCCAAATGTCCAGTTGCATTTTCTACAGAAAGAGTGTTCAGATCTGCTCAATCAAAAGTATGGTTTAACTCTGTTAGCTGAATGCACAGATCAGAAAGAAGTTTCACAGAATGATTCTGTGTAGTTTATATTTGGAGACATTCCTTTTTCCACTATTACCCTCTTGCGCTCCGAATCTCCACTTGCATTTTCTACAGAAAGAGTGTTTCAGAACGGCTCAATCAAAACTAAGGTTCAACTCTTTTAGTTGAACAAACAGAACAGAAAGAAGTTTCACACAATTCTTCTGTGTAGTTTTTATTTGTAGACATTCTTTTTCCCAATATAGGCCTCTTAGCGCTCAGAATGTCCAATTGCAGTTTCTACAGAAAGAGTGTTTGAGAACGGCTCAATCAAAAGTAAGGTTCAACTCTGTTAGTTGAATGCACAGAACAGAAAGAAGTTTCATACAATGCTTCTGTGTAGTTTATATTTGAACATATTCTTTTTTCCACTATTACCCACTTAGCGCTACGAATGTCCAGTTGCATTATCTACAGACAGAGTGTTTCAAAACTGCTCAATCAAAAGTATGGTTTAACTCTGTTAGCTGAATGCTCAGATCAGAAAGAAGTTTCACAGAATGCTTCTGTGTAGTTTATATTTGAATATATTCCTTTTTCCACTACTACGCTCTTAGCGCTCCAAATGTCCAGTTGCATTTTCTACAGAAAGAGTGTTCAGATCTACTCAATCAAAAGTATGGTTTAACTCTGTTAGCTGAATGCACAGATCAGAAGGAAGTTTCACCGAATGATTCTGTGTAGTTTATATTTGAAGACATTCCTTTTTCCACTAGTACCCTCTTAGCGCTCCGAATCTCCACTTGCATTTTCTACAAAAAGAGTGTTTCATAACTGCTCAATCAAAAATATGTTTTATCTCTGCTAACTGAATTTACAGATCTGAAATAAGTTTCACAGAATGCATCTGTGTAGTTTTTATTTGAAGATATTCTTTTTCCCAATGTAGGCCTCTTAGCGCTTAGCATGTCCAATTGCAGTTTCTACAGAAAGAGTGTTTCAGAACGGCTCAATCAAAAGTAAGGTTCAAATCTGTTAGTTGAATGCACAGAACAGAAAGAATTTTCACAGAATGCTACTGTGTAGTTTATATTGGAATATATTCCTTTTTCCACTATTACCCTCTTAGCGCTCCGAATGTCCACTTGCATTTTCTCCAGAAAGAGTGTTCAGAACTGCGCAATCAAAAGTATGGTTTAACTCTGTTAGCTTAATGAACATATCAGAAATAAGTTTCACACAATGCTTCTGTGTAGTTTTTATTTGAAGATACTATTTTTCCCAGTAGAGGCCTCTTAGCGCTCAGAATGTCCAATTGCAGTTTCTACAGAAAGAGTGTTTCAGAAAGGCTCAATCAATAGTAAGGTTCAACTCTGTTAGTTGAATGCACAGAACAGAAAGAAGTTTCATACAATGCTTCTGTGTAGTTTATATTTGAACATATTCTTTTTTCCACTATTACCCACTTAGCGCTTCGAATGTCCAGTTGCATTTTCTACAGACAGAGTGTTTCAATACTGCTCAATCAAAAGTATGGTTTAACTCTGTTAGCTGAATGCTCAGATCAGAAAGAAGTTTCACAGAATGCTTCTGTGTAGTTTATATTTGAATATATTCCTTTTTCCACTACTAATCTCTTAGCGCTCCAAATGTCCAGTAGCATTTTCTACAGAAAGAGTGTTCAGATCTGCTCAATCAAAAGTATGGTTTAACTCTGTTAGCTGAATGCACAGATCAGAAAGAAGTTTCACAGAATGATTCTGTGTAGTTTATATTTGGAGACATTCCTTTTTCCACTATTATCCTCTTAGCGCTCCGAATCTCCATTGCATTTTCTACAGAAAGAGTGTTTCAGAACGGCTCAATCAAAACTAAGGTTCAACTCTTTTAGTTGAACAAACAGAACAGAAAGTAGTTTCACACAATTCTTCTGTGTAGTTTTTATTTGTAGACATTCTTTTTCCCAATATAGGCCTCCTAGCGCTCAGAATGTCCAATTGCAGTTTCTACAGAAAGAGTGTTTCAGAACGGCTCAATCAAAAGTAAGGTTCAACTCTGTTAGTTGAATGCACAGAACAGAAAGAAGTTTCATACAATGCTTCTGTGTAGTTTATATTTGAACATATTCTTTTTTCCACTATTACCCACTTAGCGCTACGAATGTCCAGTTGCATTTTCTACAGACAGAGTGTTTCAAAACTGCTCTATCAAAAGTATGGTTTAACTCTGTTAGCTGAATGCTCAGATCAGAAAGATGTTTCACAGAATGCTTCTGTGTAGTTTATATTTGAATATATTCCTTTTTCCACTACTACGCTCTTAGCGCTCCAAATCTCCAGTTGCATTTTCTACAGAAAGAGTGTTCAGATCTGCTCAATCAAAAGTATGGTTTAACTCTGTTAGCTGAATGCACAGATCAGAAAGAAGTTTCACCGAATGATTCTGTGTAGTTTATATTTGAAGACATTCCTTTTTCCACTATTACTCTCTTAGCGCTCCGAATCTCCACTTGCATTTTCTACAAAAAGAGTGTTTCATAACTGCTCAATCAAAAATATGTTTTATCTCTGTTAACTGAATTTACAGATCAGAAATAAGTTTCACAGAATGCATCTGTGTAGTTTTTATTTGAAGATATTCTTTTTCCCAAAGTAGGCTTCTTAGCGCTTAGCATGTCCAATTGCAGTTTCGACAGAAAGAGTGTTTCAGAACGGCTCAATCAAAAGTAAGGTTTAACTCTGTTAGCTGAATGCACAGATCAGAAAGAAGTTTCACAGAATGCTTCTGTGTAGTTTATATTTGAATATATTCCTTTTTCCACTATTACCCTCTTAGCGCTCCGAATGTCCACTTGCATTTTCTACAGAAAGAGTGTTCAGAACTGCGCAATCAAAAGTATGGTTTAACTCTGTTAGCCTAATGAACATATCAGAAATAAGTTTCACACAATGCTTCTGTGTAGTTTTTATTTGAAGATATTATTTTTCCCAATAGAGGCCTCTTAGCGCTCAGAATGTCCAATTGCAGTTTCTACAGAAAGAGTGTTTCAGAAAGGCTCAATCAAAAGTAAGGTTCAACTCTGTTAGTTGAATGCACAGAACAGAAAGAAGTTTCATACAATGCTTCTGTGTAGTTTATATTTGAACATATTCTTTTTTCCACTATTACCCACTTAGCGCTACGAATGTCCAGTAGCATTTTCTACAGACAGAGTGTTTCAAAACTGCTCAATCAAAAGTATGGTTTAACTCTGTTAGCTGAATGCTCAGATCAGAAAGAAGTTTCACAGAATGCTTCTGTTTAGTTTATATTTGAATATATTCCTTTTTCCACTACTACGCTCTTAGCGCTCCAAATGTCCAGTTGCATTTTCTACAGAAAGAGTGTTCAGATCTGCTCAATCAAAAGTATGGTTTAACTCTGTTAGCTGAATGCACAGATCAGAAAGAAGTTTCACAGAATGATTCTGTGTAGTTTATATTTGGAGACATTCCTTTTTCCACTATTACCCTCTTGCGCTCCGAATCTCCACTTGCATTTTCTACAGAAAGAGTGTTTCAGAACGGCTCAATCAAAACTAAGGTTCAACTCTTTTAGTTGAACAAACAGAACAGAAAGAAGTTTCACACAATTCTTCTGTGTAGTTTTTATTTGTAGACATTCTTTTTCCCAATATAGGCCTCTTAGCGCTCAGAATGTCCAATTGCAGTTTCTACAGAAAGAGTGTTTGAGAACGGCTCAATCAAAAGTAAGGTTCAACTCTGTTAGTTGAATGCACAGAACAGAAAGAAGTTTCATACAATGCTTCTGTGTAGTTTATATTTGAACATATTCTTTTTTCCACTATTACCCACTTAGCGCTACGAATGTCCAGTTGCATTATCTACAGACAGAGTGTTTCAAAACTGCTCAATCAAAAGTATGGTTTAACTCTGTTAGCTGAATGCTCAGATCAGAAAGAAGTTTCACAGAATGCTTCTGTGTAGTTTATATTTGAATATATTCCTTTTTCCACTACTACGCTCTTAGCGCTCCAAATGTCCAGTTGCATTTTCTACAGAAAGAGTGTTCAGATCTACTCAATCAAAAGTATGGTTTAACTCTGTTAGCTGAATGCACAGATCAGAAGGAAGTTTCACCGAATGATTCTGTGTAGTTTATATTTGAAGACATTCCTTTTTCCACTAGTACCCTCTTAGCGCTCCGAATCTCCACTTGCATTTTCTACAAAAAGAGTGTTTCATAACTGCTCAATCAAAAATATGTTTTATCTCTGCTAACTGAATTTACAGATCTGAAATAAGTTTCACAGAATGCATCTGTGTAGTTTTTATTTGAAGATATTCTTTTTCCCAATGTAGGCCTCTTAGCGCTTAGCATGTCCAATTGCAGTTTCTACAGAAAGAGTGTTTCAGAACGGCTCAATCAAAAGTAAGGTTCAAATCTGTTAGTTGAATGCACAGAACAGAAAGAATTTTCACAGAATGCTACTGTGTAGTTTATATTGGAATATATTCCTTTTTCCACTATTACCCTCTTAGCGCTCCGAATGTCCACTTGCATTTTCTCCAGAAAGAGTGTTCAGAACTGCGCAATCAAAAGTATGGTTTAACTCTGTTAGCTTAATGAACATATCAGAAATAAGTTTCACACAATGCTTCTGTGTAGTTTTTATTTGAAGATACTATTTTTCCCAGTAGAGGCCTCTTAGCGCTCAGAATGTCCAATTGCAGTTTCTACAGAAAGAGTGTTTCAGAAAGGCTCAATCAATAGTAAGGTTCAACTCTGTTAGTTGAATGCACAGAACAGAAAGAAGTTTCATACAATGCTTCTGTGTAGTTTATATTTGAACATATTCTTTTTTCCACTATTACCCACTTAGCGCTTCGAATGTCCAGTTGCATTTTCTACAGACAGAGTGTTTCAATACTGCTCAATCAAAAGTATGGTTTAACTCTGTTAGCTGAATGCTCAGATCAGAAAGAAGTTTCACAGAATGCTTCTGTGTAGTTTATATTTGAATATATTCCTTTTTCCACTACTAATCTCTTAGCGCTCCAAATGTCCAGTAGCATTTTCTACAGAAAGAGTGTTCAGATCTGCTCAATCAAAAGTATGGTTTAACTCTGTTAGCTGAATGCACAGATCAGAAAGAAGTTTCACAGAATGATTCTGTGTAGTTTATATTTGGAGACATTCCTTTTTCCACTATTATCCTCTTAGCGCTCCGAATCTCCATTGCATTTTCTACAGAAAGAGTGTTTCAGAACGGCTCAATCAAAACTAAGGTTCAACTCTTTTAGTTGAACAAACAGAACAGAAAGTAGTTTCACACAATTCTTCTGTGTAGTTTTTATTTGTAGACATTCTTTTTCCCAATATAGGCCTCCTAGCGCTCAGAATGTCCAATTGCAGTTTCTACAGAAAGAGTGTTTCAGAACGGCTCAATCAAAAGTAAGGTTCAACTCTGTTAGTTGAATGCACAGAACAGAAAGAAGTTTCATACAATGCTTCTGTGTAGTTTATATTTGAACATATTCTTTTTTCCACTATTACCCACTTAGCGCTACGAATGTCCAGTTGCATTTTCTACAGACAGAGTGTTTCAAAACTGCTCTATCAAAAGTATGGTTTAACTCTGTTAGCTGAATGCTCAGATCAGAAAGATGTTTCACAGAATGCTTCTGTGTAGTTTATATTTGAATATATTCCTTTTTCCACTACTACGCTCTTAGCGCTCCAAATCTCCAGTTGCATTTTCTACAGAAAGAGTGTTCAGATCTGCTCAATCAAAAGTATGGTTTAACTCTGTTAGCTGAATGCACAGATCAGAAAGAAGTTTCACCGAATGATTCTGTGTAGTTTATATTTGAAGACATTCCTTTTTCCACTATTACTCTCTTAGCGCTCCGAATCTCCACTTGCATTTTCTACAAAAAGAGTGTTTCATAACTGCTCAATCAAAAATATGTTTTATCTCTGTTAACTGAATTTACAGATCAGAAATAAGTTTCACAGAATGCATCTGTGTAGTTTTTATTTGAAGATATTCTTTTTCCCAAAGTAGGCTTCTTAGCGCTTAGCATGTCCAATTGCAGTTTCGACAGAAAGAGTGTTTCAGAACGGCTCAATCAAAAGTAAGGTTTAACTCTGTTAGCTGAATGCACAGATCAGAAAGAAGTTTCACAGAATGCTTCTGTGTAGTTTATATTTGAATATATTCCTTTTTCCACTATTACCCTCTTAGCGCTCCGAATGTCCACTTGCATTTTCTACAGAAAGAGTGTTCAGAACTGCGCAATCAAAAGTATGGTTTAACTCTGTTAGCCTAATGAACATATCAGAAATAAGTTTCACACAATGCTTCTGTGTAGTTTTTATTTGAAGATATTATTTTTCCCAATAGAGGCCTCTTAGCGCTCAGAATGTCCAATTGCAGTTTCTACAGAAAGAGTGTTTCAGAACGGCTCAATCAAAAGTAAGGTTCAAATCTGTTAGTTGAATGCACAGAACAGAAAGTAGTTTCATACAATGCTTCTGTGTAGTTTATATTTGAACATATTCTTTTTTCCACTATTACCCACTTAGCGCTACGAATGTCCAGTTGCATTTTCTACAGAGAGAGTGTTTCAAAACTGCTCAATCAAAAGTATGGTTTAACTCTGTTAGCTGAATGCTCAGGTCACAAAGAAGTTTCACAGAATGCTTCTGTGTAGTTTATATTTGAATATATTCCTTTTTCCACTACTACTCTCTTAGCGCTCCAAATGTCCAGTTGCATTTTCTACAGAAAGAGTGTTCAGATCTGCTCAATCAAAAGTATGGTTTAACTCTGTTAGCTGAATGCACAGATCAGAAAGATGTTTCACAGAATGATTCTGTGTAGTTTATATTTGGAGACATTCCTTTTTCCACTATTACCCTCTTAGCGCTCCGAATCTCCACTTGCATTTTCTACAGAAAGAGTGTATCAGAACGGCTCAATCAAAACTAAGGTTCAACTCTTTTAGTTGAACAAACAGAACAGAAAGAAGTTTCACACAATTCTTCTGTGTAGTTTTTATTTGTAGACATTCTTTTTCCCAATATAGGCCTCTTAGCGCTCAGAATGTCCAATTGCAGTTCCTACAGAAAGAGTGTTTCAGAACGGCTCAATCAAAAGTAAGGTTCAACTCTGTTAGTTGAATGCACAGAACAGAAAGAAGTTTCATACAATGGTTCTGTGTAGTTTATATTTGAACATATTCTTTTTTCCACTATTACCCACTTAGCGCTACGAATGTCCAGTTGCATTTTCTACAGACAGAGTGTTTCAAAACTGCTCAATCAGAAGTATGGTTTAACTCTGTTAGCTGAATGCTCAGATCAGAAAGAAGTTTCACAGAATGCTTCTGTGTACTTTATATTTGAATATATTCCTTTTTCCACTACTACGCTCTTAGCGCTCCAAATGTCCAGTTGCATTTTCTACATAAAGAGTGTTCAGATCTGCTCAATCAAAAGTATGGTTTAACACTGTTAGCTGAATGCACAGATCAGAAAGAAGTTTCACCGAATGATTCTGTGTAGTTTATATTTGAAGACATTCCTTTTTCCACTATTACCCTCTTAGCGCTCCGAATCTCCACTTGCATTTTCTAGAAAAAGAGTGTTTCATAACTGCTCAATCAAAAATATGTTTTATCTCTGTTAACTGAATTTACAGATCAGAAATAAGATTCACAGAATGCATCTGTGTAGTTTTTATTTGAAGATATTCTTTTTCCCAGTGTAGGCCTCTTAGCGCTTAGCATGTCCAATTGCAGTTTCGACAGAAAGAGTGTTTCAGAACGGCTCAATCAAAAGTAAGGTTCAACTCTGTTAGTTGAATGCACAGAACAGAAAGAATTTTCACAGAATGCTACTGTGTAGTTTATATTTGAATATATTCCTTTTTCCACTATTACCCTCTTAGCGCTCCGAATGTCCACTTGCATTTTCTACAGAAAGAGTGTTCAGAAATGCGCAATCAAAAGTATGGTTTAACTCTGTTAGCCTAATGAACATATCAGAAATAAGTTTCACACAATGCTTCTGTGTAGTTTTTATTTGAAGATATTATTTTTCCCAATAGAGGCCTCTTAGCGCTCAGAATGTCCAATTGCAGTTTCTACAGAAAGAGTGTTTCAGAAAGGCTCAATCAAAAGTAAGGTTCAACTCTGTTAGTTGAATGCACAGAACAGAAAGAAGTTTCATACAATGCTTCTGTGTAGTTTATATTTGAACATATTCTTTTTTCCACTATTACCCACTTAGCGCTACGAATGTCCAGTTGCATTTTCTACAGACAGAGTGTTTCAAAACTGCTCAATCAAAAGTATGGTTTAACTCTGTTAGCTGAATGCTCAGATCAGAAAGAAGTTTCACAGAATGCTTCTGTGTAGTTTATATTTGAATATATTCCTTTTTCCACTACTACGCTCTTAGCGCTCCAAATGTCCAGTTGCATTTTCTACAGAAAGAGTGTTCAGATCTGCTCAATCAAAAGTATGGTTTAACTCTGTTAGCTGAATGCACAGATCAGAAACAAGTTTCACAGAATGATTCTGTGTAGTTTATATTTGGAGACATTCCTTTTTCCACTATTACCCACTTAGCGCTCCGAATCTCCACTTGCATTTTCTACAGAAAGAGTGTTTCAGAACGGCTCAATCAAAACTAAGGTTCAACTCTTTTAGTTGAACAAACAGAACAGAAAGAAGTTTCACACAATTCTTCTGTGTAGTTTTTATTTGTAGACATTCTTTTTCCCAATATAGGCCTCTTAGCGCTCAGAATGTCCAATTGCTGTTTCTACAGAAAGAGTGTTTCAGAACGGCTCAATCAAAAGTAAGGTTCAACTCTGTTAGTTGAATGCACAGAACAGAAAGAAGTTTCATACAATGCTTCTGTGTAGTTTATATTTGAACATATTCTTTTTTCCACTATTAACCACTTAGCGCTACGAATGTCCAGTTGCATTTTCTACAGACAGAGTGTTTCAAAACTGCTCAATCAAAAGTATGGTTTAACTCTGTTAGCTGAATGCTCAGATCAGAAAGAAGTTTCACAGAATGCTTCTGTGTAGTTTATATTTGAATATATTCCTTTTTCCACTACTACGCTCTTAGCGCTCCAAATGTCCAGTTGCATTTTCTACAGAAAGAGTGTTCAGATCTGCTCAATCAAAAGTATGGTTTAACTCTGTTAGCTGAATGCACAGATCAGAAAGAAGTTTCACCGAATGATTCTGTGTAGTTTATATTTGAAGACATTCCTTTTTCCACTAGTACCCTCTTAGCGCTCCGAATCTCCACTTGCATTTTCTACAAAAAGAGTGTTTCATAACTGCTCAATCAAAAATATGTTTTATCTCTGTTATCTGAATTTACAGATCAGAAATAAGTTTCACAGAATGCATCTGTGTAGTTTTTATTTGAAGATATTCTTTTTCCCAATGTAGGCCTCTTAGCGCTTAGCATGTCCAATTGCAGTTTCGACAGAAAGAGTGTTTCAGAACGGCTCAATCAAAAGTAAGGTTCAACTCTGTTAGTTGAATGCACAGAACAGAAAGAATTTTCACAGAATGCTACTGTGTAGTTTATATTTGAATATATTCCTTTTTCCACTATTACCCTCTTAGCGCTCCGAATGTCCACTTGCATTTTCTACAGAAAGAGTGTTCAGAACTGCGCAATCAAAAGTATGGTTTAACTCTGTTAGCCTAATGAACATATCAGAAATAAGTTTCACACAATGCTTCTGTGTAGTTTTTATTTGAAGATATTATTTTTCCCAATAGAGGCCTCTTACCGCTCAGAATGTCCAATTGCAGTTTCTACAGAAAGAGTGTTTCAGAAAGGCTCAATCAAAAGTAAGGTTCAACTCTGTTAGTTGAATGCACAGAACAGAAAGAAGTTTCATACAATGCTTCTGTGTAGTTTATATTTGAACATATTCTTTTTTCCACTATTACCCACTTAGCGCTACGAATGTCCAGTAGCATTTTCTACAGACAGAGTGTTTCAAAACTGCTCAATCAAAAGTATGGTTTAACTCTGTTAGCTGAATGCTCAGATCAGAAAGAAGTTTCACAGAATGCTTCTGTTTAGTTTATATTTGAATATATTCCTTTTTCCACTACTACGCTCTTAGCGCTCCAAATGTCCAGTTGCATTTTCTACAGAAAGAGTGTTCAGATCTGCTCAATCAAAAGTATGGTTTAACTCTGTTAGCTGAATGCACAGATCAGAAAGAAGTTTCACAGAATGATTCTGTGTAGTTTATATTTGGAGACATTCCTTTTTCCACTATTACCCTCTTGCGCTCCGAATCTCCACTTGCATTTTCTACAGAAAGAGTGTTTCAGAACGGCTCAATCAAAACTAAGGTTCAACTCTTTTAGTTGAACAAACAGAACAGAAAGAAGTTTCACACAATTCTTCTGTGTAGTTTTTATTTGTAGACATTCTTTTTCCCAATATAGGCCTCTTAGCGCTCAGAATGTCCAATTGCAGTTTCTACAGAAAGAGTGTTTGAGAACGGCTCAATCAAAAGTAAGGTTCAACTCTGTTAGTTGAATGCACAGAACAGAAAGAAGTTTCATACAATGCTTCTGTGTAGTTTATATTTGAACATATTCTTTTTTCCACTATTACCCACTTAGCGCTACGAATGTCCAGTTGCATTATCTACAGACAGAGTGTTTCAAAACTGCTCAATCAAAAGTATGGTTTAACTCTGTTAGCTGAATGCTCAGATCAGAAAGAAGTTTCACAGAATGCTTCTGTGTAGTTTATATTTGAATATATTCCTTTTTCCACTACTACGCTCTTAGCGCTCCAAATGTCCAGTTGCATTTTCTACAGAAAGAGTGTTCAGATCTACTCAATCAAAAGTATGGTTTAACTCTGTTAGCTGAATGCACAGATCAGAAGGAAGTTTCACCGAATGATTCTGTGTAGTTTATATTTGAAGACATTCCTTTTTCCACTAGTACCCTCTTAGCGCTCCGAATCTCCACTTGCATTTTCTACAAAAAGAGTGTTTCATAACTGCTCAATCAAAAATATGTTTTATCTCTGCTAACTGAATTTACAGATCTGAAATAAGTTTCACAGAATGCATCTGTGTAGTTTTTATTTGAAGATATTCTTTTTCCCAATGTAGGCCTCTTAGCGCTTAGCATGTCCAATTGCAGTTTCTACAGAAAGAGTGTTTCAGAACGGCTCAATCAAAAGTAAGGTTCAAATCTGTTAGTTGAATGCACAGAACAGAAAGAATTTTCACAGAATGCTACTGTGTAGTTTATATTGGAATATATTCCTTTTTCCACTATTACCCTCTTAGCGCTCCGAATGTCCACTTGCATTTTCTCCAGAAAGAGTGTTCAGAACTGCGCAATCAAAAGTATGGTTTAACTCTGTTAGCTTAATGAACATATCAGAAATAAGTTTCACACAATGCTTCTGTGTAGTTTTTATTTGAAGATACTATTTTTCCCAGTAGAGGCCTCTTAGCGCTCAGAATGTCCAATTGCAGTTTCTACAGAAAGAGTGTTTCAGAAAGGCTCAATCAATAGTAAGGTTCAACTCTGTTAGTTGAATGCACAGAACAGAAAGAAGTTTCATACAATGCTTCTGTGTAGTTTATATTTGAACATATTCTTTTTTCCACTATTACCCACTTAGCGCTTCGAATGTCCAGTTGCATTTTCTACAGACAGAGTGTTTCAATACTGCTCAATCAAAAGTATGGTTTAACTCTGTTAGCTGAATGCTCAGATCAGAAAGAAGTTTCACAGAATGCTTCTGTGTAGTTTATATTTGAATATATTCCTTTTTCCACTACTAATCTCTTAGCGCTCCAAATGTCCAGTAGCATTTTCTACAGAAAGAGTGTTCAGATCTGCTCAATCAAAAGTATGGTTTAACTCTGTTAGCTGAATGCACAGATCAGAAAGAAGTTTCACAGAATGATTCTGTGTAGTTTATATTTGGAGACATTCCTTTTTCCACTATTATCCTCTTAGCGCTCCGAATCTCCATTGCATTTTCTACAGAAAGAGTGTTTCAGAACGGCTCAATCAAAACTAAGGTTCAACTCTTTTAGTTGAACAAACAGAACAGAAAGTAGTTTCACACAATTCTTCTGTGTAGTTTTTATTTGTAGACATTCTTTTTCCCAATATAGGCCTCCTAGCGCTCAGAATGTCCAATTGCAGTTTCTACAGAAAGAGTGTTTCAGAACGGCTCAATCAAAAGTAAGGTTCAACTCTGTTAGTTGAATGCACAGAACAGAAAGAAGTTTCATACAATGCTTCTGTGTAGTTTATATTTGAACATATTCTTTTTTCCACTATTACCCACTTAGCGCTACGAATGTCCAGTTGCATTTTCTACAGACAGAGTGTTTCAAAACTGCTCTATCAAAAGTATGGTTTAACTCTGTTAGCTGAATGCTCAGATCAGAAAGATGTTTCACAGAATGCTTCTGTGTAGTTTATATTTGAATATATTCCTTTTTCCACTACTACGCTCTTAGCGCTCCAAATCTCCAGTTGCATTTTCTACAGAAAGAGTGTTCAGATCTGCTCAATCAAAAGTATGGTTTAACTCTGTTAGCTGAATGCACAGATCAGAAAGAAGTTTCACCGAATGATTCTGTGTAGTTTATATTTGAAGACATTCCTTTTTCCACTATTACTCTCTTAGCGCTCCGAATCTCCACTTGCATTTTCTACAAAAAGAGTGTTTCATAACTGCTCAATCAAAAATATGTTTTATCTCTGTTAACTGAATTTACAGATCAGAAATAAGTTTCACAGAATGCATCTGTGTAGTTTTTATTTGAAGATATTCTTTTTCCCAAAGTAGGCTTCTTAGCGCTTAGCATGTCCAATTGCAGTTTCGACAGAAAGAGTGTTTCAGAACGGCTCAATCAAAAGTAAGGTTTAACTCTGTTAGCTGAATGCACAGATCAGAAAGAAGTTTCACAGAATGCTTCTGTGTAGTTTATATTTGAATATATTCCTTTTTCCACTATTACCCTCTTAGCGCTCCGAATGTCCACTTGCATTTTCTACAGAAAGAGTGTTCAGAACTGCGCAATCAAAAGTATGGTTTAACTCTGTTAGCCTAATGAACATATCAGAAATAAGTTTCACACAATGCTTCTGTGTAGTTTTTATTTGAAGATATTATTTTTCCCAATAGAGGCCTCTTAGCGCTCAGAATGTCCAATTGCAGTTTCTACAGAAAGAGTGTTTCAGAACGGCTCAATCAAAAGTAAGGTTCAAATCTGTTAGTTGAATGCACAGAACAGAAAGTAGTTTCATACAATGCTTCTGTGTAGTTTATATTTGAACATATTCTTTTTTCCACTATTACCCACTTAGCGCTACGAATGTCCAGTTGCATTTTCTACAGAGAGAGTGTTTCAAAACTGCTCAATCAAAAGTATGGTTTAACTCTGTTAGCTGAATGCTCAGGTCACAAAGAAGTTTCACAGAATGCTTCTGTGTAGTTTATATTTGAATATATTCCTTTTTCCACTACTACTCTCTTAGCGCTCCAAATGTCCAGTTGCATTTTCTACAGAAAGAGTGTTCAGATCTGCTCAATCAAAAGTATGGTTTAACTCTGTTAGCTGAATGCACAGATCAGAAAGATGTTTCACAGAATGATTCTGTGTAGTTTATATTTGGAGACATTCCTTTTTCCACTATTACCCTCTTAGCGCTCCGAATCTCCACTTGCATTTTCTACAGAAAGAGTGTTTCAGAACGGCTCAATCAAAACTAAGGTTCAACTCTTTTAGTTGAACAAACAGAACAGAAAGAAGTTTCACACAATTCTTCTGTGTAGTTTTTATTTGTAGACATTCTTTTTCCCAATATAGGCCTCTTAGCGCTCAGAATGTCCAATTGCAGTTCCTACAGAAAGAGTGTTTCAGAACGGCTCAATCAAAAGTAAGGTTCAACTCTGTTAGTTGAATGCACAGAACAGAAAGAAGTTTCATACAATGGTTCTGTGTAGTTTATATTTGAACATATTCTTTTTTCCACTATTACCCACTTAGCGCTACGAATGTCCAGTTGCATTTTCTACAGACAGAGTGTTTCAAAACTGCTCAATCAGAAGTATGGTTTAACTCTGTTAGCTGAATGCTCAGATCAGAAAGAAGTTTCACAGAATGCTTCTGTGTACTTTATATTTGAATATATTCCTTTTTCCACTACTACGCTCTTAGCGCTCCAAATGTCCAGTTGCATTTTCTACATAAAGAGTGTTCAGATCTGCTCAATCAAAAGTATGGTTTAACACTGTTAGCTGAATGCACAGATCAGAAAGAAGTTTCACCGAATGATTCTGTGTAGTTTATATTTGAAGACATTCCTTTTTCCACTATTACCCTCTTAGCGCTCCGAATCTCCACTTGCATTTTCTAGAAAAAGAGTGTTTCATAACTGCTCAATCAAAAATATGTTTTATCTCTGTTAACTGAATTTACAGATCAGAAATAAGATTCACAGAATGCATCTGTGTAGTTTTTATTTGAAGATATTCTTTTTCCCAGTGTAGGCCTCTTAGCGCTTAGCATGTCCAATTGCAGTTTCGACAGAAAGAGTGTTTCAGAACGGCTCAATCAAAAGTAAGGTTCAACTCTGTTAGTTGAATGCACAGAACAGAAAGAATTTTCACAGAATGCTACTGTGTAGTTTATATTTGAATATATTCCTTTTTCCACTATTACCCTCTTAGCGCTCCGAATGTCCACTTGCATTTTCTACAGAAAGAGTGTTCAGAAATGCGCAATCAAAAGTATGGTTTAACTCTGTTAGCCTAATGAACATATCAGAAATAAGTTTCACACAATGCTTCTGTGTAGTTTTTATTTGAAGATATTATTTTTCCCAATAGAGGCCTCTTAGCGCTCAGAATGTCCAATTGCAGTTTCTACAGAAAGAGTGTTTCAGAAAGGCTCAATCAAAAGTAAGGTTCAACTCTGTTAGTTGAATGCACAGAACAGAAAGAAGTTTCATACAATGCTTCTGTGTAGTTTATATTTGAACATATTCTTTTTTCCACTATTACCCACTTAGCGCTACGAATGTCCAGTTGCATTTTCTACAGACAGAGTGTTTCAAAACTGCTCAATCAAAAGTATGGTTTAACTCTGTTAGCTGAATGCTCAGATCAGAAAGAAGTTTCACAGAATGCTTCTGTGTAGTTTATATTTGAATATATTCCTTTTTCCACTACTACGCTCTTAGCGCTCCAAATGTCCAGTTGCATTTTCTACAGAAAGAGTGTTCAGATCTGCTCAATCAAAAGTATGGTTTAACTCTGTTAGCTGAATGCACAGATCAGAAACAAGTTTCACAGAATGATTCTGTGTAGTTTATATTTGGAGACATTCCTTTTTCCACTATTACCCACTTAGCGCTCCGAATCTCCACTTGCATTTTCTACAGAAAGAGTGTTTCAGAACGGCTCAATCAAAACTAAGGTTCAACTCTTTTAGTTGAACAAACAGAACAGAAAGAAGTTTCACACAATTCTTCTGTGTAGTTTTTATTTGTAGACATTCTTTTTCCCAATATAGGCCTCTTAGCGCTCAGAATGTCCAATTGCAGTTTCTACAGAAAGAGTGTTTCAGAACGGCTCAATCAAAAGTAAGGTTCAACTCTGTTAGTTGAATGCACAGAACAGAAAGAAGTTTCATACAATGCTTCTGTGTAGTTTATATTTGAACATATTCTTTTTTCCACTATTAACCACTTAGCGCTACGAATGTCCAGTTGCATTTTCTACAGACAGAGTGTTTCAAAACTGCTCAATCAAAAGTATGGTTTAACTCTGTTAGCTGAATGCTCAGATCAGAAAGAAGTTTCACAGAATGCTTCTGTGTAGTTTATATTTGAATATATTCCTTTTTCCACTACTACGCTCTTAGCGCTCCAAATGTCCAGTTGCATTTTCTACAGAAAGAGTGTTCAGATCTGCTCAATCAAAAGTATGGTTTAACTCTGTTAGCTGAATGCACAGATCAGAAAGAAGTTTCACCGAATGATTCTGTGTAGTTTATATTTGAAGACATTCCTTTTTCCACTAGTACCCTCTTAGCGCTCCGAATCTCCACTTGCATTTTCTACAAAAAGAGTGTTTCATAACTGCTCAATCAAAAATATGTTTTATCTCTGTTATCTGAATTTACAGATCAGAAATAAGTTTCACAGAATGCATCTGTGTAGTTTTTATTTGAAGATATTCTTTTTCCCAATGTTGGCCTCTTAGCGCTTAGCATGTCCAATTGCAGTTTCGACAGAAAGAGTGTTTCAGAACGGCTCAATCAAAAGTAAGGTTCAACTCTGTTAGTTGAATGCACAGAACAGAAAGAATTTTCACAGAATGCTACTGTGTAGTTTATATTTGAATATATTCCTTTTTCCACTATTACCCTCTTAGCGCTCCGAATGTCCACTTGCATTTTCTACAGAAAGAGTGTTCAGAACTGCGCAATCAAAAGTATGTTTTAACTCTGTTAGCCTAATGAACATATCAGAAATAAGTTTCACACAATGCTTCTGTGTAGTTTTTATTTGAAGATATTATTTTTCCCAATAGAGGCCTCTTAGCGCTCAGAATGTCCAATTGCAGTTTCTACAGAAAGAGTGTTTCAGAAAGGCTCAATCAAAATTAAGGTTCAACTCTGTTAGTTGAATGCACAGAACAGAAAGAAGTTTCATACAATGCTTCTGTGTAGTTTATATTTGAACATATTCTTTTTTCCACTATTACCCACTTAGCGCTACGAATGTCCAGTTGCATTTTCTACAGACAGAGTGTTTCAAAACTGCTCAATCAAAAGTATGGTTTAACTCTGTTAGCTGAATGCTCAGATCAGAAAGAAGTTTCACAGAATGCTTCTGTGTAGTTTATATTTGAATATATTCCTTTTTCCACTACTACGCTCTTAGCGCTCCAAATGTCCAGTTGCATTTTCTACAGAAAGAGTGTTCAGATCTGCTCAATCAAAAGTATGGTTTAACTCTGTTAGCTGAATGCACAGATCAGAAAGAAGTTTCACAGAATGATTCTGTGTAGTTTATATTTGGAGACATTCCTTTTTCCACTATTACCCTCTTGCGCTCCGAATCTCCACTTGCATTTTCTACAGAAAGAGTGTTTCAGAACGGCTCAATCAAAACTAAGGTTCAACTCTTTTAGTTGAACAAACAGAACAGAAAGAAGTTTCACACAATTCTTCTGTGTAGTTTTTATTTGTAGACATTCTTTTTCCCAATATAGGCCTCTTAGCGCTCAGAATGTCCAATTGCAGTTTCTACAGAAAGAGTGTTTGAGAACGGCTCAATCAAAAGTAAGGTTCAACTCTGTTAGTTGAATGCACAGAACAGAAAGAAGTTTCATACAATGCTTCTGTGTAGTTTATATTTGAACATATTCTTTTTTCCACTATTACCCACTTAGCGCTACGAATGTCCAGTTGCATTATCTACAGACAGAGTGTTTCAAAACTGCTCAATCAAAAGTATGGTTTAACTCTGTTAGCTGAATGCTCAGATCAGAAAGAAGTTTCACAGAATGCTTCTGTGTAGTTTATATTTGAATATATTCCTTTTTCCACTACTACGCTCTTAGCGCTCCAAATGTCCAGTTGCATTTTCTACAGAAAGAGTGTTCAGATCTACTCAATGAAAAGTATGGTTTAACTCTGTTAGCTGAATGCACAGATCAGAAGGAAGTTTCACCGAATGATTCTGTGTAGTTTATATTTGAAGACATTCCTTTTTCCACTAGTACCTTCTTAGCGCTCCGAATCTCCACTTGCATTTTCTACAAAAAGAGTGTTTCATAACTGCTCAATCAAAAATATGTTTTATCTCTGTTAACTGAATTTACAGATCAGAAATAAGTTTCACAGAATGCATCTGTGTAGTTTTTATTTGAAGATATTCTTTTTCCCAATGTAGGCCTCTTAGCGCTTAGCATGTCCAATTGCAGTTTCGACAGAAAGAGTGTTTCAGAACGGCTCAATCAAAAGTAAGGTTCAACTCTGTTAGTTGAATGCACAGAACAGAAAGAATTTTCACAGAATGCTACTGTGTAGTTTATATTTGAATATATTCCTTTTTCCACTCTTACCCTCTTAGCGCTTCGAATGTCCACTTGCATTTTCTACAGAAAGAGTGTTCAGAACTGCGCAATCAAAAGTATGGTTTAACTCTGTTAGCTTAATGAACATATCAGAAATAAGTTTCACACAATGCTTCTGTGTAGTTTTTATTTGAAGATATTATTTTTCCCAATAGAGGCCTCTTAGCGCTCAGAATGTCCAATTGCAGTTTCTACAGAAAGAGTGTTTCAGAAAGGCTCAATCAAAAGTAAGGTTCAACTCTGTTAGTTGAATGCACAGAACAGAAAGAAGTTTCATACAATGCTTCTGTGTAGTTTATATTTGAACATATTCTTTTTTCCACTATTACCCACTTAGCGCTACGAATGTCCAGTAGCATTTTCTACAGACAGAGTGTTTCAAAACTGCTCAATCAAAAGTATGGTTTAACTCTGTTAGCTGAATGCTCAGATCAGAAAGAAGTTTCACAGAATGCTTCTGTGTAGTTTATATTTGAATATATTCCTTTTTCCACTACTACGCTCTTAGCGCTCCAAATGTCCAGTTGCATTTTCTACAGAAAGAGTGTTCAGATCTGCTCAATCAAAAGTATGGTTTAACTCTGTTAGCTGAATGCACAGATCAGAAGGAAGTTTCACAGAATGATTCTGTGTAGTTTATATTTGGAGACATTCCTTTTTCCACTATTACCCTCTTAGCGCTCCGAATCCCCATTGCATTTTCTACAGAAAGAGTGTTTCAGAACGGCTCAATCAAAACTAAGGTTCAACTCTTTTAGTTGAACAAACAGAACAGAAAGAAGTTTCACACAATTCTTCTGTGTAGTTTTTATTTGTAGACATTCTTTTTCCCAATATAGGCCTCCTAGCGCTCAGAATGTCCAATTGCAGTTTCTACAGAAAGAGTGTTTCAGAACGGCTCAATCAAAAGTAAGGTTCAAATCTGTTAGTTGAATGCACAGAACAGAAAGAATTTTCACAGAATGCTACTGTGTAGTTTATATTTGAATATATTCCTTTTTCCACTATTACCCTCTTAGCGCTCCGAATGTCCACTTGCATTTTCTACAGAAAGAGTGTTCAGAACTGCGCAATCAAAAGTATGGTTTAACTCTGTTAGCCTAATGAACATATCAGAAATAAGTTTCACACAATGCTTCTGTGTAGTTTTTATTTGAAGATATTATTTTTCCCAATAGAGGCCTCTTACCGCTCAGAATGTCCAATTGCAGTTTCTACAGAAAGAGTGTTTCAGAAAGGCTCAATCAAAAGTAAGGTTCAACTCTGTTAGTTGAATGCACAGAACAGAAAGAAGTTTCATACAATGCTTCTGTGTAGTTTATATTTGAACATATTCTTTTTTCCACTATTACCCACTTAGCGCTACGAATGTCCAGTAGCATTTTCTACAGACAGAGTGTTTCAAAACTGCTCAATCAAAAGTATGGTTTAACTCTGTTAGCTGAATGCTCAGATCAGAAAGAAGTTTCACAGAATGCTTCTGTTTAGTTTATATTTGAATATATTCCTTTTTCCACTACTACGCTCTTAGCGCTCCAAATGTCCAGTTGCATTTTCTACAGAAAGAGTGTTCAGATCTGCTCAATCAAAAGTATGGTTTAACTCTGTTAGCTGAATGCACAGATCAGAAAGAAGTTTCACAGAATGATTCTGTGTAGTTTATATTTGGAGACATTCCTTTTTCCACTATTACCCTCTTGCGCTCCGAATCTCCACTTGCATTTTCTACAGAAAGAGTGTTTCAGAACGGCTCAATCAAAACTAAGGTTCAACTCTTTTAGTTGAACAAACAGAACAGAAAGAAGTTTCACACAATTCTTCTGTGTAGTTTTTATTTGTAGACATTCTTTTTCCCAATATAGGCCTCTTAGCGCTCAGAATGTCCAATTGCAGTTTCTACAGAAAGAGTGTTTCAGAACGGCTCAATCAAAAGTAAGGTTCAACTCTGTTAGTTGAATGCACAGAACAGAAAGAAGTTTCATACAATGCTTCTGTGTAGTTTATATTTGAACATATTCTTTTTTCCACTATTACCCACTTAGCGCTACGAATGTCCAGTTGCATTATCTACAGACAGAGTGTTTCAAAACTGCTCAATCAAAAGTATGGTTTAACTCTGTTAGCTGAATGCTCAGATCAGAAAGAAGTTTCACAGAATGCTTCTGTGTAGTTTATATTTGAATATATTCCTTTTTCCACTACTACGCTCTTAGCGCTCCAAATGTCCAGTTGCATTTTCTACAGAAAGAGTGTTCAGATCTACTCAATCAAAAGTATGGTTTAACTCTGTTAGCTGAATGCACAGATCAGAAGGAAGTTTCACCGAATGATTCTGTGTAGTTTATATTTGAAGACATTCCTTTTTCCACTAGTACCCTCTTAGCGCTCCGAATCTCCACTTGCATTTTCTACAAAAAGAGTGTTTCATAACTGCTCAATCAAAAATATGTTTTATCTCTGCTAACTGAATTTACAGATCTGAAATAAGTTTCACAGAATGCATCTGTGTAGTTTTTATTTGAAGATATTCTTTTTCCCAATGTAGGCCTCTTAGCGCTTAGCATGTCCAATTGCAGTTTCTACAGAAAGAGTGTTTCAGAACGGCTCAATCAAAAGTAAGGTTCAAATCTGTTAGTTGAATGCACAGAACAGAAAGAATTTTCACAGAATGCTACTGTGTAGTTTATATTGGAATATATTCCTTTTTCCACTATTACCCTCTTAGCGCTCCGAATGTCCACTTGCATTTTCTCCAGAAAGAGTGTTCAGAACTGCGCAATCAAAAGTATGGTTTAACTCTGTTAGCTTAATGAACATATCAGAAATAAGTTTCACACAATGCTTCTGTGTAGTTTTTATTTGAAGATACTATTTTTCCCAGTAGAGGCCTCTTAGCGCTCAGAATGTCCAATTGCAGTTTCTACAGAAAGAGTGTTTCAGAAAGGCTCAATCAATAGTAAGGTTCAACTCTGTTAGTTGAATGCACAGAACAGAAAGAAGTTTCATACAATGCTTCTGTGTAGTTTATATTTGAACATATTCTTTTTTCCACTATTACCCACTTAGCGCTTCGAATGTCCAGTTGCATTTTCTACAGACAGAGTGTTTCAATACTGCTCAATCAAAAGTATGGTTTAACTCTGTTAGCTGAATGCTCAGATCAGAAAGAAGTTTCACAGAATGCTTCTGTGTAGTTTATATTTGAATATATTCCTTTTTCCACTACTAATCTCTTAGCGCTCCAAATGTCCAGTAGCATTTTCTACAGAAAGAGTGTTCAGATCTGCTCAATCAAAAGTATGGTTTAACTCTGTTAGCTGAATGCACAGATCAGAAAGAAGTTTCACAGAATGATTCTGTGTAGTTTATATTTGGAGACATTCCTTTTTCCACTATTATCCTCTTAGCGCTCCGAATCTCCATTGCATTTTCTACAGAAAGAGTGTTTCAGAACGGCTCAATCAAAACTAAGGTTCAACTCTTTTAGTTGAACAAACAGAACAGAAAGTAGTTTCACACAATTCTTCTGTGTAGTTTTTATTTGTAGACATTCTTTTTCCCAATATAGGCCTCCTAGCGCTCAGAATGTCCAATTGCAGTTTCTACAGAAAGAGTGTTTCAGAACGGCTCAATCAAAAGTAAGGTTCAACTCTGTTAGTTGAATGCACAGAACAGAAAGAAGTTTCATACAATGCTTCTGTGTAGTTTATATTTGAACATATTCTTTTTTCCACTATTACCCACTTAGCGCTACGAATGTCCAGTTGCATTTTCTACAGACAGAGTTTTTTAAAACTGCTCTATCAAAAGTATGGTTTAACTCTGTTAGCTGAATGCTCAGATCAGAAAGATGTTTCACAGAATGCTTCTGTGTAGTTTATATTTGAATATATTCCTTTTTCCACTACTACGCTCTTAGCGCTCCAAATCTCCAGTTGCATTTTCTACAGAAAGAGTGTTCAGATCTGCTCAATCAAAAGTATGGTTTAACTCTGTTAGCTGAATGCACAGATCAGAAAGAAGTTTCACCGAATGATTCTGTGTAGTTTATATTTGAAGACATTCCTTTTTCCACTATTACTCTCTTAGCGCTCCGAATCTCCACTTGCATTTTCTACAAAAAGAGTGTTTCATAACTGCTCAATCAAAAATATGTTTTATCTCTGTTAACTGAATTTACAGATCAGAAATAAGTTTCACAGAATGCATCTGTGTAGTTTTTATTTGAAGATATTCTTTTTCCCAAAGTAGGCTTCTTAGCGCTTAGCATGTCCAATTGCAGTTTCGACAGAAAGAGTGTTTCAGAACGGCTCAATCAAAAGTAAGGTTTAACTCTGTTAGCTGAATGCACAGATCAGAAAGAAGTTTCACAGAATGCTTCTGTGTAGTTTATATTTGAATATATTCCTTTTTCCACTATTACCCTCTTAGCGCTCCGAATGTCCACTTGCATTTTCTACAGAAAGAGTGTTCAGAACTGCGCAATCAAAAGTATGGTTTAACTCTGTTAGCCTAATGAACATATCAGAAATAAGTTTCACACAATGCTTCTGTGTAGTTTTTATTTGAAGATATTATTTTTCCCAATAGAGGCCTCTTAGCGCTCAGAATGTCCAATTGCAGTTTCTACAGAAAGAGTGTTTCAGAACGGCTCAATCAAAAGTAAGGTTCAAATCTGTTAGTTGAATGCACAGAACAGAAAGTAGTTTCATACAATGCTTCTGTGTAGTTTATATTTGAACATATTCTTTTTTCCACTATTACCCACTTAGCGCTACGAATGTCCAGTTGCATTTTCTACAGAGAGAGTGTTTCAAAACTGCTCAATCAAAAGTATGGTTTAACTCTGTTAGCTGAATGCTCAGGTCACAAAGAAGTTTCACAGAATGCTTCTGTGTAGTTTATATTTGAATATATTCCTTTTTCCACTACTACTCTCTTAGCGCTCCAAATGTCCAGTTGCATTTTCTACAGAAAGAGTGTTCAGATCTGCTCAATCAAAAGTATGGTTTAACTCTGTTAGCTGAATGCACAGATCAGAAAGATGTTTCACAGAATGATTCTGTGTAGTTTATATTTGGAGACATTCCTTTTTCCACTATTACCCTCTTAGCGCTCCGAATCTCCACTTGCATTTTCTACAGAAAGAGTGTTTCAGAACGGCTCAATCAAAACTAAGGTTCAACTCTTTTAGTTGAACAAACAGAACAGAAAGAAGTTTCACACAATTCTTCTGTGTAGTTTTTATTTGTAGACATTCTTTTTCCCAATATAGGCCTCTTAGCGCTCAGAATGTCCAATTGCAGTTTCTACAGAAAGAGTGTTTCAGAACGGCTCAATCAAAAGTAAGGTTCAACTCTGTTAGTTGAATGCACAGAACAGAAAGAAGTTTCATACAATGGTTCTGTGTAGTTTATATTTGAACATATTCTTTTTTCCACTATTACCCACTTAGCGCTACGAATGTCCAGTTGCATTTTCTACAGACAGAGTGTTTCAAAACTGCTCAATCAGAAGTATGGTTTAACTCTGTTAGCTGAATGCTCAGATCAGAAAGAAGTTTCACAGAATGCTTCTGTGTACTTTATATTTGAATATATTCCTTTTTCCACTACTACGCTCTTAGCGCTCCAAATGTCCAGTTGCATTTTCTACATAAAGAGTGTTCAGATCTGCTCAATCAAAAGTATGGTTTAACACTGTTAGCTGAATGCACAGATCAGAAAGAAGTTTCACCGAATGATTCTGTGTAGTTTATATTTGAAGACATTCCTTTTTCCACTATTACCCTCTTAGCGCTCCGAATCTCCACTTGCATTTTCTAGAAAAAGAGTGTTTCATAACTGCTCAATCAAAAATATGTTTTATCTCTGTTAACTGAATTTACAGATCAGAAATAAGATTCACAGAATGCATCTGTGTAGTTTTTATTTGAAGATATTCTTTTTCCCAGTGTAGGCCTCTTAGCGCTTAGCATGTCCAATTGCAGTTTCGACAGAAAGAGTGTTTCAGAACGGCTCAATCAAAAGTAAGGTTCAACTCTGTTAGTTGAATGCACAGAACAGAAAGAATTTTCACAGAATGCTACTGTGTAGTTTATATTTGAATATATTCCTTTTTCCACTATTACCCTCTTAGCGCTCCGAATGTCCACTTGCATTTTCTACAGAAAGAGTGTTCAGAAATGCGCAATCAAAAGTATGGTTTAACTCTGTTAGCCTAATGAACATATCAGAAATAAGTTTCACACAATGCTTCTGTGTAGTTTTTATTTGAAGATATTATTTTTCCCAATAGAGGCCTCTTAGCGCTCAGAATGTCCAATTGCAGTTTCTACAGAAAGAGTGTTTCAGAAAGGCTCAATCAAAAGTAAGGTTCAACTCTGTTAGTTGAATGCACAGAACAGAAAGAAGTTTCATACAATGCTTCTGTGTAGTTTATATTTGAACATATTCTTTTTTCCACTATTACCCACTTAGCGCTACGAATGTCCAGTTGCATTTTCTACAGACAGAGTGTTTCAAAACTGCTCAATCAAAAGTATGGTTTAACTCTGTTAGCTGAATGCTCAGATCAGAAAGAAGTTTCACAGAATGCTTCTGTGTAGTTTATATTTGAATATATTCCTTTTTCCACTACTACGCTCTTAGCGCTCCAAATGTCCAGTTGCATTTTCTACAGAAAGAGTGTTCAGATCTGCTCAATCAAAAGTATGGTTGAACTCTGTTAGCTGAATGCACAGATCAGAAACAAGTTTCACAGAATGATTCTGTGTAGTTTATATTTGGAGACATTCCTTTTTCCACTATTACCCACTTAGCGCTCCGAATCTCCACTTGCATTTTCTACAGAAAGAGTGTTTCAGAACGGCTC
Organism: Symphalangus syndactylus; assembly: GCF_028878055.3. Taxonomy (NCBI): domain Eukaryota; kingdom Metazoa; phylum Chordata; class Mammalia; order Primates; family Hylobatidae; genus Symphalangus; species Symphalangus syndactylus. The sequence goes on from NC_072439.2 coordinate 5,046,334, forward strand.
AATCAAAACTAAGGTTCAACTCTTTTAGTTGAACAAACAGAACAGAAAGAAGTTTCACACAATTCTTCTGTGTAGTTTTTATTTGTAGACATTCTTTTTCCCAATATAGGCCTCTTAGCGCTCAGAATGTCCAATTGCAGTTTCTACAGAAAGAGTGTTTCAGAACGGCTCAATCAAAAGTAAGGTTCAACTCTGTTAGTTGAATGCACAGAACAGAAAGAAGTTTCATACAATGCTTCTGTGTAGTTTATATTTGAACATATTCTTTTTTCCACTATTAACCACTTAGCGCTACGAATGTCCAGTTGCATTTTCTACAGACAGAGTGTTTCAAAACTGCTCAATCAAAAGTATGGTTTAACTCTGTTAGCTGAATGCTCAGATCAGAAAGAAGTTTCACAGAATGCTTCTGTGTAGTTTATATTTGAATATATTCCTTTTTCCACTACTACGCTCTTAGCGCTCCAAATGTCCAGTTGCATTTTCTACATAAAGAGTGTTCAGATCTGCTCAATCAAAAGTATGGTTTAACTCTGTTAGCTGAATGCACAGATCAGAAAGAAGTTTCACCGAATGATTCTGTGTAGTTTATATTTGAAGACATTCCTTTTTCCACTAGTACCCTCTTAGCGCTCCGAATCTCCACTTGCATTTTCTACAAAAAGAGTGTTTCATAACTGCTCAATCAAAAATATGTTTTATCTCTGTTAACTGAATTTACAGATCAGAAATAAGATTCACAGAATGCATCTGTGTAGTTTTTATTTGAAGATATTCTTTTTCCCAATGTAGGCCTCTTAGCGCTTAGCATGTCCAATTGCAGTTTCTACAGAAAGAGTGTTTCAGAACGGCTCAATCAAAAGTAAGGTTCAACTCTGTTAGTTGAATGCACAGAACAGAAAGAATTTTCACAGAATGCTACTGTGTAGTTTATATTTGAATATATTTCTTTTTCCACTATTACCCTCTTAGCGCTCCGAATGTCCACTTGCATTTTCTACAGAAAGAGTGTTCAGAACTGCGCAATCAAAAGTATGGTTTAACTCTGTTAGCCTAATGAACATATCAGAAATAAGTTTCACACAATGCTTCTGTGTAGTTTTTATTTGAAGATATTATTTTTCCCAATAGAGGCCTCTTAGCGCTCAGAATGTCCAATTGCAGTTTCTACAGAAAGAGTGTTTCAGAAAGGCTCAATCAAAAGTAAGGTTCAACTCTGTTAGTTGAATGCACAGAACAGAAAGAAGTTTCATACAATGCTTCTGTGTAGTTTATATTTGAACATATTCTTTTTTCCACTATTACCCACTTAGCGCTACGAATGTCCAGTTGCATTTTCTACAGACAGAGTGTTTCAAAACTGCTCAATCAAAAGTATGGTTTAACTCTGTTAGCTGAATCCTCAGATCAGAAAGAAGTTTCACAGAATGCTTCTGTGTAGTTTATATTTGAATATATTCCTTTTTCCACTACTACGCTCTTAGCGCTCCAAATGTCCAGTTGCATTTTCTACAGAAAGAGTGTTCAGATCTGCTCAATCAAAAGTATGGTTTAACTCTGTTAGCTGAATGCACAGATCAGAAAGAAGTTTCACAGAATGATTCTGTGTAGTTTATATTTGGAGACATTCCTTTTTCCACTATTACCCTCTTAGCGCTCCGAATCTCCACTTGCATTTTCTACAGAAAGAGTGTTTCAGAACGGCTCAATCAAAACTAAGGTTCAACTCTTTTAGTTGAACAAACAGAACAGAAAGAAGTTTCACACAATTCTTCTGTGTAGTTTTTATTTGTAGACATTCTTTTTCCCAATATAGGCCTCTTAGCGCTCAGAATGTCCAATTGCAGTTTCTACAGAAAGAGTGTTTGAGAACGGCTCAATCAAAAGTAAGGTTCAACTCTGTTAGTTGAATGCACAGAACAGAAAGAAGTTTCATACAATGCTTCTGTGTAGTTTATATTTGAACATATTCTTTTTTCCACTATTACCCACTTAGCGCTACGAATGTCCAGTTGCATTTTCTACAGACAGAGTGTTTCAAAACTGCTCAATCAAAAGTATGGTTTAACTCTGTTAGCTGAATGCTCAGATCAGAAAGAAGTTTCACAGAATGCTTCTCTGTAGTTTATATTTGAATATATTCCGTTTTCCACTACTACGCTCTTAGCGCTCCAAATGTCCAGTTGCATTTTCTACAGAAAGAGTGTTCAGATCTACTCAATCAAAAGTATGGTTTAACTCTGTTAGCTGAATGCACAGATCAGAAGGAATTTTCACCGAATGATTCTGTGTAGTTTATATTTGAAGACATTCCTTTTTCCTCTAGTACCCTCTTAGCGCTCCGAATCTCCACTTGCATTTTCTACAAAAAGAGTGTTTCATAACTGCTCAATCAAAAATATGTTTTATCTCTGTTAACTGAATTTACAGATCAGAAATAAGTTTCACAGAATGCATCTGTGTAGTTTTCATTTGAAGATATTCTTTTTCCCAATGTAGGCCTCTTAGCGCTTAGCATGTCCAATTGCAGTTTCTATAGAAAGAGTGTCTCAGAACGGCTCAATCAAAAGTAAGGTTCAACTCTGTTAGTTGAATGCACAGAACAGAAAGAATTTTCACAGAATGCTACTGTGTAGTTTATATTTGAATATATTCTTTTTTCCACTATTACCCTCTTAGCGCTCCGAATGTCCACTTGCATTTTCTACAGAAAGAGTGTTCAGAACTGCGCAATCAAAAGTATGGTTTAACTCTGTTAGCTTAATGAACATATCAGAAATAAGTTTCACACAATGCTTCTGTGTAGTTTTTATTTGAAGATATTATTTTTCCCAATAGAGGCCTCTTAGCGCTCAGAATGTCCAATTGCAGTTTCTACAGAAAGAGTGTTTTAGAAAGGCTCAATCAAAAGTAAGGTTCAACTCTGTTAGTTGAATGCACAGAACAGAAAGTAGTTTCATACAATGCTTCTGTGTAGTTTATATTTGAACATATTCTTTTTTCCACTATTACCCACTTAGCGCTACGAATGTCCAGTTGCATTTTCTACAGACAGAGTGTTTCAAAAGTGCTCAATCAAAAGTATGGTTTAACTCTGTTAGCTGAATGCTCAGATCAGAAAGAAGTTTCACAGAATGCTTCTGTGTAGTTTATATTTGAATATATTCCTTTTTCCACTGCTACTCTCTTAGCGCTCCAAATGTCCAGTTGCATTTTCTACAGAAAGAGTGTTCAGATCTGCTCAATCAAAAGTATGGTTTAATTCTGTTAGCTGAATGCACAGATCAGAAAGAAGTTTCATAGAATGATTCTGTGTAGTATATATTTGGAGACATTCCTTTTTCCACTATTACCCTCTTAGCGCTCCGAATCTCCATTGCATTTTCTACAGAAAGAGTGTTTCAGAACGGCTCAATCAAAACTAAGGTTCAACTCTTTTAGTTGAACAAACAGAACAGAAAGAAGTTTCACACAATTCTTCTGTGTAGTTTTTATTTGTAGACATTCTTTTTCCCAATATAGGCCTCTTAGCGCTCAGAATGTCCAATTGCAGTTTCTACAGAAAGAGTGTTTCAGAACGGCTCAATCAAAAGTAAGGTTCAACTCTGTTAGTTGAATGCACAGAACAGAAAGTAGTTTCATACAATGCTTCTGTGTAGTTTATATTTGAACATATTCTTTTTTCCACTATTACCCACTTAGCGCTACGAATGTCCAGTTGCATTTTCTACAGACAGAGTGTTTCAAAACTGCTCAATCAAAAGTATGGTTTAACTCTGTTAGCTGAATGCTCAGATCAGAAAGAAGTTTCACAGAATGCTTCTGTGTAGTTTATATTTGAATATATTCCCTTTTCCACTACTACGCTCTTAGCGCTCCAAATGTCCAGTTGCATTTACTACATAAAGAGTGTTCAGATCTGCTCAATCAAAAGTATGGTTTAACTCTGTTAGCTGAATGCACAGATCAGAAAGAAGTTTCACCGAATGATTCTGTGTAGTTTATATTTGAAGACATTCCATTTTCCACTAGTACCCTCTTAGCGCTCCGAATCTCCACTTGCATTTTCTACAAAAAGAGTGTTTCATAACTGCTCAATCAAAAATATGTTTTATCTCTGTTAACTGAATTTACAGATCAGAAATAAGTTTCACAGAATGCATCTGTGTAGTTTTAATTTGAAGATATTCTTTTTCCCAATGTAGGCCTCTTAGCGCTTAGCATGTCCAATTGCAGTTTCGACAGAAAGAGTGTTTCAGAACGGCTCAATCAAAAGTAAGGTTCAACTCTGTTTGTTGAATGCACAGAACAGAAAGAATTTTCACAGAATGCTACTGTGTAGTTTATATTTGAATATATTCCTTTTTCCACTATTACCCTCTTAGCGCTCCGAATGTCCACTTGCATTTTCTACAGAAAGAGTGTTCAGAAATGCGCAATCAAAAGTATGGTTTAACTCTGTTAGCCTAATGAACATATCAGAAATAAGTTTCACACAATGCTTCTGTGTAGTTTTTATTTGAAGATATTATTTTTCCCAATAGAGGCCTCTTAGCGCTCAGAATGTCCAATTGCAGATTCTACAGAAAGAGTGTTTCAGAAAGGCTCAATCAAAAGTAAGGTTCAACTCTGTTAGTTGAATGCACAGAACAGAAAGAAGTTTCATACAATGCTTCTGTGTAGTTTATATTTGAACATATTCTTTTTTCCACTATTACCCACTTAGCGCTACGAATGTCCATTTGCATTTTCTACAGACAGAGTGTTTCAAAACTGCTCAATCAAAAGTATGGTTTAACTCTGTTAGCTGAATGCTCAGGTCAGAAAGAAGTTTCACAGAATGCTTCTGTGTAGTTTATATTTGAATATATTCCTTTTTCCACTATTACGCTCTTAGCGCTCCAAATGTCCAGTTGCATTTTCTACAGAAAGAGTGTTCAGATCTGCTCAATCAAAAGTATGGTTTAACTCTGTTAGCTGAATGCACAGATCAGAAAGATGTTTCACAGAATGATTCTGTGTAGTTTATATTTGGAGACATTCCTTTTTCCACTATTACCCTCTTAGAGCTCCGAATCTCCACTTGCATTTTCTACAGAAAGAGTGTTTCAGAACGGCTCAATCAAAACTAAGGTTCAACTCTTTTAGTTGAACAAAGAGAACGGAAAGAAGTTTCACACAATTCTTCTGTGTAGTTTTTATTTGTAGATATTCTTTTTCCCAATATAGGCCTCTTAGCGCTCAGAATGTCCAATTGCAGTTTCTACAGAAAGAGTGTTTGAGAACCGCTCAATCAAAAGTAAGGTTCAACTCTGTTAGTTGAATGCACAGAACAGAAAGAAGTTTCATACAATGCTTCTGTGTAGTTTATATTTGAACATATTCTTTTTTCCACTATTACCCACTTAGCGCTACGAATGTCCAGTTGCATTTTCTACAGACAGAGTGTTTCAAAACTGCTCAATCAAAAGTATGGTTTAACTCTGTTAGCTGAATGCTCAGATCAGAAAGAAGTTTCACAGAATGCTTCTCTGTAGTTTATATTTGAATATATTCCTTTTTCCACTACTACGCTCTTAGCGCTCCAAATGTCCAGTTGCATTTTCTACAGAAAGAGTGTTCAGATCTACTCAATCAAAAGTATGGTTTAACTCTTTAGCTGAATGCACAGATCAGAAGGAATTTTCACCGAATGATTCTGTGTAGTTTATATTTGAAGACATTCCTTTTTCCTCTAGTACCCTCTTAGCGCTCCGAATCTCCACTTTCATTTTCTACAAAAAGAGTGTTTCATAACTGCTCAATCAAAAATATGTTTTATCTCTGTTAACTGAATTTACAGATCAGAAATAAGTTTCACAGAATGCATCTGTGTAGTTTTCATTTGAAGATATTCTTTTTCCCAATGTAGGCCTCTTAGCGCTTAGCATGTCCAATTGCAGTTTCTATAGAAAGAGTGTCTCAGAACGGCTCAATCAAAAGTAAGGTTCAACTCTGTTAGTTGAATGCACAGAACAGAAAGAATTTTCACAGAATGCTACTGTGTAGTTTATATTTGAATATATTCTTTTTTCCACTATTACCCTCTTAGCGCTCCGAATGTCCACTTGCATTTTCTACAGAAAGAGTGTTCAGAACTGCGCAATCAAAAGTATGGTTTAACTCTGTTAGCTTAATGAACATATCAGAAATAAGTTTCACACAATGCTTCTGTGTAGTTTTTATTTGAAGATATTATTTTTCCCAATAGAGGCCTCTTAGCGCTCAGAATGTCCAATTGCAGTTTCTACAGAAAGAGTGTTTTAGAAAGGCTCAATCAAAAGTAAGGTTCAACTCTGTTAGTTGAATGCACAGAACAGAAAGTAGTTTCATACAATGCTTCTGTGTAGTTTATATTTGAACATATTCTTTTTTCCACTATTACCCACTTAGCGCTACGAATGTCCAGTTGCATTTTCTACAGACAGAGTGTTTCAAAAGTGCTCAATCAAAAGTATGGTTTAACTCTGTTAGCTGAATGCTCAGATCAGAAAGAAGTTTCACAGAATGCTTCTGTGTAGTTTATATTTGAATATATTCCTTTTTCCACTGCTACTCTCTTAGCGCTCCAAATGTCCAGTTGCATTTTCTACAGAAAGAGTGTTCAGATCTGCTCAATCAAAAGTATGGTTTAATTCTGTTAGCTGAATGCACAGATCAGAAAGAAGTTTCATAGAATGATTCTGTGTAGTATATATTTGGAGACATTCCTTTTTCCACTATTACCCTCTTAGCGCTCCGAATCTCCATTGCATTTTCTACAGAAAGAGTGTTTCAGAACGGCTCAATCAAAACTAAGGTTCAACTCTTTTAGTTGAACAAACAGAACAGAAAGAAGTTTCACACAATTCTTCTGTGTAGTTTTTATTTGTAGACATTCTTTTTCCCAATATAGGCCTCTTAGCGCTCAGAATGTCCAATTGCAGTTTCTACAGAAAGAGTGTTTCAGAACGGCTCAATCAAAAGTAAGGTTCAACTCTGTTAGTTGAATGCACAGAACAGAAAGTAGTTTCATACAATGCTTCTGTGTAGTTTATATTTGAACATATTCTTTTTTCCACTATTACCCACTTAGCGCTACGAATGTCCAGTTGCATTTTCTACAGACAGAGTGTTTCAAAACTGCTCAATCAAAAGTATGGTTTAACTCTGTTAGCTGAATGCTCAGATCAGAAAGAAGTTTCACAGAATGCTTCTGTGTAGTTTATATTTGAATATATTCCCTTTTCCACTACTACGCTCTTAGCGCTCCAAATGTCCAGTTGCATTTACTACATAAAGAGTGTTCAGATCTGCTCAATCAAAAGTATGGTTTAACTCTGTTAGCTGAATGCACAGATCAGAAAGAAGTTTCACCGAATGATTCTGTGTAGTTTATATTTGAAGACATTCCATTTTCCACTAGTACCCTCTTAGCGCTCCGAATCTCCACTTGCATTTTCTACAAAAAGAGTGTTTCATAACTGCTCAATCAAAAATATGTTTTATCTCTGTTAACTGAATTTACAGATCAGAAATAAGTTTCACAGAATGCATCTGTGTAGTTTTAATTTGAAGATATTCTTTTTCCCAATGTAGGCCTCTTAGCGCTTAGCATGTCCAATTGCAGTTTCGACAGAAAGAGTGTTTCAGAACGGCTCAATCAAAAGTAAGGTTCAACTCTGTTAGTTGAATGCACAGAACAGAAAGAATTTTCACAGAATGCTACTGTGTAGTTTATATTTGAATATATTCCTTTTTCCACTATTACCCTCTTAGCGCTCCGAATGTCCACTTGCATTTTCTACAGAAAGAGTGTTCAGAAATGCGCAATCAAAAGTATGGTTTAACTCTGTTAGCCTAATGAACATATCAGAAATAAGTTTCACACAATGCTTCTGTGTAGTTTTTATTTGAAGATATTATTTTTCCCAATAGAGGCCTCTTAGCGCTCAGAATGTCCAATTGCAGATTCTACAGAAAGAGTGTTTCAGAAAGGCTCAATCAAAAGTAAGGTTCAACTCTGTTAGTTGAATGCACAGAACAGAAAGAAGTTTCATACAATGCTTCTGTGTAGTTTATATTTGAACATATTCTTTTTTCCACTATTACCCACTTAGCGCTACGAATGTCCATTTGCATTTTCTACAGACAGAGTGTTTCAAAACTGCTCAATCAAAAGTATGGTTTAACTCTGTTAGCTGAATGCTCAGGTCAGAAAGAAGTTTCACAGAATGCTTCTGTGTAGTTTATATTTGAATATATTCCTTTTTCCACTATTACGCTCTTAGCGCTCCAAATGTCCAGTTGCATTTTCTACAGAAAGAGTGTTCAGATCTGCTCAATCAAAAGTATGGTTTAACTCTGTTAGCTGAATGCACAGATCAGAAAGATGTTTCACAGAATGATTCTGTGTAGTTTATATTTGGAGACATTCCTTTTTCCACTATTACCCTCTTAGAGCTCCGAATCTCCACTTGCATTTTCTACAGAAAGAGTGTTTCAGAACGGCTCAATCAAAACTAAGGTTCAACTCTTTTAGTTGAACAAAGAGAACGGAAAGAAGTTTCACACAATTCTTCTGTGTAGTTTTTATTTGTAGATATTCTTTTTCCCAATATAGGCCTCTTAGCGCTCAGAATGTCCAATTGCAGTTTCTACAGAAAGAGTGTTTGAGAACCGCTCAATCAAAAGTAAGGTTCAACTCTGTTAGTTGAATGCACAGAACAGAAAGAAGTTTCATACAATGCTTCTGTGTAGTTTATATTTGAACATATTCTTTTTTCCACTATTACCCACTTAGCGCTACGAATGTCCAGTTGCATTTTCTACAGACAGAGTGTTTCAAAACTGCTCAATCAAAAGTATGGTTTAACTCTGTTAGCTGAATGCTCAGATCAGAAAGAAGTTTCACAGAATGCTTCTCTGTAGTTTATATTTGAATATATTCCTTTTTCCACTACTACGCTCTTAGCGCTCCAAATGTCCAGTTGCATTTTCTACAGAAAGAGTGTTCAGATCTACTCAATCAAAAGTATGGTTTAACTCTTTAGCTGAATGCACAGATCAGAAGGAATTTTCACCGAATGATTCTGTGTAGTTTATATTTGAAGACATTCCTTTTTCCTCTAGTACCCTCTTAGCGCTCCGAATCTCCACTTTCATTTTCTACAAAAAGAGTGTTTCATAACTGCTCAATCAAAAATATGTTTTATCTCTGTTAACTGAATTTACAGATCAGAAATAAGTTTCACAGAATGCATCTGTGTAGTTTTCATTTGAAGATATTCTTTTTCCCAATGTAGGCCTCTTAGCGCTTAGCATGTCCAATTGCAGTTTCTATAGAAAGAGTGTCTCAGAACGGCTCAATCAAAAGTAAGGTTCAACTCTGTTAGTTGAATGCACAGAACAGAAAGAATTTTCACAGAATGCTACTGTGTAGTTTATATTTGAATATATTCTTTTTTCCACTATTACCCTCTTAGCGCTCCGAATGTCCACTTGCATTTTCTACAGAAAGAGTGTTCAGAACTGCGCAATCAAAAGTATGGTTTAACTCTGTTAGCTTAATGAACATATCAGAAATAAGTTTCACACAATGCTTCTGTGTAGTTTTTATTTGAAGATATTATTTTTCCCAATAGAGGCCTCTTAGCGCTCAGAATGTCCAATTGCAGTTTCTACAGAAAGAGTGTTTTAGAAAGGCTCAATCAAAAGTAAGGTTCAACTCTGTTAGTTGAATGCACAGAACAGAAAGTAGTTTCATACAATGCTTCTGTGTAGTTTATATTTGAACATATTCTTTTTTCCACTATTACCCACTTAGCGCTACGAATGTCCAGTTGCATTTTCTACAGACAGAGTGTTTCAAAAGTGCTCAATCAAAAGTATGGTTTAACTCTGTTAGCTGAATGCTCAGATCAGAAAGAAGTTTCACAGAATGCTTCTGTGTAGTTTATATTTGAATATATTCCTTTTTCCACTGCTACTCTCTTAGCGCTCCAAATGTCCAGTTGCATTTTCTACAGAAAGAGTGTTCAGATCTGCTCAATCAAAAGTATGGTTTAATTCTGTTAGCTGAATGCACAGATCAGAAAGAAGTTTCATAGAATGATTCTGTGTAGTATATATTTGGAGACATTCCTTTTTCCACTATTACCCTCTTAGCGCTCCGAATCTCCATTGCATTTTCTACAGAAAGAGTGTTTCAGAACGGCTCAATCAAAACTAAGGTTCAACTCTTTTAGTTGAACAAACAGAACAGAAAGAAGTTTCACACAATTCTTCTGTGTAGTTTTTATTTGTAGACATTCTTTTTCCCAATATAGGCCTCTTAGCGCTCAGAATGTCCAATTGCAGTTTCTACAGAAAGAGTGTTTCAGAACGGCTCAATCAAAAGTAAGGTTCAACTCTGTTAGTTGAATGCACAGAACAGAAAGTAGTTTCATACAATGCTTCTGTGTAGTTTATATTTGAACATATTCTTTTTTCCACTATTACCCACTTAGCGCTACGAATGTCCAGTTGCATTTTCTACAGACAGAGTGTTTCAAAACTGCTCAATCAAAAGTATGGTTTAACTCTGTTAGCTGAATGCTCAGATCAGAAAGAAGTTTCACAGAATGCTTCTGTGTAGTTTATATTTGAATATATTCTTTTTCCACTACTACTCTCTTAGCGCTCCAAATGTCCAGTTGCATTTTCTACAGAAAGAGTGTTCAGATCTGCTCAATCAAAAGTATGGTTTAACCCTGTTAGCTGAATGCACAGATCAGAAAGAAGTTTCACAGAATGCTTCTGTGTAGTTTATATTTGAATATATTCCTTTTTCCACTATTACCCTCTTAGCGCTCCGAATGTCCACTTGCATTTTCTACAGAAAGAGTGTTCAGAACTGCGCAATCAAAAGTATGGTTTAACTCTGTTAGCCTAATGAACATATCAGAAATAAGTTTCACACAATGCTTCTGTGTAGTTTTTATTTGAAGATATTATTTTTCCCAATAGAGGCCTCTTAGCGCTCAGAATGTCCAATTGCAGTTTCTACAGAAAGAGTGTTTCAGAACGGCTCAATCAAAAGTAAGGTTCAAATCTGTTAGTTGAATGCACAGAACAGAAAGAAGTTTCATACAATGCTTCTGTGTAGTTTATATTTGAACATATTCTTTTTTCCACTATTACCCACTTAGCGCTACGAATGTCCAGTTGCATTTTCTACAGAGAGAGTGTTTCAAAACTGCTCAATCAAAAGTATGGTTTAACTCTGTTAGCTGAATGCTCAGGTCAGAAAGAAGTTTCACAGAATGCTTCTGTGTAGTTTATATTTGAATATATTCCTTTTTCCACTACTACTCTCTTAGCGCTCCAAATGTCCAGTTGCATTTTCTACAGAAAGAGTGTTCAGATCTGCTCAATCAAAAGTATGGTTTAACTCTGTTAGCTGAATGCACAGATCAGAAAGTATTTTCACAGAATGATTCTGTGTAGTTTATATTTGGAGACATTCCTTTTTCCACTATTACCCTCTTAGCGCTCCGAATCTCCACTTGCATTTTCTACAGAAAGAGTGTTTCAGAACGGCTCAATCAAAACTAAGGTTCAACTCTTTTAGTTGAACAAACAGAACAGAAAGAAGTTTCACACAATTCTTCTGTGTAGTTTTTATTTGTAGACATTCTTTTTCCCAATATAGGCCTCTTAGCGCTCAGAATGTCCAATTGCAGTTTCTACAGAAAGAGTGTTTGAGAACGGCTCAATAAAAAGTAGGGTTCAACTCTGTTAGTTGAATGCACAGAACAGAAAGAAGTTTCATACAATGCTTCTGTGTAGTTTATATTTGAACATATTCTTTTTTCCACTATTACCCACTTAGCGCTACGAATGTCCAGTTGCATTTTCTACAGACAGAGTGTTTCAAAACTGCTCAATCAAAAGTATGGTTTAACTCTGTTAGCTGAATGCTCAGATCAGAAAGAAGTTTCACAGAATGCTTCTGTGTAGTTTATATTTGAATATATTCCTTTTTCCACTACTACGCTCTTAGCGCTCCAAATGTCCAGTTGCATTTTCTACATAAAGAGTGTTCAGATCTGCTCAATCAAAAGTATGGTTTAACTCTGTTAGCTGAATGCACAGATCAGAAAGAAGTTTCACCGAATGATTCTGTGTAGTTTATATTTGAAGACATTCCTGTTTCCACTAGTACCCTCTTAGCGCTCCGAATCTCCACTTGCATTTTCTACAAAAAGAGTGTTTCATAACTGCTCAATCAAAAATATGTTTTATCTCTGTTAACTGAATTTACAGATCAGAAATAAGATTCACAGAATGCATCTGTGTAGTTTTTATTTGAAGATATTCTTTTTCCCAATGTAGGCCTCTTAGCGCTTAGCATGTCCAATTGCAGTTTCTACAGAAAGAGTGTTTCAGAACGGCTCAATCAAAAGTAAGGTTCAACTCTGTTAGTTGAATGCACAGAACAGAAAGAATTTTCACAGAATGCTACTGTGTAGTTTATATTTGAATATATTTCTTTTTCCACTATTACCCTCTTATCGCTCCGAATGTCCACTTGCATTTTCTACAGAAAGAGTGTTCAGAACTGCGCAATCAAAAGTATGGTTTAACTCTGTTAGCCTAATGAACATATCAGAAATAAGTTTCACACAATGCTTCTGTGTAGTTTTTATTTGAAGATATTATTTTTCCCAATAGAGGCCTCTTAGCGCTCAGAATGTCCAATTGCAGTTTCTACAGAAAGAGTGTTTCAGAAAGGCTCAATCAAAAGTAAGGTTCAACTCTGTTAGTTGAATGCACAGAACAGAAAGAAGTTTCATACAATGCTTCTGTGTAGTTTATATTTGAACATATTCTTTTTTCCACTATTACCCACTTAGCGCTACGAATGTCCAGTTGCATTTTCTACAGACAGAGTGTTTCAAAACTGCTCAATCAAAAGTATGGTTTAACTCTGTTAGCTGAATCCTCAGATCAGAAAGAAGTTTCACAGAATGCTTCTGTGTAGTTTATATTTGAATATATTCCTTTTTCCACTACTACGCTCTTAGCGCTCCAAATGTCCAGTTGCATTTTCTACAGAAAGAGTGTTCAGATCTGCTCAATCAAAAGTATGGTTTAACTCTGTTAGCTGAATGCACAGATCAGAAAGAAGTTTCACAGAATGATTCTGTGTAGTTTATATTTGGAGACATTCCTTTTTCCACTATTACCCTCTTAGCGCTCCGAATCTCCACTTGCATTTTCTACAGAAAGAGTGTTTCAGAACGGCTCAATCAAAACTAAGGTTCAACTCTTTTAGTTGAACAAACAGAACAGAAAGAAGTTTCACACAATTCTTCTGTGTAGTTTTTATTTGTAGACATTCTTTTTCCCAATATAGGCCTCTTAGCGCTCAGAATGTCCAATTGCAGTTTCTACAGAAAGAGTGTTTGAGAACGGCTCAATCAAAAGTAAGGTTCAACTCTGTTAGTTGAATGCACAGAACAGAAAGAAGTTTCATACAATGCTTCTGTGTAGTTTATATTTGAACATATTCTTTTTTCCACTATTACCCACTTAGCGCTACGAATGTCCAGTTGCATTTTCTACAGACAGAGTGTTTCAAAACTGCTCAATCAAAAGTATGGTTTAACTCTGTTAGCTGAATGCTCAGATCAGAAAGAAGTTTCACAGAATGCTTCTCTGTAGTTTATATTTGAATATATTCCGTTTTCCACTACTACGCTCTTAGCGCTCCAAATGTCCAGTTGCATTTTCTACAGAAAGAGTGTTCAGATCTACTCAATCAAAAGTATGGTTTAACTCTGTTAGCTGAATGCACAGATCAGAAGGAATTTTCACCGAATGATTCTGTGTAGTTTATATTTGAAGACATTCCTTTTTCCTCTAGTACCCTCTTAGCGCTCCGAATCTCCACTTGCATTTTCTACAAAAAGAGTGTTTCATAACTGCTCAATCAAAAATATGTTTTATCTCTGTTAACTGAATTTACAGATCAGAAATAAGTTTCACAGAATGCATCTGTGTAGTTTTCATTTGAAGATATTCTTTTTCCCAATGTAGGCCTCTTAGCGCTTAGCATGTCCAATTGCAGTTTCTATAGAAAGAGTGTCTCAGAACGGCTCAATCAAAAGTAAGGTTCAACTCTGTTAGTTGAATGCACAGAACAGAAAGAATTTTCACAGAATGCTACTGTGTAGTTTATATTTGAATATATTCTTTTTTCCACTATTACCCTCTTAGCGCTCCGAATGTCCACTTGCATTTTCTACAGAAAGAGTGTTCAGAACTGCGCAATCAAAAGTATGGTTTAACTCTGTTAGCTTAATGAACATATCAGAAATAAGTTTCACACAATGCTTCTGTGTAGTTTTTATTTGAAGATATTATTTTTCCCAATAGAGGCCTCTTAGCGCTCAGAATGTCCAATTGCAGTTTCTACAGAAAGAGTGTTTTAGAAAGGCTCAATCAAAAGTAAGGTTCAACTCTGTTAGTTGAATGCACAGAACAGAAAGTAGTTTCATACAATGCTTCTGTGTAGTTTATATTTGAACATATTCTTTTTTCCACTATTACCCACTTAGCGCTACGAATGTCCAGTTGCATTTTCTACAGACAGAGTGTTTCAAAAGTGCTCAATCAAAAGTATGGTTTAACTCTGTTAGCTGAATGCTCAGATCAGAAAGAAGTTTCACAGAATGCTTCTGTGTAGTTTATATTTGAATATATTCCTTTTTCCACTGCTACTCTCTTAGCGCTCCAAATGTCCAGTTGCATTTTCTACAGAAAGAGTGTTCAGATCTGCTCAATCAAAAGTATGGTTTAATTCTGTTAGCTGAATGCACAGATCAGAAAGAAGTTTCATAGAATGATTCTGTGTAGTATATATTTGGAGACATTCCTTTTTCCACTATTACCCTCTTAGCGCTCCGAATCTCCATTGCATTTTCTACAGAAAGAGTGTTTCAGAACGGCTCAATCAAAACTAAGGTTCAACTCTTTTAGTTGAACAAACAGAACAGAAAGAAGTTTCACACAATTCTTCTGTGTAGTTTTTATTTGTAGACATTCTTTTTCCCAATATAGGCCTCTTAGCGCTCAGAATGTCCAATTGCAGTTTCTACAGAAAGAGTGTTTCAGAACGGCTCAATCAAAAGTAAGGTTCAACTCTGTTAGTTGAATGCACAGAACAGAAAGTAGTTTCATACAATGCTTCTGTGTAGTTTATATTTGAACATATTCTTTTTTCCACTATTACCCACTTAGCGCTACGAATGTCCAGTTGCATTTTCTACAGACAGAGTGTTTCAAAACTGCTCAATCAAAAGTATGGTTTAACTCTGTTAGCTGAATGCTCAGATCAGAAAGAAGTTTCACAGAATGCTTCTGTGTACTTTATATTTGAATATATTCCTTTTTCCACTACTACGCTCTTAGCGCTCCAAATGTCCAGTTGCATTTTCTACATAAAGAGTGTTCAGATCTGCTCAATCAAAAGTATGGTTTAACTCTGTTAGCTGAATGCACAGATCAGAAAGAAGTTTCACCGAATGATTCTGTGTAGTTTATATTTGAAGACATTCCATTTTCCACTAGTACCCTCTTAGCGCTCCGAATCTCCACTTGCATTTTCTACAAAAAGAGTGTTTCATAACTGCTCAATCAAAAATATGTTTTATCTCTGTTAACTGAATTTACAGATCAGAAATAAGTTTCACAGAATGCATCTGTGTAGTTTTAATTTGAAGATATTCTTTTTCCCAATGTAGGCCTCTTAGCGCTTAGCATGTCCAATTGCAGTTTCGACAGAAAGAGTGTTTCAGAACGGCTCAATCAAAAGTAAGGTTCAACTCTGTTAGTTGAATGCACAGAACAGAAAGAATTTTCACAGAATGCTACTGTGTAGTTTATATTTGAATATATTCCTTTTTCCACTATTACCCTCTTAGCGCTCCGAATGTCCACTTGCATTTTCTACAGAAAGAGTGTTCAGAAATGCGCAATCAAAAGTATGGTTTAACTCTGTTAGCCTAATGAACATATCAGAAATAAGTTTCACACAATGCTTCTGTGTAGTTTTTATTTGAAGATATTATTTTTCCCAATAGAGGCCTCTTAGCGCTCAGAATGTCCAATTGCAGATTCTACAGAAAGAGTGTTTCAGAAAGGCTCAATCAAAAGTAAGGTTCAACTCTGTTAGTTGAATGCACAGAACAGAAAGAAGTTTCATACAATGCTTCTGTGTAGTTTATATTTGAACATATTCTTTTTTCCACTATTACCCACTTAGCGCTACGAATGTCCAGTTGCATTTTCTACAGACAGAGTGTTTCAAAACTGCTCAATCAAAAGTATGGTTTAACTCTGTTAGCTGAATGCTCAGGTCAGAAAGAAGTTTCACAGAATGCTTCTGTGTAGTTTATATTTGAATATATTCCTTTTTCCACTATTACGCTCTTAGCGCTCCAAATGTCCAGTTGCATTTTCTACAGAAAGAGTGTTCAGTTCTGCTCAATCAAAAGTATGGTTTAACTCTGTTAGCTGAATGCACAGATCAGAAAGAAGTTTCACAGAATGATTCTGTGTAGTTTATATTTGGAGACATTCCTTTTTCCACTATTACCCTCTTAGCGCTCCGAATCTCCACTTGCATTTTCTACAGAAAGAGTGTTTCAGAACGGCTCAATCAAAACTAAGGTTCAACTCTTTTAGTTGAACAAAGAGAACGGAAAGAAGTTTCACACAATTCTTCTGTGTAGTTTTTATTTGTAGACATTCTTTTTCCCAATATAGGCCTCTTAGCGCTCAGAATGTCCAATTGCAGTTTCTACAGAAAGAGTGTTTGAGAACCGCTCAATCAAAAGTAAGGTTCAACTCTGTTAGTTGAATGCACAGAACAGAAAGAAGTTTCATACAATGCTTCTGTGTAGTTTATATTTGAACATATTCTTTTTTCCACTATTACCCACTTAGCGCTACGAATGTCCAGTTGCATTTTCTACAGACAGAGTGTTTCAAAACTGCTCAATCAAAAGTATGGTTTAACTCTGTTAGCTGAATGCTCAGATCAGAAAGAAGTTTCACAGAATGCTTCTCTGTAGTTTATATTTGAATATATTCCTTTTTCCACTACTACGCTCTTAGCGCTCCAAATGTCCAGTTGCATTTTCTACAGAAAGAGTGTTCAGATCTACTCAATCAAAAGTATGGTTTAACTCTTTAGCTGAATGCACAGATCAGAAGGAATTTTCACCGAATGATTCTGTGTAGTTTATATTTGAAGACATTCCTTTTTCCTCTAGTACCCTCTTAGCGCTCCGAATCTCCACTTTCATTTTCTACAAAAAGAGTGTTTCATAACTGCTCAATCAAAAATATGTTTTATCTCTGTTAACTGAATTTACAGATCAGAAATAAGTTTCACAGAATGCATCTGTGTAGTTTTCATTTGAAGATATTCTTTTTCCCAATGTAGGCCTCTTAGCGCTTAGCATGTCCAATTGCAGTTTCTATAGAAAGAGTGTCTCAGAACGGCTCAATCAAAAGTAAGGTTCAACTCTGTTAGTTGAATGCACAGAACAGAAAGAATTTTCACAGAATGCTACTGTGTAGTTTATATTTGAATATATTCTTTTTTCCACTATTACCCTCTTAGCGCTCCGAATGTCCACTTGCATTTTCTACAGAAAGAGTGTTCAGAACTGCGCAATCAAAAGTATGGTTTAACTCTGTTAGCTTAATGAACATATCAGAAATAAGTTTCACACAATGCTTCTGTGTAGTTTTTATTTGAAGATATTATTTTTCCCAATAGAGGCCTCTTAGCGCTCAGAATGTCCAATTGCAGTTTCTACAGAAAGAGTGTTTTAGAAAGGCTCAATCAAAAGTAAGGTTCAACTCTGTTAGTTGAATGCACAGAACAGAAAGTAGTTTCATACAATGCTTCTGTGTAGTTTATATTTGAACATATTCTTTTTTCCACTATTACCCACTTAGCGCTACGAATGTCCAGTTGCATTTTCTACAGACAGAGTGTTTCAAAAGTGCTCAATCAAAAGTATGGTTTAACTCTGTTAGCTGAATGCTCAGATCAGAAAGAAGTTTCACAGAATGCTTCTGTGTAGTTTATATTTGAATATATTCCTTTTTCCACTGCTACTCTCTTAGCGCTCCAAATGTCCAGTTGCATTTTCTACAGAAAGAGTGTTCAGATCTGCTCAATCAAAAGTATGGTTTAATTCTGTTAGCTGAATGCACAGATCAGAAAGAAGTTTCATAGAATGATTCTGTGTAGTATATATTTGGAGACATTCCTTTTTCCACTATTACCCTCTTAGCGCTCCGAATCTCCATTGCATTTTCTACAGAAAGAGTGTTTCAGAACGGCTCAATCAAAACTAAGGTTCAACTCTTTTAGTTGAACAAACAGAACAGAAAGAAGTTTCACACAATTCTTCTGTGTAGTTTTTATTTGTAGACATTCTTTTTCCCAATATAGGCCTCTTAGCGCTCAGAATGTCCAATTGCAGTTTCTACAGAAAGAGTGTTTCAGAACGGCTCAATCAAAAGTAAGGTTCAACTCTGTTAGTTGAATGCACAGAACAGAAAGTAGTTTCATACAATGCTTCTGTGTAGTTTATATTTGAACATATTCTTTTTTCCACTATTACCCACTTAGCGCTACGAATGTCCAGTTGCATTTTCTACAGACAGAGTGTTTCAAAACTGCTCAATCAAAAGTATGGTTTAACTCTGTTAGCTGAATGCTCAGATCAGAAAGAAGTTTCACAGAATGCTTCTGTGTACTTTATATTTGAATATATTCCTTTTTCCACTACTACGCTCTTAGCGCTCCAAATGTCCAGTTGCATTTTCTACATAAAGAGTGTTCAGATCTGCTCAATCAAAAGTATGGTTTAACTCTGTTAGCTGAATGCACAGATCAGAAAGAAGTTTCACCGAATGATTCTGTGTAGTTTATATTTGAAGACATTCCATTTTCCACTAGTACCCTCTTAGCGCTCCGAATCTCCACTTGCATTTTCTACAAAAAGAGTGTTTCATAACTGCTCAATCAAAAATATGTTTTATCTCTGTTAACTGAATTTACAGATCAGAAATAAGTTTCACAGAATGCATCTGTGTAGTTTTAATTTGAAGATATTCTTTTTCCCAATGTAGGCCTCTTAGCGCTTAGCATGTCCAATTGCAGTTTCGACAGAAAGAGTGTTTCAGAACGGCTCAATCAAAAGTAAGGTTCAACTCTGTTAGTTGAATGCACAGAACAGAAAGAATTTTCACAGAATGCTACTGTGTAGTTTATATTTGAATATATTCCTTTTTCCACTATTACCCTCTTAGCGCTCCGAATGTCCACTTGCATTTTCTACAGAAAGAGTGTTCAGAAATGCGCAATCAAAAGTATGGTTTAACTCTGTTAGCCTAATGAACATATCAGAAATAAGTTTCACACAATGCTTCTGTGTAGTTTTTATTTGAAGATATTATTTTTCCCAATAGAGGCCTCTTAGCGCTCAGAATGTCCAATTGCAGATTCTACAGAAAGAGTGTTTCAGAAAGGCGCAATCAAAAGTAAGGTTCAACTCTGTTAGTTGAATGCACAGAACAGAAAGAAGTTTCATACAATGCTTCTGTGTAGTTTATATTTGAACATATTCTTTTTTCCACTATTACCCACTTAGCGCTACGAATGTCCAGTTGCATTTTCTACAGACAGAGTGTTTCAAAACTGCTCAATCAAAAGTATGGTTTAACTCTGTTAGCTGAATGCTCAGGTCAGAAAGAAGTTTCACAGAATGCTTCTGTGTAGTTTATATTTGAATATATTCCTTTTTCCACTATTACGCTCTTAGCGCTCCAAATGTCCAGTTGCATTTTCTACAGAAAGAGTGTTCAGATCTGCTCAATCAAAAGTATGGTTTAACTCTGTTAGCTGAATGCACAGATCAGAAAGAAGTTTCACAGAATGATTCTGTGTAGTTTATATTTGGAGACATTCCTTTTTCCACTATTACCCTCTTAGCGCTCCGAATCTCCACTTGCATTTTCTACAGAAAGAGTGTTTCAGAACGGCTCAATCAAAACTAAGGTTCAACTCTTTTAGTTGAACAAAGAGAACGGAAAGAAGTTTCACACAATTCTTCTGTGTAGTTTTTATTTGTAGACATTCTTTTTCCCAATATAGGCCTCTTAGCGCTCAGAATGTCCAATTGCAGTTTCTACAGAAAGAGTGTTTGAGAACCGCTCAATCAAAAGTAAGGTTCAACTCTGTTAGTTGAATGCACAGAACAGAAAGAAGTTTCATACAATGCTTCTGTGTAGTTTATATTTGAACATATTCTTTTTTCCACTATTACCCACTTAGCGCTACGAATGTCCAGTTGCATTTTCTACAGACAGAGTGTTTCAAAACTGCTCAATCAAAAGTATGGTTTAACTCTGTTAGCTGAATGCTCAGATCAGAAAGAAGTTTCACAGAATGCTTCTCTGTAGTTTATATTTGAATATATTCCTTTTTCCACTACTACGCTCTTAGCGCTCCAAATGTCCAGTTGCATTTTCTACAGAAAGAGTGTTCAGATCTACTCAATCAAAAGTATGGTTTAACTCTTTAGCTGAATGCACAGATCAGAAGGAATTTTCACCGAATGATTCTGTGTAGTTTATATTTGAAGACATTCCTTTTTCCTCTAGTACCCTCTTAGCGCTCCGAATCTCCACTTTCATTTTCTACAAAAAGAGTGTTTCATAACTGCTCAATCAAAAATATGTTTTATCTCTGTTAACTGAATTTACAGATCAGAAATAAGTTTCACAGAATGCATCTGTGTAGTTTTCATTTGAAGATATTCTTTTTCCCAATGTAGGCCTCTTAGCGCTTAGCATGTCCAATTGCAGTTTCTATAGAAAGAGTGTCTCAGAACGGCTCAATCAAAAGTAAGGTTCAACTCTGTTAGTTGAATGCACAGAACAGAAAGAATTTTCACAGAATGCTACTGTGTAGTTTATATTTGAATATATTCTTTTTTCCACTATTACCCTCTTAGCGCTCCGAATGTCCACTTGCATTTTCTACAGAAAGAGTGTTCAGAACTGCGCAATCAAAAGTATGGTTTAACTCTGTTAGCTTAATGAACATATCAGAAATAAGTTTCACACAATGCTTCTGTGTAGTTTTTATTTGAAGATATTATTTTTCCCAATAGAGGCCTCTTAGCGCTCAGAATGTCCAATTGCAGTTTCTACAGAAAGAGTGTTTTAGAAAGGCTCAATCAAAAGTAAGGTTCAACTCTGTTAGTTGAATGCACAGAACAGAAAGTAGTTTCATACAATGCTTCTGTGTAGTTTATATTTGAACATATTCTTTTTTCCACTATTACCCACTTAGCGCTACGAATGTCCAGTTGCATTTTCTACAGACAGAGTGTTTCAAAAGTGCTCAATCAAAAGTATGGTTTAACTCTGTTAGCTGAATGCTCAGATCAGAAAGAAGTTTCACAGAATGCTTCTGTGTAGTTTATATTTGAATATATTCCTTTTTCCACTGCTACTCTCTTAGCGCTCCAAATGTCCAGTTGCATTTTCTACAGAAAGAGTGTTCAGATCTGCTCAATCAAAAGTATGGTTTAATTCTGTTAGCTGAATGCACAGATCAGAAAGAAGTTTCATAGAATGATTCTGTGTAGTATATATTTGGAGACATTCCTTTTTCCACTATTACCCTCTTAGCGCTCCGAATCTCCATTGCATTTTCTACAGAAAGAGTGTTTCAGAACGGCTCAATCAAAACTAAGGTTCAACTCTTTTAGTTGAACAAACAGAACAGAAAGAAGTTTCACACAATTCTTCTGTGTAGTTTTTATTTGTAGACATTCTTTTTCCCAATATAGGCCTCTTAGCGCTCAGAATGTCCAATTGCAGTTTCTACAGAAAGAGTGTTTCAGAACGGCTCAATCAAAAGTAAGGTTCAACTCTGTTAGTTGAATGCACAGAACAGAAAGTAGTTTCATACAATGCTTCTGTGTAGTTTATATTTGAACATATTCTTTTTTCCACTATTACCCACTTAGCGCTACGAATGTCCAGTTGCATTTTCTACAGACAGAGTGTTTCAAAACTGCTCAATCAAAAGTATGGTTTAACTCTGTTAGCTGAATGCTCAGATCAGAAAGAAGTTTCACAGAATGCTTCTGTGTACTTTATATTTGAATATATTCCTTTTTCCACTACTACGCTCTTAGCGCTCCAAATGTCCAGTTGCATTTTCTACATAAAGAGTGTTCAGATCTGCTCAATCAAAAGTATGGTTTAACTCTGTTAGCTGAATGCACAGATCAGAAAGAAGTTTCACCGAATGATTCTGTGTAGTTTATATTTGAAGACATTCCATTTTCCACTAGTACCCTCTTAGCGCTCCGAATCTCCACTTGCATTTTCTACAAAAAGAGTGTTTCATAACTGCTCAATCAAAAATATGTTTTATCTCTGTTAACTGAATTTACAGATCAGAAATAAGTTTCACAGAATGCATCTGTGTAGTTTTAATTTGAAGATATTCTTTTTCCCAATGTAGGCCTCTTAGCGCTTAGCATGTCCAATTGCAGTTTCGACAGAAAGAGTGTTTCAGAACGGCTCAATCAAAAGTAAGGTTCAACTCTGTTAGTTGAATGCACAGAACAGAAAGAATTTTCACAGAATGCTACTGTGTAGTTTATATTTGAATATATTCCTTTTTCCACTATTACCCTCTTAGCGCTCCGAATGTCCACTTGCATTTTCTACAGAAAGAGTGTTCAGAAATGCGCAATCAAAAGTATGGTTTAACTCTGTTAGCCTAATGAACATATCAGAAATAAGTTTCACACAATGCTTCTGTGTAGTTTTTATTTGAAGATATTATTTTTCCCAATAGAGGCCTCTTAGCGCTCAGAATGTCCAATTGCAGATTCTACAGAAAGAGTGTTTCAGAAAGGCTCAATCAAAAGTAAGGTTCAACTCTGTTAGTTGAATGCACAGAACAGAAAGAAGTTTCATACAATGCTTCTGTGTAGTTTATATTTGAACATATTCTTTTTTCCACTATTACCCACTTAGCGCTACGAATGTCCAGTTGCATTTTCTACAGACAGAGTGTTTCAAAACTGCTCAATCAAAAGTATGGTTTAACTCTGTTAGCTGAATGCTCAGGTCAGAAAGAAGTTTCACAGAATGCTTCTGTGTAGTTTATATTTGAATATATTCCTTTTTCCACTATTACGCTCTTAGCGCTCCAAATGTCCAGTTGCATTTTCTACAGAAAGAGTGTTCAGATCTGCTCAATCAAAAGTATGGTTTAACTCTGTTAGCTGAATGCACAGATCAGAAAGAAGTTTCACAGAATGATTCTGTGTAGTTTATATTTGGAGACATTCCTTTTTCCACTATTACCCTCTTAGCGCTCCGAATCTCCACTTGCATTTTCTACAGAAAGAGTGTTTCAGAACGGTTCAATCAAAACTAAGGTTCAACTCTTTTAGTTGAACAAAGAGAACGGAAAGAAGTTTCACACAATTCTTCTGTGTAGTTTTTATTTGTAGACATTCTTTTTCCCAATATAGGCCTCTTAGCGCTCAGAATGTCCAATTGCAGTTTCTACAGAAAGAGTGTTTGAGAACCGCTCAATCAAAAGTAAGGTTCAACTCTGTTAGTTGAATGCACAGAACAGAAAGAAGTTTCATACAATGCTTCTGTGTAGTTTATATTTGAACATATTCTTTTTTCCACTATTACCCACTTAGCGCTACGAATGTCCAGTTGCATTTTCTACAGACAGAGTGTTTCAAAACTGCTCAATCAAAAGTATGGTTTAACTCTGTTAGCTGAATGCTCAGATCAGAAAGAAGTTTCACAGAATGCTTCTCTGTAGTTTATATTTGAATATATTCCTTTTTCCACTACTACGCTCTTAGCGCTCCAAATGTCCAGTTGCATTTTCTACAGAAAGAGTGTTCAGATCTACTCAATCAAAAGTATGGTTTAACTCTTTAGCTGAATGCACAGATCAGAAGGAATTTTCACCGAATGATTCTGTGTAGTTTATATTTGAAGACATTCCTTTTTCCTCTAGTACCCTCTTAGCGCTCCGAATCTCCACTTTCATTTTCTACAAAAAGAGTGTTTCATAACTGCTCAATCAAAAATATGTTTTATCTCTGTTAACTGAATTTACAGATCAGAAATAAGTTTCACAGAATGCATCTGTGTAGTTTTCATTTGAAGATATTCTTTTTCCCAATGTAGGCCTCTTAGCGCTTAGCATGTCCAATTGCAGTTTCTATAGAAAGAGTGTCTCAGAACGGCTCAATCAAAAGTAAGGTTCAACTCTGTTAGTTGAATGCACAGAACAGAAAGAATTTTCACAGAATGCTACTGTGTAGTTTATATTTGAATATATTCTTTTTTCCACTATTACCCTCTTAGCGCTCCGAATGTCCACTTGCATTTTCTACAGAAAGAGTGTTCAGAACTGCGCAATCAAAAGTATGGTTTAACTCTGTTAGCTTAATGAACATATCAGAAATAAGTTTCACACAATGCTTCTGTGTAGTTTTTATTTGAAGATATTATTTTTCCCAATAGAGGCCTCTTAGCGCTCAGAATGTCCAATTGCAGTTTCTACAGAAAGAGTGTTTTAGAAAGGCTCAATCAAAAGTAAGGTTCAACTCTGTTAGTTGAATGCACAGAACAGAAAGTAGTTTCATACAATGCTTCTGTGTAGTTTATATTTGAACATATTCTTTTTTCCACTATTACCCACTTAGCGCTACGAATGTCCAGTTGCATTTTCTACAGACAGAGTGTTTCAAAAGTGCTCAATCAAAAGTATGGTTTAACTCTGTTAGCTGAATGCTCAGATCAGAAAGAAGTTTCACAGAATGCTTCTGTGTAGTTTATATTTGAATATATTCCTTTTTCCACTGCTACTCTCTTAGCGCTCCAAATGTCCAGTTGCATTTTCTACAGAAAGAGTGTTCAGATCTGCTCAATCAAAAGTATGGTTTAATTCTGTTAGCTGAATGCACAGATCAGAAAGAAGTTTCATAGAATGATTCTGTGTAGTATATATTTGGAGACATTCCTTTTTCCACTATTACCCTCTTAGCGCTCCGAATCTCCATTGCATTTTCTACAGAAAGAGTGTTTCAGAACGGCTCAATCAAAACTAAGGTTCAACTCTTTTAGTTGAACAAACAGAACAGAAAGAAGTTTCACACAATTCTTCTGTGTAGTTTTTATTTGTAGACATTCTTTTTCCCAATATAGGCCTCTTAGCGCTCAGAATGTCCAATTGCAGTTTCTACAGAAAGAGTGTTTCAGAACGGCTCAATCAAAAGTAAGGTTCAACTCTGTTAGTTGAATGCACAGAACAGAAAGTAGTTTCATACAATGCTTCTGTGTAGTTTATATTTGAACATATTCTTTTTTCCACTATTACCCACTTAGCGCTACGAATGTCCAGTTGCATTTTCTACAGACAGAGTGTTTCAAAACTGCTCAATCAAAAGTATGGTTTAACTCTGTTAGCTGAATGCTCAGATCAGAAAGAAGTTTCACAGAATGCTTCTGTGTACTTTATATTTGAATATATTCCTTTTTCCACTACTACGCTCTTAGCGCTCCAAATGTCCAGTTGCATTTTCTACATAAAGAGTGTTCAGATCTGCTCAATCAAAAGTATGGTTTAACTCTGTTAGCTGAATGCACAGATCAGAAAGAAGTTTCACCGAATGATTCTGTGTAGTTTATATTTGAAGACATTCCATTTTCCACTAGTACCCTCTTAGCGCTCCGAATCTCCACTTGCATTTTCTACAAAAAGAGTGTTTCATAACTGCTCAATCAAAAATATGTTTTATCTCTGTTAACTGAATTTACAGATCAGAAATAAGTTTCACAGAATGCATCTGTGTAGTTTTAATTTGAAGATATTCTTTTTCCCAATGTAGGCCTCTTAGCGCTTAGCATGTCCAATTGCAGTTTCGACAGAAAGAGTGTTTCAGAACGGCTCAATCAAAAGTAAGGTTCAACTCTGTTAGTTGAATGCACAGAACAGAAAGAATTTTCACAGAATGCTACTGTGTAGTTTATATTTGAATATATTCCTTTTTCCACTATTACCCTCTTAGCGCTCCGAATGTCCACTTGCATTTTCTACAGAAAGAGTGTTCAGAAATGCGCAATCAAAAGTATGGTTTAACTCTGTTAGCCTAATGAACATATCAGAAATAAGTTTCACACAATGCTTCTGTGTAGTTTTTATTTGAAGATATTATTTTTCCCAATAGAGGCCTCTTAGCGCTCAGAATGTCCAATTGCAGATTCTACAGAAAGAGTGTTTCAGAAAGGCTCAATCAAAAGTAAGGTTCAACTCTGTTAGTTGAATGCACAGAACAGAAAGAAGTTTCATACAATGCTTCTGTGTAGTTTATATTTGAACATATTCTTTTTTCCACTATTACCCACTTAGCGCTACGAATGTCCAGTTGCATTTTCTACAGACAGAGTGTTTCAAAACTGCTCAATCAAAAGTATGGTTTAACTCTGTTAGCTGAATGCTCAGGTCAGAAAGAAGTTTCACAGAATGCTTCTGTGTAGTTTATATTTGAATATATTCCTTTTTCCACTATTACGCTCTTAGCGCTCCAAATGTCCAGTTGCATTTTCTACAGAAAGAGTGTTCAGTTCTGCTCAATCAAAAGTATGGTTTAACTCTGTTAGCTGAATGCACAGATCAGAAAGAAGTTTCACAGAATGATTCTGTGTAGTTTATATTTGGAGACATTCCTTTTTCCACTATTACCCTCTTAGCGCTCCGAATCTCCACTTGCATTTTCTACGGAAAGAGTGTTTCAGAACGGCTCAATCAAAACTAAGGTTCAACTCTTTTAGTTGAACAAAGAGAACGGAAAGAAGTTTCACACAATTCTTCTGTGTAGTTTTTATTTGTAGACATTCTTTTTCCCAATATAGGCCTCTTAGCGCTCAGAATGTCCAATTGCAGTTTCTACAGAAAGAGTGTTTGAGAACGGCTCAATCAAAAGTAAGGTTCAACTCTGTTAGTTGAATGCACAGAACAGAAAGAAGTTTCATACAATGCTTCTGTGTAGTTTATATTTGAACATATTCTTTTTTCCACTATTACCCACTTAGCGCTACGAATGTCCAGTTGCATTTTCTACAGACAGAGTGTTTCAAAACTGCTCAATCAAAAGTATGGTTTAACTCTGTTAGCTAAATGCTCAGATCAGAAAGAAGTTTCACAGAATGCTTCTGTGTAGTTTATATTTGAATATATTCCTTTTTCCACTACTACGCTCTTAGCGCTCCAAATGTCCAGTTGCATTTTCTACAGAAAGAGTGTTCAGATCTACTCAATCAAAAGTATGGTTTAACTCTGTTAGCTGAATGCACAGATCAGAAGGAAGTTTCACCGAATGATTCTGTGTAGTTTATATTTGAAGACACTCCTTTTTCCACTAGTACCCTCTTAGCGCTCCGAATCTCCACTTGCATTTTCTACAAAAAGAGTGTTTCATAACTGCTCAATCAAAAATATGTTTTATCTCTGTTAACTGAATTTACAGATCAGAAATAAGTTTCACAGAATGCATCTGTGTAGTTTTTATTTGAAGATATTCTTTATCCCAATGTAGGCCTCTTAGCGCTTAGCATGTCCAATTGCAGTTTCTACAGAAAGAGTGTTTCAGAACGGCTCAATCAAAAGTAAGGTTCAACTCTGTTAGTTGAATGCACAGAACAGAAAGTATTTTCACAGAATGCTACTGTGTAGTTTATATTTGAATATATTCCTTTTTCCACTATTACCCTCTTAGCGCTCCGAATGTCCACTTGCATTTTCTACAGAAAGAGTGTTCAGAACTGCGCAATCAAAAGTATGGTTTAACTCTGTTAGCTTAATGAACATATCAGAAATAAGTTTCACACAATGCTTCTGTGTAGTTTTTATTTGAAGATATTATTTTTCCCAATAGAGGCCTCTTAGCGCTCAGAATGTCCAATTGCAGTTTCTACAGAAAGAGTGTTTCAGAAAGGCTCAATCAAAAGTAAGGTTCAACTCTGTTAGTTGAATGCACAGAACAGAAAGAAGTTTCATACAATGCTTCTGTGTAGTTTATATTTGAACATATTCTTTTTTCCACTATTACCCACGTAGCGCTACGAATGTCCAGTTGCATTTTCTACAGACAGAGTGTTTCAAAACTGCTCAATCAAAAGTATGGTTTAACTCTGTTAGCTGAATGCTCAGATCAGAAAGAAGTTTCACAGAATGCTTCTGTGTAGTTTATATTTGAATATATTCCTTTTTCCACTACTACTCTCTTAGCGCTCCAAATGTCCAGTTGCATTTTCTACAGAAAGAGTGTTCAGATCTGCTCAATCAAAAGTATGGTTTAACTCTGTTAGCTGAATGCACAGATCAGAAAGAAGTTTCACAGAATGATTCTGTGTAGTTTATATTTGGAGACATTCCTTTTTCCACTATTACCCTCTTAGCGCTCCGAATCTCCATTGCATTTTCTACAGAAAGAGTGTTTCAGAACGGCTCAATCAAAACTAAGGTTCAACTCTTTTAGTTGAACAAACAGAACAGAAAGAAGTTTCACACAATTCTTCTGTGTAGTTTTTATTTGTAGACATTCTTTTTCCCAATATAGGCCTCTTAGCGCTCAGAATGTCCAATTGCAGTTTCTAAAGAAAGAGTGTTTCAGAACGGCTCAATCAAAAGTAAGGTTCAACTCTGTTAGTTGAATGCACAGAACAGAAAGAAGTTTCATACAATGCTTCTGTGTAGTTTATATTTGAACATATTCTTTTTTCCACTATTACCCACTTAGCGCTACGAATGTCCAGTTGCATTTTCTACAGACAGAGTGTTTCAAAACTGCTCAATCAAATGTATGGTTTAACTCTGTTAGCTGAATGCTCAGATCAGAAAGAAGTTTCACAGAATGCTTCTGTGTAGTTTATATTTGAATATATTCCTTTTTCCACTACTACGCTTTTAGCGCTCCAAATGTCCAGTTGCATTTTCTACATAAAGAGTGTTCAGATCTGCTCAATCAAAAGTATGGTTTAACTCTGTTAGCTGAATGCACAGATCAGAAATAAGTTTCACCGAATGATTCTGTGTAGTTTATATTTGAAGACATTCCTTTTTCCACTAGTACCCTCTTAGCGCTCCGAATCTCCACTTGCATTTTCTACAAAAAGAGTGTTTCATAACTGCTCAATCAAAAATATGTTTTATCTCTGTTAACTGAATTTACAGATCAGAAATAAGTTTCACAGAATGCATCTGTGTAGTTTTTATTTGAAGATATTCTTTCTCCCAATGTAGGCCTCTCAGCGCTTAGCATGTCCAATTGCAGTTTCGACAGAAAGAGTGTTTCAGAACGGCTCAATCAAAAGTAAGGTTCAACTCTGTTAGTTGAATGCACAGAACAGAAAGAATTTTCACAGAATGCTACTGTGTAGTTTATATTTGAATATATTCCTTTTTCCACTATTACCCTCTTAGCGCTCCGAATCCCCACTTGCATTTTCTACAAAAAGAGTGTTTCAGAACGGCTCAATCAAAACTAAGGTTCAACTCTTTTAGTTGAACAAACAGAACAGAAAGAAGTTTCACACAATTCTTCTGTGTAGTTTTTATTTGTAGACATTCTTTTTCCCAATATAAGACTCCTAGCGCTCAGAATGTCCAATTGCAGTTTCTACAGAAAGAGTGTTTCAGAACGGCTCAATCAAAAGTAAGGTTCAACTCTGTTAGTTGAATGCACAGAACAGAAAGAATTTTCAAAGAATGCTACTGTGTAGTTTATATTTGAATATATTCCTTTTTCCACTATTACCCTATTAGCGCTCCGAATGTCCACGTGCATTTTCTACAGAAAGAGTGTTCAGAACTGCGCAATCAAAAGTATGGTTTAACTCTGTTAGCCTAATGAACATATCAGAAATAAGTTTCACACAATGCTTCTGTGTAGTTTTTATTTGAAGATATTATTTTTCCCAATAGAGGCCTCTTAGCGCTCAGAATGTCCATTTGCAGTTTCTACAGAAAGAGTGTTTCAGAAAGGCTCAATCAAAAGTAAGGTTCAACTCTGTTAGTTGAATGCACAGAACAGAAAGAAGTTTCATACAATGCTTCTGTGTAGTTTATATTTGAACATATTATTTTTTCCACTATTACCCACTTAGCGCTACGAATGTCCAGTAGCATTTTCTACAGACAGAGTGTTTCAAAACTGCTCAATCAAAAGTATGGTTTAACTCTGTTAGCTGAATGCTCAGATCAGAAAGAAGTTTCACAGAATGCTTCTGTGTAGTTTATATTTGAATATATTCCTTTTTCCACTACTACGCTCTTAGCGCTCCAAATGTCCAGTTGCATTTTCTACAGAAAGAGTGTTCAGATCTGCTCAATCAAAAGTATGGTTTAACTCTGTTAGCTGAATGCACAGATCAGAAAGAAGTTTCACAGAATGATTCTGTGTAGTTTATATTTGGAGACATTCCTTTTTCCACTATTACCCTCTTAGCGCTCCGAATCTCCACTTGCATTTTCTACAGAAAGAGTGTTTCAGAACGGCTCAATCAAAACTAAGGTTCAACTCTTTTAGTTGAACAAACAGAACAGAAAGATGTTTCACACAATTCTTCTGTGTAGTTTTTATTTGTAGACATTCTTTTTCCCAATATAGGCCTCTTAGCGCTCAGAATGTCCAATTGCAGTTTCTACAGAAAGAGTGTTTGAGAACGGCTCAATCAAAAGTAAGGTTCAACTCTGTTAGTTGAATGCACAGAACAGAAAGAAGTTTCATACAATGCTTCTGTGTAGTTTATATTTGAACATATTCTTTTTTCCACTATTACCCACTTAGCGCTACGAATGTCCAGTTGCATTATCTACACACAGAGTGTTTCAAAACTGCTCAATCAAAAGTATGGTTTAACTCTGTTAGCTGAATGCTCAGATCAGAAAGAAGTTTCACAGAATGCTTCTGTGTAGTTTATATTTGAATATATTCCTTTTTCCACTACTACGCTCTTAGCGCTCCAAATGTCCAGTTGCATTTTCTACAGAAAGAGTGTTCAGATCTACTCAATCAAAAGTATGGTTTAACTCTGTTAGCTGAATGCACAGATCAGAAGGAAGTTTCAGCGAATGATTCTGTGTAGTTTATATTTGAAGACATTCCTTTTTCCACTAGTACCCTCTTAGCGCTCCGAATCTCCACTTGCATTTTCTACAAAAAGAGTGTTTCATAACTGCTCAATCAAAAATATGTTTTATCTCTGCTAACTGAATTTACAGATCAGAAATAAGTTTCACAGAATGCATCTGTGTAGTTTTTATTTCAAGATATTCTTTTTCCCAATGTAGGCCTCTTAGCGCTTAGCATGTCCAATTGCAGTTTCTACAGACAGAGTGTTTCAGAACGGCTCAATCAAAAGTAAGGTTCAACTCTGTTAGTTGAATGCACAGAACAGAAAGAATTTTCACAGAATGCTACTGTGTAGTTTATATTGGAATATATTCCTTTTTGCACTATTACCCTCTTAGCGCTCCGAATGTCCACTTGCATTTTCTCCAGAAAGAGTGTTCAGAACTGCGCAATCAAAAGTATGGTTTAACTCTGTTAGCTTAATGAACATATCAGAGATAAGTTTCACTCAATGCTTCTGTGTAGTTTTTATTTGAAGATATTATTTTTCCCAGTAGAGGCCTCTTAGCGCTCAGAATGTCCAATTGCAGTTTCTACAGAAAGAGTGTTTCAGAAAGGCTCAATCAATAGTAAGGTTCAACTCTGTTAGTTGAATGCACAGAACAGAAAGAAGTTTCATACAATGCTTCTGTGTAGTTTATATTTGAACATATTCTTTTTTCCACTATTACCCACTTAGCGCTTCGAATGTCCAGTTGCATTTTCTACAGACAGAGTGTTTCAATACTGCTCAATCAAAAGTATGGTTTAACTCTGTTAGCTGAATGCTCAAATCAGAAAGAAGTTTCACAGAATGCTTCTGTGTAGTTTATATTTGAATATATTCCATTTTCCACTACTAATCTCTTAGCGCTCCAAATGTCCAGTTGCATTTTCTACAGAAAGAGTGTTCAGATCTGCTCAATCAAAAGTATGGTTTAACTCTGTTAGCTGAATGCACAGATCAGAAAGAAGTTTCACAGAATGATTCTGTGTAGTTTATATTTGGAGACATTCCTTTTTCCACTATTACCCTCTTAGCGCTCCGAATCTCCATTGCATTTTCTACAGAAAGAGTGTTTCAGAACGGCTCAATCAAAACTAAGGTTCAACTCTTTTAGTTGAACAAACAGAACAGAAAGTAGTTTCACACAATTCTTCTGTGTAGTTTTTATTTGTAGACATTCTTTTTCCCAATATAGGCCTCCTAGCGCTCAGAATGTCCAATTGCAGTTTCTACAGAAAGAGTGTTTCAGAACGGCTCAATCAAAAGTAAGGTTCAACTCTGTTAGTTGAATGCACAGAACAGAAAGAAGTTTCATACAATGCTTCTGTGTAGTTTATATTTGAACATATTCTTTTTTCCACTATTACCCACTTAGCGCTACGAATGTCCAGTTGCATTTTCTACAGACAGAGTGTTTCAAAACTGCTCTATCAAAAGTATGGTTTAACTCTGTTAGCTGAATGCTCAGATCAGAAAGATGTTTCACAGAATGCTTCTGTGTAGTTTATATTTGAATATATTCCTTTTTCCACTACTACGCTCTTAGCGCTCCAAATCTCCAGTTGCATTTTCTACAGAAAGAGTGTTCAGATCTGCTCAATCAAAAGTATGGTTTAACTCTGTTAGCTGAATGCACAGATCAGAAAGAAGTTTCACCGAATGATTCTGTGTAGTTTATATTTGAAGACATTCCTTTTTCCACTATTACTCTCTTAGCGCTCCGAATCTCCACTTGCATTTTCTACAAAAAGAGTGTTTCATAACTGCTCAATCAAAAATATGTTTTATCTCTGTTAACTGAATTTACAGATCAGAAATAAGTTTCACAGAATGCATCTGTGTAGTTTTTATTTGAAGATATTCTTTTTCCCAAAGTAGGCTTCTTAGCGCTTAGCATGTCCAATTGCAGTTTCGACAGAAAGAGTGTTTCAGAACGGCTCAATCAAAAGTAAGGTTTAACTCTGTTAGCTGAATGCACAGATCAGAAAGAAGTTTCACAGAATGCTTCTGTGTAGTTTATATTTGAATATATTCCTTTTTCCACTATTACCCTCTTAGCGCTCCGAATGTCCACTTGCATTTTCTACAGAAAGAGTGTTCAGAACTGCGCAATCAAAAGTATGGTTTAACTCTGTTAGCCTAATGAACATATCAGAAATAAGTTTCACACAATGCTTCTGTGTAGTTTTTATTTGAAGATATTATTTTTCCCAATAGAGGCCTCTTAGCGCTCAGAATGTCCAATTGCAGTTTCTACAGAAAGAGTGTTTCAGAACGGCTCAATCAAAAGTAAGGTTCAAATCTGTTAGTTGAATGCACAGAACAGAAAGAAGTTTCATACAATGCTTCTGTGTAGTTTATATTTGAACATATTCTTTTTTCCACTATTACCCACTTAGCGCTACGAATGTCCAGTTGCATTTTCTACAGAGAGAGTGTTTCAAAACTGCTCAATCAAAAGTATGGTTTAACTCTGTTAGCTGAATGCTCAGGTCACAAAGAAGTTTCACAGAATGCTTCTGTGTAGTTTATATTTGAATATATTCCTTTTTCCACTACTACTCTCTTAGCGCTCCAAATGTCCAGTTGCATTTTCTACAGAAAGAGTGTTCAGATCTGCTCAATCAAAAGTATGGTTTAACTCTGTTAGCTGAATGCACAGATCAGAAAGATGTTTCACAGAATGATTCTGTGTAGTTTATATTTGAAGACATTCCTTTTTCCACTAGTACCCTCTTAGCGCTCCGAATCTCCACTTGCATTTTCTACAAAAAGAGTGTTTCATAACTGCTCAATCAAAAATATGTTTTATCTCTGTTAACTGAATTTACAGATCAGAAATAAGTTTCACAGAATGCATCTGTGTAGTTTTTATTTGAAGATATTCTTTTTCCCAATGTAGGCCTCTTAGCGCTTAGCATGTCCAATTGCAGTTTCTACAGAAAGAGTGTTTCAGAACGGCTCAATCAAAAGTAAGGTTCAACTCTGTTAGTTGAATGCACAGAACAGAAAGAATTTACACAGAATGCTACTGTGTAGTTTATATTTGAATATATTCCTTTTTCCACTATTACCAT
This sequence comes from Symphalangus syndactylus, assembly GCF_028878055.3. NCBI lineage: Eukaryota > Metazoa > Chordata > Mammalia > Primates > Hylobatidae > Symphalangus > Symphalangus syndactylus. Next base: position 5,080,743 of record NC_072439.2, read on the forward strand.
CTTAGCTCTCCGAATGTCCACTTGCATTTTCTACAGAAAGAGTGTTCAGAACTGCGCAATCAAAAGTATGGTTTAACTCTGTTAGCTTAATGAACATATCAGAAATAAGTTTCACACAATGCTTCTGTGTAGTTTTTATTTGAAGATATTATTTTTCCCAATAGAGGCCTCTTAGCGCTCAGAATGTCCAATTGCAGTTTCTACAGAAAGAGTGTTTCAGAAAGGCTCAATCAAAAGTAAGGTTCAACTCTGTTAGTTGAATGCACAGAACAGAAAGAAGTTTCATACAATGCTTCTGTGTAGTTTATATTTGAACATATTCTTTTTTCCACTATTACCCACTTAGCGCTACGAATGTCCAGTTGCATTTTCTACAGACAGAGTGTTTCAAAACTGCTCAATCAAAAGTATGGTTTAACTCTGTTAGCTGAATGCTCAGATCAGAAAGAAGTTTCACAGAATGCTTCTGTGTAGTTTATATTTGAATATATTCCTTTTTCCACTACTACTCTCTTAGCGCTCCAAATGTCCAGTTGCATTTTCTACAGAAAGAGTGTTCAGATCTGCTCAATCAAAAGTATGGTTTAACTCTGTTAGCTGAATGCACAGATCAGAAAGAAGTTTCACAGAATGATTCTGTGTAGTTTATATTTGGAGACATTCCTTTTTCCACTATTACCATCTTAGCGCTCCGAATTTCCATTGCATTTTCTACAGAAAGAGTGTTTCAGAACGGCTCAATCCAAACTAAGGTTCAACTCTTTTAGTTGAACAAACAGAACAGAAAGAAGTTTCACACAATTCTTCTGTGTAGTTTTTATTTGTAGACATTCTTTTTCCCAATATGGGCCTCCTAGCGCTCAGAATGTCCAATTGCAGTTTCTACAGAAAGAGTGTTTCAGAACGGCTCAATCAAAAGTAAGGTTCAACTCTGTTAGTTGAATGCACAGACCAGAAAGAAGTTTCATACAATGCTTCTGTGTAGTTTATATTTGAACATATTCTTTTTTCCACTATTACCCACTTAGCGCTACGAATGTCCAGGTGCATTTTCTACAGACAGAGTGTTTCAAAACTGCTCAATAAAAAGTATGGTTTAACTCTGTTAGCTGAATGCTCAGATCAGAAAGAAGTTTCACAGAATGCTTCTGTGTAGTTTATATTTGAATATATTCCTTTTTCCACTACTACGCTCTTAGCGCTCCAAATGTCCAGTTGCATTTTCTACAGAAAGAGTGTTCAGATCTGCTCAATCAAAAGTATGGTTTAACTCTGTTAGCTGAATGCACAGATCAGAAAGAAGTTTCACCGAATGATTCTGTGTACTTTATATTTGAAGACATTCCTTTTTCCACTATTACCCTCTTAGCGCTCCGAATCTCCACTTGCATTTTCTACAAAAAGATTGTTTCATAACTGCTCAATCAAAAATATATTTTATCTCTGTTAACTGAATTTACAGATCAGAAATAAATTTCACAGAATGCATCTGTGTAGTTTTTATTTGAAGATATTCTTTTTCCCAATGTAGGCCTATTAGCGCTTAGCATGTCCAATTGCAGTTTCGACAGAAAGAGTGTTTCAGAACGGCTCAATCAAAAGTAAGGTTCAACTCTGTTAGTTGAATGCACAGAACAGAAAGAATTTTCACAGAATGCTACTGTGTAGTTTATATTTGAATATATTCCTTTTTCCACTATTACCCTCTTAGCGCTCCGAATGTCCACTTGCATTTTCTACAGAAAGAGTGTTCAGAAATGCGCAATCAAAAGTATGGTTTAACTCTGTTAGCCTAATGAACATATCAGAAATAAGTTTCACACAATGCTTCTGTGTAGTTTTTATTTGAAGATATTATTTTTCCCAATAGAGGCCTCTTAGCGCTCAGAATGTCCAATTGCAGTTTCTACAGAAAGAGTGTTTCAGAACGGCTCAATCAAAAGTAAGGTTCAACTCTGTTAGTTGAATGCACAGAACAGAAAGAAGTTTCATACAATGCTTCTGTGTAGTTTATATTTGAACATATTCTTTTTTCCACTATTACCCACTTAGCGCTACGATTGTCCAGTTGCATTTTCTACAGAGAGAGTGTTTCAAAACTGCTCAATCAAAAGTATGGTTTAACTCTGTTAGCTGAATGCTCAGATCAGAAAGAAGTTTCAAAGAATGCTTCTGTGTAGTTTATATTTGAATATATTCCTTTTTCCACTACTACGCTCTTAGCGCTCCAAATGTCCAGTTGCATTTTCTACATAAAGAGTGTTCAGATCTGCTCAATCAAAAGTATGGTTTAACTCTGTTAGCTGAATGCACAGATCAGAAGGAAGTTTCACCGAATGATTCTGTGTAGTTTATATTTGAAGACATTCCTTTTTCCACTAGTACCCTCTTAGCGCTCCGAATCCCCACTTGCATTTTCTACAAAAAGAGTGTTTCAGAACGGCTCAATCAAAACTAAGGTTCAACTCTTTTAGTTGAACAAACAGAACAGAAAGAAGTTTCACACAATTCTTCTGTGTAGTTTTTATTTGTAGACATTCTTTTTCCCAATATAAGACTCCTAGCGCTCAGAATGTCCAATTGCAGTTTCTACAGAAAGAGTGTTTCAGAACGGCTCAATCAAAAGTAAGGTTCAACTCTGTTAGTTGAATGCACAGAACAGAAAGAATTTTCACAGAATGCTACTGTGTAGTTTATATTTGAATATATTCCTTTTTCCACTATTACCCTCTTAGCGCTCCGAATGTCCACGTGCATTTTCTACAGAAAGAGTGTTCAGAACTGCGCAATCAAAAGTATGGTTTAACTCTGTTAGCCTAATGAACATATCAGAAATAAGTTTCACACAATGCTTCTGTGTAGTTTTTATTTGAAGATATTATTTTTCCCAATAGAGGCCTCTTAGCGCTCAGAATGTCCATTTGCAGTTTCTACAGAAAGAGTGTTTCAGAAAGGCTCAATCAAAAGTAAGGTTCAACTCTGTTAGTTGAATGCACAGAACAGAAAGAAGTTTCATACAATGCTTCTGTGTAGTTTATATTTGAACATATTATTTTTTCCACTATTACCCACTTAGCGCTACGAATGTCCAGTAGCATTTTCTACAGACAGAGTGTTTCAAAACTGCTCAATCAAAAGTATGGTTTAACTCTGTTAGCTGAATGCTCAGATCAGAAAGAAGTTTCACAGAATGCTTCTGTGTAGTTTATATTTGAATATATTCCTTTTTCCACTACTACGCTCTTAGCGCTCCAAATGTCCAGTTGCATTTTCTACAGAAAGAGTGTTCAGATCTGCTCAATCAAAAGTATGGTTTAACTCTGTTAGCTGAATGCCCAGATCAGAAAGAAGTTTCACAGAATGATTCTGTGTAGTTTATATTTGGAGACATTCCTTTTTCCACTATTACCCTCTTAGCGCTCCGAATCTCCACTTGCATTTTCTACAGAAAGAGTGTTTCAGAACGGCTCAATCAAAACTAAGGTTCAACTCTTTTAGTTGAACAAACAGAACAGAAAGATGTTTCACACAATTCTTCTGTGTAGTTTTTATTTGTAGACATTCTTTTTCCCAATATAGGCCTCTTAGCGCTCAGAATGTCCAATTGCAGTTTCTACAGAAAGAGTGTTTGAGAACGGCTCAATCAAAAGTAAGGTTCAACTCTGTTAGTTGAATGCACAGAACAGAAAGAAGTTTCATACAATGCTTCTGTGTAGTTTATATTTGAACATATTCTTTTTTCCACTATTACCCACTTAGCGCTACGAATGTCCAGTTGCATTATCTACACACAGAGTGTTTCAAAACTGCTCAATCAAAAGTATGGTTTAACTCTGTTAGCTGAATGCTCAGATCAGAAAGAAGTTTCACAGAATGCTTCTGTGTAGTTTATATTTGAATATATTCCTTTTTCCACTACTACGCTCTTAGCGCTCCAAATGTCCAGTTGCATTTTCTACAGAAAGAGTGTTCAGATCTACTCAATCAAAAGTATGGTTTAACTCTGTTAGCTGAATGCACAGATCAGAAGGAAGTTTCAGCGAATGATTCTGTGTAGTTTATATTTGAAGACATTCCTTTTTCCACTAGTACCCTCTTAGCGCTCCGAATCTCCACTTGCATTTTCTACAAAAAGAGTGTTTCATAACTGCTCAATCAAAAATATGTTTTATCTCTGCTAACTGAATTTACAGATCAGAAATAAGTTTCACAGAATGCATCTGTGTAGTTTTTATTTCAAGATATTCTTTTTCCCAATGTAGGCCTCTTAGCGCTTAGCATGTCCAATTGCAGTTTCTACAGAAAGAGTGTTTCAGAACGGCTCAATCAAAAGTAAGGTTCAACTCTGTTAGTTGAATGCACAGAACAGAAAGAATTTTCACAGAATGCTACTGTGTAGTTTATATTGGAATATATTCCTTTTTGCACTATTACCCTCTTAGCGCTCCGAATGTCCACTTGCATTTTCTCCAGAAAGAGTGTTCAGAACTGCGCAATCAAAAGTATGGTTTAACTCTGTTAGCTTAATGAACATATCAGAGATAAGTTTCACTCAATGCTTCTGTGTAGTTTTTATTTGAAGATATTATTTTTCCCAGTAGAGGCCTCTTAGCGCTCAGAATGTCCAATTGCAGTTTCTACAGAAAGAGTGTTTCAGAAAGGCTCAATCAATAGTAAGGTTCAACTCTGTTAGTTGAATGCACAGAACAGAAAGAAGTTTCATACAATGCTTCTGTGTAGTTTATATTTGAACATATTCTTTTTTCCACTATTACCCACTTAGCGCTTCGAATGTCCAGTTGCATTTTCTACAGACAGAGTGTTTCAATACTGCTCAATCAAAAGTATGGTTTAACTCTGTTAGCTGAATGCTCAAATCAGAAAGAAGTTTCACAGAATGCTTCTGTGTAGTTTATATTTGAATATATTCCTTTTTCCACTACTAATCTCTTAGCGCTCCAAATGTCCAGTTGCATTTTCTACAGAAAGAGTGTTCAGATCTGCTCAATCAAAAGTATGGTTTAACTCTGTTAGCTGAATGCACAGATCAGAAAGAAGTTTCACAGAATGATTCTGTGTAGTTTATATTTGGAGACATTCCTTTTTCCACTATTACCCTCTTAGCGCTCCGAATCTCCATTGCATTTTCTACAGAAAGAGTGTTTCAGAACGGCTCAATCAAAACTAAGGTTCAACTCTTTTAGTTGAACAAACAGAACAGAAAGTAGTTTCACACAATTCTTCTGTGTAGTTTTTATTTGTAGACATTCTTTTTCCCAATATAGGCCTCCTAGCGCTCAGAATGTCCAATTGCAGTTTCTACAGAAAGAGTGTTTCAGAACGGCTCAATCAAAAGTAAGGTTCAACTCTGTTAGTTGAATGCACAGAACAGAAAGAAGTTTCATACAATGCTTCTGTGTAGTTTATATTTGAACATATTCTTTTTTCCACTATTACCCACTTAGCGCTACGAATGTCCAGTTGCATTTTCTACAGACAGAGTGTTTCAAAACTGCTCTATCAAAAGTATGGTTTAACTCTGTTAGCTGAATGCTCAGATCAGAAAGGTGTTTCACAGAATGCTTCTGTGTAGTTTATATTTGAATATATTCCTTTTTCCACTACTACGCTCTTAGCGCTCCAAATCTCCAGTTGCATTTTCTACAGAAAGAGTGTTCAGATCTGCTCAATCAAAAGTATGGTTTAACTCTGTTAGCTGAATGCACAGATCAGAAAGAAGTTTCACCGAATGATTCTGTGTAGTTTATATTTGAAGACATTCCTTTTTCCACTATTACTCTCTTAGCGCTCCGAATCTCCACTTGCATTTTCTACAAAAAGAGTGTTTCATAACTGCTCAATCAAAAATATGTTTTATCTCTGTTAACTGAATTTACAGATCAGAAATAAGTTTCACAGAATGCATCTGTGTAGTTTTTATTTGAAGATATTCTTTTTCCCAAAGTAGGCTTCTTAGCGCTTAGCATGTCCAATTGCAGTTTCGACAGAAAGAGTGTTTCAGAACGGCTCAATCAAAAGTAAGGTTTAACTCTGTTAGCTGAATGCACAGATCAGAAAGAAGTTTCACAGAATGCTTCTGTGTAGTTTATATTTGAATATATTCCTTTTTCCACTATTACCCTCTTAGCGCTCCGAATGTCCACTTGCATTTTCTACAGAAAGAGTGTTCAGAACTGCGCAATCAAAAGTATGGTTTAACTCTGTTAGCCTAATGAACATATCAGAAATAAGTTTCACACAATGCTTCTGTGTAGTTTTTATTTGAAGATATTATTTTTCCCAATAGAGGCCTCTTAGCGCTCAGAATGTCCAATTGCAGTTTCTACAGAAAGAGTGTTTCAGAACGGCTCAATCAAAAGTAAGGTTCAAATCTGTTAGTTGAATGCACAGAACAGAAAGAAGTTTCATACAATGCTTCTGTGTAGTTTATATTTGAACATATTCTTTTTTCCACTATTACCCACTTAGCGCTACGAATGTCCAGTTGCATTTTCTACAGAGAGAGTGTTTCAAAACTGCTCAATCAAAAGTATGGTTTAACTCTGTTAGCTGAATGCTCAGGTCACAAAGAAGTTTCACAGAATGCTTCTGTGTAGTTTATATTTGAATATATTCCTTTTTCCACTACTACTCTCTTAGCGCTCCAAATGTCCAGTTGCATTTTCTACAGAAAGAGTGTTCAGATCTGCTCAATCAAAAGTATGGTTTAACTCTGTTAGCTGAATGCACAGATCAGAAAGATGTTTCACAGAATGATTCTGTGTAGTTTATATTTGGAGACATTCCTTTATCCACTATTACCCTCTTAGCGCTCCGAATCTCCACTTGCATTTTCTACAGAAAGAGTGTTTCAGAACGGCTCAATCAAAACTAAGGTTCAACTCTTTTAGTTGAACAAACAGAACAGAAAGAAGTTTCACACAATTCTTCTGTGTAGTTTTTATTTGTAGACATTCTTTTTCCCAATATAGGCCTCTTAGCGCTCAGAATGTCCAATTGCAGTTTCTACAGAAAGAGTGTTTCAGAACGGCTCAATCAAAAGTAAGGTTCAACTCTGTTAGTTGAATGCACAGAACAGAAAGAAGTTTCATACAATGGTTCTGTGTAGTTTATATTTGAACATATTCTTTTTTCCACTATTACCCACTTAGCGCTACGAATGTCCAGTTGCATTTTCTACAGACAGAGTGTTTCAAAACTGCTCAATCAGAAGTATGGTTTAACTCTGTTAGCTGAATGCTCAGATCAGAAAGAAGTTTCACAGAATGCTTCTGTGTACTTTATATTTGAATATATTCCTTTTTCCACTACTACGCTCTTAGCGCTCCAAATGTCCAGTTGCATTTTCTACATAAAGAGTGTTCAGATCTGCTCAATCAAAAGTATGGTTTAACACTGTTAGCTGAATGCACAGATCAGAAAGAAGTTTCACCGAATGATTCTGTGTAGTTTATATTTGAAGACATTCCTTTTTCCACTATTACCCTCTTAGCGCTCCGAATCTCCACTTGCATTTTCTACAAAAAGAGTGTTTCATAACTGCTCAATCAAAAATATGTTTTATCTCTGTTAACTGAATTTACAGATCAGAAATAAGATTCACAGAATGCATCTGTGTAGTTTTTATTTGAAGATATTCTTTTTCCCAATGTAGGCCTCTTAGCGCTTAGCATGTCCAATTGCAGTTTCGACAGAAAGAGTGTTTCAGAACGGCTCAATCAAAAGTAAGGTTCAACTCTGTTAGTTGAATGCACAGAACAGAAAGAATTTTCACAGAATGCTACTGTGTAGTTTATATTTGAATATATTCCTTTTTCCACTATTACCCTCTTAGCGCTCCGAATGTCCACTTGCATTTTCTACAGAAAGAGTGTTCAGAAATGCGCAATCAAAAGTATGGTTTAACTCTGTTAGCCTAATGAACATATCAGAAATAAGTTTCACACAATGCTTCTGTGTAGTTTTTATTTGAAGATATTATTTTTCCCAATAGAGGCCTCTTAGCGCTCAGAATGTCCAATTGCAGTTTCTACAGAAAGAGTGTTTCAGAAAGGCTCAATCAAAAGTAAGGTTCAACTCTGTTAGTTGAATGCACAGAACAGAAAGAAGTTTCATACAATGCTTCTGTGTAGTTTATATTTGAACATATTCTTTTTTCCACTATTACCCACTTAGCGCTACGAATGTCCAGTTGCATTTTCTACAGACAGAGTGTTTCAAAACTGCTCAATCAAAAGTATGGTTTAACTCTGTTAGCTGAATGCTCAGATCAGAAAGAAGTTTCACAGAATGCTTCTGTGTAGTTTATATTTGAATATATTCCTTTTTCCACTACTACGCTCTTAGCGCTCCAAATGTCCAGTTGCATTTTCTACAGAAAGAGTGTTCAGATCTGCTCAATCAAAAGTATGGTTTAACTCTGTTAGCTGAATGCACAGATCAGAAACAAGTTTCACAGAATGATTCTGTGTAGTTTATATTTGGAGACATTCCTTTTTCCACTATTACCCTCTTAGCGCTCCGAATCTCCACTTGCATTTTCTACAGAAAGAGTGTTTCAGAACGGCTCAATCAAAACTAAGGTTCAACTCTTTTAGTTGAACAAACAGAACAGAAAGAAGTTTCACACAATTCTTCTGTGTAGTTTTTATTTGTAGACATTCTTTTTCCCAATATAGGCCTCTTAGCGCTCAGAATGTCCAATTGCAGTTTCTACAGAAAGAGTGTTTCAGAACGGCTCAATCAAAAGTAAGGTTCAACTCTGTTAGTTGAATGCACAGAACAGAAAGAAGTTTCATACAATGCTTCTGTGTAGTTTATATTTGAACATATTCTTTTTTCCACTATTAACCACTTAGCGCTACGAATGTCCAGTTGCATTTTCTACAGACAGAGTGTTTCAAAACTGCTCAATCAAAAGTATGGTTTAACTCTGTTAGCTGAATGCTCCGATCAGAAAGAAGTTTCACAGAATGCTTCTGTGTAGTTTATATTTGAATATATTCCTTTTTCCACTACTACGCTCTTAGCGCTCCAAATGTCCAGTTGCATTTTCTACAGAAAGAGTGTTCAGATCTGCTCAATCAAAAGTATGGTTTAACTCTGTTAGCTGAATGCACAGATCAGAAAGAAGTTTCACCGAATGATTCTGTGTAGTTTATATTTGAAGACATTCCTATTTCCACTAGTACCCTCTTAGCGCTCCGAATCTCCACTTGCATTTTCTACAAAAAGAGTGTTTCATAACTGCTCAATCAAAAATATGTTTTATCTCTGTTATCTGAATTTACAGATCAGAAATAAGTTTCACAGAATGCATCTGTGTAGTTTTTATTTGAAGATATTCTTTTTCCCAATGTAGGCCTCTTATCGCTTAGCATGTCCAATTGCAGTTTCGACAGAAAGAGTGTTTCAGAACGGCTCAATCAAAAGTAAGGTTCAACTCTGTTAGTTGAATGCACAGAACAGAAAGAATTTTCACAGAATGCTACTGTGTAGTTTATATTTGAATATATTCCTTTTTCCACTATTACCCTCTTAGCGCTCCGAATGTCCACTTGCATTTTCTACAGAAAGAGTGTTCAGAACTACGCAATCAAAAGTATGTTTTAACTCTGTTAGCCTAATGAACATATCAGAAATAAGTTTCACACAATGCTTCTGTGTAGTTTTTATTTGAAGATATTATTTTTCCCAATAGAGGCCTCTTAGCGCTCAGAATGTCCAATTGCAGTTTCTACAGAAAGAGTGTTTCAGAAAGGCTCAATCAAAAGTAAGGTTCAACTCTGTTAGTTGAATGCACAGAACAGAAAGAAGTTTCATACAATGCTTCTGTGTAGTTTATATTTGAACATATTCTTTTTTCCACTATTACCCACTTAGCGCTACGAATGTCCAGTTGCATTTTCTACAGACAGAGTGTTTCAAAACTGCTCAATCAAAAGTATGGTTTAACTCTGTTAGCTGAATGCTCAGATCAGAAAGAAGTTTCACAGAATGCTTCTGTGTAGTTTATATTTGAATATATTCCTTTTTCCACTACTACGCTCTTAGCGCTCCAAATGTCCAGTTGCATTTTCTACAGAAAGAATGTTCAGATCTGCTCAATCAAAAGTATGGTTTAACTCTGTTAGCTGAATGCACAGATCAGAAAGAAGTTTCACAGAATGATTCTGTGTAGTTTATATTTGGAGACATTCCTTTTTCCACTATTACCCTCTTAGCGCTCCGAATCTCCACTTGCATTTTCTTCAGAAAGAGTGTTTCAGAACGGCTCAATCAAAACTAAGGTTCAACTCTTTTAGTTGAACAAACAGAACAGAAAGAAGTTTCACACAATTCTTCTGTGTAGTTTTTATTTGTAGACATTCTTTTTCCCAATATAGGCCTCTTAGCGCTCAGAATGTCCAATTGCAGTTTCTACAGAAAGAGTGTTTGAGAACGGCTCAATCAAAAGTAAGGTTCAACTCTGTTAGTTGAATGCACAGAACAGAAAGAAGTTTCATACAATGCTTCTGTGTAGTTTATATTTGAAAATATTCTTTTTTCCACTATTACCCACTTAGCGCTACGAATGTCCAGTTGCATTTTCTACAGACAGAGTGTTTCAAAACTGCTCAATCAAAAGTATGGTTTAACTCTGTTAGCTGAATGCTCAGATCAGAAAGAAGTTTCACAGAATGCTTCTGTGTAGTTTATATTTGAATATATTCCTTTTTCCACTACTACTCTCTTAGCGCTCCAAATGTCCAGTTGCATTTTCTACAGAAAGAGTGTTCAGATCTGCTCAATCAAAAGTATGGTTTAACTCTGTTAGCTGAATGCACAGATCAGAAAGAAGTTTCACAGAATGCTTCTGTGTAGTTTATATTTGAATATATTCCTTTTTCCACTATTACCCTCTTAGCGCTCCGAATGTCCACTTGCATTTTCTACAGAAAGAGTGTTCAGAACTGCGCAATCAAAAGTATGGTTTAACTCTGTTAGCCTAATGAACATATCAGAAATAAGTTTCACACAATGCTTCTGTGTAGTTTTTATTTGAAGATATTATTTTTCCCAATAGAGGCCTCTTAGCGCTCAGAATGTCCAATTGCAGTTTCTACAGAAAGAGTGTTTCAGAACGGCTCAATCAAAAGTAAGGTTCAAATCTGTTAGTTGAATGCACAGAACAGAAAGAAGTTTCATACAATGCTTCTGTGTAGTTTATATTTGAACATATTCTTTTTTCCACTATTACCCACTTAGCGCTACGAATGTCCAGTTGCATTTTCTACAGAGAGAGTGTTTCAAAACTGCTCAATCAAAAGTATGGTTTAACTCTGTTAGCTGAATGCTCAGGTCAGAAAGAAGTTTCACAGAATGCTTCTGTGTAGTTTATATTTGTATATATTCCTTTTTCCACTACTACTCTCTTAGCGCTCCAAATGTCCAGTTGCATTTTCTACAGAAAGAGTGTTCAGATCTGCTCAATCAAAAGTATGGTTTAACTCTGTTAGCTGAATGCACAGATCAGAAAGAAGTTTCACAGAATGATTCTGTGTAGTTTATATTTGGAGACATTCCTTTTTCCACTATTACCCTCTTAGCGCTCCGAATCTCCACTTGCATTTTCTACAGAAAGAGTGTTTCAGAACGGCTCAATCAAAACTAAGGTTCAACTCTTTTAGTTGAACAAACAGAACAGAAAGAAGTTTCACACAATTCTTCTGTGTAGTTTTTATTTGTAGACATTCTTTTTCCCAATATAGGCCTCTTAGCGCTCAGAATGTCCAATTGCAGTTTCTACAGAAAGAGTGTTTCAGAACGGCTCAATCAAAAGTAAGGTTCAACTCTGTTAGTTGAATGCACAGAACAGAAAGAAGTTTCATACAATGCTTCTGTGTAGTTTATATTTGAACATATTCTTTTTTCCACTATTACCCACTTAGCGCTACGAATGTCCAGTTGCATTTTCTACAGACAGAGTGTTTCAAAACTGCTCAATCAGAAGAATGGTTTAACTCTGTTAGCTGAATGCTCAGATCAGAAAGAAGTTTCACAGAATGCTTCTGTGTACTTTATATTTGAATATATTCCTTTTTCCACTACTACGCTCTTAGCGCTCCAAATGTCCAGTTGCATTTTCTACATAAAGAGTGTTCAGATCTGCTCAATCAAAAGTATGGTTTAACTCTGTTAGCTGAATGCACAGATCAGAAAGAAGTTTCACCGAATGATTCTGTGTAGTTTATATTTGAAGACATTCCTTTTTCCACTAGTACCCTCTTAGCGCTCCGAATCTCCATTTGCATTTTCTACAAAAAGAGTGTTTCATAACTGCTCAATCAAAAATATGTTTTATCTCTGTTAACTGAATTTACAGATCAGAAATAAGATTCACAGAATGCATCTGTGTAGTTTTTATTTGAAGATATTCTTTTTCCCAATGTAGGCCTCTTAGCGCTTAGCATGTCCAATTGCAGTTTCGACAGAAAGAGTGTTTCAGAACGGCTCAATCAAAAGTAAGGTTCAACTCTGTTAGTTGAATGCACAGAACAGAAAGTGTTTTCACAGAATGCTACTGTGTAGTTTATATTTGAATATATTCCTTTTTCCACTATTACCCTCTTAGCGCTCCGAATGTCCACTTGCATTTTCTACAGAAAGAGTGTTCAGAACTGCGCAATCAAAAGTATGGTTTAACTCTGTTAGCCTAATGAACATATCAGAAATAAGTTTCACACAATGCTTCTGTGTAGTTTTTATTTGAAGATATTATTTTTCCCAATAGAGGCCTCTTAGCGCTCAGAATGTCCAATTGCAGTTTCTACAGAAAGAGTGTTTCAGAAAGGCTCAATCAAACGTAAGGTTCAACTCTGTTACTTGAATGCACAGAACAGAAAGAAGTTTCATACAATGCTTCTGTGTAGTTTATATTTGAACATATTCTTTTTTCCACTATTACCCACTTAGCGCTACGAATGTCCAGTTGCGTTTTCTACAGACAGAGTGTTTCAAAACTGCTCAATCAAAAGTATGGTTTAACTCTGTTAGCTGAATGCTCAGATCAGAAAGAAGTTTCACAGAATGCTTCTGTGTAGTTTATATTTGAATATATTCCTTTTTCCACTACTACGCTCTTAGCGCTCCAAATGTCCAGTTGCATTTTCTACAGAAAGAGTGTTCAGATCTGCTCAATCAAAAGTATGGTTTAACTCTGTTAGCTGAATGCACAGATCAGAAGGAAGTTTCACAGAATGATTCTGTGTAGTTTATATTTGGAGACATTCCTTTTTCCACTATTACCCTCTTAGCGCTCCGAATATCCACTTGCATTTTCTACAGAAAGATTGTTTCAGAACGGCTCAATCAAAACTAAGGTTCAACTCTTTTAGTTGAACAAACAGAACAGAAAGAAGTTTCAAACAATTCTTCTGTGTAGTTTTTATTTGTAGACATTCTTTTTCCCAATATAGGCCTCTTAGCGCTCAGAATGTCCAATTGCAGTTTCTACAGAAAGAGTGTTTGAGAACGGCTCAATCAAAAGTAGGGTTCAACTCTGTTAGTTGAATGCACAGAACAGAAAGAAGTTTCATACAATGCTTCTGTGTAGTTTATATTTGAACATATTCTTTTTTCCACTATTACCCACTTAGCGCTACGAATGTCCAGTTGCATTTTCTACAGACAGAGTGTTTCAAAACTGCTCAATCAAAAGTATGGTTTAACTCTGTTAGCTGAATGCTCAGATCAGAAAGAAGTTTCACAGAATGCTTCTCTGTAGTTTATATTTGAATATATTCCTTTTTCCACTACTACGCTCTTAGCGCTCCAAATGTCCAGTTGCATTTTCTACAGAAAGAGTGTTCAGATCTACTCAATCAAAAGTATGGTTTAACTCTGTTAGCTGAATGCACAGATCAGAAGGAATTTTCACCGAATGATTCTGTGTAGTTTATATTTGAAGACATTCCTTTTTCCTCTAGTACCCTCTTAGCGCTCCGAATCTCCACTTGCATTTTCTACAAAAAGAGTGTTTCATAACTGCTCAATCAAAAATATGTTTTATCTCTGTTAACTGAATTTACAGATCAGAAATAAGTTTCACAGAATGCATCTGTGTAGTTTTCATTTGAAGATATTCTTTTTCCCAATGTAGGCCTCTTAGCGCTTAGCATGTCCAATTGCAGTTTCTATAGAAAGAGTGTCTCAGAACGGCTCAATCAAAAGTAAGGTTCAACTCTGTTAGTTGAATGCACAGAACAGAAAGAATTTTCACAGAATGCTACCGTGTAGTTTATATTTGAATATATTCTTTTTTCCACTATTACCCTCTTAGCGCTCCGAATGTCCACTTGCATTTTCTACAGAAAGAGTGTTCAGAACTGCGCAATCAAAAGTATGGTTTAACTCTGTTAGCTTAATGAACATATCAGAAATAAGTTTCACACAATGCTTCTGTGTAGTTTTTATTTGAAGATATTATTTTTCCCAATAGAGGCCTCTTAGCGCTCAGAATGTCCAATTGCAGTTTCTACAGAAAGAGTGTTTTAGAAAGGCTCAATCAAAAGTAAGGTTCAACTCTCTTAGTTGAATGCACAGAACAGAAAGTAGTTTCATACAATGCTTCTGTGTAGTTTATATTTGAACATATTCTTTTTTCCACTATTACCCACTTAGCGCTACGAATGTCCAGTTGCATTTTCTACAGACAGAGTGTTTCAAAAGTGCTCAATCAAAAGTATGGTTTAACTCTGTTAGCTGAATGCTCAGATCAGAAAGAAGTTTCACAGAATGCTTCTGTGTAGTTTATATTTGAATATATTCCTTTTTCCACTATTACGCTCTTAGCGCTCCAAATGTCCAGTTGCATTTTCTACAGAAAGAGTGTTCAGATCTGCTCAATCAAAAGTGTGGTTTAACTCTGTTAGCTGAATGCACAGATCAGAAAGAAGTTTCACAGAATGATTCTGTGTAGTTTATATTTGGAGACATTCCTTTTTCCACTATTACCCTCTTAGCGCTCCGAATCTCCACTTGCATTTTCTACAGAAAGAGTGTTTCAGAACGGCTCAATCAAAACTAAGGTTCAACTCTTTTAGTTGAACAAAGAGAACGGAAAGAAGTTTCACACAATTCTTCTGTGTAGTTTTTATTTGTAGACATTCTTTTTCCCAATATAGGCCTCTTAGCGCTCAGAATGTCCAATTGCAGTTTCTACAGAAAGAGTGTTTGAGAACGGCTCAATCAAAAGTAAGGTTCAACTCTGTTAGTTGAATGCACAGAACAGAAAGAAGTTTCATACAATGCTTCTGTGTAGTTTATATTTGAACATATTCTTTTTTCCACTATTACCAACTTAGCGCTACGAATGTCCAGTTGCATTTTCTACAGTCAGAGTGTTTCAAAACTGCTCAATCAAAAGTATGGTTTAACTCTGTTAGCTGAATGCTCAGATCAGAAAGAAGTTTCACAGAATGCTTCTGTGTAGTTTATATTTGAATATATTCCTTTTTCCACTACTACGCTCTTAGCGCTCCAAATGTCCAGTTGCATTTTCTACAGAAAGAGTGTTCAGATCTACTCAATCAAAAGTATGGTTTAACTCTGTTAGCTGAATGCACAGATCAGAAGGAAGTTTCACCGAATGATTCTGTGTAGTTTATATTTGAAGACACTCCTTTTTCCACTAGTACCCTCTTAGCGCTCCGAATCTCCACTTGCATTTTCTACAAAAAGAGTGTTTCATAACTGCTCAATCAAAAATATGTTTTATCTCTGTTAACTGAATTTACAGATCAGAAATAAGTTTCACAGAATGCATCTGTGTAGTTTTTATTTGAAGATATTCTTTATCCCAATGTAGGCCTCTTAGCGCTTAGCATGTCCAATTGCAGTTTCTACAGAAAGAGTGTTTCAGAACGGCTCAATCAAAAGTAAGGTTCAACTCTGTTAGTTGAATGCACAGAACAGAAAGTATTTTCACAGAATGCTACTGTGTAGTTTATATTTGAATATATTCCTTTTTCCACTATTACCCTCTTAGCGCTCCGAATGTCCACTTGCATTTTCTACAGAAAGAGTGTTCAGAACTGCGCAATCAAAAGTATGGTTTAACTCTGTTAGCTTAATGAACATATCAGAAATAAGTTTCACACAATGCTTCTGTGTAGTTTTTATTTGAAGATATTATTTTTCCCAATAGAGGCCTCTTAGCGCTCAGAATGTCCAATTGCAGTTTCTACAGAAAGAGTGTTTCAGAAAGGCTCAATCAAAAGTAAGGTTCAACTCTGTTAGTTGAATGCACAGAACAGAAAGAAGTTTCATACAATGCTTCTGTGTAGTTTATATTTGAACATATTCTTTTTTCCACTATTACCCACGTAGCGCTACGAATGTCCAGTTGCATTTTCTACAGACAGAGTGTTTCAAAACTGCTCAATCAAAAGTATGGTTTAACTCTGTTAGCTGAATGCTCAGATCAGAAAGAAGTTTCACAGAATGCTTCTGTGTAGTTTATATTTGAATATATTCCTTTTTCCACTACTACTCTCTTAGCGCTCCAAATGTCCAGTTGCATTTTCTACAGAAAGAGTGTTCAGATCTGCTCAATCAAAAGTATGGTTTAACTCTGTTAGCTGAATGCACAGATCAGAAAGAAGTTTCACAGAATGATTCTGTGTAGTTTATATTTGGAGACATTCCTTTTTCCACTATTACCCTCTCAGTGCTCCGAATCTCCATTGCATTTTCTACAGAAAGAGTGTTTCAGAACGGCTCAATCAAAACTAAGGTTCAACTCTTTTAGTTGAACAAACAGAACAGAAAGAAGTTTCACACAATTCTTCTGTGTAGTTTTTATTTGTAGACATTCTTTTTCCCAATATAGGCCTCTTAGCGCTCAGAATGTCCAATTGCAGTTTCTAAAGAAAGAGTGTTTCAGAACGGCTCAATCAAAAGTAAGGTTCAACTCTGTTAGTTGAATGCACAGAACAGAAAGAAGTTTCATACAATGCTTCTGTGTAGTTTATATTTGAACATATTCTTTTTTCCACTATTACCCACTTAGCGCTACGAATGTCCAGTTGCATTTTCTACAGACAGAGTGTTTCAAAACTTCTCAATCAAAAGTATGGTTTAACTCTGTTAGCTGAATTCTAAGATCAGAAAGAAGTTTCACAGAATGCTTCTGTGTAGTTTATATTTGAATATATTCCTTTTTCCACTACTACGCTCTTAGCACTCCAAATTTCCAGTTGCATTTTCTACATAAAGAGTGTTCAGATCTGCTCAATCAAAAGTATGGTTTAACTCTGTTAGCTGAATGCACAGATCAGAAAGAAGTTTCACCGAATGATTCTGTGTAGTTTATATTTGAAGACATTCCTTTTTCCACTAGTACCCTCTTAGCGCTCCGAATGTCCACTTGCATTTTCTACAAAAAGAGTGTTTCATAACTGCTCAATCAAAAATATGTTTTATCTCTGTTAACTGAATTTACAGATCAGAAATAAGTTTCACAGAATGCATCTGTGTAGTTTTTATTTGTAGACATTCTTTTTCCCAATATAGGCCTCTTAGCGCTCAGAATGTCCAATTGCAGTTTCGACAGAAAGAGTGTTTCAGAACGGCTCAATCAAAAGTAAGGTTCAACTCTGTTAGTTGAATGCACAGAACAGAAAGAAGTTTCATACAATGCTTCTGTGTAGTTTATATTTGAACATATTCTTTTTTCCACTATTACCCACTTAGCGCTACGAATGTCCAGTTGCATTTTCTACAGACAGAGTGTTTCAAAACTGCTCAATCAGAAGTATGGTTTAACTCTGTTAGCTGAATGCTCAGATCAGAAAGAAGTTTCACAGAATGCTTCTGTGTAGTTTATATTTGAATATATTCCTTTTTCCACTACTACGCTCTTAGCGCTCCAAATGTCCAGTTGCATTTTCTACATAAAGAGTGTTCAGATCTGCTCAATCAAAAGTATGGTTTAACTCTGTTAGCTGAATGCACAGATCAGAAAGAAGTTTCACCGAATGATTCTGTGTAGTTTATATTTGAAGACATTCCTTTTTCCACTAGTACCCTCTTAGCGCTCCGAATCTCCACTTGCATTTTCTACAAAAAGAGTGTTTCATAACTGCTCAATCAAAAATATGTTTTATCTCTGTTAACTGAATTTACAGATCAGAAATAAGATTCACAGAATGCATCTGTGTAGTTTTTATTTGAAGATATTCTTTTTCCCAATGTAGGCCTCTTAGCGCTTAGCATGTCCAATTGCAGTTTCTACAGAAAGAGTGTTTCAGAACGGCTCAATCAAAAGTAAGGTTCAACTCTGTTAGTTGAATGCACAGAACAGAAAGAATTTTCACAGAATGCTACTGTGTAGTTTATATTTGAATATATTTCTTTTTCCACTATTACCCTCTTAGCGCTCCGAATGTCCACTTGCATTTTCTACAGAAAGAGTGTTCAGAACTGCGCAATCAAAAGTATGGTTTAACTCTGTTAGCCTAATGAACATATCAGAAATAAGTTTCACACAATGCTTCTGTGTAGTTTTTATTTGAAGATATTATTTTTCCCAATAGAGGCCTCTTAGCGCTCAGAATGTCCAATTGCAGTTTCTACAGAAAGAGTGTTTCAGAAAGGCTCAATCAAAAGTAAGGTTCAACTCTGTTAGTTGAATGAACAGAACAGAAAGAAGTTTCATACAATGCTTCTGTGTAGTTTATATTTGAACATATTCTTTTTTCCACTATTACCCACTTAGCGCTACGAATGTCCAGTTGCATTTTCTACAGACAGAGTGTTTCAAAACTGCTCAATCAAAAGTATGGTTTAACTCTGTTAGCTGAATCCTCAGATCAGAAAGAAGTTTCACAGAATGCTTCTGTGTAGTTTATATTTGAATATATTCCTTTTTCCACTACTACGCTCTTAGCGCTCCAAATGTCCAGTTGCATTTTCTACAGAAAGAGTGTTCAGATCTGCTCAATCAAAAGTATGGTTTAACTCTGTTAGCTGAATGCACAGATCAGAAAGAAGTTTCACAGAATGATTCTGTGTAGTTTATATTTGGAGACATTCCTTTTTCCACTATTACCCTCTTAGCGCTCCGAATCTCCACTTGCATTTTCTACAGAAAGAGTGTTTCAGAACGGCTCAATCAAAACTAAGGTTCAACTCTTTTAGTTGAACAAACAGAACAGAAAGAAGTTTCACACAATTCTTCTGTGTAGTTTTTATTTGTAGACATTCTTTTTCCCAATATAGGCCTCTTAGCGCTCAGAATGTCCAATTGCAGTTTCTACAGAAAGAGTGTTTGAGAACGGCTCAATCAAAAGTAAGGTTCAACTCTGTTAGTTGAATGCACAGAACAGAAAGAAGTTTCATACAATGCTTCTGTGTAGTTTATATTTGAACATATTCTTTTTTCCACTATTACCCACTTAGCGCTACGAATGTCCAGTTGCATTTTCTACAGACAGAGTGTTTCAAAACTGCTCAATCAAAAGTATGGTTTAACTCTGTTAGCTGAATGCTCAGATCAGAAAGAAGTTTCACAGAATGCTTCTCTGTAGTTTATATTTGAATATATTCCTTTTTCCACTACTACGCTCTTAGCGCTCCAAATGTCCAGTTGCATTTTCTACAGAAAGAGTGTTCAGATCTACTCAATCAAAAGTATGTTTTAACTCTGTTAGCTGAATGCACAGATCAGAAGGAATTTTCACCGAATGATTCTGTGTAGTTTATATTTGAAGACATTCCTTTTTCCTCTAGTACCCTCTTAGCGCTCCGAATCTCCACTTGCATTTTCTACAAAAAGAGTGTTTCATAACTGCTCAATCAAAAATATGTTTTATCTCTGTTAACTGAATTTACAGATCAGAAATAAGTTTCACAGAATGCATCTGTGTAGTTTTCATTTGAAGATATTCTTTTTCCCAATGTAGGCCTCTTAGCGCTTAGCATGTCCAATTGCAGTTTCTATAGAAAGAGTGTCTCAGAACGGCTCAATCAAAAGTAAGGTTCAACTCTGTTAGTTGAATGCACAGAACAGAAAGAATTTTCACAGAATGCTACCGTGTAGTTTATATTTGAATATATTCTTTTTTCCACTATTACCCTCTTAGCGCTCCGAATGTCCACTTGCATTTTCTACAGAAAGAGTGTTCAGAACTGCGCAATCAAAAGTATGGTTTAACTCTGTTAGCTTAATGAACATATCAGAAATAAGTTTCACACAATGCTTCTGTGTAGTTTTTATTTGAAGATATTATTTTTCCCAATAGAGGCCTCTTAGCGCTCAGAATGTCCAATTGCAGTTTCTACAGAAAGAGTGTTTTAGAAAGGCTCAATCAAAAGTAAGGTTCAACTCTGTTAGTTGAATGCACAGAACAGAAAGTAGTTTCATACAATGCTTCTGTGTAGTTTATATTTGAACATATTCTTTTTTCCACTATTACCCACTTAGCGCTACGAATGTCCAGTTGCATTTTCTACAGACAGAGTGTTTCAAAAGTGCTCAATCAAAAGTATGGTTTAACTCTGTTAGCTGAATGCTCAGATCAGAAAGAAGTTTCACAGAATGCTTCTCTGTAGTTTATATTTGAATATATTCCTTTTTCCACTGCTACTCTCTTAGCGCTCCAAATGTCCAGTTGCATTTTCTACAGAAAGAGTGTTCAGATCTGCTCAATCAAAAGTATGGTTTAATTCTGTTAGCTGAATGCACAGATCAGAAAGAAGTTTCATAGAATGATTCTGTGTAGTATATATTTGTAGACATTCCTTTTTCCACTATTACCCTCTTAGCGCTCCGAATCTCCATTGCATTTTCTACAGAAAGAGTGTTTCAGAACGGCTCAATCAAAACTAAGTTTCAACTCTTTTAGTTGAACAAACAGAACAGAAAGAAGTTTCACACAATTCTTCTGTGTAGTTTTTATTTGTAGACATTCTTTTTCCCAATATAGGCCTCTTAGCGCTCAGAATGTCCAATTGCAGTTTCTACAGAAAGAGTGTTTCAGAACGGCTCAATCAAAAGTAAGGTTCAACTCTGTTAGTTGAATGCACAGAACAGAAAGTAGTTTCATACAATGCTTCTGTGTAGTTTATATTTGAACATATTCTTTTTTCCACTATTACCCACTTAGCGCTACGAATGTCCAGTTGCATTTTCTACAGACAGAGTGTTTCAAAACTGCTCAATCAAAAGTATGGTTTAACTCTGTTAGCTGAATGCTCAGATCAGAAAGAAGTTTCACAGAATGCTTCTTTGTAGTTTATATTTGAATATATTCCTTTTTCCACTACTACGCTCTTAGCGCTCCAAATGTCCAGTTGCATTTTCTACATAAAGAGTGTTCAGATCTGCTCAATCAAAAGTATTGTTTAATTCTGTTAGCTGAATGCACAGATCAGAAAGAAGTTTCACCGAATGATTCTGTGTAGTTTATATTTGAAGATATTCCATTTTCCACTAGTACCCTCTTAGCGCTCCGAATCTCCACTTGCATTTTCTACAAAAAGAGTGTTTCATAACTGCTCAATCAAAAATATGTTTTATCTCTGTTAACTGAATTTACAGATCAGAAATAAGTTTCACAGAATGCATCTGTGTAGATTTAATTTGAAGATATTCTTTTTCCCAATGTAGGCCTCTTAGCGCTTAGCATGTCCAATTGCAGTTTCGACAGAAAGAGTGTTTCAGAACGGCTCAATCAAAAGTAAGGTTCAACTCTGTTAGTTGAATGCACAGAACAGAAAGAATTTTCACAGAATGCTACTGTGTAGTTTATATTTGAATATATTCCTTTTTCCACTATTACCCTCTTAGCGCTCCGAATGTCCACTTGCATTTTCTACAGAAAGAGTGTTCAGAAATGCGCAATCAAAAGTATGGTTTAACTCTGTTAGCCTAATGAACATATCAGAAATAAGTTTCACACAATGCTTCTGTGTAGTTTTTATTTGAAGATATTATTTTTCCCAATAGAGGCCTCTTAGCGCTCAGAATGTCCAATTGCAGATTCTACAGAAAGAGTGTTTCAGAAAGGCTCAATCAAAAGTAAGGTTCAACTCTGTTAGTTGAATGCACAGAACAGAAAGAAGTTTCATACAATGCTTCTGTGTAGTTTATATTTGAACATATTCTTTTTTACACTATTACCCACTTAGCGCTACGAATGTCCAGTTGCATTTTCTACAGACAGAGTGTTTCAAAACTGCTCAATCAAAAGTATGGTTTAACTCTGTTAGCTGAATGCTCAGGTCAGAAAGAAGTTTCACAGAATGCTTCTGTGTAGTTTATATTTGAATATATTCCTTTTTCCACTATTACGCTCTTAGCGCTCCAAATGTCCAGTTGCATTTTCTACAGAAAGAGTGTTCAGATCTGCTCAATCAAAAGTATGGTTTAACTCTGTTAGCTGAATGCACAGATCAGAAAGAAGTTTCACAGAATGATTCTGTGTAGTTTATATTTGGAGACATTCCTTTTTCCACTATTACCCTCTTAGCGCTCCGAATCTCCACTTGCATTTTCTACAGAAAGAGTGTTTCAGAACGGCTCAATCAAAACTAAGGTTCAACTCTTTTAGTTGAACAAAGAGAACGGAAAGAAGTTTCACACAATTCTTCTGTGTAGTTTTTATTTGTAGACATTCTTTTTCCCAATATAGGCCTCTTAGCGCTCAGAATGTCCAATTGCAGTTTCTACAGAAAGAGTGTTTGAGAACGGCTCAATCAAAAGTAAGGTTCAACTCTGTTAGTTGAATGCACAGAACAGAAAGAAGTTTCATACAATGCTTCTGTGTAGTTTATATTTGAACATATTCTTTTTTCCACTATTACCAACTTAGCGCTACGAATGTCCAGTTGCATTTTCTACAGACAGAGTGTTTCAAAACTGCTCAATCAAAAGTATGGTTTAACTCTGTTAGCTGAATGCTCAGATCAGAAAGAAGTTTCACAGAATGCTTCTGTGTAGTTTATATTTGAATATATTCCTTTTTCCACTACTACGCTCTTAGCGCTCCAAATGTCCAGTTGCATTTTCTACAGAAAGAGTGTTCAGATCTACTCAATCAAAAGTATGGTTTAACTCTGTTAGCTGAATGCACAGATCAGAAGGAAGTTTCACCGAATGATTCTGTGTAGTTTATATTTGAAGACACTCCTTTTTCCACTAGTACCCTCTTAGCGCTCCGAATCTCCACTTGCATTTTCTACAAAAAGAGTGTTTCATAACTGCTCAATCAAAAATATGTTTTATCTCTGTTAACTGAATTTACAGATCAGAAATAAGTTTCACAGAATGCATCTGTGTAGTTTTTATTTGAAGATATTCTTTATCCCAATGTAGGCCTCTTAGCGCTTAGCATGTCCAATTGCAGTTTCTACAGAAAGAGTGTTTCAGAACGGCTCAATCAAAAGTAAGGTTCAACTCTGTTAGTTGAATGCACAGAACAGAAAGTATTTTCACAGAATGCTACTGTGTAGTTTATATTTGAATATATTCCTTTTTCCACTATTACCCTCTTAGCGCTCCGAATGTCCACTTGCATTTTCTACAGAAAGAGTGTTCAGAACTGCGCAATCAAAAGTATGGTTTATCTCTGTTAGCTTAATGAACATATCAGAAATAAGTTTCACACAATGCTTCTGTGTAGTTTTTATTTGAAGATATTATTTTTCCCAATAGAGGCCTCTTAGCGCTCAGAATGTCCAATTGCAGTTTCTACAGAAAGAGTGTTTCAGAAAGGCTCAATCAAAAGTAAGGTTCAACTCTGTTAGTTGAATGCACAGAACAGAAAGAAGTTTCATACAATGCTTCTGTGTAGTTTATATTTGAACATATTCTTTTTTCCACTATTACCCACGTAGCGCTACGAATGTCCAGTTGCATTTTCTACAGACAGAGTGTTTCAAAACTGCTCAATCAAAAGTATGGTTTAACTCTGTTAGCTGAATGCTCAGATCAGAAAGAAGTTTCACAGAATGCTTCTGTGTAGTTTATATTTGAATATATTCCTTTTTCCACTACTACTCTCTTAGCGCTCCAAATGTCCAGTTGCATTTTCTACAGAAAGAGTGTTCAGATCTGCTCAATCAAAAGTATGGTTTAACTCTGTTAGCTGAATGCACAGATCAGAAAGAAGTTTCACAGAATGATTCTGTGTAGTTTATATTTGGAGACATTCCTTTTTCCACTATTACCCTCTTAGTGCTCCGAATCTCCATTGCATTTTCTACAGAAAGAGTGTTTCAGAACGGCTCAATCAAAACTAAGGTTCAACTCTTTTAGTTGAACAAACAGAACAGAAAGAAGTTTCACACAATTCTTCTGTGTAGTTTTTATTTGTAGACATTCTTTATCCCAATATAGGCCTCTTAGCGCTCAGAATGTCCAATTGCAGTTTCTAAAGAAAGAGTGTTTCAGAACGGCTCAATCAAAAGTAAGGTTCAACTCTGTTAGTTGAATGCACAGAACAGAAAGAAGTTTCATACAATGCTTCTGTGTAGTTTATATTTGAACATATTCTTTTTTCCACTATTACCCACTTAGCGCTACGAATGTCCAGTTGCATTTTCTACAGACAGAGTGTTTCAAAACTTCTCAATCAAAAGTATGGTTTAACTCTGTTAGCTGAATTCTAAGATCAGAAAGAAGTTTCACAGAATGCTTCTGTGTAGTTTATATTTGAATATATTCCTTTTTCCACTACTACGCTCTTAGCACTCCAAATTTCCAGTTGCATTTTCTACATAAAGAGTGTTCAGATCTGCTCAATCAAAAGTATGGTTTAACTCTGTTAGCTGAATGCACAGATCAGAAAGAAGTTTCACCGAATGATTCTGTGTAGTTTATATTTGAAGACATTCCTTTTTCCACTAGTACCCTCTTAGCGCTCCGAATCTCCACTTGCATTTTCTACAAAAAGAGTGTTTCATAACTGCTCAATCAAAAATATGTTTTATCTCTGTTAACTGAATTTACAGATCAGAAATAAGTTTCACAGAATGCATCTGTGTAGTTTTTATTTGAAGATATTCTTTCTCCCAATTTAGGCCTCTCAGCGCTTAGCATGTCCAATTGCAGTTTCGACAGAAAGAGTGTTTCAGAACGGCTCAATCAAAAGTAAGGTTCAACTCTGTTAGTTGAATGCACAGAACAGAAAGAATTTTCACAGAATGCTACTGTGTAGTTTATATTTGAATATATTCCTTTTTCCACTATTACCCTCTTAGCGCTCCGAATGTCCACTTGCATTTTCTACAGAAAGAGTGTTCAGAACTGCGCAATCAAAAGTATGGTTTAACTCTGTTAGCCTAATGAACATATCAGAAATAAGTTTCACACAATGCTTCTGTGTAGTTTTTATTTGAAGATATTATTTTTCCCAATAGAGGCCTCTTAGCGCTCAGAATGTCCAATTGCAGTTTCTACAGAAAGAGTGTTTCAGAAAGGCTCAATCAAAAGTAAGGTTCAACTCTGTTAGTTGAATGCACAGAACAGAAAGTAGTTTCATACAATGCTTCTGTGTAGTTTATATTTGAACATATTCTTTTTTCCACTATTACCCACTTAGCGCTACGAATGTCCAGTTGCATTTTCTACAGACAGAGTGTTTCAAAACTGCTCAATCAAAAGTATGGTTTAACTCTGTTAGCTGAATGCTCAGGTCAGAAAGAAGTTTCACAGAATGCTTCTGTGTAGTTTATATTTGAATATATTCCTTTTTCCACTACTACGCTCTTAGCGCTCCAAATGTCCAGTTGCATTTTCTACAGAAAGAGTGTTCAGATCTGCTCAATCAAAAGTATGGTTTAACTCTGTTAGCTGAATGCACAGATCAGAAAGAAGTTTCACAGAATGATTCTGTGTAGTTTATATTTGGAGACATTCCTTTTTCCACTATTACCCTCTTAGCGCTCCGAATCTCCATTGCATTTTCTACAGAAAGAGTGTTTCAGAACGGCTCAATCAAAACTAAGGTTCAACTCTTTTAGTTGAACAAACAGAACAGAAAGAAGTTTCACACAATTCTTCTGTGTAGTTTTTATTTGTAGACATTCTTTTTCCCAATATAGGCCTCTTAGCGCTCAGAATGTCCAATTGCAGTTTCTAAAGAAAGAGTGTTTCAGAACGGCTCAATCAAAAGTAAGGTTCAACTCTGTTAGTTGAATGCACAGAACAGAAAGAAGTTTCATACAATGCTTCTGTGTAGTTTATATTTGAACATATTCTTTTTTCCACTATTACCCACTTAGCGCTACGAATGTCCAGTTGCATTTTCTACAGACAGAGTGTTTCAAAACTGCTCAATCAAATGTATGGTTTAACTCTGTTAGCTGAATGCTCAGATCAGAAAGAAGTTTCACAGAATGCTTCTGTGTAGTTTATATTTGAATATATTCCTTTTTCCACTACTACGCTCTTAGCGCTCCAAATGTCCAGTTGCATTTTCTACATAAAGAGTGTTCAGATCTGCTCAATCAAAAGTATGGTTTAACTCTGTTAGCTGAATGCACAGATCAGAAATAAGTTTCACCGAATGATTCTGTGTAGTTTATATTTGAAGACATTCCTTTTTCCACTAGTACCCTCTTAGCGCTCCGAATCTCCACTTGCATTTTCTACAAAAAGAGTGTTTCATAACTGCTCAATCAAAAATATGTTTTATCTCTGTTAACTGAATTTACAGATCAGAAATAAGTTTCACAGAATGCATCTGTGTAGTTTTTATTTGAAGATATTCTTTCTCCCAATGTAGGCCTCTCAGCGCTTAGCATGTCCAATTGCAGTTTCGACAGAAAGAGTGTTTCAGAACGGCTCAATCAAAAGTAAGGTTCAACTCTGTTAGTTGAATGCACAGAACAGAAAGAATTTTCACAGAATGCTACTGTGTAGTTTATATTTGAATATATTCCTTTTTCCACTATTACCCTCTTAGCGCTCCGAATGTCCACTTGCATTTTCTACAGAAAGAGTGTTCAGAACTGCGCAATCAAAAGTATGGTTTAACTCTGTTAGCCTAATGAACATATCAGAAATAAGTTTCACACAATGCTTCTGTGTAGTTTTTATTTGAAGATATTATTTTTCCCAATAGAGGCCTCTTAGCGCTCAGAATGTCCAATTGCAGTTTCTACAGAAAGAGTGTTTCAGAAAGGCTCAATCAAAAGTAAGGTTCAACTATGTTAGTTGAATGCACAGAACAGAAAGAAGTTTCATACAATGCTTCTGTGTAGTTTATATTTGAACATATTCTTTTTTCCACTATTACCCACTTAGCGCTACGAATGTCCAGTTGCATTTTCTACAGACAGAGTGTTTCAAAACTGCTCAATCAAAAGTATGGTTTAACTCTGTTAGCTGAATGCTCAGGTCAGAAAGAAGTTTCACAGAATGCTTCTGTGTAGTTTATATTTGAATATATTCCTTTTTCCACTACTACGCTCTTAGCGCTCCAAATGTCCAGTTGCATTTTCTACAGAAAGAGTGTTCAGATCTGCTCAATCAAAAGTATGGTTTAACTCTGTAAGCTGAATGCAAAGATCAGAAAGAAGTTTCACAGAATGATTCTGTGTAGTTTCTATTTGGAGACATTCCTTTTTCCACTATTACCCTCTTAGCGCTCCGAATCTCCACTTGCATTTTCTACAGAAAGAGTGTTTCAGAACGGCTCAATCAAAACTAAGGTTCAACTCTTTTAGTTGAACAAACAGAACAGAAAGAAGTTTCACACAATTCTTCTGTGTAGTTTTTATTTGTAGACATTCTTTTTCCCAATATAGGCCTCTTAGCGCTCAGAATGTCCAATTGCAGTTTCTACAGAAAGAGTGTTTGAGAACGGCTCAATCAAAAGTAAGGTTCAACTCTGTTAGTTGAATGCACAGAACAGAAAGAAGTTTCATACAATGCTTCTGTGTAGTTTCTATTTGAACATATTCTTTTTTCCACTATTACCCACTTAGCGCTACGAATGTCCAGTTGCATTTTCTACAGACAGAGTGTTTCAAAACTGCTCAATCAAAAGTATGGTTTAACTCTGTTAGCTGAATGCTCAGATCAGAAAGAAGTTTCACAGAATGCTTCTCTGTAGTTTATATTTGAATATATTCCTTTTTCCACTACTACGCTCTTAGCGCTCCAAACGTCCAGTTGCATTTTCTACAGAAAGAGTGTTCAGATCTACTCAATCAAAAGTATGGTTTAACTCTGTTAGCTGAATGCACAGATCAGAAGGAAGTTTCACCGAATGATTCTGTGTAGTTTATATTTGAAGACATTCCTTTTTCCACTAGTACCCTCTTAGCGCTCCGAATCTCCACTTGCATTTTCTACAAAAAGAGTGTTTCATAACTGCTCAATCAAAAATATGTTTTATCTCTGTTAACTGAATTTACAGATCAGAAATAAGTTTCACAGAATGCATCTGTGTAGTTTTTATTTGAAGATATTCTTTTTCCCAATGTAGGCCTCTTAGCGCTTAGCATGTCCAATTGCAGTTTCTACAGAAAGAGTGTTTCAGAACGGCTCAATCAAAAGTAAGGTTCAACTCTGTTAGTTGAATGCACAGAACAGAAAGAATTTTCACAGAATGCTACTGTGTAGTTTATATTTGAATATATTCCTTTTTCCACTATTACCATCTTAGCTCTCCGAATGTCCACTTGCATTTTCTACAGAAAGAGTGTTCAGAACTGCGCAATCAAAAGTATGGTTTAACTCTGTTAGCTTAATGAACATATCAGAAATAAGTTTCACACAATGCTTCTGTGTAGTTTTTATTTGAAGATATTATTTTTCCCAATAGAGGCCTCTTAGCGCTCAGAATGTCCAATTGCAGTTTCTACAGAAAGAGTGTTTCAGAAAGGCTCAATCAAAAGTAAGGTTCAACTCTGTTAGTTGAATGCACAGAACAGAAAGAAGTTTCATACAATGCTTCTGTGTAGTTTATATTTGAACATATTCTTTTTTCCACTATTACCCACTTAGCGCTACGAATGTCCAGTTGCATTTTCTACAGACAGAGTGTTTCAAAACTGCTCAATCAAAAGTATGGTTTAACTCTGTTAGCTGAATGCTCAGATCAGAAAGAAGTTTCACAGAATGCTTCTGTGTAGTTTATATTTGAATATATTCCTTTTTCCACTACTACTCTCTTAGCGCTCCAAATGTCCAGTTGCATTTTCTACAGAAAGAGTGTTCAGATCTGCTCAATCAAAAGTATGGTTTAAATCTGTTAGCTGAATGCACAGATCAGAAAGAAGTTTCACAGAATGATTCTGTGTAGTTTATATTTGGAGACATTCCTTTTTCCACTATTACCCTCTTAGCGCTCCGAATTTCCATTGCATTTTCTACAGAAAGAGTGTTTCAGAACGGCTCAATCCAAACTAAGGTTCAACTCTTTTATTTGAACAAACAGAACAGAAAGAAGTTTCACACAATTCTTCTGTGTAGTTTTTATTTGTAGACATTCTTTTTCCCAATATGGGCCTCCTAGCGCTCAGAATGTCCAATTGCAGTTTCTACAGAAAGAGTGTTTCAGAACGGCTCAATCAAAAGTAAGGTTCAACTCTGTTAGTTGAATGCACAGACCAGAAAGAAGTTTCATACAATGCTTCTGTGTAGTTTATATTTGAACATATTCTTTTTTCCACTATTACCCACTTAGCGCTACGAATGTCCAGTTGCATTTTCTACAGACAGAGTGTTTCAAATCTGCTCAATCAAAAGTATGGTTTAACTCTGTTTGCTGAATGCTCAGATCAGAAAGAAGTTTCACAGAATGCTTCTGTGTAGTTTACATTTGAATATATTCCTTTTTCCACTACTACGCTCTTAGCGCTCCAAATGTCCAGTTGCATTTTCTACAGAAAGAGTGTTCAGATCTGCTCAATCAAAAGTATGGTTTAACTCTGTTAGCTGAATGCACAGATCAGAAAGAAGTTTCACCGAATGATTCTGTGTAGTTTATATTTGAAGACATTCCTTTTTCCACTAGTACCCTCTTAGCGCTCCGAATCTCCACTTGCATTTTCTACAAAAAGAGTGTTTCATAACTGCTCAATCAAAAATATGTTTTATCTCTGTTAACTGAATTTACAGATCAGAAATAAGTTTCACAGAATGCATCTGTGTAGTTTTTATTTGAAGATATTCTTTTTCCCAATGTAGGCCTCTTAGCGCTTAGCATGTCCAATTGCAGTTTCGACAGAAAGAGTGTTTCAGAACGGCTCAATCAAAAGTAAGGTTCAACTCTGTTAGTTGAATGCACAGAACAGAAAGAATTTTCACAGAATGCTACTGTGTAGTTTATATTTGAATATATTCCTTTTTCCACTATTACCCTCTTAGCGCTCCGAATGTCCACTTGCATTTTCTACAGAAAGAGTGTTCAGAACTGCGCAATCAAAAGTATGGTTTAACTCTGTTAGCCTAATGAACATATCAGAAATAAGTTTCACACAATGCTTCTGTGTAGTTTTTATTTGAAGATATTATTTTTCCCAATAGAGGCCTCTTAGCGCTCAGAATGTCCAATTGCAGTTTCTACAGAAAGAGTGTTTCAGAACGGCTCAATCAAAAGTAAGGTTCAACTCTGTTAGTTGAATGCACAGAACAGAAAGAAGTTTCATACAATGCTTCTGTGTAGTTTATATTTGAACATATTCTTTTTTCCACTATTACCCACTTAGCGCTACGATTGTCCAGTTGCATTTTCTACAGAGAGAGTGTTTCAAAACTGCTCAATCAAAAGTATGGTTTAACTCTGTTAGCTGAATGCTCAGATCAGAAAGAAGTTTCAAAGAATGCTTCTGTGTAGTTTATATTTGAATATATTCCTTTTTCCACTACTACGCTCTTAGCGCTCCAAATGTCCAGTTGCATTTTCTACATAAAGAGTGTTCAGATCTGCTCAATCAAAAGTATGGTTTAACTCTGTTAGCTGAATGCACAGATCAGAAGGAAGTTTCACCGAATGATTCTGTGTAGTTTATATTTGAAGACATTCCTTTTTCCACTAGTACCCTCTTAGCGCTCCGAATCCCCACTTGCATTTTCTACAAAAAGAGTGTTTCATAACTGCTCAATCAAAAATATGTTTTATCTCTGTTAACTGAATTTACAGATCAGAAATAAGTTTCACAGAATGCATCTGTGAAGTTTTTATTTGAAGATATTCTTTTTCCCAATGTAGGCCTCTTATCGCTTAGCATGTCCAATTGCAGTTTCTACAGAAAGAGTGTTTCAGAACGGCTCAATCAAAAGTAAGGTTCAACTCTGTTAGTTGAATGCACAGAACAGAAAGAATTTTCACAGAATGCTACTGTGTAGTTTATATTTGAATATATTCCTCTTTCCACTATTACCCTCTTAGCGCTCGGAATGTCCACTTGCATTTTCTACAGAAAGAGTGTGCAGAACTGCGCAATCAAAAATATGGTTATCTCTGTTAGCTTAATGAACATATCAGAAATAAGTTTCACACAATGCTTCTGTGTAGTTATTATTTGAAGATATTATTTTTCCCAATAGAGGCCTCTTAGCGCTCAGAATGTCCAATTGCAGTTTCTACAGAAAGAGTGTTTCAGAAAGGCTCAATCAAAAGTAAGGTTCAACTCTGTTAGTTGAATGCACAGAACAGAAAGAAGTTTCATACAATGCTTCTGTGTAGTTTATATTTGAACATATTCTTTTTTCCACTATTACCCACTTAGCGCTACGAATGTCCCGTTGCATTTTCTACAGACAGAGTGTTTCAAAAATGCTCAATCAAAAGTATGGTTTAACTCTGTTAGTTGAATGCTCAGATCAGAATGAAGTTTCACAGAATGCTTCTGTGTAGTTTATATTTGAATATATTCCTTTTTCCACTACTACTCTCTTAGCGCTCCAAATGTCCAGTTGCATTTTCTACAGAAAGAGTGTTCAGATCTGCTCAATCAAAAGTATGGTTTAACTCTGTTAGCTGAATGCACAGATCAGAAAGAAGTTTCACAGAATGATTCTGTGTAGTTTATATTTGGAGACATTCCTTTTTCCACTATTACCCTCTTAGCGCTCCGAATCTCCACTTGCATTTTCTACAGAAAGAGTTTTTCAGAACGGCTCAATCAAAACTAAGGTTCAACTCTATTAGTTGAACAAACAGAACAGAAAGAAGTTTCACACAATTCTTCTGTGTAGTTTTTATTTGTAGACATTCTTTTTCCCAATATAGGCCTCTTAGCGCTCAGAATGTCCAATTGCAGTTTCTACAGAAAGAGTGTTTCAGAACGGCTCAATCAAAAGTAAGGTTCACCTCTGTTAGTTGAATGCACAGAACAGAAAGAAGTTTCATACAATGCTTCTGTGTAGTTTATATTTGAACATATTCTTTTTTCCACTATTACCCACTTAGCGCTACGAATGTCCAGTTGCATTTTCTACAGACAGAGTGTTTCAAAACTGCTCAATCAAAAGTATGGTTTAACTCTGTTAGCTGAATGCTCAGATCAGAAAGAAGTTTCACAGAATGCTTCTGTGTAGTTTATATTTGAATATATTCCTTTTTCCACTACTACGCTCTTAGCGCTCCAAATGTCCAGTTGCATTTTCTACAGAAAGAGTGTTCAGATCTACTCAATCAAAAGTATGGTTTAACTCTGTTAGCTGAATGCACAGATCAGAAGGCAGTTTCACCGAATGATTCTGTGTAGTTTATATTTGAAGACATTCCTTTTTCCACTAGTACCCTCTTAGCGCTCCGAATCTCCACTTGCATTTTCTACAAAAAGAGTGTTTCATAACTGCTCAATCAAAAATATGTTTTATCTCTGTTAACTGAATTTACAGATCAGAAATAAGTTTCACAGAATGCATCTGTGTAGTTTTCATTTGAAGATATTCTTTTTCCCAATGCAGGCCTCTTAGCGCTTAGCATGTCCAATTGCAGTTTCTACAGAAAGAGTGTTTCAGAAAGGCTCAATCAAAAGTAAGGTTCAACTCTGTTAGTTGAATGCACAGAACAGAAAGAATTTTCACAGAATGCTACTGTGTAGTTTATATTTGAATATATTCCTTTTTCCACTATTACCATCTTAGCGCTCCGAATGTCCACTTGCATTTTCCACGGATAGAGTGTTCAGAACTGCGCAATCAAAAGTATGGTTTAACTCTGTTAGCTTAATGAACATATCAGAAATAAGTTTCACACAATGGTTCTGTGTAGTTTTTATTTGAAGATATTATTTTTCCCAATAGAGGCCTCTTAGCGCTCAGAATGTCCAATTGCAGTTTCTACAGAAAGAGTGTTTCAGAAAGGCTCAATCAAAAGTAAGGTTCAACTCTGTTAGTTGAATGCACAGAACAGAAAGAAGTTTCATACAATGCTTCTGTGTAGTTTATATTTGAACATATTCTTTTTTCACTATTACCCACTTAGCGCTACGAATGTCCCGTTGCATTTTCTACAGACAGAGTGTTTCAAAACTGCTCAATCAAAAGTATGGTTTAACTCTGTTAGCTGAATGTTCAGATCAGAAAGAAGTTTCACAGAATGCTTCTGTGTAGTTTATATTTGAATATATTCCTTTTTCCACTACTACTCTCTTAGAGCTCCAAATGTCAAGTTGCATTTTCTACAGAAAGAGTGTTCAGATCTGCTCAATCAAAAGTATGTTTTAACTCTGTTAGCTGAATGCACAGATCAGAAAGAAGTTTCACAGAATGATTCTGTGTAGTTTATATTTGGAGACATTCCTTTTTCCACTGTAACCCTCTTGCGCTCCGAATCTCCACTTGCATTTTCTACAGAAAGAGTGTTTCAGAACGGCTCAATCAAAACTTAGGTTCAACTCTTTTAGTTGAACAAACAGAACAGAAAGAAATTTCACCCAATTCTTCTGTGTAGTTTTTATTTGTAGACATTCTTTTTCCCAATATCGGCCTCCTAGCGCTCAGAATGTCCAATTGCAGTTTCTAAAGAAAGAGTGTTTCAGAACGGCTCAATCAAAAGTAATGTTCAACTCTGTTAGTTGAATGCACAGAACAGAAAGAAGTTTCATACAATGCTTCTGTGTAGTTTATATTTGAACATATTCTTTTTTCCACTATTACCCACTTAGCGCTACGAATGTCCAGTTGCATTTTCTACAGACAGAGTGTTTCAAATCTGCTCAATCAAAAGTATGGTTTAACTCTGTTTGCTGAATGCTCAGATCAGAAAGAAGTTTCACAGAATGCTTCTGTGTAGTTTACATTTGAATATATTCCTTTTTCCACTACTACGCTCTTAGCGCTCCAAATGTCCAGTTGCATTTTCTACAGAAAGAGTGTTCAGATCTGCTCAATCAAAAGTATGGTTTAACTGTGTTAGCTGAATGCACAGATCAGAAAGAAGTTTCACCGAATGATTCTGTGTAGTTTATATTTGAAGACATTCCTTTTTCCACTAGTACCCTCTTAGCGCTCCGAATCTCCACTTGCATTTTCTACAAAAAGAGTGTTTCATAACTGCTCAATCAAAAATATGTTTTATCTCTGTTAACTGAATTTACAGATCAGAAATAAGTTTCACAGAATGCATCTGTGTAGTTTTTATTTGAAGATATTCTTTTTCCCAATGTAGGCCTCTTAGCGCTTAGCATGTCCAATTGCAGTTTCGACAGAAAGAGTGTTTCAGAACGGCTCAATCAAAAGTAAGGTTCAACTCTGTTAGTTGAATGCACAGAACAGAAAGAATTTTCACAGAATGCTACTGTGTAGTTTATATTTGAATATATTCCTTTTTCCACTATTACCCTCTTAGCGCTCCGAATGTCCACTTGCATTTTCTACAGAAAGAGTGTTCAGAACTGCGCAATCAAAAGTATGGTTTAACTCTGTTAGCCTAATGAACATATCAGAAATAAGTTTCACACAATGCTTCTGTGTAGTTTTTATTTGAAGATATTATTTTTCCCAATAGAGGCCTCTTAGCGCTCAGAATGTCCAATTGCAGTTTCTACAGAAAGAGTGTTTCAGAACGGCTCAATCAAAAGTAAGGTTCAACTCTGTTAGTTGAATGCACAGAACAGAAAGAAGTTTCATACAATGCTTCTGTGTAGTTTATATTTGAACATATTCTTTTTTCCACTATTACCCACTTAGCGCTACGATTGTCCAGTTGCATTTTCTACAGAGAGAGTGTTTCAAAACTGCTCAATCAAAAGTATGGTTTAACTCTGTTAGCTGAATGCTCAGATCAGAAAGAAGTTTCAAAGAATGCTTCTGTGTAGTTTATATTTGAATATATTCCTTTTTCCACTACTACGCTCTTAGCGCTCCAAATGTCCAGTTGCATTTTCTACATAAAGAGTGTTCAGATCTGCTCAATCAAAAGTATGGTTTAACTCTGTTAGCTGAATGCACAGATCAGAAGGAAGTTTCACCGAATGATTCTGTGTAGTTTATATTTGAAGACATTCCTTTTTCCACTAGTACCCTCTTAGCGCTCCGAATCCCCACTTGCATTTTCTACAAAAAGAGTGTTTCATAACTGCTCAATCAAAAATATGTTTTATCTCTGTTAACTGAATTTACAGATCAGAAATAAGTTTCACAGAATGCATCTGTGAAGTTTTTATTTGAAGATATTCTTTTTCCCAATGTAGGCCTCTTATCGCTTAGCATGTCCAATTGCAGTTTCTACAGAAAGAGTGTTTCAGAACGGCTCAATCAAAAGTAAGGTTCAACTCTGTTAGTTGAATGCACAGAACAGAAAGAATTTTCACAGAATGCTACTGTGTAGTTTATATTTGAATATATTCCTCTTTCCACTATTACCCTCTTAGCGCTCCGAATGTCCACTTGCATTTTCTACAGAAAGAGTGTGCAGAACTGCGCAATCAAAAATATGGTTATCTCTGTTAGCTTAATGAACATATCAGAAATAAGTTTCACACAATGCTTCTGTGTAGTTATTATTTGAAGATATTATTTTTCCCAATAGAGGCCTCTTA
This sequence comes from Symphalangus syndactylus, assembly GCF_028878055.3. Classification (NCBI taxonomy): domain Eukaryota; kingdom Metazoa; phylum Chordata; class Mammalia; order Primates; family Hylobatidae; genus Symphalangus; species Symphalangus syndactylus. The sequence continues at coordinate 5,116,752 of NC_072439.2, forward strand.
GCGCTCAGAATGTCCAATTGCAGTTTCTACAGAAAGAGTGTTTCAGAAAGGCTCAATCAAAAGTAAGGTTCAACTCTGTTAGTTGAATGCACAGAACAGAAAGAAGTTTCATACAATGCTTCTGTGTAGTTTATATTTGAACATATTCTTTTTTCCACTATTACCCACTTAGCGCTACGAATGTCCCGTTGCATTTTCTACAGACAGAGTGTTTCAAAAATGCTCAATCAAAAGTATGGTTTAACTCTGTTAGTTGAATGCTCAGATCAGAATGAAGTTTCACAGAATGCTTCTGTGTAGTTTATATTTGAATATATTCCTTTTTCCACTACTACTCTCTTAGCGCTCCAAATGTCCAGTTGCATTTTCTACAGAAAGAGTGTTCAGATCTGCTCAATCAAAAGTATGGTTTAACTCTGTTAGCTGAATGCACAGATCAGAAAGAAGTTTCACAGAATGATTCTGTGTAGTTTATATTTGGAGACATTCCTTTTTCCACTATTACCCTCTTAGCGCTCCGAATCTCCACTTGCATTTTCTACAGAAAGAGTTTTTCAGAACGGCTCAATCAAAACTAAGGTTCAACTCTATTAGTTGAACAAACAGAACAGAAAGAAGTTTCACACAATTCTTCTGTGTAGTTTTTATTTGTAGACATTCTTTTTCCCAATATAGGCCTCTTAGCGCTCAGAATGTCCAATTGCAGTTTCTACAGAAAGAGTGTTTCAGAACGGCTCAATCAAAAGTAAGGTTCAACTCTGTTAGTTGAATGCACAGAACAGAAAGAAGTTTCATACAATGCTTCTGTGTAGTTTATATTTGAACATATTCTTTTTTCCACTATTACCCACTTAGCGCTACGAATGTCCAGTTGCATTTTCTACAGACAGAGTGTTTCAAAACTGCTCAATCAAAAGTATGGTTTAACTCTGTTAGCTGAATGCTCAGATCAGAAAGAAGTTTCACAGAATGCTTCTGTGTAGTTTATATTTGAATATATTCCTTTTTCCACTACTACGCTCTTAGCGCTCCAAATGTCCAGTTGCATTTTCTACAGAAAGAGTGTTCAGATCTACTCAATCAAAAGTATGGTTTAACTCTGTTAGCTGAATGCACAGATCAGAAGGCAGTTTCACCGAATGATTCTGTGTAGTTTATATTTGAAGACATTCCTTTTTCCACTAGTACCCTCTTAGCGCTCCGAATCTCCACTTGCATTTTCTACAAAAAGAGTGTTTCATAACTGCTCAATCAAAAATATGTTTTATCTCTGTTAACTGAATTTACAGATCAGAAATAAGTTTCACAGAATGCATCTGTGTAGTTTTCATTTGAAGATATTCTTTTTCCCAATGCAGGCCTCTTAGCGCTTAGCATGTCCAATTGCAGTTTCTACAGAAAGAGTGTTTCAGAAAGGCTCAATCAAAAGTAAGGTTCAACTCTGTTAGTTGAATGCACAGAACAGAAAGAATTTTCACAGAATGCTACTGTGTAGTTTATATTTGAATATATTCCTTTTTCCACTATTACCATCTTAGCGCTCCGAATGTCCACTTGCATTTTCCACGGATAGAGTGTTCAGAACTGCGCAATCAAAAGTATGGTTTAACTCTGTTAGCTTAATGAACATATCAGAAATAAGTTTCACACAATGGTTCTGTGTAGTTTTTATTTGAAGATATTATTTTTCCCAATAGAGGCCTCTTAGCGCTCAGAATGTCCAATTGCAGTTTCTACAGAAAGAGTGTTTCAGAAAGGCTCAATCAAAAGTAAGGTTCAACTCTGTTAGTTGAATGCACAGAACAGAAAGAAGTTTCATACAATGCTTCTGTGTAGTTTATATTTGAACATATTCTTTTTTCACTATTACCCACTTAGCGCTACGAATGTCCCGTTGCATTTTCTACAGACAGAGTGTTTCAAAACTGCTCAATCAAAAGTATGGTTTAACTCTGTTAGCTGAATGTTCAGATCAGAAAGAAGTTTCACAGAATGCTTCTGTGTAGTTTATATTTGAATATATTCCTTTTTCCACTACTACTCTCTTAGAGCTCCAAATGTCAAGTTGCATTTTCTACAGAAAGAGTGTTCAGATCTGCTCAATCAAAAGTATGTTTTAACTCTGTTAGCTGAATGCACAGATCAGAAAGAAGTTTCACAGAATGATTCTGTGTAGTTTATATTTGGAGACATTCCTTTTTCCACTGTAACCCTCTTAGCGCTCCGAATCTCCACTTGCATTTTCTACAGAAAGAGTGTTTCAGAACGGCTCAATCAAAACTTAGGTTCAACTCTTTTAGTTGAACAAACAGAACAGAAAGAAATTTCACCCAATTCTTCTGTGTAGTTTTTATTTGTAGACATTCTTTTTCCCAATATCGGCCTCCTAGCGCTCAGAATGTCCAATTGCAGTTTCTAAAGAAAGAGTGTTTCAGAACGGCTCAATCAAAAGTAATGTTCAACTCTGTTAGTTGAATGCACAGAACAGAAAGAAGTTTCATACAATGCTTCTGTGTAGTTTATATTTGAACATATTCTTTTTTCCACTATTACCCACTTAGCGCTACGAATGTCCAGTTGCATTTTCTACAGACAGAGTGTTTCAAAACTGCTCAATCAAAAGTATGGTTTAACTCTGTTAGCTGAATGCTCAGATCAGAAAGAAGTTTCACAGAATGCTTCTGTGTAGTTTATATTTGAATATATTCCTTTTTCCACTACTACGCTCTTAGCGCTCCAAATGTCCAGTTGCATTTTCTACAGAAAGAGTGTTCAGATCTACTCAATCAAAAGTATGGTTTAACTCTGTTAGCTGAATGCACAGATCAGAAGGCAGTTTCACCGAATGATTCTGTGTAGTTTATATTTGAAGACATTCCTTTTTCCACTAGTACCCTCTTAGCGCTCCGAATCTCCACTTGCATTTTCTACAAAAAGAGTGTTTCATAACTGCTCAATCAAAAATATGTTTTATCTCTGTTAACTGAATTTACAGATCAGAAATAAGTTTCACAGAATGCATCTGTGTAGTTTTCATTTGAAGATATTCTTTTTCCCAATGCAGGCCTCTTAGCGCTTAGCATGTCCAATTGCAGTTTCTACAGAAAGAGTGTTTCAGAAAGGCTCAATCAAAAGTAAGGTTCAACTCTGTTAGTTGAATGCACAGAACAGAAAGAATTTTCACAGAATGCTACTGTGTAGTTTATATTTGAATATATTCCTTTTTCCACTGTTACCATCTTAGCGCTCCGAATGTCCACTTGCATTTTCCACGGATAGAGTGTTCAGAACTGCGCAATCAAAAGTATGGTTTAACTCTGTTAGCTTAATGAACATATCAGAAATAAGTTTCACACAATGGTTCTGTGTAGTTTTTATTTGAAGATATTATTTTTCCCAATAGAGGCCTCTTAGCGCTCAGAATGTCCAATTGCAGTTTCTACAGAAAGAGTGTTTCAGAAAGGCTCAATCAAAAGTAAGGTTCAACTCTGTTAGTTGAATGCACAGAACAGAAAGAAGTTTCATACAATGCTTCTGTGTAGTTTATATTTGAACATATTCTTTTTTCACTATTACCCACTTAGCGCTACGAATGTCCCGTTGCATTTTCTACAGACAGAGTGTTTCAAAACTGCTCAATCAAAAGTATGGTTTAACTCTGTTAGCTGAATGTTCAGATCAGAAAGAAGTTTCACAGAATGCTTCTGTGTAGTTTATATTTGAATATATTCCTTTTTCCACTACTACTCTCTTAGAGCTCCAAATGTCAAGTTGCATTTTCTACAGAAAGAGTGTTCAGATCTGCTCAATCAAAAGTATGTTTTAACTCTGTTAGCTGAATGCACAGATCAGAAAGAAGTTTCACAGAATGATTCTGTGTAGTTTATATTTGGAGACATTCCTTTTTCCACTGTAACCCTCTTAGCGCTCCGAATCTCCACTTGCATTTTCTACAGAAAGAGTGTTTCAGAACGGCTCAATCAAAACTTAGGTTCAACTCTTTTAGTTGAACAAACAGAACAGAAAGAAATTTCACCCAATTCTTCTGTGTAGTTTTTATTTGTAGACATTCTTTTTCCCAATATCGGCCTCCTAGCGCTCAGAATGTCCAATTGCAGTTTCTAAAGAAAGAGTGTTTCAGAACGGCTCAATCAAAAGTAATGTTCAACTCTGTTAGTTGAATGCACAGAACAGAAAGAAGTTTCATACAATGCTTCTGTGTAGTTTATATTTGAACATATTCTTTTTTCCACTATTACCCACTTAGCGCTACGAATGTCCAGTTGCATTTTCTACAGACAGAGTGTTTCAAAACTGCTCAATCAAAAGTATGGTTTAACTCTGTTAGCTGAATGCTCAGATCAGAAAGAAGTTTCACAGAATGCTTCTGTGTAGTTTATATTTGAATATATTCCTTTTTCCACTACTACTCTCTTAGCGCTCCAAATGTCCAGTTGCATTTTCTACAGAAAGAGTGTTCAGATCTGCTCAATCAAAAGTATGGTTTAACTCTGTTAGCTGAATGCACAGATCACAAAGAAGTTTCACAGAATGATTCTGTGTAGTTTATATTTGGAGACATTCCTTTTTCCACTATTACCCTCTTAGCGCTCCGAATCTCCACTTGCATTTTCTACAAAAAGAGTGTTTCATAACTGCTCAATCAAAAATATGTTTTATCTCTGTTAACTGAATTTACAGATCAGAAATAAGTTTCACAGAATGCATCTGTGTAGTTTTTATTTGAAGATATTCTTTTTCCCAATGTAGGCCTCTTAGCGCTTAGCATGTCCAATTGCAGTTTCGACAGAAAGAGTGTTTCAGAACGGCTCAATCAAAAGTAAGGTTCAACTCTGTTATTTGAATGCACAGAACAGAAAGAATTTTCACAGAATGCTACTGTGTAGTTTATATTTGAATATATTCCTTTTTCCACTATTACCCTCTTAGCGCTCCGAATGTCCACTTGCATTTTCTACAGAAAGAGTGTTCAGAACTGCGCAATCAAAAGTATGGTTTAACTCTGTTAGCTTAATGAACATATCAGAAATAAGTTTCACACAATGCTTCTGTGTAGTTTTTATTTGAAGATATTATTTTTCCCAATAGAGGCCTCTTAGCGCTCAGAATGTCCAATTGCAGTTTCTACAGAAAGAGTTTTTCAGAAAGGCTCAATCAAAAGTAAGGTTCAACTCTGTTAGTTGAATGCACAGAACAGAAAGAAGTTTCATACAATGCTTCTGTGTAGTTTATATTTGAACATAATCTTTTTTCCACTATTACCCACTTAGCGCTACGAATGTCCCGTTGCATTTTCTACAGACAGAGTGTTTCAAAACTGCTCAATCAAAAGTATGGTTTAACTCTGTTAGCTGAATGCTCAGATCAGAAAGAAGTTTCACAGAATGCTTCTGTGTAGTTTATATTTGAATATATTCCTTTTTCCACTACTACTCTCTTAGCGCTCCAAATGTCCAGTTGCATTTTCTACAGAAAGAGTGTTCAGATCTGCTCAATCAAAAGTATGGTTTAACTCTGTTAGCTGAATGCACAGATCACAAAGAAGTTTCACAGAATGATTCTGTGTAGTTTATATTTGGAGACATTCCTTTTTCCACTATTACCCTCTTAGCGCTCCGAATCTCCACTTGCATTTTCTACAGAAAGAGTGTTTCAGAACGGCTCAATCAAAACTAAGGTTCAACTCTTTTAGTTGAACAAACAGAACAGAAAGAAGTTTCACACAATTCTTCTGTGTAGTTTTTATTTGTAGACATTCTTTTTCCCAATATAGGCCTCCTAGCGCTCAGAATGTCCAATTGCAGTTTCTACAGAAAGAGTGTTTGAGAACGGCTCAATCAAAAGTAAGGTTCAACTCTGTTAGTTGAATGCAAAGAACAGAAAGAAGTTTCATACAATGCTTCTGTGTAGTTTATATTTGAACGTATTCTTTTTTCCACTATTACCCACTTAGCGCTACGAATGTCCAGTTGCATTTTCTACAGACAAAGTGTTTCAAAACTGCTCAATCAAAAGTATGGTTTAACTCTGTTAGCTGAATGCTCAGATCAGAAAGAAGTTTCACAGAATGCTTCTGTGTAGTTTATATTTGAATATATTCCTTTTTCCACTACTACGCTCTTAGCGCTCCAAATGTCCAGTTGCATTTTCTACAGAAAGAGTGTTCAGATCTGCTCAATCAAAAGTATGGTTTAACTCTGTTAGCTGAATGCACAGATCAGAAAGAAGTTTCACCGAATGATTCTGTGTAGTTTATATTTGAAGACATTCCTTTTTCCACTAGTACCCTCTTAGTGCTCCGAATCTCCACTTGCATTTTCTACAAAAAGAGTGTTTCATAACTGCTCAATCAAAAATATGTTTTATCTCTGTTAACTGAATTTACAGATCAGAAATAAGTTTCACAGAATGCATCTGTGTAGTTTTTATTTGAAGATATTCTTTTTCCCAATGTAGGCCTCTTAGCGCTTAGCATGTCCAATTGCAGTTTCTACAGAAACAGTGTTTCAGAACGGCTCAATCAGAAGTAAGGTTCAACTCTGTTTGTTGAATGCACAGAACAGAAAGAATTTTCACAGAATGCTACTGTGTAGTTTATATTTGAATATATTCCTTTTTCCACTACTACTCTCTTAGCGCTCCAAATGTCCAGTTGCATTTTCTACAGAAAGAGTGTTCAGAACAGCGCAATCAAAAGTATGGTTTAACTCTGTTAGCCTAATGAACATATCAGAAATAAGTTTCACACAATGCTTCTGTGTAGTTTTTATTTGAAGATATTTTTTATCCCAACAGAGGCCTCTTAGCGCTCAGAATGTCCAATTGCAGTTTCTACAGAAAGAGTGTTTCAGAAAGGCTCAATCAAAAGTAAGGTTCAACTCTGTTAGTTGAATGCACAGAACAGAAAGAAGTTTCATACAATGCTTCTGTGTAGTTTATATTTGAACATATTCTTTTTTCCACTATTACCCACTTAGCGCTACGAATGTCCAGTTGCATTTTCTACAGACAGAGTGTTTCAAAACTGCTCAATCAAAAGTATGGTTTAACTCTGTTAGCTGAATGCTCAGATCAGAAAGAAGTTTCACAGAATGCTTCTGTGTAGTTTATATTTGAATATATTCCTTTTTCCACTACTACGCTCTTAGCGCTCCAAATGTCCAGTTGCATTTTCTACAGAAAGAGTGTTCAGATCTACTCAATCAAAAGTATGGTTTAACTCTGTTAGCTGAATGCACAGATCAGAAGGAAGTTTCACCGAATGATTCTGTGTAGTTTATATTTCAAGACATTCCTTTTTCCACTAGTACCCCCTTAGCGCTCCGAATCTCCACTTGCATTTTCTACAAAAAGAGTGTTTCATAACTGCTCAATCAAAAATATGTTTTATCTCTGTTAACTGAATTTACAGATCAGAAATAAGTTTCACAGAATGCATCTGTGTAGTTTTTATTTGAAGATATTCTTTTTCCCAATGTAGGCCTCTTAGCGCTTAGCATGTCCAATTGCAGTTTCTACAGAAAGAGTGTTTCAGAACGGCTCAATCAAAAGTAAGGTTCAACTCTGTTAGTTGAATGCACAGAACAGAAAGAATTTTCACAGAATGCTACTGTGTAGTTTATATTTGAATATATTCCTTTTTCCACTATTACCCTCTTAGCGCTCCGAATGTCCACTTGCATTTTCTACAGAAAGAGTGTTCAGAACTGCGCAATCAAAAATATGGTTTAACTCTGTTAGCTTAATGAACATATCAGAAATAAGTTTCACACAATGCTTCTGTGTAGTTATTATTTGAAGATATTATTTTTCCCAATAGAGGCCTCTTAGCGCTCAGAATGTCCAATTGCAGTTTCTACAGAAAGAGTGTTTCAGAAAGGCTCAATCAAAAGTAAGGTTCAACTCTGTTAGTTGAATGCACAGAACAGAAAGAAGTTTCATACAATGCTTCTGTGTAGTTTATATTTGAACATATTCTTTTTTCCACTATTACCCACTTAGCGCTACGAATGTCCCGTTGCATTTTCTACAGACAGAGTGTTTCAAAACTGCTCAATCAAAAGTATGGTTTAACTCTGTTAGCTGAATGCTCAGATCAGAAAGAAGTTTCACAGAATGCTTCTGTGTAGTTTATATTTGAATATATTCCTTTTTCCACTACTACGCTCTTAGCGCTCCAAATGTCCAGTTGCATTTTCTACAGAAAGAGTGTTCAGATCTACTCAATCAAAAGTATGGTTTAACTCTGTTAGCTGAATGCACAGATCAGAAAGAAGTTTCACCGAATGATTCTGTGTAGTTTATATTTGAAGACATTCCTTTTTCCACTAGTACCCTCTTAGCGCTCCGAATCTCCACTTGCATTTTCTACAAAAAGAGTGTTTCATAACTGCTCAATCAAAAATATGTTTTATCTCTGTTAACTGAATTTACAGATCAGAAATAAGTTTCACAGAATGCATCTGTGTAGTTTTTATTTGAATATATTTTTTTTCCCAATGTAGGCCTCTTAGCGCTTAGCATGTCCAATTGCAGTTTCTACAGAAAGAGTGTTTCAGAACGGCTCAATCAAAAGTAAGGTTCAACTCTGTTTGTTGAATGCACAGAACAGAAAGAATTTTCACAGAATGCTACTGTGTAGTTTATATTTGAATATATTCCTTTTTCCACTATTACCCTCTTAGCGCTCCGAATGTCCACTTGCATTTTCTACAGAAAGAGTGTTCAGAACTGCGCAATCAAAAGTATGGTTTAACTCTGTTAGCCTAATGAACATATCAGAAATAAGTTTCACACAATGTTTCTGTGTAGTTTTTATTTGAAGATATTATTTTTCCCAATAGAGGACTCTTAGCGCTCAGAATGTCCAATTGCAGTTTCTACAGAAAGAGTGTTTCAGAAAGGCTCAATCAAAAGTAAGGTTCAACTCTGTTAGTTGAATGCACAGAACAGAAAGAAGTTTCATACAATGCTTCTGTGTAGTTTGTATTTGAACATATTCTTTTTTCCACTATTACCCACTTAGCGCTACGAATGTCCAGTTGCATTTTCTACAGACAGAGTGTTTCAAAACTGCTCAATCAAATGTATGGTTTAACTCTGTTAGCTGAATGCTCAGATCAGAAAGAAGTTTCACAGAATGCTTCTGTGTAGTTTATATTTGAATATATTCCTTTTTCCACTACTACTCTCTTAGCGCTCCAAATGTCCAGTTGCATTTTCTACAGAAAGAGTGTTCAGATCTGCTCAATCAAAAGTATGGTTTAACTCTGTTAGCTGAATGCACAGATCAGAAAGAAGTTTCACAGAATGATTCTGTGTAGTTTATATTTGGAGACATTCGTTTTTCCACTATTACCCTCTTAGCGCTCCGAATCTCCACTTGCATTTTCTACAGAAAGAGTGTTTCAGAACGGCTCAATCAAAACTAAGGTTCAACTCTTTTAGTTGAACAAACAGAACAGAAAGAAGTTTCACACAATTCTTCTGTGTAGTTTTTATTTGTAGACATTCTTTTTCCCAATATAGGCCTCTTAGCGCTCAGAATGTCCAATTGCAGTTTCTACAGAAAGAGTGTTTCAGAACAGCTCAATCAAAAGTAAGGTTCAACTCTGTTAGTTGAATGCACAGAACAGAAAGAAGTTTCATACAATGCTTCTGTGTAGTTTATATTTGAACATATATTTTTTCCACTATTACCCACTTAGCGCTACGAATGTCCAGTTGCATTTTCTACAGACAGAGTGTTTCAAAACTGCTCAATCAAAAGTATGGTTTAACTCTGTTAGCTGAATGCTCAGATCAGAAAGAAGTTTCACAGAATGCTTCTGTGTAGTTTATATTTGAATATATTCCTTTTTCCACTACTACGCTCTTAGCGCTCCAAATGTCCAGTTGCATTTTCTACAGAAAGAGTGTTCAGATCTACTCAATCAAAAGTATGGTTTAACTCTGTTAGCTGAACACACAGATCAGAAGGAAGTTTCACCGAATGATTCTGTGTAGTTTATATTTGAAGACATTCCTTTTTCCACTAGTACCCTCTAAGCGCTCCGAATCTCCACTTGCATTTTCTACAAAAAGAGTGTTTCATAACTGCTCAATCAAAAATATGTTTTATCTCTGTTAACTGAATTTACAGATCATAAATAAGTTTCACAGAATGCATCTGTGTAGTTTTTATTTGAAGATATTCTTTTTCCCAATGTAGGCCTCTTAGCGCTTAGCATGTCCAATTGCAGTTTCTACAGAAAGAGTGTTTCAGAACGGCTCAATCAAAAGTAAGGTTCAACTCTGTTAGTTGAATGCACAGAACAGAAAGAATTTTCACAGAATGCTACTGTGTAGTTTATATTTGAATATATTCCTTTTTCCACTATTACCCTCTTAGCGCTCCGAATGTCCACTTGCATTTTCTACAGAAAGAGTGTTCAGAACTGCGCAATCAAAAATATGGTTTAACTCTGTTAGCTTAATGAACATATCAGAAATAAGTTTCACACAATGCTTCTGTGTAGTTATTATTTGAAGATATTATTTTTCCCAACAGAGGCCTCTTAGCGCTCAAAATGTCCAATTGCAGTTTCTACAGAAAGAGTGTTTCAGAAATGCTCAATCAAAAGTAAGGTTCAACTCTGTTAGTTGAATGCACAGAACAGAAAGAAGTTTCATACAATGCTTCTGTGTAGTTTATATTTGAACATATTCTTTTTTCCACTATTACCCACTTAGCGCTACGAATGTCCCGTTGCATTTTCTACAGACAGAGTGTTTCAAAACTGCTCAATCAAAAGTATGGTTTAACTCTGTTAGCTGAATGCTCAGATCAGAAAGAAGTTTCACATTATGCTTCTGTGTAGTTTATATTTGAATATTTTCCTTTTTCCACTACTACGCTCTTAGCGCTCCAAATGTCCAGTTGCATTTTCTACAGAAAGAGTGTTCAGATCTACTCAATCAAAAGTATGGTTTAACTCTGTTAGCTGAATGCACAGATCAGAAGGAAGTTTCACCGAATGATTCTGTGTAGTTTATATTTGAAGACATTCCTTTTTCCACTAGTACCCCCTTAGCGCTCCGAATCTCCACTTTCGTTTTCTACAAAAAGAGTGTTTCATAACTGCTCAATCAAAAATATGTTCTATCTCTGTTAACTGAATTTACAGATCAGAAATAAGTTTCACAGAATGCATCTGTGTAGTTTTTATTTGAAGATATTCTTTTTCCCAATGTAGGCCTCTTAGCGCTTAGCATGTCCAATTTCAGTTTCTACAGAAAGAGTGTTTCAGAACGGCTCAATCAAAAGTAAGGTTCAACTCTGTTAGTTGAATGCACAGAACAGAAAGAATTTTCACAGAATGCTACTGTGTAGTTTATATTTGAATATATTCCTTTTTCCACTATTACCCTCTTAGCGCTCCGAATGTCCACTTGCATTTTCTACAGAAAGAGTGTTCAGAACTGCGCAATCAAAAGTATGGTTTAACTCTGTTAGCCTAATGAACATATCAGAAATAAGTTTAACACAATTCTTCTGTGTAGTTTTTATTTGAAGATATTATTTTTCCCAATAGAGACCTCTTAGCGCTCAGAATGTCCAATTGCAGTTTCTACAGAAAGAGTGTTTCAGAAAGGCTCAATCAAAAGTAAGGTTCAACTCTGTTAGTTGAATGCACAGAACAGAAAGAAGTTTCATACAATGCTTCTGTGTAGTTTATATTTGAACATATTCTTTTTTCCACTATTACCCACTTAGCGCTACGAATGTCCAGTTGCATTTTCTACAGACAGAGTGTTTCAAAACTGCTCAATCAAAAGTATGGTTTAACTCTGTTAGCTGAATGCTCAGATCAGAAAGAAGTTTCACAGAATGCTTCTGTGTAGTTTATATTTGAATATATTCCTTTTTCCACTACTACTCTCTTAGCGCTCCAAATGTCCAGTTGCATTTTCTACAGAAAGAATGTTCAGATCTGCTCAATCAAAAGTATGGTTTAACTCTGTTAGCTGAATGCACAGATCAGAAAGAAGTTTCACCGAATGATTCTGTGTAGTTTATATTTGGAGACATTCCTTTTTCCACTATTACCCTCTTAGCGCTCCGAATCTCCACTTGCATTTTCTACAGAAAGAGTGTTTCAGAACCGCTCAATCAAAACTAAGGTTCAACTCTTTTAGTTGAAGAAACAGAACAGAAAGAAGTTTCACACAATTCTTCTGTGTAGTTTTTATTTGTAGACATTCTTTTTCCCAATATAGGCCTCCTAGCGCTCAGAATGTCCAATTGCAGTTTCTACAGAAAGAGTGTTTCAGAACGGCTCAATCAAAAGTAAGGTTCAACTCTGTTAGTTGAATGCACAGAACAGAAAGAAGGTTCATACAATGCTTCTGTGTAGTTTATATTTGAACATATTCTTTTTTCCACTATTACCCACTTAGCGCTACGAATGTCCAGTTGCATTTTCTACAGACAGAGTGTTTCAAAACTGCTCAATCAAAAGTATGGTTTAACTCTGTTAGCTGAATGCTCAGATCAGAAAGAAGTTTCACAGAATGCTTCTGCGTAGTTTATATTTGAATATATTCCTTTTTCCACTACTACGCTCTTAGCGCTCCAAATGTCCAGTTGCATTTTCTACAGAAAGAGTGTTCAGATCTGCTCAATCAAAAGTATGGTTTAACTCTGTTAGCTGAATGCACAGATCAGAAAGAAGTTTCACCGAATGATTCTGTGTAGTTTATATTTGAAGACATTCCATTTTCCACTATTACCCTCTTAGCGCTCCGAATCTCCACTTGCATTTTCTACAAAAAGAGTGTTTCATAACTGCTCAATCAAAAATATGTTTTATCTCTGTTAACTGAATTTACAGATCAGAAATAAGTTTCACAGAATGCATCTGTGTAGTTTTTATTTGAAGATATTCTTTTTCCCAATGTAGGCCTCTTAGCGCTTAGCATGTCCAATTGCAGTTTCGACAGAAAGAGTGTTTCAGAACGGCTCAATCAAAAGTAAGGTTCTACTCTGTTAGTTGAATGCACAGAACAGAAAGAATTTTCACAGAATGCTACTGTGTAGTTTATATTTGAATATATTCCTTTTTCCACTATTACCCTCTTAGCACTCCGAATGTCCACTTGCATTTTCTACAGAAAGAGTGTTCAGAACTGCGCAATCAAAAGTATGGTTTAACTCTGTTAGCCTAATGAACATATCAGAAATAAGTTTAACACAATTCTTCTGTGTAGTTTTTATTTGAAGATATTATATTTCCCAATAGAGGCCTCTTAGCGCTCAGAATGTCCAATTGCAGTTTCTACAGAAAGAGTGTTTCAGAAAGGCTCAATCAAAAGTAAGGTTCAACTCTGTTAGTTGAATGCACAGAACAGAAAAAAGTTTCATACAATGCTTCTGTGTAGTTTATATTTGAACATATTCTTTTTTCCACTATTACCCACTTAGCGCTACGAATGTCCAGTTGCATTTTCTACAGACAGAGTGTTTCAAAACTGCTCAATCAAAAGTATGGTTTAACTCTGTTAGCTGAATGCTCAGATCAGAAAGAAGTTTCACAGAATGCTTCTGTGTAGTTTATATTTGAATATATTCCTTTTTCCACTACTACTCTCTTAGCGCTCCAAATGTCCAGTTGCATTTTCTACAGAAAGAGTGTTCAGATCTGCTCAATCAAAAGTATGGTTTAACTCTGTTAGCTGAATGCACAGATCAGAAAGAAGTTTCACCGAATGATTCTGTGTAGTTTATATTTGGAGACATTCCTTTTTCCACTATTACCCTCTTAGCGCTCCGAATCTCCACTTGCATTTTCTACAGAAAGAGTGTTTCAGAACCGCTCAATCAAAACTAAGGTTCAACTCTTTTAGTTGAACAAACAGAACAGAAAGTAGTTTCACACAATTCTTCTGTGTAGTTTTTATTTGTAGACATTCTTTTTCCCAATATAGGCCTCCTAGCGCTCAGAATGTCCAATTGCAGTTTCTACAGAAAGAGTGTTTCAGAACGGCTCAATCAAAAGTAAGGTTCAACTCTGTTAGTTGAATGCACAGAACAGAAAGAAGGTTCATACAATGCTTCTGTGTAGTTTATATTTGAACATATTCTTTTTTCCACTATTACCCACTTAGCGCTACGAATGTCCAGTTGCATTTTCTACAGACAGAGTGTTTCAAAACTGCTCAATCAAAAGTATGGTTTAACTCTGTTAGCTGAATGCTCAGATCAGAAAGAAGTTTCACAGAATGCTTCTGTGTAGTTTATATTTGAAAATATTCCTTTTTCCACTACTACGCTCTTAGCGCTCCAAATGTCCAGTTGCATTTTCTACAGAAAGAGTGTTCAGATCTGCTCAATCAAAAGTATGGTTTAACTCTGTTAGCTGAATGCACAGATCAGAAAGATGTTTCACAGAATGATTCTGTGTAGTTTATATTTGAAGACATTCCTTTTTCCACTAGTACCCTCTTAGCGCTCCGAAACTCCACTTGCATTTTCTACAAAAAGAGTGTTTCATAACTGCTCAATCAAAAATATGTTTTATCTCTGTTAACTGAATTTACAGATCAGAAATAAGTTTCACAGAATGCATCTGTGTAGTTTTTATTTGAAGATATTCTTTTTCCCAATGTAGGCCTCTTAGCGCTTAGCATGTCCAATTTCAGTTTCTACAGAAAGAGTGTTTCAGAACGGCTCAATCAAAAGTAAGGTTCAACTCTGTTAGTTGAATGCACAGAACAGAAAGAATTTTCACAGAATGCTACTGTGTAGTTTATTTTTGAATATATTCCTTTTTCAACTATTACCCTCTTAGCGGTCCGAATGTCCACTTGCATTTTCTACAGAAAGAGTGTTCAGAACTGCGCAATCAAAAATATGGTTTAACCCTGTTAGCTTAATGAACATATCAGAAATAAGTTTCACACAATGCTTCTGTGTAGTTATTATTTGAAGATATTATTTTTCCCAATAGAGGCCTCTTAGCGCTCAGAATGTCCAATTGCACTTTCTACAGAAAGAGTGTTTCAGAAAGGCTCAATCAAAAGTAAGGTTCAACTCTGTTAGTTGAATGCACAGAACAGAAAGAAGTTTCATACAATGATTCTGTGTAGTTTATATTTGAACATATTCTTTTTTCCACTATTACCCACTTAGCGCTACGAATGTCCCGTTGCATTTTCTACAGACAGAGTGTTTCAAAACTGCTCAATCAAAAGTATGGTTTAACTCTGTTAGCTGAATGCTCAGATCAGAAAGAAGTTTCACAGAATGCTTCTGTGTAGTTTATATTTGAATATATTCCTTTTTCCACTACTACTCTCTTAGCGCTCCAAATGTCCAGTTGCATTTTCTACAGAAAGAGTGTTCAGATCTGCTCAATCAAAAGTATGGTTTAACTCTGTTAGCTGAATGCACAGATCAGAAAGAAGTTTCACAGAATGATTCTGTGTAGTTTATATTTGGAGACATTCCTTTTTCCACTATTACCCTCTTAGCGCTCCGAATCTCCACTTGCATTTTCTACAGCAAGTGTGTTTCAGAACGGCTCAATCAAAACTAAGGTTCAACTCTTTAGTTGAACAAACAGAACAGAAAGAAGTTTCACACAATTCTTCTGTGTAGTTTTTATTTGTAGACATTCTTTTTCCCAATATAGGCCTCTTAGCGCTCAGAATGTCCAATTGCAGTTTCTACAGAAAGAGTGTTTCAGAACGGCTCAATCAAAAGTATGGTTCAACTCTGTTAGTTGAATGCACAGAACAGAAAGAAGTTTCATACAATGCTTCTGTGTAGTTTATATTTGAACATATTCTTTTTTCCACTATTACCCACTGAGCGCTACGAATGTCCAGTTGCATTTTCTACAGACAGAGTGTTTCAAAACTGCTCAATCAAAAGTATGGTTTAACTCTGTTAGCTGAATGCTCAGATCAGAAAGAAGTTTCACAGAATGCTTCTGTGTAGTTTATATTTGAATATATTCCTTTTTCCACTACTACGCTCTTAGCGCTCCAAATGTCCAGTTGCATTTTCTACAGAAAGAGTGTTCAGATCTGCTCAATCAAAAGTATGGTTTAACTCTGTTAGCTGAATGCACAGATCAGAAAGAAGTTTCACCGAATGATTCTGTGTAGTTTATATTTGAAGACATTCCATTTTCCACTATTACCCTCTTAGCGCTCCGAATCTCCACTTGCATTTTCTACAAAAAGAGTGTTTCATAACTGCTCAATCAAAAATATGTTTTATCTCTGTTAACTGAATTTACAGATCATAAATAAGTTTCACAGAATGCATCTGTGTAGTTTTTATTTGAAGATATTCTTTTTCCCAATGTAGGCCTCTTAGCGCTTAGCATGTCCAATTGCAGTTTCTACAGAAAGAGTGTTTCAGAACGGCTCAATCAAAAGTAAGGTTCAACTCTGTTAGTTGAATGCACAGAACAGAAAGAATTTTCACAGAATGCTACTGTGTAGTTTATATTTGAATATATTCCTTTTTCCACTATTACCCTCTTAGCGCTCCGAATGTCCACTTGCATTTTCTACAGAAAGAGTGTTCAGAACTGCGCAATCAAAAATATGGTTTAACTCTGTTAGCTTAATGAACATATCAGAAATAAGTTTCACACAATGCTTCTGTGTAGTTATTATTTGAAGATATTATTTTTCCCAATAGAGGCCTCTTAGCGCTCAGAATGTCCAATTGCAGTTTCTACAGAAAGAGTGTTTCAGAAAGCCTCAATCAAATGTAAGGTTCAACTCTGTTAGTTGAATGCACAGAACAGAAAGAAGTTTCATACAATGCTTCTGTGTAGTTTATATTTGAACATATTCTTTTTTCCACTATTACCCACTTAGCGCTACGAATGTCACGTTGCATTTTCTACAGACAGAGTGTTTCAAAACTGCTCAATCAAAAGTATGGTTTAACTCTGTTAGCTGAATGCTCAGATCAGAAAGAAGTTTCACAGAATGCTTCTGTGTAGTTTATATTTGAATATATTCCTTTTTCCACTACTACGCTCTTAGCGCTCCAAATGTCCAGTTGCATTTTCTACAGAAAGAGTGTTCAGATCTACTCAATCAAAAGTATGGTTTAACTCTGTTAGCTGAATGCACAGATCAGAAAGAAGTTTCACCGAATGATTCTGTGTAGTTTATATTTGAAGACATTCCTTTTTCCACTAGTACCCTCTTAGCGCTCCGAATCTCCACTTGCATTTTCTACAAAAAGAGTGTTTCATAACTGCTCAATCAAAAATATGTTTTATCTCTGTTAACTGAATTTACAGATCAGAAATAAGTTTCACAGAATGCATGTGTGTAGTTTTTATTTGAAGATATTTTTTTTCCCAATGTAGGCCTCTTAGCGCTTAGCATGTCCAATTGCAGTTTCTACAGAAAGAGTGTTTCAGAACGGCTCAATCAAAAGTAAGGTTCAACTCTGTTAGTTGAATGCACAGAACAGAAAGAATTTTCACAGAATGCTACTGTGTAGTTTATATTTGAATATATTCCTTTTTCCACTATTACCCTCTTAGCGCTCCGAATGTCCACTTGCATTTTCTACAGAAAGAGTGTTCAGAACTGCGCAATCAAAAGTATGGTTTAACTCTGTTAGCCTAATGAACATATCAGAAATAAGTTTCACACAATGCTTCTGTGTAGTTTTTATTTGAAGATATTATTTTTCCCAATAGAGGCCTCTTAGCGCTCAGAATGTCCAATTGCAGTTTCTACAGAAAGAGTGTTTCAGAAAGGCTCAATCAAAAGTAAGGTTCAACTCTGTTAGTTGAATGCACAGAACAGAAAGAAGTTTCATACAATGCTTCTGTGTAGTTTATATTTGAACATATTCTTTTTTCCACTATTACCCACTTAGCGCTACGAATGTCCAGTTGCATTTTCTACAGACAGAGTGTTTCAAAACTGCTCAATCAAAAGTATGGTTTAACTCTGTTAGCTGAATGCTCAGATCAGAAAGAAGTTTCACAGAATGCTTCTGTGTAGTTTATATTTGAATATATTCCTTTTTCCACTACTACTCTCTTAGCGCTCCAAATGTCCAGTTGCATTTTCTACAGAAAGAGTGTTCAGATCTGCTCAATCAAAAGTATGGTTTAACTCTGTTAGCTGAATGCACAGATCAGAAAGAAGTTTCACCGAATGATTCTGTGTAGTTTATATTTGGAGACATTCCTTTTTCCACTATTACCCTCTTAGCGCTCCGAATCTCCACTTGCATTTTCTACAGAAAGAGTGTTTCAGAACCGCTCAATCAAAACTAAGGTTCAACTCTTTTAGTTGAACAAACAGAACAGAAAGAAGTTTCACACAATTCTTCTGTGTAGTTTTTATTTGTAGACATTCTTTTTCCCAATATAGGCCTCCTAGCGCTCAGAATGTCCAATTGCAGTTTCTACAGAAAGAGTGTTTCAGAACGGCTCAATCAAAAGTAAGGTTCAACTCTGTTAGTTGAATGCACAGAACAGAAAGAAGGTTCATACAATGATTCTGTGTAGTTTATATTTGAACATATTCTTTTTTCCACTATTACCCACTTAGCGCTACGAATGTCCAGTTGCATTTTCTACAGACAGAGTGTTTCAAAACTGCTCAATCAAAAGTATGGTTTAACTCTGTTAGCTGAATGCTCAGATCAGAAAGAAGTTTCACAGAATGCTTCTGTGTAGTTTATATTTGAATATATTCCTTTTTCCACTACTACGCTCTTAGCGCTCCAAATGTCCAGTTGCATTTTCTACAGAAAGAGTGTTCAGATCTGCTCAATCAAAAGTATGGTTTAACTCTGTTAGCTGAATGCACAGATCAGAAAGAAGTTTCACCGAATGATTCTGTGTAGTTTATATTTGAAGACATTCCATTTTCCACTATTACCCTCTTAGCGCTCCGAATCTCCACTTGCATTTTCTACAAAAAGAGTGTTTCATAACTGCTCAATCAAAAATATGTTTTATCTCTCTTAACTGAATTTACAGATCAGAAATAAGTTTCACAGAATGCATCTGTGTAGTTTTTATTTGAAGATATTCTTTTTCCCAATGTAGGCCTCTTAGCGCTTAGCATGTCCAATTGCAGTTTCGACAGAAAGAGTGTTTCAGAACGGCTCAATCAAAAGTAAGGTTCTACTCTGTTAGTTGAATGCACAGAACAGAAAGAATTTTCACAGAATGCTACTGTGTAGTTTATATTTGAATATATTCCTTTTTCCACTATTACCCTCTTAGCGCTCCGAATGTCCACTTGCATTTTCTACAGAAAGAGTGTTCAGAACTGCGCAATCAAAAGTATGGTTTAACTCTGTTAGCCTAATGAACATATCAGAAATAAGTTTAACACAATTCTTCTGTGTAGTTTTTATTTGAAGATATTATATTTCCCAATAGAGGCCTCTTAGCGCTCAGAATGTCCAATTGCAGTTTCTACAGAAAGAGTGTTTCAGAAAGGCTCAATCAAAAGTAAGGTTCAACTCTGTTAGTTGAATGCACAGAACAGAAAAAAGTTTCATACAATGCTTCTGTGTAGTTTATATTTGAACATATTCTTTTTTCCACTATTACCCACTTAGCGCTACGAATGTCCAGTTGCATTTTCTACAGACAGAGTGTTTCAAAACT
The DNA here is from genome assembly GCF_028878055.3 of Symphalangus syndactylus. Taxonomy (NCBI): domain Eukaryota; kingdom Metazoa; phylum Chordata; class Mammalia; order Primates; family Hylobatidae; genus Symphalangus; species Symphalangus syndactylus. Next base: position 5,136,428 of record NC_072439.2, read on the forward strand.
GCTCAATCAAAAGTATGGTTTAACTCTGTTAGCTGAATGCTCAGATCAGAAAGAAGTTTCACAGAATGCTTCTGTGTAGTTTATATTTGAATATATTCCTTTTTCCACTACTACTCTCTTAGCGCTCCAAATGTCCAGTTGCATTTTCTACAGAAAGAGTGTTCAGATCTGCTCAATCAAAAGTATGGTTTAACTCTGTTAGCTGAATGCACAGATCAGAAAGAAGTTTCACCGAATGATTCTGTGTAGTTTATATTTGGAGACATTACTTTTTCCACTATTACCCTCTTAGCGCTCCGAATCTCCACTTGCATTTTCTACAGCAAGAGTGTTTCAGAACGGCTCAATCAAAACTAAGGTTCAACTCTTTAGTTGAACAAACAGAACAGAAAGAAGTTTCACACAATTCTTCTGTGTAGTTTTTATTTGTAGACATTCTTTTTCCCAATATAGGCCTCTTAGCGCTCAGAATGTCCAATTGCAGTTTCTACAGAAAGAGTGTTTCAGAACGGCTCAATCAAAAGTATGGTTCAACTCTGTTAGTTGAATGCACAGAACAGAAAGAAGTTTCATACAATGCTTCTGTGTAGTTTATATTTGAACATATTCTTTTTTCCACTATTACCCACTTAGCGCTACGAATGTCCAGTTGCATTTTCTACAGACAGAGTGTTTCAAAACTGCTCAATCAAAAGTATGGTTTAACTCTGTTAGCTGAATGCTCAGATCAGAAAGAAGTTTCACAGAATGCTTCTGTGTAGTTTATATTTGAATATATTCCTTTTTCCACTACTACGCTCTTAGCGCTCCAAATGTCCAGTTGCATTTTCTACAGAAAGAGTGTTCAGATCTGCTCAATCAAAAGTATGGTTTAACTCTGTTAGCTGAATGCACAGATCAGAAAGAAGTTTCACCGAATGATTCTGTGTAGTTTATATTTGAAGACATTCCATTTTCCACTATTACCCTCTTAGCGCTCCGAATCTCCACTTGCATTTTCTACAAAAAGAGTGTTTCATAACTGCTCAATCAAAAATATGTTTTATCTCTGTTAACTGAATTTACAGATCATAAATAAGTTTCACAGAATGCATCTGTGTAGTTTTTATTTGAAGATATTCTTTTTCCCAATGTAGGCCTCTTAGCGCTTAGCATGTCCAATTGCAGTTTCGACAGAAAGAGTGTTTCAGAACGGCTCAATCAAAAGTAAGGTTCTACTCTGTTAGTTGAATGCACAGAACAGAAAGAATTTTCACAGAATGCTACTGTGTAATTTATATTTGAATATATTCCTTTTTCCACTATTACCCTCTTAGCGCTCCGAATGTCCACTTGCATTTTCTACAGAAAGAGTGTTCAGAACTGCGCAATCAAAAGTATGGTTTAACTCTGTTAGCCTAATGAACATATCAGAAATAAGTTTAACACAATTCTTCTGTGTAGTTTTTATTTGAAGATATTATTTTTCCCAATAGAGGCCTCTTAGTGCTCAGAATGTCCAATTGCAGTTTCTACACAAAGAGTGTTTCAGAAAGGCTCAATCAAAAGTAAGGTTCAACTCTGTTAGTTGAATGCACAGAACAGAAAAAAGTTTCATACAATGCTTCTGTGTAGTTTATATTTGAACATATTCTTTTTTCCACTGTTACCCACTTAGCGCTACGAATGTCCAGTTGCATTTTCTACAGACAGAGTGTTTCAAAACTGCTCAATCAAAAGTATGGTTTAACTCTGTTAGCTGAATGCTCAGATCAGAAAGAAGTTTCACAGAATGCTTCTGTGTAGTTTATATTTGAATATATTCCTTTTTCCACTACTACTCTCTTAGCGCTCCAAATGTCCAGTTGCATTTTCTACAGAAAGAGTGTTCAGATCTGCTCAATCAAAAGTATGGTTTAACTCTGTTAGCTGAATGCACAGATCAGAAAGAAGTTTCACCGAATGATTCTGTGTAGTTTATATTTGGAGACATTCCTTTTTCCACTATTACCCTCTTAGCGTTCCGAATCTCCAGTTGCATTTTCTACAGAAAGAGTGTTTCAGAACGGCTCAATCAAAACTAAGGTTCAACTCTTTTAGTTGAACAAACAGAACAGAAAGAAGTTTCACACAATTCTTCTGTGTAGTTTTTATTTGTAGACATTCTTTTTCCCAATATAGGCCTCCTAGCGCTCAGAATGTCCAATTGCAGTTCCTACAGAAAGAGTGTTTCAGAACGGCTCAATCAAAAGTAAGGTTCAACTCTGTTAGTTGAATGCACAGAACAGAAAGTAGTTTCATACAATGCTTCTGTGTAGTTTATATTTGAACATATTCTTTTTTCCACTATTACCCACTTAGCGCTACGAATGTCCAGTTGCATTTTCTACAGACAGAGTGTTTCAAAACTGCTCAATCAAAAGTATGGTTTAACTCTGTTAGCTGAATGCTCAGATCAGAAAGAAGTTTCACAGAATGCTTCTGTGTAGTTTATATTTGAATATATTCCTTTTTCCACTACTACGCTCTTAGCGCTCCAAATGTCCAGTTGCATTTTCTACAGAAAGAGTGTTCAGATCTGCTCAATCAAAAGTATGGTTTAACTCTGTTAGCTGAATGCACAGATCAGAAACAAGTTTCACCGAACGATTCTGCGTAGTTTATATTTGAAGACATTCCTTTTTCCACTAGTACCCTCTTAGCGCTCCGAATCTCCACTTGCATTTTCTACAAAAAGAGTGTTTCATAACTGCTCAATCAAAAATATGTTTTATCTCTGTTAACTGAATTTACAGATCATAAATAAGTTTCACAGAATGCATCTGTGTTGTTTTTATTTGAAGATATTCTTTTTCCCAATGTAGGCCTCTTAGCGCTTAGCATGTCCAATTGCAGTTTCTACAGAAAGAGTGTTTCAGAACGGCTCAATCAAAAGTAAGGTTCAACTCTGTTAGTTGAATGCACAGAACAGAAAGAATTTTCACAGAATGCTACTGTGTAGTTTATATTTGAATATATTCCTTTTTCCACTATTACCCTCTTAGCGCTCCGAATGTCCACTTGCATTTTCTACAGAAAGAGTGTTCAGAACTGCGCAATCAAAAATATGGTTTAACTCTGTTAGCTTAATGAACATATCAGAAATAAGTTTCACACAATGCTTCTGTGTAGTTATTATTTGAAGATATTATTTTTCCCAATAGAGGCCTCTTAGCGCTCAGAATGTCCAATTGCAGTTTCTACAGAAAGAGTGTTTCAGAAAGCCTCAATCAAATGTAAGGTTCAACTCTGTTAGTTGAATGCACAGAACAGAAAGAAGTTTCATACAATGCTTCTGTGTAGTTTATATTTGAACATATTCTTTTTTCCACTATTACCCACTTAGCGCTACGAATGTCACGTTGCATTTTCTACAGACAGAGTGTTTCAAAACTGCTCAATCAAAAGTATGGTTTAACTCTGTTAGCTGAATGCTCAGATCAGAAAGAAGTTTCACAGAATGCTTCTGTGTAGTTTATATTTGAATATATTCCTTTTTCCACTACTACGCTCTTAGCGCTCCAAATGTCCAGTTGCATTTTCTACAGAAAGAGTGTTCAGATCTACTCAATCAAAAGTATGGTTTAACTCTGTTAGCTGAAAGCACAGATCAGAAAGAAGTTTCACCGAATGATTCTGTGTAGTTTATATTTGAAGACATTCCTTTTTCCACTAGTACCCTCTTAGCGCTCCGAATCTCCACTTGCATTTTCTACAAAAAGAGTGTTTCATAACTGCTCAATCAAAAATATGTTTTATCTCTGTTAACTGAATTTACAGATCAGAAATAAGTTTCACAGAATGCATCTGTGTAGTTTTTATTTGAAGATATTTTTTTTCCCAATGTAGGCCTCTTAGCGCTTAGCATGTCCAATTGCAGTTTCTACAGAAAGAGTGTTTCAGAACGGCTCAATCAAAAGTAAGGTTCAACTCTGTTAGTTGAATGCACAGAACAGAAAGAATTTTCACAGAATGCTACTGTGTAGTTTATATTTGAATATATTCCTTTTTCCACTATTACCCTCTTAGCGCTCCGAATGTCCACTTGCATTTTCTACAGAAAGAGTGTTCAGAACTGCGCAATCAAAAGTATGGTTTAACTCTGTTAGCCTAATGAACATATCAGAAATAAGTTTCACACAATGCTTCTGTGTAGTTTTTATTTGAAGATATTATTTTTCCCAATAGAGGCCTCTTAGCGCTCAGAATGTCCAATTGCAGTTTCTACAGAAAGAGTGTTTCAGAAAGGCTCAATCAAAAGTAAGGTTCAACTCTGTTAGTTGAATGCACAGAACAGAAAGAAGTTTCATACAATGCTTCTGTGTAGTTTATATTTGAACATATTCTTTTTTCCACTATTACCCACTTAGCGCTACGAATGTCCAGTTGCATTTTCTACAGACAGAGTGTTTCAAAACTGCTCAATCAAAAGTATGGTTTAACTCTGTTAGCTGAATGCTCAGATCAGAAAGAAGTTTCACAGAATGCTTCTGTGTAGTTTATATTTGAATATATTCCTTTTTCCTCTACTACTCTCTTAGCGCTCCAAATGTCCAGTTGCATTTTCTACAGAAAGAGTGTTCAGATCTGCTCAATCAAAAGTATGGTTTAACTCTGTTAGCTGAATGCACAGATCAGAAAGAAGTTTCACCGAATGATTCTGTGTAGTTTATATTTGGAGACATTCCTTTTTCCACTATTACCCTCTTAGCGCTCCGAATCTCCACTTGCATTTTCTACAGAAAGAGTGTTTCAGAACCGCTCAATCAAAACTAAGGTTCAACTCTTTTAGTTGAACAAACAGAACAGAAAGAAGTTTCACACAATTCTTCTGTGTAGTTTTTATTTGTAGACATTCTTTTTCCCAATATAGGCCTCCTAGCGCTCAGAATGTCCAATTGCAGTTTCTACAGAAAGAGTGTTTCAGAACGGCTCAATCAAAAGTAAGGTTCAACTCTGTTAGTTGAATGCACAGAACAGAAAGAAGGTTCATACAATGCTTCTGTGTAGTTTATATTTGAACATATTCTTTTTTCCACTATTACCCACTTAGCGCTACGAATGTCCAGTTGCATTTTCTACAGACAGAGTGTTTCAAAACTGCTCAATCAAAAGTATGGTTTAACTCTGTTAGCTGAATGCTCAGATCAGAAAGAAGTTTCACAGAATGCTTCTGTGTAGTTTATATTTGAATATATTCCTTTTTCCACTACTACTCTCTTAGCGCTCCAAATGTCCAGTTGCATTTTCTACAGAAAGAGTGTTCAGATCTGCTCAATCAAAAGTATGGTTTAACTCTGTTAGCTGAATGCACAGATCAGAAAGAAGTTTCACCGAATGTTTCTGTGTAGTTTATATTTGAAGACATTCCATTTTCCACTATTACCCTCTTAGCGCTCCGAATCTCCACTTGCATTTTCTACAAAAAGAGTGTTTCATAACTGCTCAATCAAAAATATGTTTTATCTCTGTTAACTGAATTTACAGATCAGAAATAAGTTTCACAGAATGCATCTGTGTAGTTTTTATTTGAAGATATTCTTTTTCCCAATGTAGGCCTCTTAGCGCTTAGCATGTCCAATTGCAGTTTCGACAGAAAGAGTGTTTCAGAACGGCTCAATCAAAAGTAAGGTTCTACTCTGTTAGTTGAATGCACAGAACAGAAAGAATTTTCACAGAATGCTACTGTGTAGTTTATATTTGAATATATTCCTTTTTCCACTATTACCCTCTTAGCGCTCCGAATGTCCACTTGCATTTTCTACAGAAAGAGTGTTCAGAACTGCGCAATCAAAAGTATGGTTTAACTCTGTTAGCCTAATGAACATATCAGAAATAAGTTTAACACAATTCTTCTGTGTAGTTTTTATTTGAAGATATTATATTTCCCAATAGAGGCCTCTTAGCGCTCAGAATGTCCAATTGCAGTTTCTACAGAAAGAGTGTTTCAGAAAGGCTCAATCAAAAGTAAGGTTCAACTCTGTTAGTTGAATGCACAGAACAGAAAAAAGTTTCATACAATGCTTCTGTGTAGTTTATATTTGAACATATTCTTTTTTCCACTATTACCCACTTAGCGCTACGAATGTCCAGTTGCATTTTCTACAGACAGAGTGTTTCAAAACTGCTCAATCAAAAGTATGGTTTAACTCTGTTAGCTGAATGCTCAGATCAGAAAGAAGTTTCACAGAATGCTTCTGTGTAGTTTATATTTGAATATATTCCTTTTTCCACTACTACTCTCTTAGCGCTCCAAATGTCCAGTTGCATTTTCTACAGAAAGAGTGTTCAGATCTGCTCAATCAAAAGTATGGTTTAACTCTGTTAGCTGAATGCACAGATCAGAAAGAAGTTTCACCGAATGATTCTGTGTAGTTTATATTTGGAGACATTCCTTTTTCCACTATTACCCTCTTAGCGCTCCGAATCTCCACTTGCATTTTCTACAGCAAGAGTGTTTCAGAACGGCTCAATCAAAACTAAGGTTCAACTCTTTAGTTGAACAAACAGAACAGAAAGAAGTTTCACACAATTCTTCTGTGTAGTTTTTATTTGTAGACATTCTTTTTCCCAATATAGGCCTCTTAGCGCTCAGAATGTCCCATTGCAGTTTCTACAGAAAGAGTGTTTCAGAACGGCTCAATCAAAAGTATGGTTCAACTCTGTTAGTTGAATGCACAGAACAGAAAGAAGTTTCATACAATGCTTCTGTGTAGTTTATATTTGAACATATTCTTTTTTCCACTATTACCCACTTAGCGCTACGAATGTCCAGTTGCATTTTCTACAGACAGAGTGTTTCAAAACTGCTCAATCAAAAGTATGGTTTAACTCTGTTAGCTGAATGCTCAGATCAGAAAGAAGTTTCACAGAATGCTTCTGTGTAGTTTATATTTGAATATATTCCTTTTTCCACTACTACGCTCTTAGCGCTCCAAATGTCCAGTTGCATTTTCTACAGAAAGAGTGTTCAGATCTGCTCAATCAAAAGTATGGTTTAACTCTGTTAGCTGAATGCACAGATCAGAAAGAAGTTTCACCGAATGATTCTGTGTAGTTTATATTTGAAGACATTCCATTTTCCACTATTACCCTCTTAGCGCTCCGAATCTCCACTTGCATTTTCTACAAAAAGAGTGTTTCATAACTGCTCTATCAAAAATATGTTTTATCTCTGTTAACTGAATTTACAGATCATAAATAAGTTTCACAGAATGCATCTGTGTAGTTTTTATTTGAAGATATTCTTTTTCCCAATGTAGGCCTCTTAGCGCTTAGCATGTCCAATTGCAATTTCGACAGAAAGAGTGTTTCAGAACGGCTCAATCAAAAGTAAGGTTCTACTCTGTTAGTTGAATGCACAGAACAGAAAGAATTTTCACAGAATGCTACTGTGTAGTTTATATTTGAATATATTCCTTTTTCCACTATTACCCTCTTAGCGCTCCGAATGTCCACTTGCATTTTCTACAGAAAGAGTGTTCAGAACTGCGCAATCAAAAGTATGGTTTAACTCTGTTAGCCTAATGAACATATCAGAAATAAGTTTAACACAATTCTTCTGTGTAGTTTTTATTTGAAGATATTATTTTTCCCAATAGAGGCCTCTTAGCGCTCAGAATGTCCAATTGCAGTTTCTACACAAAGAGTGTTTCAGAAAGGCTCAATCAAAAGTAAGGTTCAACTCTGTTAGTTGAATGCACAGAACAGAAAAAAGTTTCATACAATGCTTCTGTGTAGTTTATATTTGAACATATTCTTTTTTCCACTGTTACCCACTTAGCGCTACGAATGTCCAGTTGCATTTTCTACAGACAGAGTGTTTCAAAACTGCTCAATCAAAAGTATGGTTTAACTCTGTTAGCTGAATGCTCAGATCAGAAAGAAGTTTCACAGAATGCTTCTGTGTAGTTTATATTTGAATATATTCCTTTTTCCACTACTACTCTCTTAGCGCTCCAAATGTCCAGTTGCATTTTCTACAGAAAGAGTGTTCAGATCTGCTCAATCAAAAGTATGGTTTAACTCTGTTAGCTGAATGCACAGATCAGAAAGAAGTTTCACCGAATGATTCTGTGTAGTTTATATTTGGAGACATTCCTTTTTCCACTATTACCCTCTTAGCGTTCCGAATCTCCAGTTGCATTTTCTACAGAAAGAGTGTTTCAGAACGGCTCAATCAAAACTAAGGTTCAACTCTTTTAGTTGAACAAACAGAACAGAAAGAAGTTTCACACAATTCTTCTGTGTAGTTTTTATTTGTAGACATTCTTTTTCCCAATATAGGCCTCCTAGCGCTCAGAATGTCCAATTGCAGTTCCTACAGAAAGAGTGTTTCAGAACGGCTCAATCAAAAGTAAGGTTCAACTCTGTTAGTTGAATGCACAGAACAGAAAGTAGTTTCATACAATGCTTCTGTGTAGTTTATATTTGAACATATTCTTTTTTCCACTATTACCCACTTAGCGCTACGAATGTCCAGTTGCATTTTCTACAGACAGAGTGTTTCAAAACTGCTCAATCAAAAGTATGGTTTAACTCTGTTAGCTGAATGCTCAGATCAGAAAGAAGTTTCACAGAATGCTTCTGTGTAGTTTATATTTGAATATATTCCTTTTTCCACTACTACGCTCTTAGCGCTCCAAATGTCCAGTTGCATTTTCTACAGAAAGAGTGTTCAGATCTGCTCAATCAAAAGTATGGTTTAACTCTGTTAGCTGAATGCACAGATCAGAAACAAGTTTCACCGAACGATTCTGTGTAGTTTATATTTGAAGACATTCCTTTTTCCACTAGTACCCTCTTAGCGCTCCGAATCTCCACTTGCATTTTCTACAAAAAGAGTGTTTCATAACTGCTCAATCAAAAATATGTTTTATCTCTGTTAACTGAATTTACAGATCAGAAATAAGTTTCACAGAATGCATCTGTGTAGTTTTTATTTGAAGATATTCTTTTTCCCAATGTAGGCCTCTTAGCGCTTAGCATGTCCAATTTCAGTTTCTACAGAAAGAGTGTTTCAGAACGGCTCAATCAAAAGTAAGGTTCAACTCTGTTAGTTGAATGCACAGAACAGAAAGAATTTTCACAGAATGCTACTGTGTAGTTTATATTTGAATATATTCCTTTTTCCACTATTACCCTCTTAGCGCTCCGAATGTCCACTTGCATTTTCTACAGAAAGAGTGTTCAGAACTGCACAATCAAAAATATGGTTTAACTCTGTTAGCTTAATGAACATATCAGAAATAAGTTTCACACAATGCTTCTGTGTAGTTATTATTTGAAGATATTATTTTTCCCAATAGAGGCCTCTTAGCGCTCAGAATGTCCAATTGCAGTTTCTACAGAAAGAGTGTTTCAGAAAGGCTCAATCAAAAGTAAGGTTCAACTCTGTTAGTTGAATGCACAGAACAGAAAGAAGTTTCATACAATGCTTCTGTGTAGTTTATATTTGAACATATTCTTTTTTCCACTATTACCCACTTAGCGCTACGAATGTCCCGTTGCATTTTCCACAGACAGAGTGTTTCAAAACTGCTCAATCAAAAGTATGGTTTAACTCTGTTAGCTGAATGCTCAGATCAGAAAGAAGTTTCACAGAATGCTTCTGTGTAGTTTATATTTGAATATATTCCTTTTTCCACTACTACGCTCTTAGCGCTCCAAATGTCCAGTTGCATTTTCTACAGAAAGAGTGTTCAGATCTACTCAATCAAAAGTATGTTTTAACTCTGTTAGCTGAATGCACAGATCAGAAGGAAGTTTCACCGAATGATTCTGTGTAGTTTATATTTGAAGTCATTCCTTTTTCCACTAGTACCCTCTTAGCGCTCCGAATCTCCACTTGCATTTTCTACAAAAAGAGTGTTTCATAACTGCTCAATCAAAAATATGTTTTATCTCTGTTAACTGAATTTACAGATCAGAAATAAGTTTCACAGAATGCATCTGTGTAGTTTTTATTTGAAGATATTCCTTTTCCCAATGTAGGCCTCTTAGCGCTTAGCATGTCCAATTTCAGTTTCTACAGAAAGAGTGTTTCAGAACGGCTCAATCAAAAGTAAGGTTCAACTCTGTTAGTTGAATGCACAGAACAGAAAGAATTTTCACAGAATGCTACTGTGTAGTTTATATTTGAATATATTCCTTTTTCCACTATTACCCTCTTAGCGCTCCGAATGTCCACTTGCATTTTCTACAGAAAGAGTGTTCAGAACTGCGCAATCAAAAATATGGTTTAACTCTGTTAGCTTAATGAACATATCAGAAATAAGTTTCACACAATGCTTCTGTGTAGTTATTATTTGAAGATATTATTTTTCCCAATAGAGGCCTCTTAGCGCTCAGCATGTCCAATTGCACTTTCTACAGAAAGAGTGTTTCAGAAAGGCTCAATCAAAAGTATGGTTCAACTCTGTTAGTTGAATGCAGAGAACAGAAAGAAGTTTCATACAATGCTTCTGTGTAGTTTATATTTGAACATATTCTTTTTTCCACTATTACCCACTTAGCGCTACGAATGTCCCGTTGCATTTTCTACAGACAGAGTGTTTCAAAACTGCTCAATCAAAAGTATGGTTTAACTCTGTTAGTGAATGCTCAGATCAGAAAGAAGTTTCACCGAATGCTTCTGTGTAGTTTATATTTGAATATATTCCTTTTTCCACTACTACTCTCTTAGCGCTCCAAATGTCCAGTTGCATTTTCTACAGAAAGAGTGTTCAGATCTGCTCAATCAAAAGTATGGTTTAACTCTGTTAGCTGAATGCACAGATCAGAAAGAAGTTTCACAGAATGATTCTGTGTAGTTTATATTTGGAGACATTCCTTTTTCCACTATTACCCTCTTAGCGCTCCGAATCTCCACTTGCATTTTCTACAGCAAGAGTGTTTCAGAACGGCTCAATCAAAACTAAGGTTCAACTCTTTTAGTTGAACAAACAGAACAGAAAGAAGTTTCACACAATTCTTCTGTGTAGTTTTTATTTGTAGACATTCTTTTTCCCAATAAAGGCCTCTTAGCGCTCAGAATGTCCAATTGCAGTTTCTACAGAAAGAGTGTTTCAGAACGGCTCAATCAAAAGTATGGTTCAACTCTGTTAGTTGAATGCACAGAACAGAAAGAAGTTTCATACAATGCTTCTGTGTAGTTTATATTTGAACATATTCTTTTTTCCACTATTACCCACTTAGCGCTACGAATGTCCAGTTGCATTTTCTACAGACAGAGTGTTTCAAAACTGCTCAATCAAAAGTATGGTTTAACTCTGTTAGCTGAATGCTCCGATCAGAAAGAAGTTTCACAGAATGCTTCTGTGTAGTTTATATTTGAATATATTCCTTTTTCCACTACTACGCTATTAGCGCTCCAAATGTCCAGTTGCATTTTCTACAGAAAGAGTGTTCAGATCTGCTCAATCAAAAGTATGGTTTAACTCTGTTAGCTGAATGCACAGATCAGAAAGAAGTTTCACCGAATGATTCTGTGTAGTTTATATTTGAAGACATTCCATTTTCCACTATTACCCCCTTAGCGCTCCGAATCTCCACTTGCATTTTCTACAAAAAGAGTGTTTCATAACTGCTCAATCAAAAATATGTTTTATCTCTGTTAACTGAATTTACAGATCATAAATAAGTTTCACAGAATGCATCTGTGTAGTTTTTATTTGAAGATATTCTTTTTCCCAATGTAGGCCTCTTAGCGCTTAGCATGTCCAATTGCAGTTTCGACAGAAAGAGTGTTTCAGAACGGCTCAATCAAAAGTAAGGTTCTACTCTGTTAGTTGAATGCACAGAACAGAAAGAATTTTCACAGAATGCTACTGTGTAGTTTATATTTGAATATATTCCTTTTTCCACTATTACCCTCTTAGCGCTCCGAATGTCCACTTGCATTTTCTACAGAAAGAGTGTTCAGAACTGCGCAATCAAAAGTATGGTTTAACTCTGTTAGCCTAATGAACATATCAGAAATAAGTTTAACACAATTCTTCTGTGTAGTTTTTATTTGAAGATATTATTTTTCCCAATAGAGGCCTCTTAGCGCTCAGAATGTCCAATTGCAGTTTCTACAGAAAGAGTGTTTCAGAAAGGCTCAATCAAAAGTAAGGTTCAACTCTGTTAGTTGAATGCACAGAACAGAAAAAAGTTTCATACAATGCTTCTGTGTAGTTTATATTTGAACATATTCTTTTTTCCACTGTTACCCACTTAGCGCTACGAATGTCCAGTTGCATTTTCTACAGACAGAGTGTTTCAAAACTGCTCAATCAAAAGTATGGTTTAACTCTGTTAGCTGAATGCTCAGATCAGAAAGAAGTTTCACAGAATGCTTCTGTGTAGTTTATATTTGAATATATTCCTTTTTCCACTACTACTCTCTTAGCGCTCCAAATGTCCAGTTGCATTTTCTACAGAAAGAGTGTTCAGATCTGCTCAATCAAAAGTATGGTTTAACTCTGTTAGCTGAATGCACAGATCAGAAAGAAGTTTCACCGAATGATTCTGTGTAGTTTATATTTGGAGACATTCCTTTTTCCACTATTACCCTCTTAGCGTTCCGAATCTCCAGTTGCATTTTCTACAGAAAGAGTGTTTCAGAACGGCTCAATCAAAACTAAGGTTCAACTCTTTTAGTTGAACAAACAGAACAGAAAGAAGTTTCACACAATTCTTCTGTGTAGTTTTTATTTGTAGACATTCTTTTTCCCAATATAGGCCTCCTAGCGCTCAGAATGTCCAATTGCAGTTTCTACAGAAAGAGTGTTTCAGAACGGCTCAATCAAAAGTAAGGTTCAACTCTGTTAGTTGAATGCACAGAACAGAAAGTAGTTTCATACAATGCTTCTGTGTAGTTTATATTTGAACATATTCTTTTTTCCACTATTACCCACTTAGCGCTACGAATGTCCAGTTGCATTTTCTACAGACAGAGTGTTTCAAAACTGCTCAATCAAAAGTATGGTTTAACTCTGTTAGCTGAATGCTCAGATCAGAAAGAAGTTTCACAGAATGCTTCTGTGTAGTTTATATTTGAATATATTCCTTTTTCCACTACTACGCTCTTAGCGCTCCAAATGTCCAGTTGCATTTTCTACAGAAAGAGTGTTCAGATCTGCTCAATCAAAAGTATGGTTTAACTCTGTTAGCTGAATGCACAGATCAGAAAGAAGTTTCACCGAACGATTCTGTGTAGTTTATATTTGAAGACATTCCTTTTTCCACTAGTACCCTCTTAGCGCTCCGAATCTCCACTTGCATTTTCTACAAAAAGAGTGTTTCATAACTGCTCAATCAAAAATATGTTTTATCTCTGTTAACTGAATTTACAGATCAGAAATAAGTTTCACAGAATGCATCTGTGTAGTTTTTATTTGAAGATATTCTTTTTCCCAATGTAGGCCTCTTAGCGCTTAGCATGTCCAATTTCAGTTTCTACAGAAAGAGTGTTTCAGAACGGCTCAATCAAAAGTAAGGTTCAACTCTGTTAGTTGAATGCACAGAACAGAAAGAATTTTCACAGAATGCTACTGTGTAGTTTATATTTGAATATATTCCTTTTTCCACTATTACCCTCTTAGCGCTCCGAATGTCCACTTGCATTTTCTACAGAAAGAGTGTTCAGAACTGCACAATCAAAAATATGGTTTAACTCTGTTAGCTTAATGAACATATCAGAAATAAGTTTCACACAATGCTTCTGTGTAGTTATTATTTGAAGATATTATTTTTCCCAATAGAGGCCTCTTAGTGCTCAGAATGTCCAATTGCAGTTTCTACAGAAAGAGTGTTTCAGAAAGGCTCAATCAAAAGTAAGGTTCAACTCTGTTAGTTGAATGCACAGAACAGAAAGAAGTTTCATACAATGCTTCTGTGTAGTTTATATTTGAACATATTCTTTTTTCCACTATTACCCACTTAGCGCTACGAATGTACCGTTGCATTTTCTACAGACAGAGTGTTTCAAAACTGCTCAATCAAAAGTATGGTTTAACTCTGTTAGCTGAATGCTCAGATCAGAAAGAAGTTTCACAGAATGCTTCTGTGTAGTTTATATTTGAATATATTCCTTTTTCCACTACTACTCTCTTAGCGCTCCAAATGTCCAGTTGCATTTTCTACAGAAAGAGTGTTCAGATCTGCTCAATCAAAAGTATGGTTTAACTCTGTTAGCTGAATGCACAGATCAGAAAGAAGTTTCACAGAATGATTCTGTGTAGTTTATATTTGGAGACATTCCTTTTTCCACTATTACCCTCTTAGCGCTCCGAATCTCCACTTGCATTTTCTACAAAAAGAGTGTTTCATAACTGCTCAATCAAAAATATGTTTTATCTCTGTTAACTGAATTTACAGATCAGAAATAAGTTTCACAGAATGCATCTGTGTAGTTTTTATTTGAAGATATTCTTTTTCCCAATGTAGACCTCTTAGCGCTTAGCATGTCCAATTGCAGTTTCGACAGAAAGAGTGTTTCAGAACGGCTCAATCAAAAGTAAGGTTCTACTCTGTTAGTTGAATGCACAGAACAGAAAGAATTTTCACAGAATGCTACTGTGTAGTTTATATTTGAATATATTCCTTTTTCCACTATTACCCTCTTAGCGCTCCGAATGTCCACTTGCATTTTCTACAGAAAGAGGGTTCAGAACTGCGCAATCAAAAGTATGGTTTAACTCTGTTAGCCTAATGAACATATCAGAAATAAGTTTAACACAATTCTTCTGTGTAGTTTTTATTTGAAGATATTATTTTTCCCAATAGAGGCCTCTTAGCGCTCAGAATGTCCAATTGCAGTTTCTACAGAAAGAGTGTTTCAGAAAGGCTCAATCAAAAGTAAGGTTCAACTCTGTTAGTTGAATGCACAGAACAGAAAGAAGTTTCATACAATGCTTCTGTGTAGTTTATATTTGAACATATTCTTTTTTCCACTATTACCCACTTAGCGCTACGAATGTCCAGTTGCATTTTCTACAGACAGAGTGTTTCAAAACTGCTCAATCAAAAGTATGGTTTAACTCTGCTAGCTGAATGCTCAGATCAGAAAGAAGTTTCACAGAATGCTTCTGTGTAGTTTATATTTGAATATATTCCTTTTTCCACTACTACTCTCTTAGCTCTCCAAATGTCCAGTTGCATTTTCTACAGAAAGAGTGTTCAGATCTGCTCAATCAAAAGTATGGTTTAACTCTGTTAGCTGAATGCACAGATCAGAAAGAAGTTTCACAGAATGATTCTGTGTAGTTTATATTTGGAGACATTCCTTTTCCCACTATTACCCTCTTAGCGCTCCGAATCTCCACTTGCATTTTCTACAGAAAGAGTGTTTCAGAACGGCTCAATCAAAACTAAGGTTCAACTCTTTTAGTTGAACAAACAGAACAGAAAGAAGTTTCACACAATTCTTCTGTGTAGTTTTTATTTGTAGACATTCTTTTTCCCAATATAGGCCTCCTAGCGCTCAGAATGTCCAATTGCAGTTTCTACAGAAAGAGTGTTTCAGAACGGCTCAATCAAAAGTATGGTTCAACTCTGTTAGTTGAATGCACACAACAGAAAGAAGGTTCATACAATGCTTCTGTGTAGTTTATATTTGAACATATTCTTTTTTCAACTATTACCCACTTAGCGCTACGAATGTCCCGTTGCATTTTCTACAGACAGAGTGTTTCAAAAATGCTCAATCAAAAGTATGGTTTAACTCTGTTAGCTGAATGCTCAGATCAGAAAGAAGTTTCACAGAATGCTTCTGTGTAGTTTATATTTGAATATATTCCTTTTTCCACTACTACTCTCTTAGCGCTCCAAATGTCCAGTTGCATTTTCTACAGAAAGAGTGTTCAGATCTGCTCAATCAAAAGTATGGTTTAACTCTGTTAGCTGAATGCACAGATCAGAAAGAAGTTTCACAGAATGATTCTGTGTAGTTTATATTTGGAGACATTCCTTTTTCCACTATTACCCTCTTATCGCTCCGAATCTCCACTTGCATTTTCTACAGAAAGAGTGTTTCAGAACGGCTCAATCAAAACTAAGGTTCAACTCTTTTAGTTGAACAAACAGAACAGAAAGAAGTTTCACACAATTCTTCTGTGTAGTTTTTATTTGTAGACATTCTTTTTCCCAATATAGGCCTCTTAGCGCTCAGAATGTCCAATTGCAGTTTCTACAGAAAGAGTGTTTCAGAACGGCTCAATCAAAAGTAAGGTTCAACTCTGTTAGTTGAATGCACAGAACAGAAAGAAGTTTCATACAATGCTTCTGTGTAGTTTATATTTGAACATATTCTTTTTTCCACTATTACCCACTTAGCGCTACGAATGTCCCGTTGCATTTTCTACAGACAGAGTGTTTCAAAAATGCTCAATCAAAAGTATGGTTTAACTCTGTTAGCTGAATGCTCATATCAGAAAGAAGTTTCACAGAATGCTTCTGTGTAGTTTATATTTGAATATATTCCTTTTTCCACTACTACTCTCTTAGCGCTCCAAATGTCCAGTTGCATTTTCTACAGAAAGAGTGTTCAGATCTGCTCAATCAAAAGTATGGTTTAACTCTGTTAGCTGAATGCACAGATCAGAAAGAAGTTTCACAGAATGATTCTGTGTAGTTTATATTTGGAGACATTCCTTTTTCCACTATTACCCTCTTATCGCTCCGAATCTCCACTTGCATTTTCTACAGAAAGAGTGTTTCAGAACGGCTCAATCAAAACTAAGGTTCAACTCTTTTAGTTGAACAAACAGAACAGAAAGAAGTTTCACACAATTCTTCTGTGTAGTTTTTATTTGTAGACATTCTTTTTCCCAATATAGGCCTCTTAGCGCTCAGAATGTCCAATTGCAGTTTCTACAGAAAGAGTGTTTCAGAACGGCTCAATCAAAAGTAAGGTTCAACTTTGTTAGTTGAATGCACAGAACAGAAAGAAGTTTCATACAATGCTTCTGTGTAGTTTATATTTGAACATATTCTTTTCTCCACTATTACCCACTTAGCGCTACGAATGTCCAGTTGCATTTTCTACAGACAGAGTGTTTCAAAACTGCTCAATCAATAGTATGGTTTAACTCTGTTAGCTGAATGCTCAGATCAGAAAGAAGTTTCACAGAATGCTTCTGTGTAGTTTATATTTGAATATATTCCTTTTTCCACTACTACGCTCTTAGCGCTCCAAATGTCCAGTTGCATTTTCTACAGAAAGAGTGTTCAGATCTACTCAATCAAAAGTATGGTTTAACTCTGTTAGCTGAATGCACAGATCAGAAGGAAGTTTCACCGAATGATTCTGTGTAGTTTATATTTGAAGACATTCCTTTTTCCACTAGTACCCTCTTAGCGCTCCGAATCTCCACTTGCATTTTCTACAAAAAGAGTGTTTCATAACTGCTCAATCAAAAATATGTTTTATCTCTGTTAACTGAATTTACAGATCAGAAATAAGTTTCACAGAATTCATCTGTGTAGTTTTTATTTGAAGATATTCTTTTTCCCAATGCAGGCCTCTTAGCGCTTAGCATGTCCAATTGCAGTTTCTACAGAAAGAGTGTTTCAGAAAGGCTCAATCAAAAGTAAGGTTCAACTCTGTTAGTTGAATGCACAGAACAGAAAGAATTTTCACAGAATGCTACTGTGTAGTTTATATTTGAATATATTCCTTTTTCCACTATTACCCTCTTAGCGCTCCGAATGTCCACTTGCATTTTCTACAGAGAGAGTGTTCAGAACTGCGCAATCAAAAGTATGGTTTAACTCTGTTAGCTTAATGAACATATCAGAAATAAGTTTCACACAATGCTTCTGTGTAGTTTTTATTTGAAGATATTATTTTTCCCAATAGAGGCCTCTTAGCGCTCAGAATGTCCAATTGCAGTTTCTACAGAAAGAGTGTTTCAGAACGGCTCAATCAAAAGTAAGGTTCAACTCTGTTAGTTGAATGCACAGAACAGAAAGTAGTTTCATACAATGCTTCTGTGTAGTTTATATTTGAACATATTCTTTTTTCCACTATTACCCACTTAGCGCTACGAATGTCCAGTTGCATTTTCTACAGACAGAGTGTTTCATAACTGCTCAATCAAAAGTATGGTTTAACTCTGTTAGCTGAATGCTCAGATCAGAAAGAAGTTTCACAGAATGCTTCTGTGTAGTTTATATTTGAATATATTCCTTTTTCCACTACTACGTTCTTAGCGCTCCAAATGTCCAGTTGCATTTTCTACAGAAAGAGTGTTCAGATCTGCTCAATCAAAAGTATGGTTTAACTCTGTTAGCTGAATGCACAGATCAGAAAGACGTTTCACTGAATGATTCTGTGTAGTTTATATTTGAAGACATTCCTTTTTCCACTAGTACCCTCTTAGCGCTCCGAATCTCCACTTGCATTTTCTACAAAAAGAGTGTTTCATAACTGCTCAATCAAAAATATGTTTTATCTCTGTTAACTGAATTTACAGATCAGAAATAAGTTTCACAGAATGCATCTGTGTAGTTTTTATTTGAAGATATTCTTTTTCCCAATGTAGCCCTCTTAGCGCTTAGCATGTCCAATTGCAGTTTCTACAGAAAGAGTGTTTCAGAACGGCTCAATCAAAAGTAAGGTTCAACTCTGTTAGTTGAATGCACAGAACAGAAAGAATTTTCACAGAATGCTACTGTGTAGTTTATATTTGTATATATTCCTTTTTCCACTATTACCCTCTTAGCGCTCCGAATGTCCACTTGCATTTTCCACGGATAGAGTGTTCAGAACTGCGCAATCAAAAGTATGGTTTAACTCTGTTAGCTTAATGAACATATCAGAAATAAGTTTCACACAATGGTTCTGTGTAGTTTTTATTTGAAGATATTATTTTTCCCAATAGAGGCCTCTTAGCGCTCAGAATGTCCAATTGCAGTTTCTACAGAAAGAGTGTTTCAGAAAGGCTCTATCAAAAGTAAGGTTCAACTCTGTTATTTGAATGCACAGAACAGAAAGGAGTTTCATACAATGCTTCTGTGTAGTTTATATTTGAACATATTCTTTTTTCACTATTACCCACTTAGCGCTAGGAATGTCCCGTTGCATTTTCTACAGACAGAGTGTTTCAAAACTGCTTAATCAAAAGTATGGTTTAACTCTGTTAGCTGAATGCTCAGATCAGAAAGAAGTTTCACAGAATGCTTCTGTGTAGTTTATATTTGAATATATTCCTTTTTCCACTACTACTCTCTTAGCGCTCCAAATGTCAAGTTGCATTTTCTACAGAAAGAGTGTTCAGATCTGCTCAATCAAAAGTATGATTTAACTCTGTTAGCTGAATGCACAGATCAGAAAGAAGTTTCACAGAATGATTCTGTGTAGTTTATATTTGGAGACATTCCTTTTTCCACTATTACCCTCTTAGCGCTCCGAATCTCCACTTGCATTTTCTACAGAAAGAGTGTTTCTGAACGGCTCAATCAAAACTAAGGTTCAACTCTTTTAGTTGAACAAACAGAACAGAAAGAAATTTCACACAATTCTTCTGTGTAGTTTTTATTTGTAGACATTCTTTTTCCCAATATCGGCCTCCTAGCGCTCAGAATGTCCAATTGCAGTTTCTACAGAAAGAGTGTTTCAGAACGGCTCAATCAAAAGTAATGTTCAACTCTGTTAGTTGAATGCACAGAACAGAAAGAAGTTTCATACAATGCTTCTGTGTAGTTTATATTTGAACATATTCTTTTTTCCACTATTACCCACTTAGCGCTACGAATGTCCAGTTGCATTTTCTACAGACAGAGTGTTTCAAAACTGCTCAATCAAAAGTATGGTTTAACTCTGTTAGCTGAATGCTCAGATCAGAAAGAAGTTTCACAGAATGCTTCTGTGTAGTTTATATTTGAATATATTCCTTTTTCCACTACTACGCTCTTAGCGCTCCAAATGTCCAGTTGCATTTTCTGCAGAAAGAGTGTTCAGATCTGCTCAATCAAAAGTATGGTTTAACTCTGTTAGCTGAGTGCACAGATCAGAAAGAAGTTTCACCGAATGATTCTGTGTAGTTTATATTTGAAGACATTCCTTTTTCCACTATTACCCTCTTAGCGCTCCGAATCTCCACTTGCATTTTCTACAAAAAGAGTGTTTCATAACTGCTCAATCAAAAATATGTTTTATCTCTGTTAACTGAATTTACAGATCAGAAATAAGTTTCACAGAATGCATCTGTGTAGTTTTTATTTGAAGATATTCTTTTTCCCAATGTAGGCCTCTTAGCGCTTAGCATGTCCAATTGCAGTTTCGACAGAAAGAGTGTTTCAGAACGGCTCAATCAAAAGTAAGGTTCTACTCTGGTAGTTGAATGCACAGAACAGAAAGAATTTTCACAGAATGCTACTGTGTAGTTTATATTTGAATATATTCCTTTTTCCACTATTACCCTCTTAGCGCTCCGAATGTCCACTTGCATTTTCTACAGAAAGAGTGTTCAGAACTGCGCAATCAAAAGTATGGTTTAACTCTGTTAGCCTAATGAACATATCAGAAATAAGTTTAACACAATTCTTCTGTGTAGTTTTTATTTGAAGATATTATTTTTCCCAATAGAGGCCTCTTAGCACTCAGAATGTCCAATTGCAGTTTCTACAGAAAGAGTGTTTCAGAAAGGCTCAATCAAAAGTAAGGTTCAACTCTGTTAGTTGAATGCACAGAACAGAAAGAAGTTTCATACCATGCTTCTGTGTAGTTTATATTTGAACATATTCTTTTTTCCACTATTACCCACTTAGCGCTACGAATGCCCAGTTGCATTTTCTACAGACAGAGTGTTTCAAAACTGCTCAATCAAAAGTATGGTTTAACTCTGTTAGCTGAATGCTCAGATCAGAAAGAAGTTTCACAGAATGCTTCTGTGTAGTTTATATTTGAATACATTCCTTTTTCCACTACTACTCTCTTAGCGCTCCAAATGTCCAGTTGCATTTTCTACAGAAAGAGTATTCAGATCTGCTCAATCAAAAGTATTGTTTAATTCTGTTAGCTGAATGCACAGATCAGAAGGAAGTTTCACCGAATGATTCTGTGTAGTTTATATTTGAAGACATTCCTTTTTCCACTAGTACCCTCTTAGCGCTCCGAATCTCCACTTGCATTTTCTACAAAAAGAGTGTTTCATAACTGCTCAATCAAAAATATGTTTTATCTCTGTTAACTGAATTTACAGATCAGAAATAAGTTTCACAGAATGCATCTGTGTAGTTTTTATTTGAAGATATTCTTTTTCCCAATGTAGGCCTCTTAGCGCTTAGCATGTCCAATTGCAGTTTCTACAGAAAGAGTGTTTCAGAACGGCTCAATCAAAAGTAAGGTTCAACTCTGTTAGTTGAATGCACAGAACAGAAAGAATTTTCACAGAATGCTACTGTGTAGTTTATATTTGAATATATTCCTTTTTCCACTATTACCCTCTTAGCGCTCCGAATGTCCACTTGCATTTTCTACAGAAAGAGTGTTCAGAACTGCGCAATCAAAAATATGGTTTAACTCTGTTAGCTTAATGAACATATCAGAAATAAGTTTCACACAATGCTTCTGTGTGGTTTTTATTTGAAGATATTATTTTTCCCAATATAGGCCTCTTAGCGCTCAGAATGTCCAATTGCAGTTTCTACAGAAAGAGTGTTTCAGAAAGGCTCAATCAAAAGTAAGGTTCAACTCTGTTAGTTGAATGCACAGAACAGAAAGAAGTTTCATACAATGCTTCTGTGTAGTTTATATTTGAACATATACTTTTTTCCACTATTACCCACTTAGCGCTACGAATGTCCAGTTGCATTTTCTACAGACAGAGTGTTTCAAAACTGCTCAATCAAAAGTATGGTTTAACTCTGTTAGCTGAATGCTCAGATCAGAAAGAAGTTTCACAGAATGCTTCTGTGTAGTTTATATTTGAATATATTCCTTTTTCCACTACTACGCTCTTAGCGCTCCAAATGTCCAGTTCCATTTTCTACAGAAAGAGTGTTCAGATCTGCTCAATCAAAAGTATGGTTTAACTCTGTTAGCTGAATGCACAGATCAGAAAGAAATTTCACCGAATGATTCTGTGTAGTTTATATTTGGAGACATTCCTTTTTCCACTATTACCCTCTTAGCGCTCCGAATCTCCACTTGCATTTTCTACAAAAAGAGTGTTTCATAACTGCTCAATCAAAAATATGTTTTATCTCTGTTAACTGAATTTACAGATCAGAAATAAGTTTCACAGAATGCATCTGTGTAGTTTTTATTTGAAGATATTCTTTTTCCCAATGTAGGCCTCTTAGCGCTTAGCATGTCCAATTGCAGTTTCTACAGAAAGAGAGTTTCAGAACGGCTCAATCAAAAGTAAGGTTCAACTCTGTTTGTTTAATGCACAGAACAGAAAGAATTTTCACAGAATGCTACTGTGTAGTTTATATTTGATTATATTCCTTTTTCCACTATTACCCTCTTAGCGCTCCGAATGTCCACTTGCATTTTCTACAGAAAGAGTGTTCAGAACTGCGCAATCAAAAGTATGGTTTAACTCTGTTAGCTTAATGAACATATCAGAAATAAGTTTCACACAATGCTTCTGTGTAGTTTTTATTTGAAGATATTATTTTTCCCAATAGAGGCCTCTTAGCGCTCAGAATGTCCAATTGCAGTTTCTACAGAAAGAGTGTTTCAGAACGGCTCAATCAAAAGTAAGGTTCAACTCTGTTAGTTGAATGCACAGAACAGAAAGAAGTTTCATACAATGCTTCTGTGTAGTTTATATTTGAACATATTCTATTTTCCACTATTATCCACTTAGCGCTACGAATGTCCAGTTGCATTTTCTACAGACAGAGTATTTCAAAACTGCTCAATCAAAAGTATGGTTTAACTCTGTTAGCTGAATGCTCAGATCAGAAAGAAGTTTCACAGAATGCTTCTGTGTAGTTTATATTTGAATATATTCCTTTTTCCACTACTACTCTCTTAGCGCTCCAAATGTCCAGTTGCATTTTCTACAGAAAGAGTGTTCAGATCTGCTCAATCAAAAGTATGGTTTAACTCTGTTAGCTGAATGCACAGATCAGAAAGAAGTTTCACCGAATGATTCTGTGTAGTTTATATTTGGAGACATTCCTTTTTCCACTATTACCCTCTTAGCGCTCCGAATCTCCACTTGCATTTTCTACAGAAAGAGTGTTTCAGAACGGCTCAATCAAAACTAAGGTTCAACTCTTTTAGTTGAACAAACAGAACAGAAAGAAGTTTCACACAATTCTTCTGTGTAGTTTTTATTTGTAGACATTCTTTTTCCCAATATAGGCCTCCTAGCGCTCAGAATGTCCAATTGCAGTTTCTACATAAAGAGTGTTTCAGAACGGCTCAATCAAAAGTAAGGTTCAACTCTGTTAGTTGAATGCACAGAACAGAAAGATGTTTCATACAATGCTTCTGTGTAGTTTATATTTGAACATATTCTTTTTTCCACTATTACCCACTTAGCGCTACGAATGTCCAGTTGCATTTTCCACAGACAGAGTATTTCAAAACTGCTCAATCAAAAGTATGGTTTAAATCTGTTAGCTGAATGCTCAGATCATAAATAAGTTTCACATAATGCTTCTGTGTAGTTTATATTTGAATATATTCCTTTTTCCACTACTACGCTCTTAGCGCTCCAAATGTCCAGTTGCATTTTCTACAGAAAGAGTGTTCAGATCTACTCAATCAAAAGTATGGTTTAACTCTGTTAGGTGAATGCACAGATCAGAAGGAAGTTTCACCGAATGATTCTGTGTAGTTTATATTTGAAGACATTCCTTTTTCCACTATTACCCTCTTAGCGCTCCGAATCTCCACTTGCATTTTCTACAAAAAGAGTGTTTCATAACTGCTCAATCAAAAATATGTTTTATCTCTGTTAACTGAATTTACAGATCAGAAATAAGTTTCACAGAATGCATCTGTGTAGTTTTTATTTGAAGATATTCTTTTTCCCAATGTAGGCCTCGTAGCGCTTAGCATGTCCAATTGCAGTTTCTACAGAAAGAGTGTTTCAGAACGGCTCAATCAAAAGTAAGGTTCAACTCTGTTAGTTGAATGCACAGAACAGAAAGAATTTTCACAGAATCCTACTGTGTAGTTTATATTTAAATATATTCCTTTTTCCAATATTACCCTATTAGCGCTCCGAATGTCCACTTGCATTTTCTACAAAAAGAGTGTTCAGAACTGCGCAATCAAAAGTATGGTTTAACTCTGTTAGCTTAATGAACATATCAGAAATAAGTTTCACACAATTCTTCTGTGTAGATTTTATTTGAAGATATTATTTTTCCCAATAGAGGCCTCTTAGCGCTCAGAATGTCCAATTGCCGTTTCTACAGAAAGAGTGTTTCAGAACGGCTCAATCAAAACTAAGGTTCAAATCTTTTAGTTGAACAAACAGAACAGAAAGAAGTTTCACACAATTCTTCTGTGTAGTTTTTATTTGTAGACTTTCTTTTTACCAATATAGGCCTCCTAGCGCTCAGAATGTCCAATTGCAGTTTCTACAGAAAGGGTGTTTCAGAACGGCTCAATCTAAAGTAAGGTTCAACTCTGTTAGTTGAATGCACAGAACAGAAAGAAGTTTCATACAATGCTTCTGTGTAGTTTATATTTGAACATATTCTTTTTTCCACTATTACCCACTTAGCGCTACGAATGTCCAGTTGCATTTTCTACAGACAGAGTGTTTCAAAACTGCTCAATCAAAAGTATGGTTTAACTCTGTTAGCTGAATACTCAGATCAGAAAGAAGTTTCACAGAATGCTTCTGTGTAGTTTATATTTGAATATATTCCTTTTTCCACTACTACGCTCTTAGCGCTCCAAATGTCCAGTTGCATATTCTACAGAAAGAGTGTTCAGATCTGCTCAATCAAAAGTATGGTTTAACTCTGTTAGGTGAATGCACAGATCAGAAGGAAGTTTCACCGAATGATTCTGTGTAGTTTATATTTGAAGACATACATTTTTCCACTATTACCCACTTAGCGCTCCGAATCTCCACTTGCATTTTCTACAAAAAGAGTGTTTCATAACTGCTCAATCAAAAATATGTTTTATCTCTGTTAACTGAATTTACAGATCAGAAATAAGTTTCACAGAATGCATCTGTGTAGTTTTTATTTGAAGATATTCTTTTTCCCAATGTAGGCCTCTTAGCGCTTAGCATGTCCAATTGCAGTTTCTACAGAAAGAGTGTTTCAGAAAGGCTCAATCAAAAGTAAGGTTCAACTCTGTTAGTTGAATGCACAGAACAGAAAGAATTTTCACAGAATGCTACTGTGTAGTTTATATTTAAATATATTCCTTTTTCCACTATTACCCTCTTAGCGGTCCGAATGTCCACTTGCATTTTCTACAGAAAGAGTGTTCAGAACTGCGCAATCAAAAGTATGGTTTAACTCTGTTAGCTTAATGAACATATCAGAAATAAGTTTCACACAATGCTTCTGTGTAGTTTTTATTTGAAGATATTATTTTTCCCAATAGAGGCCTCTTAGCGCTCAGAATGTCCAATTGCAGTTTCTACAGAAAGAGTGTTTCAGAAAGGCTCAATCAAAAGTAAGGTTCAACTCTGTTAGTTGAATGCACAGAACAGAAAGAAGTTTCATACAATGCTTCTGTGTAGTTTATATTTGAACATATTCTTTTTTCCACTATTACCCACTTAGCGCTACGAATGTCCAGTTGCATTTTCTACAGACAGAGTGTTTCAAAACTGCTCAATCAAAAGTATGGTTTAACTCTGTTAGCTGAATGCTCAGATCAGAAAGGAGTTTCACAGAATGCTTCTGTGTAGTTTATATTTGAATATATTCCTTTTTCCACTACTACGCTCTTAGCGCTCCAAATGTCCAGTTCCATTTTCTACAGAAAGAGTGTTCAGATCTGCTCAATCAAAAGTATGGTTTAACTCTGTTAGCTGAATGCACAGATCAGAAAGAAGTTTCACCGAATGATTCTGTGTAGTTTATATTTGAAGACATTCCTTTTTCCACTATTACCCACTTAGCGCTCCGAATCTCCACTTGCATTTTCTACAAAAAGAGTGTTTCATAACTGCTCAATCAAAAATATGTTTTATCTCTGTTAACTGAATTTACAGATCAGAAATAAGTTTCACAGAATGCATCTGTGTAGTTTTTATTTGAAGATATTCTTTTTCCCAATGTAGGCCTCTTAGCGCTTAGCATGTCCAATTGCAGTTTCTACAGAAAGAGAGTTTCAGAACGGCTCAATCAAAAGTAAGGTTCAACTCTGTTAGTTGAATGCACAGAACAGAAAGAATTTTCACAGAATGCTACTGTGTAGTTTATATTTAAGTATATTCCTTTTTCCACTATTACCATCTTAGCGCTCCGAATCTCCTCTTGCATTTTCTACAAAAAGAGTGTTTCATAACTGCTCAATCAAAAATATGTTTTATCTCTGTTAACTGAATTTACAGATCAGAAATAAGTTTCACAGAATGCATCTGTGTAGTTTTTATTTGAAGATATTTTTTTCCCAATGTAGGCCTCTTAGCGCTTAACATGTCCAATTGCAGTTTCTACAGAAAGAGTGTTTCAGAACGGCTCAATCAAAAGTAAGGTTCAACTCTGTTAGTTGAATGCACAGAACAGAAAGAATTTTCACAGAATGCTACTGTGTAGTTTATATTTGTATATATTCCTTTTTCCACTATTACCCTCTTAGCGCTCCGAATGTCCACTTGCATTTTCTACAGAAAGAGTGTTCAGAACTGCGCAATCAAAGGTATGGTTTAACTCTGTTAGCTTAATGAACATATCAGAAATAAGTTTCACACAATGCTTCTGTGTAGTTTTTATTTGAAGATATTATTTTTCCCAATAGAGGCCTCTTAGCGCTCAGAATGTCCAATTGCAGTTTCTACAGAAAGAGTGTTTCAGAAAGGCTCAATCAAAAGTAAGGTTAAACTCTGTTAGTTGAATGCACAGAACAGAAAGAAGTTTCATACAATGCTTCTGTGTAGTTTATATTTGAACATATTCTTTTTTCCACTATTACCCACTTAGCGCTACGAATGTCCAGTTGCATTTTCTACAGACAGAGTGTTTCAAAACTGCTCAATCCAAAGTATGGTTTAACTCTGTTAGCTGAATGCTCAGATCAGAAAGAAGTTTCACAGAATGCTTCTGTGTAGTTTATATTTGAATATATTCCTTTTTCCACTACTACTCTCTTAGCGCTCCAAATGTCCAGTTGCATTTTCTACAGAAAGAGTGTTCAGATCTGCTCTATCATAAGTATGGTTTAACTCTGTTAGCTGAATGCACAGATCAGAAAGAAGTTTCACCGCATGATCCTGTGTAGTTCATATTTGGAGAGATTCCCTTTTTCCACTATTACCCTCTTAGCGCTCCGAATCTCCACTTGCATTTTCTACAGAAAGAGTGTTTCAGAACGGCTCAATCAAAACTAAGGTTCAACTCTTTTAGTTGAACAAACAGAACAGAAAGAAGTTTCACACAATTCTTCTGTGTAGTTTTTATTTGTAGACATTCTTTTTCCCAATATAGGCCTCTTAGCGCTCAGAATGTCCAATTGCAGTTTCTACAGAAAGAGTGTTTCAGAACGGCTCAATCAAAACTAAAGTACAACTCTTTTAGTTGAACAAACAGAACAGAAAGAAGTTTCACACAATTCTTCTGTGTAGTTTTTATTTTTAGACATTCTTTTTCCCAATATAGGCCTCCTAGCGCTCAGAATGTCCAATTGCAGTTTCTACAGAAAGAGTGTTTCAGAACGGCTCAATCAAAAGTAAGGTTCAACTCTGTTAGTTGAATGCACAGAACAGAAAGAAGTTTCATACAATGCTTCTGTGTAGTTTATATGTGAACATATTCTTTTTTCCACTATTACCCACTTAGCGCTACGAATGTCCAGTTGCATTTTCTACAGACAGAGTGTTTCAAAACTGCTCAATCAAAAGTATGGTTTAACTCTGTTAGCTGAATGCTCAGATCAGAAAGAAGTTTCACAGAATGCTTCTGTGTAGTTTATATTTGAATATATTCCTTTTTCCACTACTACGCTCTTAGCGCTCCAAATGTCCAGTTGCATTTTCTACAGAAAGAGTGTTCAGATCTGCTCAATCAAAAGTATGGTTTAACTCTGTTAGGTGAATGCACAGATCAGAAGGAAGTTTCACCGAATGATTCTGTGTAGTTTATATTTGAAGACATTCCTTTTTCCACTATTACCCACTTAGCGCTCTGAATCTCCACTTGCATTTTCAACAAAAAGAGTGTTTCATACCTGCTCAATCAAAAATATGTTTTATCTCTGTTAATTGAATTTACAGATCAGAAATAAGTTTCACAGAATGCATCTGTGTAGTTTTTATTTGAAGATATTCTTTTTCCCAATGTAGGCCTCTTAGCGCTTAGCATGTCCAATTGCAGTTTCTACAGAAAGAGTGTTTCAGAACGGCTCAATCAAAACTAAGGTTCAACTCTTTTAGTTGAACAAACAGAACAGAAAGAAGTTTCACACAATTCTTCTGTGTAGTTTTTATTTGTAGACCTTCTTTTTCCCAATATAGGCCTCCTAGCGCTCAGAATGTCCAATTGCAGTTTCTACAGAAAGAGTGTTTCAGAACGGCTCAATCAAAAGTAAGGTTCAACTCTGTTAGTTGAATGCACAGAACAGAAAGAATTTTCACAGAATGCTACTGTGTAGTTTATATTTGTATATATTCCTTTTTCCACTATTACCCTCTTAGCGCTCCGAATGTCCACTTGCATTTTCTACAGAAAGAGTGTTCAGAACTGCGCAATCAAAAGTATGGTTTAACTCTGTTAGCTTAATGAACATATCAGAAATAAGTTTCACACAATGCTTCTGTGTAGTTTTTATTTGAAGATATTATTTTTCCCAATAGAGGCCTCTTAGCGCTCAGAATGTCCAATTGCAGTTTCTACAGAAAGAGTGTTTCAGAAAGGCTCAATCAAAAGTAAGGTTAAACTCTGTTAGTTGAATGCACAGAACAGAAAGAAGTTTCATACAATGCTTCTGTGTAGTTTATATTTGAACATATTCTTTTTTCCACTATTACCCACTTAGCGCTACGAATGTCCAGTTGCATTTTCTACAGACAGAGTGTTTCAAAACTGCTCAATCCAAAGTATGGTTTAACTCTGTTAGCTGAATGCTCAGATCAGAAAGAAGTTTCACAGAATGCTTCTGTGTAGTTTATATTTGAATATATTCCTTTTTCCACTACTACTCTCTTAGCGCTCCAAATGTCCAGTTGCATTTTCTACAGAAAGAGTGTTCAGATCTGCTCTATCATAAGTATGGTTTAACTCTGTTAGCTGAATGCACAGATCAGAAAGAAGTTTCACCGCATGATCCTGTGTAGTTCATATTTGGAGAGATTCCCTTTTTCCACTATTACCCTCTTAGTGCTCCGAATCTCCACTTGCATTTTCTACAGAAAGAGTGTTTCAGAACGGCTCAATCAAAACTAAGGTTCAACTCTTTTAGTTGAACAAACAGAACAGAAAGAAGTTTCACACAATTCTTCTGTGTAGTTTTTATTTGTAGACATTCTTTTTCCCAATATAGGCCTCTTAGCGCTCAGAATGTCCAATTGCAGTTTCTACAGAAAGAGTGTTTCAGAACGGCTCAATCAAAACTAAGGTACAACTCTTTTAGTTGAACAAACAGAACAGAAAGAAGTTTCACACAATTCTTCTGTGTAGTTTTTATTTTTAGACATTCTTTTTCCCAATATAGGCCTCCTAGCGCTCAGAATGTCCAATTGCAGTTTCTACAGAAAGAGTGTTTCAGAACGGCTCAATCAAAAGTAAGGTTCAACTCTGTTAGTTGAATGCACAGAACAGAAAGAAGTTTCATACAATGCTTCTGTGTAGTTTATATTTGAACATATTCTTTTTTCCACTATTACCCACTTAGCGCTACGAATGTCCAGTTGCATTTTCTACAGACAGAGTGTTTCAAAACTGCTCAATCAAAAGTATGGTTTAACTCTGTTAGCTGAATGCTCAGATCAGAAAGAAGTTTCACAGAATGCTTCTGTGTAGTTTATATTTGAATATATTCCTTTTTCCACTACTACGCTCTTAGCGCTCCAAATGTCCAGTTGCATTTTCTACAGAAAGAGTGTTCAGATCTGCTCAATCAAAAGTATGGTTTAACTCTGTTAGGTGAATGCACAGATCAGAAGGAAGTTTCACCGAATGATTCTGTGTAGTTTATATTTGAAGACATTCCTTTTTCCACTATTACCCACTTAGCGCTCTGAATCTCCACTTGCATTTTCAACAAAAAGAGTGTTTCATAACTGCTCAATCAAAAATATGTTTTATCTCTGTTAACTGAATTTACAGATCAGAAATAAGTTTCACAGAATGCATCTGTGTAGTTTTTATTTGAAGATATTCTTTTTCCCAATGTAGGCCTCTTAGCGCTTAGCATGTCCAATTGCAGTTTCTACAGAAAGAGTGTTTCAGAACGGCTCAATCAAAACTAAGGTTCAACTCTTTTAGTTGAACAAACAGAACAGAAAGAAGTTTCACACAATTCCTCTGTGTAGTTTTTATTTGTAGACCTTCTTTTTCCCAATATAGGCCTCCTAGCGCTCAGAATGTCCAATTGCAGTTTCTACAGAAAGAGTGTTTCAGAACGGCTCAATCAAAAGTAAGGTTCAACTCTGTTAGTTGAATGCACAGAACAGAAAGAAGTTTCATACAATGCTTCTGTGTAGTTTATATTTCAACATATTCTTTTTTCCACTATTACCCACTTAGCCCTACGAATGTCCAGTTGCATTTTCCACAGACAGAGTATTTCAAAACTGCTCAATCAAAAGTATGGTTTAACTCTGTTAGCTGAATGCTCAGATCAGAAAGAAGTTTCACAGAATGCTTCTGTGTAGTTTATATTTGAATATATTCCTTTTTCCACTACTACGCTCTTAGCGCTCCAAATGTCCAGTTCCATTTTCTACAGAAAGAGTGTTCAGATCTGCTCAATCAAAAGTATGGTTTAACTCTGTTAGCTGAATGCACAGATCAGAAAGAAGTTTCACCGAATGATTCTGTGTAGTTTATATTTGAAGACATTCCTTTTTCCACTATTACCCACTTAGCGCTCCGAATCTCCACTTGCATTTTCTACAAAAAGAGTGTTTCATAACTGCTCAATCAAAAATATGTTTTATCTCTGTTAACTGAATTTACAGATCAGAAATAAGTTTCACAGAATGCATCTGTGTAGTTTTTATTTGAAGATATTCTTTTTCCCAATGTAGGCCTCTTAGCGCTTAGCATGTCCAATTGCAGTTTCTACAGAAAGAGTGTTTGAGAACGGCTCAATCAAAAGTGAGGTTCAACTCTGTTAGTTGAATGCACAGAACAGAAAGAATTTTCACAGAATGCTACTGTGTAGTTTATATTTAAGTATATTACTTTTTCCACTATTACCATCTTAGCGCTCCGAATCTCCTCTTGCATTTTCTACAAAAAGAGTGTTTCATAACTGCTCAATCAAAAATATGTTTTATCTCTGTTAACTAAATTTACAGATCAGAAATAAGTTTCACAGAATGCATCTGTGTAGTTTTTATTTGAAGATTTTTTTTTCCCAATGTAGGCCTCTTAGCGCTTAACATGTCCAATTGCAGTTTCTACAGAAAGAGTGTTTCAGAACGGCTCAATCAAAAGTAAGGTTCAACTCTGTTAGTTGAATGCACAGAACAGAAAGAATTTTCACAGAATGCTACTGTGTAGTTTATATTTGTATATATTCCTTTTTCCACTATTACCCTCTTAGCGCTCCGAATGTCCACTTGCATTTTCTACAGAAAGAGTGTTCAGAACTGCGCAATCAAAAGTATGGTTTAACTCTGTTAGCTTAATGAACATATCAGAAATAAGTTTCACACAATGCTTCTGTGTAGTTTTTATTTGAAGATATTATTTTTCCCAATAGAGGCCTCTTAGCGCTCAGAATGTCCAATTTCAGTTTCTACAGAAAGAGTGTTTCAGAAAGGCTCAATCAAAAGTAAGGTTCAACTCTGTTAGTTGAATGCACAGAACAGAAAGAAGTTTCATACAATGCTTCTGTGTAGTTTATATTTGAACATATTCTTTTTTCCACTATTACCCACTTAGCGCTACGAATGTCCAGTTGCATTTTCTACAGACAGAGTGTTTCAAAACTGCTCAATCCAAAGTATGGTTTAACTCTGTTAGCTGAATGCTCAGATCAGAAAGAAGTTTCACAGAATGCTTCTGTGTAGTTTATATTTGAATATATTCCTTTTTCCACTACTACTCTCTTAGCGCTCCAAATGTCCAGTTGCATTTTCTACAGAAAGAGTGTTCAGATCTGCTCAATCAAAAGTATGGTTTAACTCTGTTAGGTGAATGCACAGATCAGAAGGAAGTTTCACCGAATGATTCTGTGTAGTTTATATTTGAAGACATACCTTTTTCCACTCTTACCCTCTTAGCGCTCCGAATCTCCACTTGCATTTTCTACAAAAAGAGTGTTTCATAACTGCTCAATCAAAAATATGTTTTATCTCTGTTAACTGAATTTACAGATCAGAAATACGTTTCACAGAATGCATCTGTGTAGTTTTTATTTGAAGATATTCTTTTTCCCAATGTAGGCCTCTTAGCGCTTAGCATGTCCAATTGCAGTTTCTACAGAAAGAGTGTTTCAGAAAGGCTCAATCAAAAGTAAGGTTCAACTCTGTTAGTTGAATGCACAGAACAGAAAGAATTTTCACAGAATGCTACTGTGTAGTTTATATTTAAATATATTCCTTTTTCCACTATTACCCTCTTAGCGGTCCGAATGTCCACTTGCATTTTCTACAGAAAGAGTGTTCAGAACTGCGCAATCAAAAGTATGGTTTAACTCTGTTAGCTTAATGAACATATCAGAAATAAGTTTCACACAATGCTTCTGTGTAGTTTTTATTTGAAGATATTATTTTTCCCAATAGAGGCCTCTTAGCGCTCAGAATGTCCAATTGCAGTTTCTACAGAAAGAGTGTTTCAGAAAGGCTCAATCAAAAGTAAGGTTCAACTCTGTTAGTTGAATGCACAGAACAGAAAGAAGTTTCATACAATGCTTCTGTGTAGTTTATATTTGAACATATTCTTTTTTCCACTATTACCCACTTAGCGCTACGAATGTCCAGTTGCATTTTCTACAGACAGAGTGTTTCAAAACTGCTCAATCAAAAGTATGGTTTAACTCTGTTAGCTGAATGCTCAGATCAGAAAGGAGTTTCACAGAATGCTTCTGTGTAGTTTATATTTGAATATATTCCTTTTTCCACTACTACGCTCTTAGCGCTCCAAATGTCCAGTTCCATTTTCTACAGAAAGAGTGTTCAGATCTGCTCAATCAAAAGTATGGTTTAACTCTGTTAGCTGAATGCACAGATCAGAAAGAAGTTTCACCGAATGATTCTGTGTAGTTTATATTTGAAGACATTCCTTTTTCCACTATTACCCACTTAGCGCTCCGAATCTCCACTTGCATTTTCTACAAAAAGAGTGTTTCATAACTGCTCAATCAAAAATATGTTTTATCTCTGTTAACTGAATTTACAGATCAGAAATAAGTTTCACAGAATGCATCTGTGTAGTTTTTATTTGAAGATATTCTTTTTCCCAATGTAGGCCTCTTAGCGCTTAGCATGTCCAATTGCAGTTTCTACAGAAAGAGAGTTTCAGAACGGCTCAATCAAAAGTAAGGTTCAACTCTGTTAGTTGAATGCACAGAACAGAAAGAATTTTCACAGAATGCTACTGTGTAGTTTATATTTAAGTATATTCCTTTTTCCACTATTACCATCTTAGCGCTCCGAATCTCCTCTTGCATTTTCTACAAAAAGAGTGTTTCATAACTGCTCAATCAAAAATATGTTTTATCTCTGTTAACTGAATTTACAGATCAGAAATAAGTTTCACAGAATGCATCTGTGTAGTTTTTATTTGAAGATATTTTTTTCCCAATGTAGGCCTCTTAGCGCTTAACATGTCCAATTGCAGTTTCTACAGAAAGAGTGTTTCAGAACGGCTCAATCAAAAGTAAGGTTCAACTCTGTTAGTTGAATGCACAGAACAGAAAGAATTTTCACAGAATGCTACTGTGTAGTTTATATTTGTATATATTCCTTTTTCCACTATTACCCTCTTAGCGCTCCGAATGTCCACTTGCATTTTCTACAGAAAGAGTGTTCAGAACTGCGCAATCAAAGGTATGGTTTAACTCTGTTAGCTTAATGAACATATCAGAAATAAGTTTCACACAATGCTTCTGTGTAGTTTTTATTTGAAGATATTATTTTTCCCAATAGAGGCCTCTTAGCGCTCAGAATGTCCAATTGCAGTTTCTACAGAAAGAGTGTTTCAGAAAGGCTCAATCAAAAGTAAGGTTAAACTCTGTTAGTTGAATGCACAGAACAGAAAGAAGTTTCATACAATGCTTCTGTGTAGTTTATATTTGAACATATTCTTTTTTCCACTATTACCCACTTAGCGCTACGAATGTCCAGTTGCATTTTCTACAGACAGAGTGTTTCAAAACTGCTCAATCCAAAGTATGGTTTAACTCTGTTAGCTGAATGCTCAGATCAGAAAGAAGTTTCACAGAATGCTTCTGTGTAGTTTATATTTGAATATATTCCTTTTTCCACTACTACTCTCTTAGCGCTCCAAATGTCCAGTTGCATTTTCTACAGAAAGAGTGTTCAGATCTGCTCTATCATAAGTATGGTTTAACTCTGTTAGCTGAATGCACAGATCAGAAAGAAGTTTCACCGCATGATCCTGTGTAGTTCATATTTGGAGAGATTCCCTTTTTCCACTATTACCCTCTTAGCGCTCCGAATCTCCACTTGCATTTTCTACAGAAAGAGTGTTTCAGAACGGCTCAATCAAAACTAAGGTTCAACTCTTTTAGTTGAACAAACAGAACAGAAAGAAGTTTCACACAATTCTTCTGTGTAGTTTTTATTTGTAGACATTCTTTTTCCCAATATAGGCCTCTTAGCGCTCAGAATGTCCAATTGCAGTTTCTACAGAAAGAGTGTTTCAGAACGGCTCAATCAAAACTAAAGTACAACTCTTTTAGTTGAACAAACAGAACAGAAAGAAGTTTCACACAATTCTTCTGTGTAGTTTTTATTTTTAGACATTCTTTTTCCCAATATAGGCCTCCTAGCGCTCAGAATGTCCAATTGCAGTTTCTACAGAAAGAGTGTTTCAGAACGGCTCAATCAAAAGTAAGGTTCAACTCTGTTAGTTGAATGCACAGAACAGAAAGAAGTTTCATACAATGCTTCTGTGTAGTTTATATGTGAACATATTCTTTTTTCCACTATTACCCACTTAGCGCTACGAATGTCCAGTTGCATTTTCTACAGACAGAGTGTTTCAAAACTGCTCAATCAAAAGTATGGTTTAACTCTGTTAGCTGAATGCTCAGATCAGAAAGAAGTTTCACAGAATGCTTCTGTGTAGTTTATATTTGAATATATTCCTTTTTCCACTACTACGCTCTTAGCGCTCCAAATGTCCAGTTGCATTT
Organism: Symphalangus syndactylus; assembly: GCF_028878055.3. Classification (NCBI taxonomy): domain Eukaryota; kingdom Metazoa; phylum Chordata; class Mammalia; order Primates; family Hylobatidae; genus Symphalangus; species Symphalangus syndactylus. The sequence continues at coordinate 5,172,078 of NC_072439.2, forward strand.
TCTACAGAAAGAGTGTTCAGATCTGCTCAATCAAAAGTATGGTTTAACTCTGTTAGGTGAATGCACAGATCAGAAGGAAGTTTCACCGAATGATTCTGTGTAGTTTATATTTGAAGACATTCCTTTTTCCACTATTACCCACTTAGCGCTCTGAATCTCCACTTGCATTTTCAACAAAAAGAGTGTTTCATACCTGCTCAATCAAAAATATGTTTTATCTCTGTTAACTGAATTTACAGATCAGAAATAAGTTTCACAGAATGCATCTGTGTAGTTTTTATTTGAAGATATTCTTTTTCCCAATGTAGGCCTCTTAGCGCTTAGCATGTCCAATTGCAGTTTCTACAGAAAGAGTGTTTCAGAACGGCTCAATCAAAACTAAGGTTCAACTCTTTTAGTTGAACAAACAGAACAGAAAGAAGTTTCACACAATTCTTCTGTGTAGTTTTTATTTGTAGACCTTCTTTTTCCCAATATAGGCCTCCTAGCGCTCAGAATGTCCAATTGCAGTTTCTACAGAAAGAGTGTTTCAGAACGGCTCAATCAAAAGTAAGGTTCAACTCTGTTAGTTGAATGCACAGAACAGAAAGAATTTTCACAGAATGCTACTGTGTAGTTTATATTTGTATATATTCCTTTTTCCACTATTACCCTCTTAGCGCTCCGAATGTCCACTTGCATTTTCTACAGAAAGAGTGTTCAGAACTGCGCAATCAAAAGTATGGTTTAACTCTGTTAGCTTAATGAACATATCAGAAATAAGTTTCACACAATGCTTCTGTGTAGTTTTTATTTGAAGATATTATTTTTCCCAATAGAGGCCTCTTAGCGCTCAGAATGTCCAATTGCAGTTTCTACAGAAAGAGTGTTTCAGAAAGGCTCAATCAAAAGTAAGGTTAAACTCTGTTAGTTGAATGCACAGAACAGAAAGAAGTTTCATACAATGCTTCTGTGTAGTTTATATTTGAACATATTCTTTTTTCCACTATTACCCACTTAGCGCTACGAATGTCCAGTTGCATTTTCTACAGACAGAGTGTTTCAAAACTGCTCAATCCAAAGTATGGTTTAACTCTGTTAGCTGAATGCTCAGATCAGAAAGAAGTTTCACAGAATGCTTCTGTGTAGTTTATATTTGAATATATTCCTTTTTCCACTACTACTCTCTTAGCGCTCCAAATGTCCAGTTGCATTTTCTACAGAAAGAGTGTTCAGATCTGCTCTATCATAAGTATGGTTTAACTCTGTTAGCTGAATGCACAGATCAGAAAGAAGTTTCACCGCATGATCCTGTGTAGTTCATATTTGGAGAGATTCCCTTTTTCCACTATTACCCTCTTAGTGCTCCGAATCTCCACTTGCATTTTCTACAGAAAGAGTGTTTCAGAACGGCTCAATCAAAACTAAGGTTCAACTCTTTTAGTTGAACAAACAGAACAGAAAGAAGTTTCACACAATTCTTCTGTGTAGTTTTTATTTGTAGACATTCTTTTTCCCAATATAGGCCTCTTAGCGCTCAGAATGTCCAATTGCAGTTTCTACAGAAAGAGTGTTTCAGAACGGCTCAATCAAAACTAAGGTACAACTCTTTTAGTTGAACAAACAGAACAGAAAGAAGTTTCACACAATTCTTCTGTGTAGTTTTTATTTTTAGACATTCTTTTTCCCAATATAGGCCTCCTAGCGCTCAGAATGTCCAATTGCAGTTTCTACAGAAAGAGTGTTTCAGAACGGCTCAATCAAAAGTAAGGTTCAACTCTGTTAGTTGAATGCACAGAACAGAAAGAAGTTTCATACAATGCTTCTGTGTAGTTTATATTTGAACATATTCTTTTTTCCACTATTACCCACTTAGCGCTACGAATGTCCAGTTGCATTTTCTACAGACAGAGTGTTTCAAAACTGCTCAATCAAAAGTATGGTTTAACTCTGTTAGCTGAATGCTCAGATCAGAAAGAAGTTTCACAGAATGCTTCTGTGTAGTTTATATTTGAATATATTCCTTTTTCCACTACTACGCTCTTAGCGCTCCAAATGTCCAGTTGCATTTTCTACAGAAAGAGTGTTCAGATCTGCTCAATCAAAAGTATGGTTTAACTCTGTTAGGTGAATGCACAGATCAGAAGGAAGTTTCACCGAATGATTCTGTGTAGTTTATATTTGAAGACATTCCTTTTTCCACTATTACCCACTTAGCGCTCTGAATCTCCACTTGCATTTTCAACAAAAAGAGTGTTTCATAACTGCTCAATCAAAAATATGTTTTATCTCTGTTAACTGAATTTACAGATCAGAAATAAGTTTCACAGAATGCATCTGTGTAGTTTTTATTTGAAGATATTCTTTTTCCCAATGTAGGCCTCTTAGCGCTTAGCATGTCCAATTGCAGTTTCTACAGAAAGAGTGTTTCAGAACGGCTCAATCAAAACTAAGGTTCAACTCTTTTAGTTGAACAAACAGAACAGAAAGAAGTTTCACACAATTCCTCTGTGTAGTTTTTATTTGTAGACCTTCTTTTTCCCAATATAGGCCTCCTAGCGCTCAGAATGTCCAATTGCAGTTTCTACAGAAAGAGTGTTTCAGAACGGCTCAATCAAAAGTAAGGTTCAACTCTGTTAGTTGAATGCACAGAACAGAAAGAAGTTTCATACAATGCTTCTGTGTAGTTTATATTTCAACATATTCTTTTTTCCACTATTACCCACTTAGCCCTACGAATGTCCAGTTGCATTTTCCACAGACAGAGTATTTCAAAACTGCTCAATCAAAAGTATGGTTTAACTCTGTTAGCTGAATGCTCAGATCAGAAAGAAGTTTCACAGAATGCTTCTGTGTAGTTTATATTTGAATATATTCCTTTTTCCACTACTACGCTCTTAGCGCTCCAAATGTCCAGTTCCATTTTCTACAGAAAGAGTGTTCAGATCTGCTCAATCAAAAGTATGGTTTAACTCTGTTAGCTGAATGCACAGATCAGAAAGAAGTTTCACCGAATGATTCTGTGTAGTTTATATTTGAAGACATTCCTTTTTCCACTATTACCCACTTAGCGCTCCGAATCTCCACTTGCATTTTCTACAAAAAGAGTGTTTCATAACTGCTCAATCAAAAATATGTTTTATCTCTGTTAACTGAATTTACAGATCAGAAATAAGTTTCACAGAATGCATCTGTGTAGTTTTTATTTGAAGATATTCTTTTTCCCAATGTAGGCCTCTTAGCGCTTAGCATGTCCAATTGCAGTTTCTACAGAAAGAGTGTTTCAGAACGGCTCAATCAAAAGTGAGGTTCAACTCTGTTAGTTGAATGCACAGAACAGAAAGAATTTTCACAGAATGCTACTGTGTAGTTTATATTTAAGTATATTACTTTTTCCACTATTACCATCTTAGCGCTCCGAATCTCCTCTTGCATTTTCTACAAAAAGAGTGTTTCATAACTGCTCAATCAAAAATATGTTTTATCTCTGTTAACTAAATTTACAGATCAGAAATAAGTTTCACAGAATGCATCTGTGTAGTTTTTATTTGAAGATTTTTTTTTCCCAATGTAGGCCTCTTAGCGCTTAACATGTCCAATTGCAGTTTCTACAGAAAGAGTGTTTCAGAACGGCTCAATCAAAAGTAAGGTTCAACTCTGTTAGTTGAATGCACAGAACAGAAAGAATTTTCACAGAATGCTACTGTGTAGTTTATATTTGTATATATTCCTTTTTCCACTATTACCCTCTTAGCGCTCCGAATGTCCACTTGCATTTTCTACAGAAAGAGTGTTCAGAACTGCGCAATCAAAAGTATGGTTTAACTCTGTTAGCTTAATGAACATATCAGAAATAAGTTTCACACAATGCTTCTGTGTAGTTTTTATTTGAAGATATTATTTTTCCCAATAGAGGCCTCTTAGCGCTCAGAATGTCCAATTTCAGTTTCTACAGAAAGAGTGTTTCAGAAAGGCTCAATCAAAAGTAAGGTTCAACTCTGTTAGTTGAATGCACAGAACAGAAAGAAGTTTCATACAATGCTTCTGTGTAGTTTATATTTGAACATATTCTTTTTTCCACTATTACCCACTTAGCGCTACGAATGTCCAGTTGCATTTTCTACAGACAGAGTGTTTCAAAACTGCTCAATCCAAAGTATGGTTTAACTCTGTTAGCTGAATGCTCAGATCAGAAAGAAGTTTCACAGAATGCTTCTGTGTAGTTTATATTTGAATATATTCCTTTTTCCACTACTACTCTCTTAGCGCTCCAAATGTCCAGTTGCATTTTCTACAGAAAGAGTGTTCAGATCTGCTCAATCAAAAGTATGGTTTAACTCTGTTAGGTGAATGCACAGATCAGAAGGAAGTTTCACCGAATGATTCTGTGTAGTTTATATTTGAAGACATACCTTTTTCCACTCTTACCCTCTTAGCGCTCCGAATCTCCACTTGCATTTTCTACAAAAAGAGTGTTTCATAACTGCTCAATCAAAAATATGTTTTATCTCTGTTAACTGAATTTACAGATCAGAAATACGTTTCACAGAATGCATCTGTGTAGTTTTTATTTGAAGATATTCTTTTTCCCAATGTAGGCCTCTTAGCGCTTAGCATGTCCAATTGCAGTTTCTACAGAAAGAGTGTTTCAGAAAGGCTCAATCAAAAGTAAGGTTCAACTCTGTTAGTTGAATGCACAGAACAGAAAGAATTTTCACAGAATGCTACTGTGTAGTTTATATTTAAATATATTCCTTTTTCCACTATTACCCTCTTAGCGGTCCGAATGTCCACTTGCATTTTCTACAGAAAGAGTGTTCAGAACTGCGCAATCAAAAGTATGGTTTAACTCTGTTAGCTTAATGAACATATCAGAAATAAGTTTCACACAATGCTTCTGTGTAGTTTTTATTTGAAGATATTATTTTTCCCAATAGAGGCCTCTTAGCGCTCAGAATGTCCAATTGCAGTTTCTACAGAAAGAGTGTTTCAGAAAGGCTCAATCAAATGTAAGGTTCAACTCTGTTAGTTGAATGCACAGAACAGAAAGAAGTTTCATACAATGCTTCTGTGTGGTTTATATTTGAACATATTCTTTTTTCCACTATTACCCACTTAGCGCTACGAATGTCCAGTTGCATTTTCTACAGACAGAGTGTTTCAAAACTGCTCAATCAAAAGTATGGTTTAACTCTGTTAGCTGAATGCTCAGATCAGAAAGAAGTTTCACAGAATGCTTCTGTGTAGTTTATATTTGAATATATTCCTTTTTCCACTACTACGCTCTTAGCGCTCCAAATGTCCAGTTCCATTTTCTACAGAAAGAGTGTTCAGATCTGCTCAATCAAAAGTATGGTTTAACTCTGTTAGCTGAATGCACAGATCAGAAAGAAGTTTCACCGAATGATTCTGTGTAGTTTATATTTGAAGACATTCCTTTTTCCACAATTACCCACTTAGCGCTCCGAATCTCCACTTGCATTTTCTACAAAAAGAGTGTTTCATAACTGCTCAATCAAAAATATGTTTTATCTCTGTTAACTGAATTTACAGATCAGAAATAAGTTTCACAGAATGCATCTGTGTAGTTTTTATTTGAAGATATTCTTTTTCCCAATGTAGGCCTCTTAGCGCTTAGCATGTCCAATTGCAGTTTCTACAGAAAGAGTGTTTCAGAACGGCTCAATCAAAAGTAAGGTTCAACTCTGTTAGTTGAATGCACAGAACAGAAAGAATTTTCACAGAATGCTACTGTGTAGTTTATATTTAAGTATATTCCTTTTTCCACTATTACCATCTTAGCGCTCCGAATCTCCTCTTGCATTTTCTACAAAAAGAGTGTTTCATAACTGCTCAATCAAAAATATGTTTTATCTCTGTTAACTGAATTTACAGATCAGAAATAAGTTTCACAGAATGCATCTGTGTAGTTTTTATTTGAAGATATTTTTTTCCCAATGTAGGCCTCTTAGCGCTTAACATGTCCAATTGCAGTTTCTACAGAAAGAGTGTTTCAGAACGGCTCAATCAAAAGTAAGGTTCAACTCTGTTAGTTGAATGCACAGAACAGAAAGAATTTTCACAGAATGCTACTGTGTAGTTTATATTTGTATATATTCCTTTTTCCACTATTACCCTCTTAGCGCTCCGAATGTCCACTTGCATTTTCTACAGAAAGAGTGTTCAGAACTGCGCAATCAAAAGTATGGTTTAACTCTGTTAGCTTAATGAACATATCAGAAATAAGTTTCACACAATGCTTCTGTGTAGTTTTTATTTGAAGATATTATTTTTCCCAATAGAGGCCTCTTAGCGCTCAGAATGTCCAATTGCAGTTTCTACAGAAAGAGTGTTTCAGAAAGGCTCAATCAAAAGTAAGGTTAAACTCTGTTAGTTGAATGCACAGAACAGAAAGAAGTTTCATACAATGCTTCTGTGTAGTTTATATTTGAACATATTCTTTTTTCCACTATTACCCACTTAGCGCTACGAATGTCCAGTTGCATTTTCTACAGACAGAGTGTTTCAAAACTGCTCAATCCAAAGTATGGTTTAACTCTGTTAGCTGAATGCTCAGATCAGAAAGAAGTTTCACAGAATGCTTCTGTGTAGTTTATATTTGAATATATTCCTTTTTCCACTACTACTCTCTTAGCGCTCCAAATGTCCAGTTGCATTTTCTACAGAAAGAGTGTTCAGATCTGCTCTATCATAAGTATGGTTTAACTCTGTTAGCTGAATGCACAGATCAGAAAGAAGTTTCACCGCATGATCCTGTGTAGTTCATATTTGGAGAGATTCCCTTTTTCCACTATTACCCTCTTAGCGCTCCGAATCTCCACTTGCATTTTCTACAGAAAGAGTGTTTCAGAACGGCTCAATCAAAACTAAGGTTCAACTCTTTTAGTTGAACAAACAGAACAGAAAGAAGTTTCACACAATTCTTCTGTGTAGTTTTTATTTGTAGACATTCTTTTTCCCAATATAGGCCTCTTAGCGCTCAGAATGTCCAATTGCAGTTTCTACAGAAAGAGTGTTTCAGAACGGCTCAATCAAAACTAAGGTACAACTCTTTTAGTTGAACAAACAGAACAGAAAGAAGTTTCACACAATTCTTCTGTGTAGTTTTTATATTTAGACATTCTTTTTCCCAATATAGGCCTACTAGCGCTCAGAATGTCCAATTGCAGTTTCTACAGAAAGAGTGTTTCAGAACGGCTCAATCAAAAGTAAGGTTCAACTCTGTTAGTTGAATGCACAGAACAGAAAGAAGTTTCATACAATGCTTCTGTGTAGTTTATATTTGAACATATTCTTTTTTCCACTATTACCCACTTAGCGCTACGAATGTCCAGTTGCATTTTCTACAGACAGAGTGTTTCAAAACTGCTCAATCAAAAGTATGGTTTAACTCTGTTAGCTGAATGCTCAGATCAGAAAGAAGTTTCACAGAATGCTTCTGTGTAGTTTATATTTGAATATATTCCTTTTTCCACTACTACGCTCTTAGCGCTCCAAATGTCCAGTTGCATTTTCTACAGAAAGAGTGTTCAGATCTGCTCAATCAAAAGTATGGTTTAACTCTGTTAGGTGAATGCACAGATCAGAAGGAAGTTTCACCGAATGATTCTGTGTAGTTTATATTTGAAGACATTCCTTTTTCCACTATTACCCACTTAGCGCTTTGAATCTCCACTTGCATTTTCAACAAAAAGAGTGTTTCATAACTGCTCAATCAAAAATATGTTTTATCTCTGTTAACTGAATTTACAGATCAGAAATAAGTTTCACAGAATGCATCTGTGTAGTTTATATTTGAAGATATTCTTTTTCCCAATGTAGGCCTCTTAGCGCTTAGCATGTCCAATTGCAGTTTCTACAGAAAGAGTGTTTCAGAACGGCTCAATCAAAACTAAGGTTCAACTCTTTTAGTTGAACAAACAGAACAGAAAGAAGTTTCACACAATTCTTCTGTGTAGTTTTTATTTGTAGACCTTCTTTTTCCCAATATAGGCCTCCTAGCGCTCAGAATGTCCAATTGCAGTTTCTACAGAAAGAGTGTTTCAGAACGGCTCAATCAAAAGTAAGGTTCAACTCTGTTAGTTGAATGCACAGAACAGAAAGAAGTTTCATACAATGCTTCTGTGTAGTTTATATTTCAACATATTCTTTTTTCCACTATTACCCACTTAGCGCTACGAATGTCCAGTTGCATTTTCCACAGACAGAGTATTTCAAAACTGCTCAATCAAAAGTATGGTTTAACTCTGTTAGCTGAATGCTCAGATCAGAAAGAAGTTTCACAGAATGCTTCTGTGTAGTTTATATTTGAATATATTCCTTTTTCCACTACTACGCTCTTAGCGCTTCAAATGTCCAGTTGCATTTTCTACAGAAAGAATGTTCAGATCTACTCAATCAAAAGTATGTTTTAACTCTGTTAGGTGAATGCACAGATCAGAAGGAAGTTTCACCGAATGATTCTGTGTAGTTTATATTTGAAGACATTCCTTTTTCCACTATTACCCTCTTAGCGCTCCGAATCTCCACTTGCATTTTCTACAAAAAGAGTGTTTCATAACTGCTCAATCAAAAATATGTTTTATCTCTGTTAACTGAATTTACAGATCAGAAATAAGTTTCACAGAATGCATCTGTGTAGTTTTTATTTGAAGATATTCTTTTTCCCAATGTAGGCCTCGTAGCGCTTAGCATGTCCAATTGCAGTTTGTACAGAAAGAGTGTTTCAGAACGGCTCAATCAAAAGTAAGGTTCAACTCTGTTAGTTGAATGCACAGAACAGAAAGAATTTTCACAGAATCCTACTGTGTAGTTTATATTTAAATATATTCCTTTTTCCAATATTACCCTATTAGCGCTCCGAATGTCCACTTGCATTTTCTACAGAAAGAGTGTTCAGAACTGCGCAATCAAAACTATGGTTTAACTCTGTTAGCTTAATGAACATATCAGAAATAAGTTTCACACAATTCTTCTGTGTAGTTTTTATTTGAAGATATTATTTTTCCCAATAGAGGCCTCTTAGCGCTCAGAATGTCCAATTGCCGTTTCTACAGAAAGAGTGTTTCAGAAAGGCTCAATCAAAAGTAAGTTTCAACTCTGTTAGTTGAATGCACAGAACAGAAAGAAGTTTCATACAAGGCTTCTGTGTAGTTTATATTTGAACATATTCTTTTTTCCACTATTACCCACTTAGCGCTACGAATTTCCAGTTGCATTTTCTACAGACAGAGTGTTTCAAAACTGCTCAATCAAAAGTATGGTTTAACTCTGTTAGCTGAATGCTCAGATCAGAAAGAAGTTTCACAGAATGCTTCTGTGTAGTTTATATATGAATATATTCCTTTTTCCACTACTACTCTCTTAGCGCTCCAAATGTCCAGTTGCATTTTCTACAGAAAGAGTGTTCAGATCTGCTCAATCAAAAGTATGGTTTAACTCTGTTAGCTGAATGCACAGATCAGAAAGAAGTTTCACAGAATGATTCTGTGTAGTTTATATTTGGAGACATTCCTTTTTCCACTATTACCCTCTTAGCGCTCCGAATCTCCACTTGCATTTACTACAGAAAGAGTGTTTCAGAACGGGTCAATCAAAACTAAGGTTCAAATCTTTTAGTTGAACAAACAGAACAGAAAGAAGTTTCACACAATTCTTCTGTGTAGTTTTTATTTGTAGACATTCTTTTTACCAATATAGGCCTCCTAGCGCTCAGAATGTCCAATTGCAGTTTCTACAGAAAGAGTGTTTCAGAACGGCTCAATCAAAAGTAAGGTTCAACTCTGTTAGTTGAATGCACAGAACAGAAAGAAGTTTCATACAATGCTTCTGTGTAGTTTATATTTGAACATATTCTTTTTTCCACTATTACCCACTTAGCGCTACGAATGTCCAGTTGCGTTTTCTACAGACAGAGTGTTTCAAAACTGCTCAATCAAAAGTATGGTTTAACTCTGTTAGCTGAATGCTCAGATCAGAAAGAAGTTTCACAGAATGCTTCTGTGTAGTTTATATTTGAATATATTCCTTTTTCCACTACTACGCTATTAGCGCTCCAAATGTCCAGTTGCATTTTCTACAGAAAGAGTGTTCAGATCTGCTCAATCAAAAGTATGGTTTAACTCTGTTAGGTGAATGCACAGATCAGAAGGAAGTTTCACCGAATGATTCTGTGTAGTTTATATTTGAAGACATACCTTTTTCCACTATTACCCTCTTAGCGCTCCGAATCTCCACTTGCATTTTCTACAAAAAGAGTGTTTCATAACTGCTCAATCAAAAATATGTTTTATCTCTGTTAACTGAATTTACAGATCAGAAATCAGTTTCACAGAATGCATCTGTGTAGTTTTTATTTGAAGATATTCTTTTTCCCAATGTAGGCCTCTTAGCGCTTAGCATGTCCAATTGCAGTTTCTACAGAAAGAGTGTTTCAGAAAGGCTCAATCAAAAGTAAGGTTCAACTCTGTTAGTTGAATGCACAGAACAGAAAGAATTTTCACAGAATGCTACTGTGTAGTTTATATTTAAATATATTCCTTTTTCCACTATTACCCTCTTAGCGGTCAGAATGTCCACTTGCATTTTCTACAGAAAGAGTGTTCAGAACTGCGCAATCAAAAGTATGGTTTAACTCTGTTAGCTTAATGAACATATCAGAAATAAGTTTCACACAATGCTTCTGTGTAGTTTTTATTTGAAGATATTATTTTTCCCAATAGAGGCCTCTTAGCGCTCAGAATGTCCAATTGCAGTTTCTACAGAAAGAGTGTTTCAGAAAGGCTCAATCAAAAGTAAGGTTCAACTCTGTTAGTTGAATGCACAGAACAGAAAGAAGTTTCATACAATGCTTCTGTGTAGTTTATATTTGAACATATTCTTTTTTCCACTATTACCCACTTAGCGCTACGAATGTCCAGTTGCATTTTCTACAGACAGAGTGTTTCAAAACTGCTCAATCAAAAGTATGGTTTAACTCTGTTAGCTGAATGCTCAGATCAGAAAGAAGTTTCACAGAATGCTTCTGTGTAGTTTATATTTGAATATATTCCTTTTTCCACTACTACGCTCTTAGCGCTCCAAATGTCCAGTTCCATTTTCTAGAGAAAGAGTGTTCAGATCTGCTCAATCAAAAGTATGGTTTAACTCTGTTAGCTGAATGCACAGATCAGAAAGAAGTTTCACCGAATGATTCTGTGTAGTTTATATTTGAAGACATTCCTTTTTCCACTATTACCCACTTAGCGCTCCGAATCTCCACTTGCATTTTCTACAAAAAGAGTGTTTCATAACTGCTCAATCAAAAATATGTTTTATCTCTGTTAACTGAATTTACAGGTCAGAAATAAGTTTCACAGAATGCATCTGTGTAGTTTTTATTTGAAGATATTCTTTTTCCCAATGTAGGCCTCTTAGCGCTTAGCATGTCCAATTGCAGTTTCTACAGAAAGAGTGTTTCAGAACGGCTCAATCAAAAGTAAGGTTCAACTCTGTTAGTTGAATGCACAGAACAGAAAGAATTTTCACAGAATGCTACTGTGTAGTTTATATTTAAGTATATTCCTTTTTCCACTATTACCATCTTAGTCCTCCGAATCTCCTCTTGCATTTTCTACAAAAAGAGTGTTTCATAACTGCTCAATCAAAAATATGTTTTATCTCTGTTAACTGAATTTACAGATCAGAAATAAGTTTCACAGAATGCATCTGTGTAGTTTTTATTTGAAGATATTTTTTTCCCAATGTAGGCCTCTTAGCGCTTAACATGTCCAATTGCAGTTTCTACAGAAAGAGTGTTTCAGAACGGCTCAATCAAAAGTAAGGTTCAACCCTGTTAGTTGAATGCACAGAACAGAAAGAATTTTCACAGAATGCTACTGTGTAGTTTATATTTGTATATATTCCTTTTTCCACTATTACCCTCTTAGCGCTCAGAATGTCCACTTGCATTTTCTACAGAAAGAGTGTTCAGAACTGCGCAATCAAAAGTATGGTTTAACTCTGTTAGCTTAATGAACATATCAGAAATAAGTTTCACACAGTGCTTCTGTGTAGTTTTTATTTGAAGATATTATTTTTCCCAATAGAGGCCTCTTAGCGCTCAGAATGTCCAATTGCAGTTTCTACAGAAAGAGTGTTTCAGAAAGGCTCAATCAAAAGTAAGGTTCAACTCTGTTAGTTGAATGCACAGAACAGAAAGAAGTTTCATACAATGCTTCTGTGTAGTTTATATTTGAACATATTCTTTTTTCCACTATTACCCACTTAGCGCTACGAATGTCCAGTTGCATTTTCTACAGACAGCGTGTTTCAAAACTGCTCAATCCAAAGTATGGTTTAACTCTGTTAGCTGAATGCTCAGATCAGAAAGAAGTTTCACAGAATGCTTCTGTGTAGTTTATATTTGAATATATTCCTTTTTCCACTACTACTCTCTTAGCGCTCCAAATGTCCAGTTGCATTTTCTACAGAAAGAGTGTTCAGATCTGCTCTATCATAAGTATGGTTTAACTCTGTTAGCTGAATGCACAGATCAGAAAGAAGTTTCACCGAATGATCCTGTGTAGTTTATATTTGGAGACATTCCCTTTTTCCACTATTACCCTCTTAGCGCTCCGAATCTCCACTTGCATTTTCTACAGAAAGAGTGTTTCAGAACGGCTCAATCAAAACTAAGGTTCAACTCTTTTAGTTGAACAAACAGAACAGAAAGAAGTTTCACACAATTCTTCTGTGTAGTTTTTATTTGTAGACATTCTTTTTCCCAATATAGGCCTCTTAGCACTCAGAATGTCCAATTGCAGTTTCTACAGAAAGAGTGTTTCAGAACGGCTCAATCAAAAGTAAGGTTCAACTCTGTTAGTTGAATGCACAGAACAGAAAGAAGTTTCATACAATGCTTCTGTGTAGTTTATATTTGAACATATTCTTTTTTCCACTATTACCCACTTAGCGCTACGAATGTCCAGTTGCATTTTATAGAGAGTGTTTCAAAACTGCTCAATCAAAAGTATGGTTTAACTCTGTTAGCTGAATGCTCAGGTCAGAAAGAAGTTTCACAGAATGCTTCTGTGTAGTTTATATTTGAATATATTCCTTTTTCCACTACTACTATCTTAGCGCTCCAAATGTCCAGTTGCATTTTCTACAGAAAGAGTGTTCAGATCTGCTCAATCAAAAGTATGGTTTACCTCTGTTAGCTGAATGCACAGATCAGAAAGAAGTTTCACAGAATGATTCTGTGTAGTTTATATTTGGAGACATTCCTTTTTCCACTATTACCCTCTTAGCGCTCCGAATCTCCACTTGCATTTTCTACAGAAAGAGTGTTTCAGAACGGCTCAATCAAAACTAAGGTTCAACTCTTTTAGTTGAACAAACAGAACAGAAAGAAGTTTCACACAATTCTTCTGTGTAGTTTTTATTTGTAGACATTCTTTTTCCCAATATAGGCCTCTTAGCGCTCAGAATGTCCAATTGCAGTTTCTACGGAAAGAGTGTTTCAGAACGGCTCAATCAAAAGTAAGGTTCAACTCTGTTAGTTGAATGCACAGAACAGAAAGAAGTTTCATACAATGCTTCTGTGTAGTTTATATTTGAACATATTCTTTTTTCCACTATTACCCACTTAGCGCTACGAATGTCCAGTTGCATTTTCTACAGACAGAGTGTTTCAAAACTGCTCAATCAAAAGTATGGTTTAACTCTGTTAGCTGAATGCTCAGATCAGAAAGAAGTTTCACAGAATGCTTCTGTGTAGTTTATATTTGAATATATTCCTTTTTCCACTACTACTCTCTTAGCGCTCCAAATGTCCAGTTGCATTTTCTACAGAAAGAGTGTTCAGATCTGCTCAATCAAAAGTATGGTTTAACTCTGTTAGCTGAATGCACAGATCAGAAAGAAGTTTCACAGAATGATTCTGTGTAGTTTATATTTGGAGACATTCCTTTTTCCACTATTACCCTCTTAGCGCTCCGAATCTCCACTTGCATTTTCTACAGAAAGAGTGTTTCAGAACGGCTCAATCAAAACTAAGGTTCAACTCTTTTAGTTGAACAAACAGAACAGAAAGAAGTTTCACACAATTCTTCTGTGTAGTTTTTATTTGTAGACATTCTTTTTCCCAATATAGGCCTCTTAGCGCTCAGAATGTCCAATTGCAGTTTCTACAGAAAGAGTGTTTCAGAACGGCTCAATCAAAAGTAAGGTTCAACTCTGTTAGTTGAATGCACAGAACAGAAAGAAGTTTCATACAATGCTTCTGTGTAGTTTATATTTGAACATATTCTTTTTTCCACTATTACCCACTTAGCGCTACGAATGTCCAGTTGCATTTTCTACAGACAGAGTGTTTCAAAACTGCTCAATCAAAAGTATGGTTTAACTCTGTTAGCTGAATGCTCAGATCAGAAAGAAGTTTCACAGAATGCTTCTGTGTAGTTTATATTTGAATATATTCCTTTTTCCACTACTACGCTCTTAGCGCTCCAAATGTCCAGTTGCATTTTCTACAGAAAGAGTGTTCAGATCTGCTCAATCAAAAGTATGGTTTAACTCTGTTAGGTGAATGCACAGATCAGAAGGAAGTTTCACCGAATGATTCTGTGTAGTTTATATTTGAAGACATTCCTTTTTCCACTATTACCCACTTAGCGCTCCGAATCTCCACTTGCATTTTCTACAAGAAGTGTGTTTCATAACTGCTCAATCAAAAATATGTTTTATCTCTGTTAACTGAATTTACAGATCAGAAATAAGTTTCACAGAATGCATCTGTGTAGTTTTTATTTGAAGATATTCTTTTTCCCAATGTAGGCCTCTTAGCGATTAGCATGTCCAATTGCAGTTTCTACAGAAAGAGTGTTTCAGAACGGCTCAATCAAAAGTAAGGTTCAACTCTGTTAGTTGAATGCACAGAACAGAAAGAATTTTCACAGAATGCTACTGTGTAGTTTATATTTAAATATATTCCTTTTTCCACTATTACCCTCTTAGCGCTCCGAATGTCCACTTGCATTTTCTACAGAAAGAGTGTTCAGAACTGCGCAATCAAAAGTATGGTTTAACTCTGTTAGCTTAATGAACATATCAGAAATAAGTTTCACACAATGCTTCTGTGTAGTTTTTATTTGAAGATATTATTTTTCCCAATAGAGGCCTCTTAGCGCTCAGAATGTCCAATTGCTGTTTCTACAGAAAGAGTGTTTCAGAAAGGCTCAATCAAAAGTAAGGTTCAACTCTGTTAGTTGAATGCACAGAACAGAAAGAAGTTTCATACAATGCTTCTGTGTAGTTTATATTTGAACATATTCTTTTTTCCACTATTACCCACTTAGCGCTACGAATGTCCAGTTGCATTTTCTACAGACAGAGTGTTTCAAAACTGCTCAATCAAAAGTATGGTTTAACTCTGTTAGCTGAATGCTCAGATCAGAAAGAAGTTTCACAGAATGCTTCTGTGTAGTTTATATATGAATATATTCCTTTTTCCACTACTACTCTCTTAGCGCTCCAAATGTCCAGTTGCATTTTCTACAGAAAGAGTGTTCAGATCTGCTCAATCAAAAGTATGGTTTAACTCTGTTAGCTGAATGCACAGATCAGAAAGAAGTTTCACAGAATGATTCTGTGTAGTTTATATTTGGAGACATTCCTTTTTCCACTATTACCCTCTTAGCGCTCCGAATCTCCACTTGCATTTACTACAGAAAGAGTGTTTCAGAACGGGTCAATCAAAACTAAGGTTCAAATCTTTTAGTTGAACAAACAGAACAGAAAGAAGTTTCACACAATTCTTCTGTGTAGTTTTTATTTGTAGACATTCTTTTTACCAATATAGGCCTCCTAGCGCTCAGAATGTCCAATTGCAGTTTCTACAGAAAGAGTGTTTCAGAACGGCTCAATCAAAAGTAAGGTTCAACTCTGTTAGTTGAATGCACAGAACAGAAAGAAGTTTCATACAATGCTTCTGTGTAGTTTATATTTGAACATATTCTTTTTTCCACTATTACCCACTTAGCGCTACGAATGTCCAGTTGCGTTTTCTACAGACAGAGTGTTTCAAAACTGCTCAATCAAAAGTATGGTTTAACTCTGTTAGCTGAATGCTCAGATCAGAAAGAAGTTTCACAGAATGCTTCTGTGTAGTTTATATTTGAATATATTCCTTTTTCCACTACTACGCTCTTATCGCTCCAAATGTCCAGTTGCATTTTCTACAGAAAGAGTGTTCAGATCTGCTCAATCAAAAGTATGGTTTAACTCTGTTAGGTGAATGCACAGATCAGAAGGAAGTTTCACCGAATGATTCTGTGTAGTTTATATTTGAAGACATACCTTTTTCCACTATTACCCTCTTAGCGCTCCGAATCTCCACTTGCATTTTCTACAAAAAGAGTGTTTCATAACTGCTCAATCAAAAATATGTTTTATCTCTGTTAACTGAATTTACAGATCAGAAATCAGTTTCACAGAATGCATCTGTGTAGTTTTTATTTGAAGATATTCTTTTTCCCAATGTAGGCCTCTTAGCGCTTAGCATGTCCAATTGCAGTTTCTACAGAAAGAGTGTTTCAGAAAGGCTCAATCAAAAGTAAGGTTCAACTCTGTTAGTTGAATGCACAGAACAGAAAGAATTTTCACAGAATGCTACTGTGTAGTTTATATTTAAATATATTCCTTTTTCCACTATTACCCTCTTAGCGGTCAGAATGTCCACTTGCATTTTCTACAGAAAGAGTGTTCAGAACTGCGCAATCAAAAGTATGGTTTAACTCTGTTAGCTTAATGAACATATCAGAAATAAGTTTCACACAATGCTTCTGTGTAGTTTTTATTTGAAGATATTATTTTTCCCAATAGAGGCCTCTTAGCGCTCAGAATGTCCAATTGCAGTTTCTACAGAAAGAGTGTTTCAGAAAGGCTCAATCAAAAGTAAGGTTCAACTCTGTTAGTTGAATGCACAGAACAGAAAGAAGTTTCATACAATGCTTCTGTGTAGTTTATATTTGAACATATTCTTTTTTCCACTATTACCCACTTAGCGCTACGAATGTCCAGTTGCATTTTCTACAGACAGAGTGTTTCAAAACTGCTCAATCAAAAGTATGGTTTAACTCTGTTAGCTGAATGCTCAGATCAGAAAGAAGTTTCACAGAATGCTTCTGTGTAGTTTATATTTGAATATATTCCTTTTTCCACTACTACGCTCTTAGCGCTCCAAATGTCCAGTTCCATTTTCTAGAGAAAGAGTGTTCAGATCTGCTCAATCAAAAGTATGGTTTAACTCTGTTAGCTGAATGCACAGATCAGAAAGAAGTTTCACCGAATGATTCTGTGTAGTTTATATTTGAAGACATTCCTTTTTCCACTATTACCCACTTAGCGCTCCGAATCTCCACTTGCATTTTCTACAAAAAGAGTGTTTCATAACTGCTCAATCAAAAATATGTTTTATCTCTGTTAACTGAATTTACAGATCAGAAATAAGTTTCACAGAATGCATCTGTGTAGTTTTTATTTGAAGATATTCTTTTTCCCAATGTAGGCCTCTTAGCGCTTAGCATGTCCAATTGCAGTTTCTACAGAAAGAGTGTTTCAGAACGGCTCAATCAAAAGTAAGGTTCAACTCTGTTAGTTGAATGCACAGAACAGAAAGAATTTTCACAGAATGCTACTGTGTAGTTTATATTTAAGTATATTCCTTTTTCCACTATTACCATCTTAGTCCTCCGAATCTCCTCTTGCATTTTCTACAAAAAGAGTGTTTCATAACTGCTCAATCAAAAATATGTTTTATCTCTGTTAACTGAATTTACAGATCAGAAATAAGTTTCACAGAATGCATCTGTGTAGTTTTTATTTGAATATATTTTTTTCCCAATGTAGGCCTCTTAGCGCTTAACATGTCCAATTGCAGTTTCTACAGAAAGAGTGTTTCAGAACGGCTCAATCAAAAGTAAGGTTCAACCCTGTTAGTTGAATTCACAGAACAGAAAGAATTTTCACAGAATGCTACTGTGTAGTTTATATTTGTATATATTCCTTTTTCCACTATTACCCTCTTAGCGCTCAGAATGTCCACTTGCATTTTCTACAGAAAGAGTGTTCAGAACTGCGCAATCAAAAGTATGGTTTAACTCTGTTAGCTTAATGAACATATCAGAAATAAGTTTCACACAATGCTTCTGTGTAGTTTTTATTTGAAGATATTATTTTTCCCAATAGAGGCCTCTTAGCGCTCAGAATGTCCAATTGCAGTTTCTACAGAAAGAGTGTTTCAGAAAGGCTCAATCAAAAGTAAGGTTCAACTCTGTTAGTTGAATGCACAGAACAGAAAGAAGTTTCATACAATGCTTCTGTGTAGTTTATATTTGAACATATTCTTTTTTCCACTATTACCCACTTAGCGCTACGAATGTCCAGTTGCATTTTCTACAGACAGCGTGTTTCAAAACTGCTCAATCCAAAGTATGGTTTAACTCTGTTAGCTGAATACTCAGATCAGAAAGAAGTTTCACAGAATGCTTCTGTGTAGTTTATATTTGAATATATTCCTTTTTCCACTACTACTCTCTTAGCGCTCCAAATGTCCAGTTGCATTTTCTACAGAAAGAGTGTTCAGATCTGCTCTATCATAAGTATGGTTTAACTCTGTTAGCTGAATGCACAGATCAGAAAGAAGTTTCACCGAATGATCCTGTGTAGTTTATATTTGGAGACATTCCCTTTTTCCACTATTACCCTCTTAGCGCTCCGAATCTCCACTTGCATTTTCTACAGAAAGAGTGTTTCAGAACGGCTCAATCAAAACTAAGGTTCAACTCTTTTAGTTGAACAAACAGAACAGAAAGAAGTTTCACACAATTCTTCTGTGTAGTTTTTATTTGTAGACATTCTTTTTCCCAATATAGGCCTCTTAGCACTCAGAATGTCCAATTGCAGTTTCTACAGAAAGAGTGTTTCAGAACGGCTCAATCAAAAGTAAGGTTCAACTCTGTTAGTTGAATGCACAGAACAGAAAGAAGTTTCATACAATGCTTCTGTGTAGTTTATATTTGAACATATTCTTTTTTCCACTATTACCCACTTAGCGCTACGAATGTCCAGTTGCATTTTATAGAGAGTGTTTCAAAACTGCTCAATCAAAAGTATGGTTTAACTCTGTTAGCTGAATGCTCAGGTCAGAAAGAAGTTTCACAGAATGCTTCTGTGTAGTTTATATTTGAATATATTCCTTTTTCCACTACTACTATCTTAGCGCTCCAAATGTCCAGTTGCATTTTCTACAGAAAGAGTGTTCAGATCTGCTCAATCAAAAGTATGGTTTACCTCTGTTAGCTGAATGCACAGATCAGAAAGAAGTTTCACAGAATGATTCTGTGTAGTTTATATTTGGAGACATTCCTTTTTCCACTATTACCCTCTTAGCGCTCCGAATCTCCACTTGCATTTTCTACAGAAAGAGTGTTTCAGAACAGCTCAATCAAAACTAAGGTTCAACTCTTTTAGTTGAACAAACAGAACAGAAAGAAGTTTCACACAATTCTTCTGTGTAGTTTTTATTTGTAGACATTCTTTTTCCCAATATAGGCCTCTTAGCGCTCAGAATGTCCAATTGCAGTTTCTACGGAAAGAGTGTTTCAGAACGGCTCAATCAAAAGTAAGGTTCAACTCTGTTAGTTGAATGCACAGAACAGAAAGAAGTTTCATACAATGCTTCTGTGTAGTTTATATTTGAACATATTCTTTTTTCCACTATTACCCACTTAGCGCTACGAATGTCCAGTTGCATTTTCTACAGACAGAGTGTTTCAAAACTGCTCAATCAAAAGTATGGTTTAACTCTGTTAGCTGAATGCTCAGATCAGAAAGAAGTTTCACAGAATGCTTCTGTGTAGTTTATATTTGAATATATTCCTTTTTCCACTACTACTCTCTTAGCGCTCCAAATGTCCAGTTGCATTTTCTACAGAAAGAGTGTTCAGATCTGCTCAATCAAAAGTATGGTTTAACTCTGTTAGCTGAATGCACAGATCAGAAAGAAGTTTCACAGAATGATTCTGTGTAGTTTATATTTGGAGACATTCCTTTTTCCACTATTACCCTCTTAGCGCTCCGAATCTCCACTTGCATTTTCTACAGAAAGAGTGTTTCAGAACGGCTCAATCAAAACTAAGGTTCAACTCTTTTAGTTGAACAAACAGAACAGAAAGAAGTTTCACACAATTCTTCTGTGTAGTTTTTATTTGTAGACATTCTTTTTCCCAATATAGGCCTCTTAGCGCTCAGAATGTCCAATTGCAGTTTCTACAGAAAGAGTGTTTCAGAACGGCTCAATCAAAAGTAAGGTTCAACTCTGTTAGTTGAATGCACAGAACAGAAAGAAGTTTCATACAATGCTTCTGTGTAGTTTATATTTGAACATATTCTTTTTTCCACTATTACCCACTTAGCGCTACGAATGTCCAGTTGCATTTTCTACAGACAGAGTGTTTCAAAACTGCTCAATCAAAAGTATGGTTTAACTCTGTTAGCTGAATGCTCAGATCAGAAAGAAGTTTCACAGAATGCTTCTGTGTAGTTTATATTTGAATATATTCCTTTTTCCACTACTACGCTCTTAGCGCTCCAAATGTCCAGTTGCATTTTCTACAGAAAGAGTGTTCAGATCTGCTCAATCAAAAGTATGGTTTAACTCTGTTAGGTGAATGCACAGATCAGAAGGAAGTTTCACCGAATGATTCTGTGTAGTTTATATTTGAAGACATTCCTTTTTCCACTATTACCCACTTAGCGCTCCGAATCTCCACTTGCATTTTCCACAAGAAGAGTGTTTCATAACTGCTCAATCAAAAATATGTTTTATCTCTGTTAACTGAATTTACAGATCAGAAATAAGTTTCACAGAATGCATCTGTGTAGTTTTTATTTGAAGATATTCTTTTTCCCAATGTAGGCCTCTTAGCGATTAGCATGTCCAATTGCAGTTTCTACAGAAAGAGTGTTTCAGAACGGCTCAATCAAAAGTAAGGTTCAACTCTGTTAGTTGAATGCACAGAAGAGAAAGAATTTTCACAGAATGCTACTGTGTAGTTTATATTTAAATATATTCCTTTTTCCACTATTACCCTCTTAGCGCTCCGAATGTCCACTTGCATTTTCTACAGAAAGAGTGTTCAGAACTGCGCAATCAAAAGTATGGTTTAACTCTGTTAGCTTAATGAACATATCAGAAATAAGTTTCACACAATGCTTCTGTGTAGTTTTTATTTGAAGATATTATTTTTCCCAATAGAGGCCTCTTAGCGCTCAGAATGTCCAATTGCTGTTTCTACAGAAAGAGTGTTTCAGAAAGGCTCAATCAAAAGTAAGGTTCAACTCTGTTAGTTGAATGCACAGAACAGAAAGAAGTTTCATACAATGCTTCTGTGTAGTTTATATTTGAACATATTCTTTTTTCCACTATTACCCACTTAGCGCTACGAATGTCCAGTTGCATTTTCTACAGACAGAGTGTTTCAAAACTGCTCAATCAAAAGTATGGTTTAACTCTGTTAGCTGAATGCTCAGATCAGAAAGAAGTTTCACAGAATGCTTCTGTGTAGTTTATATTTGAATATATTCCTTTTTCCACTACTACTATCTTAGCGCTCCAAATGTCCAGTTGCATTTTCTACAGAAAGAGTGTTCAGATCTGCTCAATCAAAAGTATGGTTTACCTCTGTTAGCTGAATGCACAGATCAGAAAGAAGTTTCACAGAATGATTCTGTGTAGTTTATATTTGGAGACATTCCTTTTTCCACTATTACCCTCTTAGCGCTCCGAATCTCCACTTGCATTTTCTACAGAAAGAGTGTTTCAGAACGGCTCAATCAAAACTAAGGTTCAACTCTTTTAGTTGAACAAACAGAACAGAAAGAAGTTTCACACAATTCTTCTGTGTAGTTTTTATTTGTAGACATACCTTTTACCAATATAGGCCTCCTAGCGCTCAGAATGTCCAATTGCAGTTTCTACAGAAAGAGTGTTTCAGAACGGCTCAATCAAAAGTAAGGTTCAACTCTGTTAGTTGAATGCACAGAACAGAAAGAAGTTTCATACAATGCTTCTGTGTAGTTTATATTTGAACATATTCTTTTTTCCGCTATTACCCACTTAGCGCTACGAATGTCCAGTTGCGTTTTCTACAGACAGAGTGTTTCAAAACTGCTCAATCAAAAGTATGGTTTAACTCTGTTAGCTGAATGCTCAGATCAGAAAGAAGTTTCACAGAATGCTTCTGTGTAGTTTATATTTGAATATATTCCTTTTTCCACTACTACGCTCTTAGCGCTCCAAATGTCCAGTTGCATTTTCTACAGAAAGAGTGTTCAGATCTGCTCAATCAAAAGTATGGTTTAACTCTGTTAGGTGAATGCACAGATCAGAAGGAAGTTTCACCGAATGATTCTGTGTAGTTTATATTTGAAGACATACCTTTTTCCACTATTACCCTCTTAGCGCTCCGAATCTCCACTTGCATTTTCTACAAAAAGAGTGTTTCATAACTGCTCAATCAAAAATATGTTTTATCTCTGTTAACTGAATTTACAGATCAGAAATCAGTTTCACAGAATGCATCTGTGTAGTTTTTATTTGAAGATATTCTTTTTCCCAATGTAGGCCTCTTAGCGCTTAGCATGTCCAATTGCAGTTTCTACAGAAAGAGTGTTTCAGAAAGGCTCAATCAAAAGTAAGGTTCAACTCTGTTAGTTGAATGCACAGAACAGAAAGAATTTTCACAGAATGCTACTGTGTAGTTTATATTTAAATATATTCCTTTTTCCACTATTACCCTCTTAGCGGTCAGAATGTCCACTTGCATTTTCTACAGAAAGAGTGTTCAGAACTGCGCAATCAAAAGTATGGTTTAACTCTGTTAGCTTAATGAACATATCAGAAATAAGTTTCACACAATGCTTCTGTGTAGTTTTTATTTGAAGATATTATTTTTCCCAATAGAGGCCTCTTAGCGCTCAGAATGTCCAATTGCAGTTTCTACAGAAAGAGTGTTTCAGAAAGGCTCAATCAAAAGTAAGGTTCAACTCTGTTAGTTGAATGCACAGAACAGAAAGAAGTTTCATACAATGCTTCTGTGTAGTTTATATTTGAACATATTCTTTTTTCCACTATTACCCACTTAGCGCTACGAATGTCCAGTTGCATTTTCTACAGACAGAGTGTTTCAAAACTGCTCAATCAAAAGTATGGTTTAACTCTGTTAGCTGAATGCTCAGATCAGAAAGGAGTTTCACAGAATGCTTCTGTGTAGTTTATATTTGAATATATTCCTTTTTCCACTACTACGCTCTTAGCGCTCCAAATGTCCAGTTCCATTTTCTAGAGAAAGAGTGTTCAGATCTGCTCAATCAAAAGTATGGTTTAACTCTGTTAGCTGAATGCACAGATCAGAAAGAAGTTTCACCGAATGATTCTGTGTAGTTTATATTTGAAGACATTCCTTTTTCCACTATTACCCACTTAGCGCTCCGAATCTCCACTTGCATTTTCTACAAAAAGAGTGTTTCATAACTGCTCAATCAAAAATATGTTTTATCTCTGTTAACTGAATTTACAGATCAGAAATAAGTTTCACAGAATGCATCTGTGTAGTTTTTATTTGAAGATATTCTTTTTCCCAATGTAGGCCTCTTAGCGCTTAGCATGTCCAATTGCAGTTTCTACAGAAAGAGTGTTTCAGAACGGCTCAATCAAAAGTAAGGTTCAACTCTGTTAGTTGAATGCACAGAACAGAAAGAATTTTCACAGAATGCTACTGTGTAGTTTATATTTAAGTATATTCCTTTTTCCACTATTACCATCTTAGTCCTCCGAATCTCCTCTTGCATTTTCTACAAAAAGAGTGTTTCATAACTGCTCAATCAAAAATATGTTTTATCTCTGTTAACTGAATTTACAGATCAGAAATAAGTTTCACAGAATGCATCTGTGTAGTTTTTATTTGAAGATATTTTTTTCCCAATGTAGGCCTCTTAGCGCTTAACATGTCCAATTGCAGTTTCTACAGAAAGAGTGTTTCAGAACGGCTCAATCAAAAGTAAGGTTCAACCCTGTTAGTTGAATGCACAGAACAGAAAGAATTTTCACAGAATGCTACTGTGTAGTTTATATTTGTATATATTCCTTTTTCCACTATTACCCTCTTAGCGCTCAGAATGTCCACTTGCATTTTCTACAGAAAGAGTGTTCAGAACTGCGCAATCAAAAGTATGGTTTAACTCTGTTAGCTTAATGAACATATCAGAAATAAGTTTCACACAATGCTTCTGTGTAGTTTTTATTTGAAGATATTATTTTTCCCAATAGAGGCCTCTTAGCGCTCAGAATGTCCAATTGCAGTTTCTACAGAAAGAGTGTTTCAGAAAGGCTCAATCAAAAGTAAGGTTCAACTCTGTTAGTTGAATGCACAGAACAGAAAGAAGTTTCATACAATGCTTCTGTGTAGTTTATATTTGAACATATTCTTTTTTCCACTATTACCCACTTAGCGCTACGAATGTCCAGTTGCATTTTCTACAGACAGCGTGTTTCAAAACTGCTCAATCCAAAGTATGGTTTAACTCTGTTAGCTGAATGCTCAGATCAGAAAGAAGTTTCACAGAATGCTTCTGTGTAGTTTATATTTGAATATATTCCTTTTTCCACTACTACTCTCTTAGCGCTCCAAATGTCCAGTTGCATTTTCTACAGAAAGAGTGTTCAGATCTGCTCTATCATAAGTATGGTTTAACTCTGTTAGCTGAATGCACAGATCAGAAAGAAGTTTCACCGAATGATCCTGTGTAGTTTATATTTGGAGACATTCCCTTTTTCCACTATTACCCTCTTAGCGCTCCGAATCTCCACTTGCATTTTCTACAGAAAGAGTGTTTCAGAACGGCTCAATCAAAACTAAGGTTCAACTCTTTTAGTTGAACAAACAGAACAGAAAGAAGTTTCACACAATTCTTCTGTGTAGTTTTTATTTGTAGACATTCTTTTTCCCAATATAGGCCTCTTAGCACTCAGAATGTCCAATTGCAGTTTCTACAGAAAGAGTGTTTCAGAACGGCTCAATCAAAAGTAAGGTTCAACTCTGTTAGTTGAATGCACAGAACAGAAAGAAGTTTCATACAATGCTTCTGTGTAGTTTATATTTGAACATATTCTTTTTTCCACTATTACCCACTTAGCGCTACGAATGTCCAGTTGCATTTTATAGAGAGTGTTTCAAAACTGCTCAATCAAAAGTATGGTTTAACTCTGTTAGCTGAATGCTCAGGTCAGAAAGAAGTTTCACAGAATGCTTCTGTGTAGTTTATATTTGAATATATTCCTTTTTCCACTACTACTATCTTAGCGCTCCAAATGTCCAGTTGCATTTTCTACAGAAAGAGTGTTCAGATCTGCTCAATCAAAAGTATGGTTTACCTCTGTTAGCTGAATGCACAGATCAGAAAGAAGTTTCACAGAATGATTCTGTGTAGTTTATATTTGGAGACATTCCTTTTTCCACTATTACCCTCTTAGCGCTCCGAATCTCCACTTGCATTTTCTACAGAAAGAGTGTTTCAGAACGGCTCAATCAAAACTAAGGTTCAACTCTTTTAGTTGAACAAACAGAACAGAAAGAAGTTTCACACAATTCTTCTGTGTAGTTTTTATTTGTAGACATTCTTTTTCCCAATATAGGCCTCTTAGCGCTCAGAATGTCCAATTGCAGTTTCTACAGAAAGAGTGTTTCAGAACGGCTCAATCAAAAGTAAGGTTCAACTCTGTTAGTTGAATGCACAGAACAGAAAGAAGTTTCATACAATGCTTCTGTGTAGTTTATATTTGAACATATTCTTTTTTCCACTATTACCCACTTAGCGCTACGAATGTCCAGTTGCATTTTCTACAGACAGAGTGTTTCAAAACTGCTCAATCAAAAGTATGGTTTAACTCTGTTAGCTGAATGCTCAATCAGAAAGAAGTTTCACAGAATGCTTCTGTGTAGTTTATATTTGAATATATTCCTTTTTCCACTACTACTCTCTTAGCGCTCCAAATGTCCAGTTGCATTTTCTACAGAATGAGTGTTCAGATCTGCTCAATCAAAAGTATGGTTTAACTCTGTTAGCTGAATGCACAGATCAGAAAGAAGTTTCACAGAATGATTCTGTGTAGTTTATATTTGGAGACATTCCTTTTTCCACTATTACCCTCTTAGCGCTCCGAATCTCCACTTGCATTTTCTACAGAAAGAGTGTTTCAGAACGGCTCAATCAAAACTAAGGTTCAACTCTTTTAGTTGAACAAACAGAACAGAAAGAAGTTTCACACAATTCTTCTGTGTAGTTTTTATTTGTAGACATTCTTTTTCCCAATATAGGCCTCTTAGCGCTCAGAATGTCCAATTGCAGTTTCTACAGAAAGAGTGTTTCAGAACGGCTCAATCAAAAGTAAGGTTCAACTCTGTTAGTTGAATGCACAGAACAGAAAGAAGTTTCATACAATGCTTCTGTGTAGTTTATATTTGAACATATTCTTTTTTCCACTATTACCCACTTAGCGCTACGAATGTCCAGTTGCATTTTCTACAGACAGAGTGTTTCAAAACTGCTCAATCAAAAGTATGGTTTAACTCTGTTAGCTGAATGCTCAGATCAGAAAGAAGTTTCACAGAATGCTTCTGTGTAGTTTATATTTGAATATATTCCTTTTTCCACTACTACGCTCTTAGCGCTCCAAATGTCCAGTTGCATTTTCTACAGAAAGAGTGTTCAGATCTGCTCAATCAAAAGTATGGTTTAACTCTGTTAGGTGAATGCACAGATCAGAAGGAAGTTTCACCGAATGATTCTGTGTAGTTTATATTTGAAGACATTCCTTTTTCCACTATTACCCACTTAGCGCTCCGAATCTCCACTTGCATTTTCTACAAGAAGAGTGTTTCATAACTGCTCAATCAAAAATATGTTTTATCTCTGTTAACTGAATTTACAGATCAGAAATAAGTTTCACAGAATGCATCTGTGTAGTTTTTATTTGAAGATATTCTTTTTCCCAATGTAGGCCTCTTAGCGATTAGCATGTCCAATTGCAGTTTCTACAGAAAGAGTGTTTCAGAACGGCTCAATCAAAAGTAAGGTTCAACTCTGTTAGTTGAATGCACAGAACAGAAAGAATTTTCACAGAATGCTACTGTGTAGTTTATATTTAAATATATTCCTTTTTCCACTATTACCCTCTTAGCGCTCCGAATGTCCACTTGCATTTTCTACAGAAAGAGTGTTCAGAACTGCGCAATCAAAAGTATGGTTTAACTCTGTTAGCTTAATGAACATATCAGAAATAAGTTTCACACAATGCTTCTGTGTAGTTTTTATTTGAAGATATTATTTTTCCCAATAGAGGCCTCTTAGCGCTCAGAATGTCCAATTGCAGTTTCTACAGAAAGAGTGTTTCAGAAAGGCTCAATCAAAGTAAGGTTCAACTCTGTTAGTTGAATGCACAGAACAGAAAGAAGTTTCATACAATGCTTCTGTGTAGTTTATATTTGAACATATTCTTTTTTCCACTATTACCCACTTAGCGCTACGAATGTCCAGTTGCATTTTCTACAGACAGAGTGTTTCAAAACTGCTCAATCAAAAGTATGGTTTAACTCTGTTAGCTGAATGCTCAGATCAGAAAGAAGTTTCACAGAATGCTTCTGTGTAGTTTATATTTGAATATATTCCTTTTTCCACTACTACTATCTTAGCGCTCCAAATGTCCAGTTGCATTTTCTACAGAAAGAGTTTTCAGATCTGCTCAATCAAAAGTATGGTTTCCCTCTTAGCTGAATGCACAGATCAGAAAGAAGTTTCACAGAATGATTCTGTGTAGTTTATATTTGGAGACATTCCTTTTTCCACTATTACCCTCTTAGCGCTCCGAATCTCCACTTGCATTTTCTACAGAAAGAGTGTTTCAGAACGGCTCAATCAAAACTAAGGTTCAACTCTTTTAGTTGAACAAACAGAACATAGAGAAGTTTCACACAATTCTTCTGTGTAGTTTTTATTTGTAGACATTCTTTTTCCCAATATAGGCCTCTTAGCGCTCAGAATGTCCAATTGCAGTTTCTACAGTAAGAGTGTTTCAGAACGGCTCAATCAAAAGTAAGGTTCAACTCTGTTAGTTGAATGCACAGAACAGAAAGAAGTTTCATACAATGCTTCTGTGTAGTTTATATTTGAACATATTCTTTTTTCCACTATTACCCACTTAGCGCTACGAATGTCCCGTTGCATTTTCTACAGACAGAGTGTCTCAAAACTGCTCAATCAAAAGTATGGTTTAACTCTGTTAGCTGAATGCTCAATCAGAAAGAAGTTTCACAGAATGCTTCTGTGTAGTTTATATTTGAATATATTCCTTTTTCCACTACTACTCTCTTAGCGCTCCAAATGTCCAGTTGCATTTTCTACAGAAAGAGTGTTCAGATCTGCTCAATCAAAAGTATGGTTTAACTCTGTTAGCTGAATGCACAGATCAGAAAGAAGTTTCACAGAATGATTCTGTGTAGTTTATATTTGGAGACATTCCTTTTTCCACTATTACCCTCTTAGCGCTCCGAATCTCCACTTGCATTTTCTACAGAAAGAGTGTTTCAGAACGGCTCAATCAAAACTAAGGTTCAACTCTTTTAGTTGAACAAACAGAACAGAAAGAAGTTTCACACAATTCTTCTGTGTAGTTTTTATTTGTAGACATTCTTTTTCCCAATATAGGCCTCTTAGCGCTCAGAATGTCCAATTGCAGTTTCTACAGAAAGAGTGTTTCAGAACGGCTCAATCAAAAGTAAGGTTCAACTCTGTTAGTTGAATGCACAGAACAGAAAGAAGTTTCATACAATGCTTCTGTGTAGTTTATATTTGAACATATTCTTTTTTCCACTATTACCCACTTAGCGCTACGAATGTCCAGTTGCATTTTCTACAGACAGAGTGTTTCAAAACTGCTCAATCAAAAGTATGGTTTAACTCTGTTAGCTGAATGCTCAGATCAGAAAGAAGTTTCACAGAATGCTTCTGTGTAGTTTATATTTGAATATATTCCTTTTTCCACTACTACGCACTTAGCGCTCCAAATGTCCAGTTCCATTTTCTACAGAAAGAGTGTTCAGATCTGCTCAATCAAAAGTATGGTTTAACTCTGTTAGCTGAATGCACAGATCAGAAAGAAGTTTCACCGAATGATTCTGTGTAGTTTATATTTGAAGACATTCCTTTTTCCACTATTACCCTCTTAGCGCTCCGAATCTCCACTTGCATTTTCTACAAAAAGAGTGTTTCATAACTGCTCAATCAAAAATATGTTTTATCTCTGTTAACTGAATTTACAGATCAGAAATAAGTTTCACAGAATGCATCTGTGTAGTTTTTATTTGAAGATATTCTTTTTCCCAATGTAGGCCTCTTAGCGCTTAGCATGTCCAATTGCAGTTTCTACAGAAAGAGTGTTTCAGAACGGCTCAATCAAAAGTAAGGTTCAACTCTGTTAGTTGAATGCACAGAACAGAAAGAATTTTCACAGAATGCTACTGTGTAGTTTATATTTAAATATATTCCTTTTTCCACTATTACCATCTTAGCGCTCCGAATCTCCACTTGCATTTTCTACAAAAAGAGTGTTTCATAACTGCTCAATCAAAAATATGTTTTATCTCTGTTAACTGAATTTACAGATCAGAAATAAGTTTCACAGAATGCATCTGTGTAGTTTTTATTTGAAGATATTCTTTTTCCCAATGTAGGCCTCTTAGCGCTTAGCATGTCCAATTGCAGTTTCTACAGAAAGAGTGTTTCAGAACGGCTCAATCAAAAGTAAGGTTCAACTCTGTTAGTTGAATGCACAGAACAGAAAGTATTTTCACAGAATGCTACTGTGTAGTTTATATTTGAATATATTCCTTTTTCCACTATTACCCTCTTAGCGCTCCGAATGTCCACTTGCATTTTCTACAGAAAGAGTGTTCAGACCTGCGCAATCAAAAGTATGGTTTAACTCTGTTAGCTTAATGAACATATCAGAAATAAGTTTCACACAATGCTTCTGTGTAGTTTTTATTTGAAGATATTATTTTTCCCAATAGAGGCCTCTTAGCGCTCAGAATGTCCAATTGCAGTTTCTACAGAAAGAGTGTTTCAGAAAGGCTCAATCAAAAGTAAGGTTCAACTCTGTTAGTTGAATGCACAGAACAGAAAGAAGTTTCATACAATGCTTCTGTGTAGTTTATGTTTGAACATATTCTTTTTTCCACTATTACCCACTTAGCGCTACGAATGTCCAGTTGCATTTTCTACAGACAGAGTGTTTCAAAACTGCTCAATCAAAAGTATGGTTTAACTCTGTTAGCTGAATGCTCAGATCAGAAAGAAGTTTCACAGAATGCTTCTGTGTAGTTTATATTTGAATATATTCCTTTTTCCACTACTACTCTCTTAGCGCTCCAAATGTCCAGTTGCATTTTCTACAGAAAGAGTGTTCAGATCTCCTCAATCAAAAGTATGGTTTAACTCTGTTAGCTGAATGCACAGATCAGAAAGAAGTTTCACAGAATGATTCTGTGTAGTTTATATTTGGAGACATTCCTTTTTCCACTATTACCCTCTTAGCGCTCCGAATCTCCACTTGCATTTTCTACAGAAAGTGTGTTTCAGAACGGCTCAATCAAAACTAAGGTTCAACTCTTTTAGTTGAACAAACAGAACAGAAAGAAGTTTCACACAATTCTTCTGTGTAGTTTTTATTTTTAGACATTCTTTTTCCCAATATAGGCCTCCTAGCGCTCAGAATGTCCAATTGCAGTTTCTACAGAAAGAGTGTTTCAGAACGGCTCAATCAAAAGTAAGGTTCAACTCTGTTAGTTGAATGCACAGAACAGAAAGAATTTTCACAGAATGCTACTGTGTAGTTTATATTTAAATATATTCCTTTTTCCACTATTACCATCTTAGCGCTCCGAATCTCCACTTGCATTTTCTACAAAAAGAGTGTTTCATAACTGCTCAATCAAAAATATGTTTTATCTCTGTTAACTGAATTTACAGATCAGAAATAAGTTTCACAGAATGCATCTGTGTAGTTTTTATTTGAAGATATTCTTTTTCCCAATGTAGGCCTCTTAGCGCTTAGCATGTCCAATTGCAGTTTCTACAGAAAGAGTGTTTCAGAACGGCTCAATCAAAAGTAAGGTTCAACTCTGTTAGTTGAATGCACAGAACAGAAAGTATTTTCACAGAATGCTACTGTGTAGTTTATATTTGAATATATTCCTTTTTCCACTATTACCCTCTTAGCGCTTCGAATGTCCACTTGCATTTTCTACAGAAAGAGTGTTCAGAACTGCGCAATCAAAAGTATGGTTTAACTCTGTTAGCTTAAAGAACATATCAGTAATAAGTTTCACACAATGCTTCTGTGTAGTTTTTATTTGAAGATATTATTTTTCCCAATAGAGGCCTCTTAGCGCTCAGAATGTCCAATTGCAGTTTCTACAGAAAGAGTGTTTCAGAAAGGCTCAATCAAAAGTAAGGTTCAACTCTGTTAGTTGAATGCACAGAACAGAAAGAAGTTTCATACAATGCTTCTGTGTAGTTTATATTTGAACATATTCTTTTTTCCACTATTACCCACTTAGCGCTACGAATGTCCAGTTGCATTTTCTACAGACAGAGTGTTTCAAAACTGCTCAATCAAAAGTATGGTTTAACTCTGTTAGCTGAATGCTCAGATCAGAAAGAAGTTTCACAGAATGCTTCTGTGTAGTTTATATTTGAATATATTTCTTTTTCCACTACTACTCTCTTAGCGCTCCAAATGTCCAGTTGCATTTTCTACAGAAAGAGTGTTCAGATCTGCTCAATCAAAAGTATGGTTTAACTCTGTTAGCTGAATGCACAGATCAGAAAGAAGTTTCACAGAATGATTCTGTGTAGTTTATATTTGGAGACATTCCTTTTTCCACTATTACCCTCTTAGCGCTCCGAATCTCCACTTGCATTTTCTACAGAAAGTGTGTTTCAGAACGGCTCAATCAAAACTAAGGTTCAACTCTTTTAGTTGAACAAACAGAACAGAAAGAAGTTTCACACAATTCTTCTGTGTAGTTTTTATTTTTAGACATTCTTTTTCCCAATATAGGCCTCCTAGCGCTCAGAATTTCCAATTGCAGTTTCTACAGAAAGAGTGTTTCAGAACGGCTCAATCAAAAGTAAGGTTCAACTCTGTTAGTTGAATGCACAGAACAGAAAGAAGTTTCATTCAATGCTTCTGTGTAGTTTATATTTGAACATATTCTTTTTTCCACTATTACCCACTTAGCGCTACGAATGTCCAGTTGCATTTTCTACAGACAGAGTGTTTCAAAACTGCTCAATCAAAAGTATGGTTTAACTCTGTTAGCTGAATGCTCAGATCAGAAAGAAGTTTCACAGAATGCTTCTGTGTAGTTTATATTTGAATATATTCCTTTTTCCACTACTACGCTCTTAGCGCTCCAAATGTCCAGTTGCATTTTCTACAGAAAGAGTGTTCAGATCTGCTCAATCAAAAGTATGGTTTAACTCTGTTAGGTGAATGCACAGATCAGAAGGAAGTTTCACCGAATGATTCTGTGTAGTTTATAGTTGAAGACATTCCTTTTTCCACTATTACCCACTTAGCGCTCCGAATCTCCACTTGCATTTTCTACAAAAAGAGTGTTTCATAACTGCTCAATCAAAAATATGTTTTATCTCTGTTAACTGAATTTACAGATCAGAAATAAGTTTCACAGAATGCATCTGTGTAGTTTTATTTTGAAGATATTCTTTTTCCCAATGTAGGCCTCTTAGCGCTTAGCATGTCCAATTTCAGTTTCTACAGAAAGAGTGTTTCAGAACGGCTCAATCAAAAGTAAGGTTCAACTCTGTTAGTTGAATGCACAGAACAGAAAGAATTTTCACAGAATGCTACTGTGTAGTTTATATTTAAATATATTCCTTTTTCCACTATTACCCTCTTAGCGCTCCGAATGTCCACTTGCATTTTCTACAGAAAGAGTGTTCAGAACTGCACAATCAAAAGTATGGTTTAACTCTGTTAGCTTAATGAACATATCAGAAATAAGTTTCACACAATGCTTCTGTGTAGTTTTTATTTGAAGATATTATTTTTCCCAATAGAGTCCTCTTAGCGCTCAGAATGTCCAATTGCAGTTTCTACAGAAAGAGTGTTTCAGAACAGCTCAATCAAAAGTAAGGTTCAACTCTGTTAGTTGAATGCACAGAACAGAAAGAAGTTTCATACAATGCTTCTGTGTAGTTTATATTTGAACATATTCTTTTTTCCACTATTACCCACTTAGCGCTACGAATGTCCAGTTGCATTTTCTACAGACAGAGTGTTTCAAAACTGCTCAATCAAAAGTATGGTTTAACTCTGTTAGCTGAATGCTCAATCAGAAAGAAGTTTCACAGAATGCTTTTGTGTAGTTTATATTTGAATATATTCCTTTTTCCACTACTACTCTCTTAGTGCTCCAAATGTCCAATTGCATTTTCTACAGAAAGAGTGTTCAGATCTGCTCAATCAAAAGTATGGTTTAACTCTGTTAGCTGAATGCACAGATCAGAAAGAAGTTTCACAGAATGATTCTGTGTAGTTTATATTTGGAGACATTCCTTTTTCCACTATTACCCTCTTAGCGCTCCGAATCTCCACTTGCATTTTCTACAGAAAGAGTGTTTCAGAACGGCTCAATCAAAACTAAGGTTCAACTCTTTTAGTTGAACAAACAGAACAGAAAGAAGTTTCACACAATTCTTCTGTGTAGTTTTTATTTGTAGACATTCTTTTTCCCAATATAGGCCTCTTAGCGCTCAGAATGTCCAATTGAAGTTTCTACAGAAAGAGTGTTTCAGAACGGCTCAATCAAAAGTAAGGTTCAACTCTGTTAGTTGAATGCACAGAACAGAAAGAAGTTTCATACAATGCTTCTATGTAGTTTATATTTGAACATATTATTTTTTCCACTATTACCCACTTAGCGCTACGAATGTCCAGTTGCATTTTCTACAGACAGAGTGTTTCAAAACTGCTCAATCAAAAGTATGGTTTAACTCTGTTAGCTGAATGCTCAGATCAGAAAGAAGTTTCACAGAATGCTTCTGTGTAGTTTATATTTGAATATATTCCTTTTTCCACTACTACGCACTTAGCGCTCCAAATGTCCAGTTCCATTTTCTACAGAAAGAGTGTTCAGATCTGCTCAATCAAAAGTATGGTTTAACTCTGTTAGCTGAATGCACAGATCAGAAAGAAGTTTCACCGAATGATTCTGTGTAGTTTATATTTGAAGACATTCCTTTTTCCACTATTACCCTCTTAGCGCTCCGAATCTCCACTTGCATTTTCTACAAAAAGAGTGTTTCATAACTGCTCAATCAAAAATATGTTTTATCTCTGTTAACTGAATTTACAGATCAGAAATAAGTTTCACAGAATGCATCTGTGTAGTTTTTATTTGAAGATATTCTTTTTCCCAATGTAGGCCTCTTAGCGCTTAGCATGTCCAATTGCAGTTTCTACAGAAAGAGTGTTTCAGAACGGCTCAATCAAAAGTAAGGTTCAACTCTGTTAGTTGAATGCACAGAACAGAAAGAATTTTCACAGAATGCTACTGTGTAGTTTATATTTAAATATATTCCTTTTTCCACTATTACCATCTTAGCGCTCCGAATCTCCACTTGCATTTTCTACAAAAAGAGTGTTTCATAACTGCTCAATCAAAAATATGTTTTATCTCTGTTAACTGAATTTACAGATCAGAAATAAGTTTCACAGAATGCATCTGTGTAGTTTTTATTTGAAGATATTCTTTTTCCCAATGTAGGCCTCTTAGCGCTTAGCATGTCCAATTGCAGTTTCTACAGAAAGAGTGTTTCAGAACGGCTCAATCAAAAGTAAGGTTCAACTCTGTTAGTTGAATGCACAGAACAGAAAGTATTTTCACAGAATGCTACTGTGTAGTTTATATTTGAATATATTCCTTTTTCCACTATTACCCTCTTAGCGCTCCGAATGTCCACTTGCATTTTCTACAGAAAGAGTGTTCAGACCTGCGCAATCAAAAGTATGGTTTAACTCTGTTAGCTTAATGAACATATCAGAAATAAGTTTCACACAATGCTTCTGTGTAGTTTTTATTTGAAGATATTATTTTTCCCAATAGAGGCCTCTTAGCGCTCAGAATGTCCAATTGCAGTTTCTACAGAAAGAGTGTTTCAGAAAGGCTCAATCAAAAGTAAGGTTCAACTCTGTTAGTTGAATGCACAGAACAGAAAGAAGTTTCATACAATGCTTCTGTGTAGTTTATGTTTGAACATATTCTTTTTTCCACTATTACCCACTTAGCGCTACGAATGTCCAGTTGCATTTTCTACAGACAGAGTGTTTCAAAACTGCTCAATCAAAAGTATGGTTTAACTCTGTTAGCTGAATGCTCAGATCAGAAAGAAGTTTCACAGAATGCTTCTGTGTAGTTTATATTTGAATATATTCCTTTTTCCACTACTACTCTCTTAGCGCTCCAAATGTCCAGTTGCATTTTCTACAGAAAGAGTGTTCAGATCTCCTCAATCAAAAGTATGGTTTAACTCTGTTAGCTGAATGCACAGATCAGAAAGAAGTTTCACAGAATGATTCTGTGTAGTTTATATTTGGAGACATTCCTTTTTCCACTATTACCCTCTTAGCGCTCCGAATCTCCACTTGCATTTTCTACAGAAAGTGTGTTTCAGAACGGCTCAATCAAAACTAAGGTTCAACTCTTTTAGTTGAACAAACAGAACAGAAAGAAGTTTCACACAATTCTTCTGTGTAGTTTTTATTTTTAGACATTCTTTTTCCCAATATAGGCCTCCTAGCGCTCAGAATGTCCAATTGCAGTTTCTACAGAAAGAGTGTTTCAGAACGGCTCAATCAAAAGTAAGGTTCAACTCTGTTAGTTGAATGCACAGAACAGAAAGAATTTTCACAGAATGCTACTGTGTAGTTTATATTTAAATATATTCCTTTTTCCACTATTACCATCTTAGCGCTCCGAATCTCCACTTGCATTTTCTACAAAAAGAGTGTTTCATAACTGCTCAATCAAAAATATGTTTTATCTCTGTTAACTGAATTTACAGATCAGAAATAAGTTTCACAGAATGCATCTGTGTAGTTTTTATTTGAAGATATTCTTTTTCCCAATGTAGGCCTCTTAGCGCTTAGCATGTCCAATTGCAGTTTCTACAGAAAGAGTGTTTCAGAACGGCTCAATCAAAAGTAAGGTTCAACTCTGTTAGTTGAATGCACAGAACAGAAAGTATTTTCACAGAATGCTACTGTGTAGTTTATATTTGAATATATTCCTTTTTCCACTATTACCCTCTTAGCGCTTCGAATGTCCACTTGCATTTTCTACAGAAAGAGTGTTCAGAACTGCGCAATCAAAAGTATGGTTTAACTCTGTTAGCTTAAAGAACATATCAGTAATAAGTTTCACACAATGCTTCTGTGTAGTTTTTATTTGAAGATATTATTTTTCCCAATAGAGGCCTCTTAGCGCTCAGAATGTCCAATTGCAGTTTCTACAGAAAGAGTGTTTCAGAAAGGCTCAATCAAAAGTAAGGTTCAACTCTGTTAGTTGAATGCACAGAACAGAAAGAAGTTTCATACAATGCTTCTGTGTAGTTTATATTTGAACATATTCTTTTTTCCACTATTACCCACTTAGCGCTACGAATGTCCAGTTGCATTTTCTACAGACAGAGTGTTTCAAAACTGCTCAATCAAAAGTATGGTTTAACTCTGTTAGCTGAATGCTCAGATCAGAAAGAAGTTTCACAGAATGCTTCTGTGTAGTTTATATTTGAATATATTTCTTTTTCCACTACTACTCTCTTAGCGCTCCAAATGTCCAGTTGCATTTTCTACAGAAAGAGTGTTCAGATCTGCTCAATCAAAAGTATGGTTTAACTCTGTTAGCTGAATGCACAGATCAGAAAGAAGTTTCACAGAATGATTCTGTGTAGTTTATATTTGGAGACATTCCTTTTTCCACTATTACCCTCTTAGCGCTCCGAATCTCCACTTGCATTTTCTACAGAAAGTGTGTTTCAGAACGGCTCAATCAAAACTAAGGTTCAACTCTTTTAGTTGAACAAACAGAACAGAAAGAAGTTTCACACAATTCTTCTGTGTAGTTTTTATTTTTAGACATTCTTTTTCCCAATATAGGCCTCCTAGCGCTCAGAATTTCCAATTGCAGTTTCTACAGAAAGAGTGTTTCAGAACGGCTCAATCAAAAGTAAGGTTCAACTCTGTTAGTTGAATGCACAGAACAGAAAGAAGTTTCATTCAATGCTTCTGTGTAGTTTATATTTGAACATATTCTTTTTTCCACTATTACCCACTTAGCGCTACGAATGTCCAGTTGCATTTTCTACAGACAGAGTGTTTCAAAACTGCTCAATCAAAAGTATGGTTTAACTCTGTTAGCTGAATGCTCAGATCAGAAAGAAGTTTCACAGAATGCTTCTGTGTAGTTTATATTTGAATATATTCCTTTTTCCACTACTACGCTCTTAGCGCTCCAAATGTCCAGTTGCATTTTCTACAGAAAGAGTGTTCAGATCTGCTCAATCAAAAGTATGGTTTAACTCTGTTAGGTGAATGCACAGATCAGAAGGAAGTTTCACCGAATGATTCTGTGTAGTTTATAGTTGAAGACATTCCTTTTTCCACTATTACCCACTTAGCGCTCCGAATCTCCACTTGCATTTTCTACAAAAAGAGTGTTTCATAACTGCTCAATCAAAAATATGTTTTATCTCTGTTAACTGAATTTACAGATCAGAAATAAGTTTCACAGAATGCATCTGTGTAGTTTTATTTTGAAGATATTCTTTTTCCCAATGTAGGCCTCTTAGCGCTTAGCATGTCCAATTTCAGTTTCTACAGAAAGAGTGTTTCAGAACGGCTCAATCAAAAGTAAGGTTCAACTCTGTTAGTTGAATGCACAGAACAGAAAGAATTTTCACAGAATGCTACTGTGTAGTTTATATTTAAATATATTCCTTTTTCCACTATTACCCTCTTAGCGCTCCGAATGTCCACTTGCATTTTCTACAGAAAGAGTGTTCAGAACTGCACAATCAAAAGTATGGTTTAACTCTGTTAGCTTAATGAACATATCAGAAATAAGTTTCACACAATGCTTCTGTGTAGTTTTTATTTGAAGATATTATTTTTCCCAATAGAGTCCTCTTAGCGCTCAGAATGTCCAATTGCAGTTTCTACAGAAAGAGTGTTTCAGAACAGCTCAATCAAAAGTAAGGTTCAACTCTGTTAGTTGAATGCACAGAACAGAAAGAAGTTTCATACAATGCTTCTGTGTAGTTTATATTTGAACATATTCTTTTTTCCACTATTACCCACTTAGCGCTACGAATGTCCAGTTGCATTTTCTACAGACAGAGTGTTTCAAAACTGCTCAATCAAAAGTATGGTTTAACTCTGTTAGCTGAATGCTCAATCAGAAAGAAGTTTCACAGAATGCTTTTGTGTAGTTTATATTTGAATATATTCCTTTTTCCACTACTACTCTCTTAGTGCTCCAAATGTCCAATTGCATTTTCTACAGAAAGAGTGTTCAGATCTGCTCAATCAAAAGTATGGTTTAACTCTGTTAGCTGAATGCACAGATCAGAAAGAAGTTTCACAGAATGATTCTGTGTAGTTTATATTTGGAGACATTCCTTTTTCCACTATTACCCTCTTAGCGCTCCGAATCTCCACTTGCATTTTCTACAGAAAGAGTGTTTCAGAACGGCTCAATCAAAACTAAGGTTCAACTCTTTTAGTTGAACAAACAGAACAGAAAGAAGTTTCACACAATTCTTCTGTGTAGTTTTTATTTGTAGACATTCTTTTTCCCAATATAGGCCTCTTAGCGCTCAGAATGTCCAATTGAAGTTTCTACAGAAAGAGTGTTTCAGAACGGCTCAATCAAAAGTAAGGTTCAACTCTGTTAGTTGAATGCACAGAACAGAAAGAAGTTTCATACAATGCTTCTATGTAGTTTATATTTGAACATATTATTTTTTCCACTATTACCCACTTAGCGCTACGAATGTCCAGTTGCATTTTCTACAGACAGAGTGTTTCAAAACTGCTCAATCAAAAGTATGGTTTAACTCTGTTAGCTGAATGCTCAGATCAGAAAGAAGTTTCACAGAATGCTTCTGTGTAGTTTATATTTGAATATATTCCTTTTTCCACTACTACGCTCTTAGCGCTCCAAATGTCCAGTTGCATATTCTACAGAAAGAGTGTTCAGATCTGCTCAATCAAAAGTATGGTTTAACTCTGTTAGCTGAATGCACAGATCAGAAAGAAGTTTCACCGAATGATTCTGTGTAGTTTATATTTGAAGACATTCCTTTTTCCACTATTACCCTCTTAGCGCTCCGAATCTCCACTTGCATTTTCTACAAAAAGAGTGTTTCATAACTGCTCAATCAAAAAGATGTTTTATCTCTGTTAACTGAATTTACAGATCAGAAATAAGTTTCACAGAATGCATCTGTGTAGTTTTTATTTGAAGATATTCTTTTTCCCAATGTAGGCCTCTTAGCGCTTAGCATGTCCAATTGCAGTTTCTACAGAAAGAGTGTTTCAGAACGGCTCAATCAAAAGTAAGGTTCAACTCTGTTAGTTGAATGCACAGAACAGAAAGAATTTTCACAGAATGCTACTGTGTAGTTTATATTTAAATATATTCCTTTTTCCACTATTACCATCTTAGCGCTCCGAATCTCCACTTGCATTTTCTACAAAAAGAGTGTTTCATAACTGCTCAATCAAAAATATGTTTTATCTCTGTTAACTGAATTTACAGATCAGAAATAAGTTTCACAGAATGCATCTGTGTAGTTTTTATTTGAAGATATTCTTTTTCCCAATGTAGGCCTCTTAGCGCTTAGCATGTCCAATTGCAGTTTCTACAGAAAGAGTGTTTCAGAACGGCTCAATCAAAAGTAAGGTTCAACTCTGTTAGTTGAATGCACAGAACAGAAAGTATTTTCACAGAATGCTACTGTGTAGTTTATATTTGAATATATTCCTTTTTCCACTATTACCCTCTTAGCGCTCCGAATGTCCACTTGCATTTTCTACAGAAAGAGTGTTCAGAACTGCGCAATCAAAAGTATGGTTTAACTCTGTTAGCTTAATGAACATATCAGAAATAAGTTTCACACAATGCTTCTGTGTAGTTTTTATTTGAAGATATTATTTTACCCAATAGAGGCCTCTTAGCGCTCAGAATGTCCAATTGCAGTTTCTACAGAAAGAGTGTTTCAGAAAGGCTCAATCAAAAGTAAGGTTCAACTCTGTTAGTTGAATGCACAGAACAGAAAGAAGTTTCATACAATGCTTCTGTGTAGTTTATATTTGAACATATTCTTTTTTCCACTATTACCCACTTAGCGCTACGAATGTCCAGTTGCATTTTCTACAGACAGAGTGTTTCAAAACTGCTCAATCAAAAGTATGGTTTAACTCTGTTAGCTGAATGCTCAGATCAGAAAGAAGTTTCACAGAATGCTTCTGTGTAGTTTATATTTGAATATATTCCTTTTTCCACTACTACTCTCTTAGCGCTCCAAATGTCCAGTTGCATTTTCTACAGAAAGAGTGTTCAGATCTGCTCAATCAAAAGTATGGTTTAACTCTGTTAGCTGAATGCACAGATCAGAAAGAAGTTTCACAGAATGATTCTGTGTAGTTTATATTTGGAGACATTCCTTTTTCCACTATTACCCTCTTAGCGCTCCGAATCTCCACTTGCATTTTCTACAGAAAGTGTGTTTCAGAACGGCTCAATCAAAACTAAGGTTCAACTCTTTTAGTTGAACAAACAGAACAGAAAGAAGTTTCACACAATTCTTCTGTGTAGTTTTTATTTTTTTACATTCTTTTTCCCAATATAGGCCTCCTAGCGCTCAGAATGTCCAATTGCAGTTTCTACAGAAAGAGTGTTTCAGAACGGCTCAATCAAAAGTAAGGTTCAACTCTGTTAGTTGAATGCACAGAACAGAAAGAATTTTCACAGAATGCTACTGTGTAGTTTATATTTAAATATATTCCTTTTTCCACTATTACCATCTTAGCGCTCCGAATCTCCACTTGCATTTTCTACAAAAAGAGTGTTTCATAACTGCTCAATCAAAAATATGTTTTATCTCTGTTAACTGAATTTACAGATCAGAAATAAGTTTCACAGAATGCATCTGTGTAGTTTTTATTTGAAGATATTCTTTTTCCCAATGTAGGCCTCTTAGCGCTTAGCATGTCCAATTGCAGTTTCTACAGAAAGAGTGTTTCAGAACGGCTCAATCAAAAGTAAGGTTCAACTCTGTTAGTTGAATGCACAGAACAGAAAGTATTTTCACAGAATGCTACTGTGTAGTTTATATTTGAATATATTCCTTTTTCCACTATTACCCTCTTAGCGCT
Source organism: Symphalangus syndactylus (assembly GCF_028878055.3). Classification (NCBI taxonomy): domain Eukaryota; kingdom Metazoa; phylum Chordata; class Mammalia; order Primates; family Hylobatidae; genus Symphalangus; species Symphalangus syndactylus. Next base: position 5,213,698 of record NC_072439.2, read on the forward strand.
TCGAATGTCCACTTGCATTTTCTACAGAAAGAGTGTTCAGAACTGCGCAATCAAAAGTATGGTTTAACTCTGTTAGCTTAATGAACATATCAGAAATAAGTTTCACACAATGCTTCTGTGTAGTTTTTATTTGAAGATATTATTTTTCCCAATAGAGGCCTCTTAGCGCTCAGAATGTCCAATTGCAGTTTCTACAGAAAGAGTGTTTCAGAAAGGCTCAATCAAAAGTAAGGTTCAACTCTGTTAGTTGAATGCACAGAACAGAAAGAAGTTTCATACAATGCTTCTGTGTAGTTTATATTTGAACATATTCTTTTTTCCACTATTACCCACTTAGCGCTACGAATGTCCAGTTGCATTTTCTACAGACAGAGTGTTTCAAAACTGCTCAATCAAAAGTATGGTTTAACTCTGTTAGCTGAATGCTCAGATCAGAAAGAAGTTTCACAGAATGCTTCTGTGTAGTTTATATTTGAATATATTTCTTTTTCCACTACTTCTCTCTTAGCGCTCCAAATGTCCAGTTGCATTTTCTACAGAAAGAGTGTTCAGATCTGCTCAATCAAAAGTATGGTTTAACTCTGTTAGGTGAATGCACAGATCAGAAAGAAGTTTCACAGAATGATTCTGTGTAGTTTATATTTGGAGACATTCCTTTTTCCACTATTACCCTCTTAGCGCTCCGAATCTCCACTTGCATTTTCTACAGAAAGTGTGTTTCAGAACGGCTCAATCAAAACTAAGGTTCAACTCTTTTAGTTGAACAAACAGAACAGAAAGAAGTTTCACACAATTCTTCTGTGTAGTTTTTATTTTTAGACATTCTTTTTCCCAATATAGGCCTCCTAGCGCTCAGAATTTCCAATTGCAGTTTCTACAGAAAGAGTGTTTCAGAACGGCTCAATCAAAAGTAAGGTTCAACTCTGTTAGTTGAATGCACAGAACAGAAAGAAGTTTCATTCAATGCTTCTGTGTAGTTTATATTTGAACATATTCTTTTTTCCACTATTACCCACTTAGCGCTACGAATGTCCAGTTGCATTTTCTACAGACAGAGTGTTTCAAAACTGCTCAATCAAAAGTATGGTTTAACTCTGTTAGCTGAATGCTCAGATCAGAAAGAAGTTTCACAGAATGCTTCTGTGTAGTTTATATTTGAATATATTCCTTTTTCCACTACTACGCTCTTAGCGCTCCAAATGTCCAGTTGCATTTTCTACAGAAAGAGTGTTCAGATCTGCTCAATCAAAAGTATGGTTTAACTCTGTTAGGTGAATGCACAGATCAGAAGGAAGTTTCACCGAATGATTCTGTGTAGTTTATAGTTGAAGACATTCCTTTTTCCACTATTACCCACTTAGCGCTCCGAATCTCCACTTGCATTTTCTACAAAAAGAGTGTTTCATAACTGCTCAATCAAAAATATGTTTTATCTCTGTTAACTGAATTTACAGATCAGAAATAAGTTTCACAGAATGCATCTGTGTAGTTTTATTTTGAAGATATTCTTTTTCCCAATGTAGGCCTCTTAGCGCTTAGCATGTCCAATTTCAGTTTCTACAGAAAGAGTGTTTCAGAACGGCTCAATCAAAAGTAAGGTTCAACTCTGTTAGTTGAATGCACAGAACAGAAAGAATTTTCACAGAATGCTACTGTGTAGTTTATATTTAAATATATTCCTTTTTCCACTATTACCCTCTTAGCGCTCCGAATGTCCACTTGCATTTTCTACAGAAAGAGTGTTCAGAACTGCACAATCAAAAGTATGGTTTAACTCTGTTAGCTTAATGAACATATCAGAAATAAGTTTCACACAATGCTTCTGTGTAGTTTTTATTTGAAGATATTATTTTTCCCAATAGAGTCCTCTTAGCGCTCAGAATGTCCAATTGCAGTTTCTACAGAAAGAGTGTTTCAGAACAGCTCAATCAAAAGTAAGGTTCAACTCTGTTAGTTGAATGCACAGAACAGAAAGAAGTTTCATACAATGCTTCTGTGTAGTTTATATTTGAACATATTCTTTTTTCCACTATTACCCACTTAGCGCTACGAATGTCCAGTTGCATTTTCTACAGACAGAGTGTTTCAAAACTGCTCAATCAAAAGTATGGTTTAACTCTGTTAGCTGAATGCTCAATCAGAAAGAAGTTTCACAGAATGCTTTTGTGTAGTTTATATTTGAATATATTCCTTTTTCCACTACTACTCTCTTAGTGCTCCAAATGTCCAATTGCATTTTCTACAGAAAGAGTGTTCAGATCTGCTCAATCAAAAGTATGGTTTAACTCTGTTAGCTGAATGCACAGATCAGAAAGAAGTTTCACAGAATGATTCTGTGTAGTTTATATTTGGAGACATTCCTTTTTCCACTATTACCCTCTTAGCGCTCCGAATCTCCACTTGCATTTTCTACAGAAAGAGTGTTTCAGAACGGCTCAATCAAAACTAAGGTTCAACTCTTTTAGTTGAACAAACAGAACAGAAAGAAGTTTCACACAATTCTTCTGTGTAGTTTTTATTTGTAGACATTCTTTTTCCCAATATAGGCCTCTTAGCGCTCAGAATGTCCAATTGAAGTTTCTACAGAAAGAGTGTTTCAGAACGGCTCAATCAAAAGTAAGGTTCAACTCTGTTAGTTGAATGCACAGAACAGAAAGAAGTTTCATACAATGCTTCTATGTAGTTTATATTTGAACATATTATTTTTTCCACTATTACCCACTTAGCGCTACGAATGTCCAGTTGCATTTTCTACAGACAGAGTGTTTCAAAACTGCTCAATCAAAAGTATGGTTTAACTCTGTTAGCTGAATGCTCAGATCAGAAAGAAGTTTCACAGAATGCTTCTGTGTAGTTTATATTTGAATATATTCCTTTTTCCACTACTACGCTCTTAGCGCTCCAAATGTCCAGTTGCATATTCTACAGAAAGAGTGTTCAGATCTGCTCAATCAAAAGTATGGTTTAACTCTGTTAGCTGAATGCACAGATCAGAAAGAAGTTTCACCGAATGATTCTGTGTAGTTTATATTTGAAGACATTCCTTTTTCCACTATTACCCTCTTAGCGCTCCGAATCTCCACTTGCATTTTCTACAAAAAGAGTGTTTCATAACTGCTCAATCAAAAATATGTTTTATCTCTGTTAACTGAATTTACAGATCAGAAATAAGTTTCACAGAATGCATCTGTGTAGTTTTTATTTGAAGATATTCTTTTTCCCAATGTAGGCCTCTTAGCGCTTAGCATGTCCAATTGCAGTTTCTACAGAAAGAGTGTTTCAGAACGGCTCAATCAAAAGTAAGGTTCAACTCTGTTAGTTGAATGCACAGAACAGAAAGAATTTTCACAGAATGCTACTGTGTAGTTTATATTTAAATATATTCCTTTTTCCACTATTACCATCTTAGCGCTCCGAATCTCCACTTGCATTTTCTACAAAAAGAGTGTTTCATAACTGCTCAATCAAAAATATGTTTTATCTCTGTTAACTGAATTTACAGATCAGAAATAAGTTTCACAGAATGCATCTGTGTAGTTTTTATTTGAAGATATTCTTTTTCCCAATGTAGGCCTCTTAGCGCTTAGCATGTCCAATTGCAGTTTCTACAGAAAGAGTGTTTCAGAACGGCTCAATCAAAAGTAAGGTTCAACTCTGTTAGTTGAATGCACAGAACAGAAAGTATTTTCACAGAATGCTACTGTGTAGTTTATATTTGAATATATTCCTTTTTCCACTATTACCCTCTTAGCGCTCCGAATGTCCACTTGCATTTTCTACAGAAAGAGTGTTCAGAACTGCGCAATCAAAAGTATGGTTTAACTCTGTTAGCTTAATGAACATATCAGAAATAAGTTTCACACAATGCTTCTGTGTAGTTTTTATTTGAAGATATTATTTTACCCAATAGAGGCCTCTTAGCGCTCAGAATGTCCAATTGCAGTTTCTACAGAAAGAGTGTTTCAGAAAGGCTCAATCAAAAGTAAGGTTCAACTCTGTTAGTTGAATGCACAGAACAGAAAGAAGTTTCATACAATGCTTCTGTGTAGTTTATATTTGAACATATTCTTTTTTCCACTATTACCCACTTAGCGCTACGAATGTCCAGTTGCATTTTCTACAGACAGAGTGTTTCAAAACTGCTCAATCAAAAGTATGGTTTAACTCTGTTAGCTGAATGCTCAGATCAGAAAGAAGTTTCACAGAATGCTTCTGTGTAGTTTATATTTGAATATATTCCTTTTTCCACTACTACTCTCTTAGCGCTCCAAATGTCCAGTTGCATTTTCTACAGAAAGAGTGTTCAGATCTGCTCAATCAAAAGTATGGTTTAACTCTGTTAGCTGAATGCACAGATCAGAAAGAAGTTTCACAGAATGATTCTGTGTAGTTTATATTTGGAGACATTCCTTTTTCCACTATTACCCTCTTAGCGCTCCGAATCTCCACTTGCATTTTCTACAGAAAGTGTGTTTCAGAACGGCTCAATCAAAACTAAGGTTCAACTCTTTTAGTTGAACAAACAGAACAGAAAGAAGTTTCACACAATTCTTCTGTGTAGTTTTTATTTTTTTACATTCTTTTTCCCAATATAGGCCTCCTAGCGCTCAGAATGTCCAATTGCAGTTTCTACAGAAAGAGTGTTTCAGAACGGCTCAATCAAAAGTAAGGTTCAACTCTGTTAGTTGAATGCACAGAACAGAAAGAATTTTCACAGAATGCTACTGTGTAGTTTATATTTAAATATATTCCTTTTTCCACTATTACCATCTTAGCGCTCCGAATCTCCACTTGCATTTTCTACAAAAAGAGTGTTTCATAACTGCTCAATCAAAAATATGTTTTATCTCTGTTAACTGAATTTACAGATCAGAAATAAGTTTCACAGAATGCATCTGTGTAGTTTTTATTTGAAGATATTCTTTTTCCCAATGTAGGCCTCTTAGCGCTTAGCATGTCCAATTGCAGTTTCTACAGAAAGAGTGTTTCAGAACGGCTCAATCAAAAGTAAGGTTCAACTCTGTTAGTTGAATGCACAGAACAGAAAGTATTTTCACAGAATGCTACTGTGTAGTTTATATTTGAATATATTCCTTTTTCCACTATTACCCTCTTAGCGCTTCGAATGTCCACTTGCATTTTCTACAGAAAGAGTGTTCAGAACTGCGCAATCAAAAGTATGGTTTAACTCTGTTAGCTTAATGAACATATCAGAAATAAGTTTCACACAATGCTTCTGTGTAGTTTTTATTTGAAGATATTATTTTTCCCAATAGAGGCCTCTTAGCGCTCAGAATGTCCAATTGCAGTTTCTACAGAAAGAGTGTTTCAGAAAGGCTCAATCAAAAGTAAGGTTCAACTCTGTTAGTTGAATGCACAGAACAGAAAGAAGTTTCATACAATGCTTCTGTGTAGTTTATATTTGAACATATTCTTTTTTCCACTATTACCCACTTAGCGCTACGAATGTCCAGTTGCATTTTCTACAGACAGAGTGTTTCAAAACTGCTCAATCAAAAGTATGGTTTAACTCTGTTAGCTGAATGCTCAGATCAGAAAGAAGTTTCACAGAATGCTTCTGTGTAGTTTATATTTGAATATATTTCTTTTTCCACTACTTCTCTCTTAGCGCTCCAAATGTCCAGTTGCATTTTCTACAGAAAGAGTGTTCAGATCTGCTCAATCAAAAGTATGGTTTAACTCTGTTAGGTGAATGCACAGATCAGAAAGAAGTTTCACAGAATGATTCTGTGTAGTTTATATTTGGAGACATTCCTTTTTCCACTATTACCCTCTTAGCGCTCCGAATCTCCACTTGCATTTTCTACAGAAAGTGTGTTTCAGAACGGCTCAATCAAAACTAAGGTTCAACTCTTTTAGTTGAACAAACAGAACAGAAAGAAGTTTCACACAATTCTTCTGTGTAGTTTTTATTTTTAGACATTCTTTTTCCCAATATAGGCCTCCTAGCGCTCAGAATTTCCAATTGCAGTTTCTACAGAAAGAGTGTTTCAGAACGGCTCAATCAAAAGTAAGGTTCAACTCTGTTAGTTGAATGCACAGAACAGAAAGAAGTTTCATTCAATGCTTCTGTGTAGTTTATATTTGAACATATTCTTTTTTCCACTATTACCCACTTAGCGCTACGAATGTCCAGTTGCATTTTCTACAGACAGAGTGTTTCAAAACTGCTCAATCAAAAGTATGGTTTAACTCTGTTAGCTGAATGCTCAGATCAGAAAGAAGTTTCACAGAATGCTTCTGTGTAGTTTATATTTGAATATATTCCTTTTTCCACTACTACGCTCTTAGCGCTCCAAATGTCCAGTTGCATTTTCTACAGAAAGAGTGTTCAGATCTGCTCAATCAAAAGTATGGTTTAACTCTGTTAGGTGAATGCACAGATCAGAAGGAAGTTTCACCGAATGATTCTGTGTAGTTTATAGTTGAAGACATTCCTTTTTCCACTATTACCCACTTAGCGCTCCGAATCTCCACTTGCATTTTCTACAAAAAGAGTGTTTCATAACTGCTCAATCAAAAATATGTTTTATCTCTGTTAACTGAATTTACAGATCAGAAATAAGTTTCACAGAATGCATCTGTGTAGTTTTATTTTGAAGATATTCTTTTTCCCAATGTAGGCCTCTTAGCGCTTAGCATGTCCAATTTCAGTTTCTACAGAAAGAGTGTTTCAGAACGGCTCAATCAAAAGTAAGGTTCAACTCTGTTAGTTGAATGCACAGAACAGAAAGAATTTTCACAGAATGCTACTGTGTAGTTTATATTTAAATATATTCCTTTTTCCACTATTACCCTCTTAGCGCTCCAAATGTCCACTTGCATTTTCTACAGAAAGAGTGTTCAGAACTGCACAATCAAAAGTATGGTTTAACTCTGTTAGCTTAATGAACATATCAGAAATAAGTTTCACACAATGCTTCTGTGTAGTTTTTATTTGAAGATATTATTTTTCCCAATAGAGTCCTCTTAGCGCTCATAATGTCCAATTGCAGTTTCTACAGAAAGAGTGTTTCAGAACAGCTCAATCAAAAGTAAGGTTCAACTCTGTTAGTTGAATGCACAGAACAGAAAGAAGTTTCATACAATGCTTCTGTGTAGTTTATATTTGAACATATTCTTTTTTCCACTATTACCCACTTAGCGCTACGAATGTCCAGTTGCATTTTCTACAGACAGAGTGTTTCAAAACTGCTCAATCAAAAGTATGGTTTAACTCTGTTAGCTGAATGCTCAATCAGAAAGAAGTTTCACAGAATGCTTTTGTGTAGTTTATATTTGAATATATTCCTTTTTCCACTACTACTCTCTTAGTGCTCCAAATGTCCAATTGCATTTTCTACAGAAAGAGTGTTCAGATCTGCTCAATCAAAAGTATGGTTTAACTCTGTTAGCTGAATGCACAGATCAGAAAGAAGTTTCACAGAATGATTCTGTGTAGTTTATATTTGGAGACATTCCTTTTTCCACTATTACCCTCTTAGCGCTCCGAATCTCCACTTGCATTTTCTACAGAAAGAGTGTTTCAGAACGGCTCAATCAAAACTAAGGTTCAACTCTTTTAGTTGAACAAACAGAACAGAAAGAAGTTTCACACAATTCTTCTGTGTAGTTTTTATTTGTAGACATTCTTTTTCCCAATATAGGCCTCTTAGCGCTCAGAATGTCCAATTGAAGTTTCTACAGAAAGAGTGTTTCAGAACGGCTCAATCAAAAGTAAGGTTCAACTCTGTTAGTTGAATGCACAGAACAGAAAGAAGTTTCATACAATGCTTCTATGTAGTTTATATTTGAACATATTATTTTTTCCACTATTACCCACTTAGCGCTACGAATGTCCAGTTGCATTTTCTACAGACAGAGTGTTTCAAAACTGCTCAATCAAAAGTATGGTTTAACTCTGTTAGCTGAATGCTCAGATCAGAAAGAAGTTTCACAGAATGCTTCTGTGTAGTTTATATTTGAATATATTCCTTTTTCCACTACTACGCTCTTAGCGCTCCAAATGTCCAGTTGCATTTTCTACAGAAAGAGTGTTCAGATCTGCTCAATCAAAAGTATGGTTTAACTCTGTTAGCTGAATGCACAGATCAGAAAGAAGTTTCACCGAATGATTCTGTGTAGTTTATATTTGAAGACATTCCTTTTTCCACTATTACCCTCTTAGCGCTCCGAATCTCCACTTGCATTTTCTACAAAAAGAGTGTTTCATAACTGCTCAATCAAAAATATGTTTTATCTCTGTTAACTGAATTTACAGATCAGAAATAAGTTTCACAGAATGCATCTGTGTAGTTTTTATTTGAAGATATTCTTTTTCCCAATGTAGGCCTCTTGGCGCTTAGCATGTCCAATTGCAGTTTCTACAGAAAGAGTGTTTCAGAACGGCTCAATCAAAAGTAAGGTTCAACTCTGTTAGTTGAATGCACAGAACAGAAAGAATTTTCACAGAATGCTACTGTGTAGTTTATATTTAAATATATTCCTTTTTCCACTATTACCATCTTAGCGCTCCGAATCTCCACTTGCATTTTCTACAAAAAGAGTGTTTCATAACTGCTCAATCAAAAATATGTTTTATCTCTGTTAACTGAATTTACAGATCAGAAATAAGTTTCACACAATGCTTCTGTGTAGTTTATATTTGAACATATTCTTTTTTCCACTATTACCCACTTAGCGCTACGAATGTCCAGTTGCATTTTCTACAGACAGAGTGTTTCAAAACTGCTCAATCAAAAGTATGGTTTAACTCTGTTAGCTGAATGCTCAGATCAGAAAGAAGTTTCACAGAATGCTTCTGTGTAGTTTATATTTGAATATATTCCTTTTTCCACTACTACTCTCTTAGCGCTCCAAATGTCCAGTTGCATTTTCTACAGAAAGAGTGTTCAGATCTGCTCAATCAAAAGTATGGTTTAATTCTGTTAGCTGAATGCACAGATCAGAAAGAAGTTTCACAGAATGATTCTGTGTAGTATATATTTGGAGACATTCCTTTTTCCACTATTACCCTCTTAGCGCTCCGAAACTCCACTTGCATTTTCTACAGAAAGAGTGTTTCAGAACGGCTCAATCAAAAATATGTTTTATCTCTGTTAACTAAATTTACAGATCAGAAATAAGTTTCACAGAATGCATCTGTGTAGTTTTTATTTGAATATATTCTTTTTCCCAATGTAGGCCTCTTAGCGCTTAGCATGTCCAATTGCATTTTCTACAGAAAGAGTGTTTCAGAACGGCTCAATCAAAAGTAAGGTTCAACTCTGTTTGTTGAATGCACAGAACAGAAAGAAGTTTCATACAATGCTTCTGTGTAGTTTCTATTTGAACATATTCTTTTTTCCACTATTACCCACTTAGCGCTACGAATGTCCAGTTGCATTTTCTACAGACAGAGTGTTTCAAAACTGCTCAATCAAAAGTATGGTTTAACTCTGTTAGCTGAATGCTCAGATCAGAAAGAAGTTTCACAGAATGCTTCTGTGTAGTTTATATTTGAATATATTCCTTTTTCCACTACTACGCTCTTAGTGCTCCAAATGTCCAGTTCCATTTTCTACAGAAAGAGTGTTCAGATCTGCTCAATCAAAAGTATGGTTTAACTCTGTTAGCTGAATGCACAGATCAGAAAGAAGTTTCACCGAATGATTCTGTGTAGTTTATATTTGAAGACATTCCTTTATCCAATATTACCCTCTTAGCGCTCCGAATCTCCACTTGCATTTTCTACAAAAAGAGTGTTTCATAACTGCTCAATCAAAAATATGTTTTATCTCTGTTAACTGAATTTACAGATCAGAAATAAGTTTCACAGAATGCATCTGTGTAGTTTTTATTTGAAGATATTCTTTTTCCCAATGTAGGCCTCTTAGCGCTTAGCATGTCCAATTGCAGTTTCTACAGAAAGAGTGTTTCAGAACGGCTCAATCAAAAGTAAGGTTCAACTCTGTTAGTTGAATGCACAGAACAGCAAGAATTTTCACAGAATGCTACTGTGTAGTTTATATTTAAATATATTCCTTTTTCCACTATTACCATCTTAGCGCTCCGAATCTCCACTTGCATTTTCTACAAAAAGAGATTTTCATAACTGCTCAATCAAAAATATGTCTTATCTCTGTTAACTGAATTTACAGATCAGAAATAAGTTTCACAGAATGCATCTGTGTAGTTTTTATTTGAAGATATTCTTTTTCCCAATGTAGGCCTCTTAGCGCTTAGCATGTCCAATTGCAGTTTCTACAGAAAGTGTGTTTCAGAACGGCTCAATCAAAAGTAAGGTTCAACTCTGTTAGTTGAATGCACAGAACAGAAAGAATTTTCACAGAATGCTACTGTGTATTTTATATTTGAATATATTCCTTTTTCCACTATTACCCTCTTAGCGCTCCGAATGTCCACTTGCATTTTCTACAGAAAGAGTGTTCAGAACTGCGCAATCAAAAGTATGGTTTAACTCTGTTAGCTTAATGAACATATCAGAAATAAGTTTCACACAATGCTTCTGTGTAGTTTTTATTTGAAAATATTATTTTTCCCAATAGAATCCTCTTAGTGCTCAGAATGTCCAATTGCAGTTTCTACAGAAAGAGTGTTTCAGAAAGGCTCAATCAAAAGTAAGGTTCAACTCTGTTAGTTGAATGCACAGAACAGAAAGAAGTTTCATACAATGCTTCTGTGTAGTTTATATTTGAACATATTCTTTTTTCCACTATTACCCACTTAGCGCTACGAATGTCCAGTTGCATTTTCTACAGACAGAGTGTTTCAAAACTGCTCAATCCAAAGTATGGTTTAACTCTGTTAGCTGAATGCTCAGATCAGAAAGAAGTTTCACAGAATGCTTCTGTGTAGTTTATATTTGAATATATTCCTTTTTCCACTACTAATCTCTTAGCGCTCCAAATGTCCAGTTGCATTTTCTACAGAAAGAGTGTTCAGATCTGCTCAATCAAAAGTATGGTTTACCTCTGTTAGCTGAATGCACAGATCAGAAAGAAGTTTCACCGAATGATTCTGTGTAGTTTATATTTGGAGACATTCCTTTTTCCACTATTACCCTCTTAGCGCTCCGAATCTCCACTTGCATTTTCTACAGAAAGAGTGTTTCAGAACGGCTCAATCAAAACTAAGGTTCAACTCTTTTAGTTGAACAAACAGAACAGAAAGAAGTTTCACACAATTCTTCTGTGTAGTTTTTATTTGTAGACATTCTTTTTCCCAATATAGGCCTCCTAGCGCTCAGAATGTCCAATTGCAGTTTCTACAGAAAGAGTGTTTCAGAACGGCTCAATCAAAAGTAAGGTTCAACTCTGTTAGTTGAATGCACAGAACAGAAAGAAGTTTCATACAATGCTTCTGTGTAGTTTATATTTGAACATATTCTTTTTTCCACTATTACCCACTTAGCGCTACGAATGTCCAGTTGCATTTTCTACAGACAGAGTGTTTCAAAACTGCTCAATCAAAAGTATGGTTTAACTCTGTTAGCTGAATGCTCAGATCAGAAAGAAGTTTCACAGAATGCTTCTGTGTAGTTTATATTTGAATATATTCCTTTTTCCACTACTACGCTCTTAGCGCTCCAAAGGTCCAGTTGCATTTTCTACAGAAAGAGTGTTCAGATCTGCTCAATCAAAAGTATGGTTTATCTCTGTTAGCTGAATGCACAGATCAGAAGGAAGTTTCACCGAATGATTCTGTGTAGTTTATATTTGAAGACATTCCTTTTTCCACTATTACCCTCTTAGCGCTCCGAATCTCCACTTGAATTTTCTACAAAAAGAGTGTTTCATAACTGCTCAATCAAAAATATGTTTTATCTCTGTTAACTGAATTTACAGATCAGAAATAAGTTTCACAGAATGCATCTGTGTAGTTTTTATTTGAAGATATGATTTTTCCCAATGTAGGCCTCTTAGCGCTTAGCATGTCCAATTGCAGTTTCTACAGAAAGAGTGTTTCAGAACGGCTCAATCAAAAGTAAGGTTCAACTCTGTTAGTTGAATGCACAGAACAGAAAGAATTTTCACCGAATGATTCTGTGTAGTTTATATTTGAAGACATTCCTTTTTCCACTATTACCCTCTTAGCGCTCCGAATCTCCACTTGCATTTTCTACAAAAAGAGTGTTTCATAACTGCTCAATCAAAAATATGTTTTATCTCTGTTAACTGAATTTACAGATCAGAAATAAGTTTCACAGAATGCATCTGTGTAGTTTTTATTTGAAGATATTCTTTTTCCCAATGTAGACCTCTTAGCGCTTAGCATGTCCAATTGCAGTTTCTACAGAAAGAGTGTTTCAGAACGGCTCAATCAAAAGTAAGGTTCAACTCTGTTAGTTGAATGCACAGAACAGAAAGAATTTTCACAGAATGCTACTGTGTAGTTTATATTTGAATATATTCCTTTTTCCACTATTACCCTCTTAGCGCTCCGAATGTCCACTTGCATTTTCTACAGAAAGAGTGTTCAGAACTGCGCAATCAAAAGTATGGTTTAACTCTGTTAGCTTAATGAACATATCAGAAATAAGTTTCACACAATGCTTCTGTGTAGTTTTTATTTGAAGATATTATTTTTCCCAATAGAGGCCTCTTAGTGCTCAGAATGTCCAATTGCAGTTTCTACAGAAAGAGTGTTTCAGAAAGGCTCAATCAAAAGTAAGGTTCAACTCTGTTAGTTGAATGCACAGAACAGAAAGATGTTTCATACAATGCTTCTGTGTAGTTTATATTTGAACATATTCTTTTTTCCACTATTACCCACTTAGCGCTACGAATATCCAGTTGCATTTTCTACAGACAGAGTGTTTCAAAACTGCTCAATCAAAAGTATGGTTTAACTCTGTTAGCTGAATGCTCAGATCAGAAAGAAGTTTCACAGAATGCTTCTGTGTAGTTTATATTTGAATATATTCCTTTTTCCACTACTACTCTCTTAGCGCTCCAAATGTCCAGTTGCATTTTCTACAGAAAGAGTGTTCAGATCTGCTCAATCAAAAGTATGGTTTAACTCTGTTAGCTGAATGCACAGATCAGAAAGAAGTTTCACAGAATGATTCTGTGTAGTTTATATTTGGAGACATTCCTTTTTCCACTATTACCCTCTTAGCGCTCCGAATCTCCACTTGCATTTTCTACAGAAAGAGTGTTTCAGAACGGCTCAATCAAAACTAAGGTTCAACTCTTTTAGTTGAACAAACAGAACAGAAAGAAGTTTCACACAATTCTTCTGTGTAGTTTTTATTTGTAGACATTCTTTTTCCCAATATAGGCCTCTTAGCGCTCAGAATGTCCAATTGCAGTTTCTACAGAAAGAGTGTTTCAGAACGGCTCAATCAAAAGTAAGGTTCAATTCTGTTAGTTGAATGCACAGAACAGAAAGAAGTTTCATACAATGCTTCTGTGTAGTTTATATTTGAACATATTCTTTTTTCCACTATTACCCACTTAGCGCTACGAATGTCCAGTTGCATTTTCTACAGACAGAGTGTTTCAAAACTGCTCAATCAAAAGTATGGTTTAACTCTGTTAGCTGAATGCTCAGATCAGAAAGAAGTTTCACAGAATGCTTCTGTGTAGTTTATATTTGAATATATTCCTTTTTCCACTACTACGCTCTTAGCGCTCCAAATGTCCAGTTCCATTTTCTACAGAAAGAGTGTTCAGATCTGCTCAAGCAAAAGTATGGTTTAACTCTGTTAGCTGAATGCACAGAACAGAAAGAAGTTTCACCGAATGATTCTGTGTAGTTTATATTTGAAGACATTCCTTTTTCCACTATTACCCTCTTAGCGCTCCGAATCTCCACTTGCATTTTCTACAAAAAGAGTGTTTCATAACTGCTCAATCAAAAATATGTTTTATCTCTGTTAACTGAATTTACAGATCAGAAATAAGTTTCACAGAATGCATCTGTGTAGATTTTATTTGAAGATATTCTTTTTCCCAATGTAGGCCTCTTAACGCTTAGCATGTCCAATTGCAGTTTCTACAGAAAGAGTGTTTCAGAACGGCTCAATCAAAAGTAAGGTTCAACTCTGTTAGTTGAATGCACAGAACAGCAAGAATTTTCACAGAATGCTACTGTGTAGTTTATATTTAAATATATTCCTTTTTCCACTATTACCATCTTAGCGCTCCGAATCTCCACTTACATTTTCTACAAAAAGAGTGTTTCATAACTGTTCAATCAAAAATATGTTTTATCTCTGTTAACTGAATTTACAGATCAGAAATAAGTTTCACAGAATGCATCTGTGTAGTTTTTATTTGAAGATATTCTTTTTCCCAATGTAGGCCTCTTAGCGCTTAGCATGTCCAATTGCAGTTTCTACAGAAAGAGTGTTTCAGAACGGCTCAATCAAAAGTAAGGTTCTACTCTGTTAGTTGAATGCACAGAACAGAAAGAATTTTCACAGAATGCTACTGTGTAGTTTATATTTGAATATATTCCTTTTTCCACTATTACCCTCTTAGCGCTCCGAATGTCCACTTGCATTTTCTACAGAAAGTGTGTTCAGAACTGCGCAATCAAAAGTATGGTTTAACTCTGTTAGCTTAATGAACATATCAGAAATAAGTTTCACACAATGCTTCTGTGTAGTTTTTATTTGAAGATATTATTTTTCCCAATAGAGGCCTCTTAGCGCTCAGAATGTCCAATTGCAGTTTCTACAGAAAGAGTGTTTCAGAAAGGCTCAAACAAAAGTAAGGTTCAACTCTGTTAGTTGAATGCACAGAACAGAAAGAAGTTTCATACAATGCTTCTGTGTAGTTTATATTTGAACATATTCTTTTTTCCACTATTACCCACTTAGCGCTACGAATGTCCAGTTGCATTTCCTACAGACAGAGTGTTTCAAAACTGCTCAATCCAAAGTATGGTTTAACTCTGTTAGCTGAATGCTCAGATCAGAAAGAAGTTTCACAGAATGTTTCTGTGTAGTTTATATTTGAATATATTCCTTTTTCCACAACTACTCTCTTAGCGCTCCAAATGTCCAGTTGCATTTTCTACAGAAAGAGTGTTCAGATCTGCTCAATCAAAAGTATGGTTTAACTCTGTTAGCTGAATGCACAGATCAGAAAGAAGTTTCACAGAATGATTCTGTGTAGTTTATATTTGGAGACATTCCTTTTTCCACTATTACCCTCTTAGCGCTCCGAATCTCCACTTGCATTTTCTACAGAAAGAGTGTTTCAGAACGGCTCAATCAAAACTAAGGTTCAACTCTTTTAGTTGAACAAACAGAACAGAAAGAAGTTTCACACAATTCTTCTGTGTAGTTTTTATTTGTAGACATTCTTTTTCCCAATATAGGCCTCTTAGCGCTCAGAATGTCCAATTGCAGTTTCTACAGAAAGAGTGTTTCAGAACGGCTCAATCAAAAGTAAGGTTCAACTCTGTTAGTTGAATGCACAGAACAGAAAGAAGTTTCATACAATGCTTCTGTGTAGTTTATATTTGAACATATTCTTTTTTCCACTATTACCCACTTAGCGCTACGAATGTCCAGTTGCATTTTCTACAGACAGAGTGTTTCAAAACTGCTCAATCAAAAGTATGGTTTAACTCTGTTAGCTGAATGCTCAAATCAGAAAGAAGTTTCACAGAATGCTTCTGTGTAGTTTATATTTGAATATATTCCTTTTTCCACTACTACGCTCTTAGCGCTCCAAATGTCCAGTTCCATTTTCTACAGAAAGAGTGTTCAGATCTGCTCAAGCAAAAGTATGGTTTAACTCTGTTAGCTGAATGCACAGAACAGAAAGAAGTTTCACCGAATGATTCTGTGTAGTTTATATTTGAAGACATTCCTTATTCCACTATTACCCTCTTAGCGCTCCGAATCTCCACTTGCATTTTCTACAAAAAGAGTGTTTCATAACTGCTCAATCAAAAATATGTTTTATCTCTGTTAACTGAATTTACAGATCAGAAATAAGTTTCACAGAATGCATCTGTGTAGATTTTATTTGAAGATATTCTTTTTCCCAATGTAGGCCTCTTAACGCTTAGCATGTGCAATTGCAGTTTCTACAGAAAGAGTGTTTCAGAACGGCTCAATTAAAAGTAAGGTTCAACTCTGTTAGTTGAATGCACAGAACAGCAAGAATTTTCACAGAATGCTACTGTGTAGTTTATATTTAAATATATTCCTTTTTCCACTATTACCATCTTAGCGCTCCGAATCTCCACTTACATTTTCTACAAAAAGAGTGTTTCATAACTGTTCAATCAAAAATATGTTTTATCTCTGTTAACTGAATTTACAGATCAGAAATAAGTTTCACAGAATGCATCTGTGTAGTTTTTATTTGAATATATTCTTTTTCCCAATGTAGGCCTCTTAGCGCTTAGCATGTCCAATTGCAGTTTCTACAGAAAGAGTGTTTCAGAACGGCTCAATCAAAAGTAAGGTTCAACTCTGTTAGTTGAATGCACAGAACAGAAAGAATTTTCACAGAATGCTACTGTGTAGTTTATATTTGAATATATTCTTTTTCCACTATTACCCTCTTAGCGCTCCGAATGTCCACTTGCATTTTCTACAGAAAGAGTGTTCAGAACTGCGCAATCAAAAGTATGGTTTAACTCTGTTAGCTTAATGAACATATCAGAAATAAGTTTCACACAATGCTTCTGTGTAGTTTTTATTTGAAGATATTATTTTTCCCAATAGAGGCCTCTTAGCGCTCAGAATGTCCAATTGCAGTTTCTACAGAAAGAGTGTTTCAGAAAGGCTCAATCAAATTAAGGTTCAACTCTGTTAGTTGAATGCACAGAACAGAAAGAAGTTTCATACAATGCTTCTGTGTAGTTTATATTTGAACATATTCTTTTTTCCACTATTACCCGCTTAGCGCTACGAATGTCCAGTTGCATTTTCTACAGACAGAGTGTTTCAAAACTGCTCAATCAAAAGTATGGTTTAACTCTGTTAGCTGAATGCTCAGATCAGAAAGAAGTTTCACAGAATGCTTCTGTGTAGTTTATATTTGAATATATTCCTTTTTCCACTACTACGCTCTTAGCGCTCCAAATGTCCAGTTCCATTTTCTACAGAAAGAGTGTTCAGATCTGCTCAAGCAAAAGTATGGTTTAACTCTGTTAGCTGAATGCACAGAACAGAAAGATGTTTCACCGAATGATTCTGTGTAGTTTATATTTGAAGACATTCCTTTTTCCACTATTACCCTCTTAGCGCTCCGAATCTCCAATTGCATTTTCTACAAAAAGAGTGTTTCATAACTGCTCAATCAAAAATATGTTTTATCTCTGTTAACTGAATTTAAAGATCAGAAATCAGTTTCAGAGAATGCATCTGTGTAGTTTTTATTTGAAGATATTCTTTTTCCCAATGTAGGCCTCTTAGCGCTTAGCATGTCCAATTGCAGTTTCTACAGAAAGAGTGTTTCAGAACGGCTCAATCAAAATTAAGGTTCAACTCTGTTAGTTGAATGCACAGAACAGAAAGAATTTTCACAGAATGCTACTGTATAGTTTATATTTGAATATATTCCTTTTTCCACTATTACCCTCTTAGCGCTCCGAATGTCCACTTGCATTTTCTACAGAAAGAGTGTTCAGAACTGCGCAATCAAAAGTATGGTTTAACTCTGTTAGCTTAATGAACATATCAGAAATAAGTTTCACACAATGCTTCTGTGTAGTTTTTATTTGAAGATATTATTTTTCCCAATAGAGGCCTCTTAGCGCTCAGAATGTCCAATTGCAGTTTCTACAGAAAGAGTGTTTCAGAAAGGCTCAATCAAATGTAAGGTTCAACTCTGTTAGTTGAATGCACAGAACAGAAAGAAGTTTCATACAATGTTTCTGTGTAGTTTATATTTGAAAATATTCTTTTTTCCACTATTACCCACTTAGCGCTACGAATGTCCAGTTGCATTTTCTACAGACAGAGTGTTTCAAAACTGCTCAATCAAAAGTATGGTTTAACTCTGTTAGCTGAATGCTCAGATCAGAAAGAAGTTTCACAGAATGCTTCTGTGTAGTTTATATTTGAATATATTCCTTTTTCCACTACTACTCTCTTAGCGCTCCAAATGTCCAGTTGCATTTTCTACAGAAAGAGTGTTCAGATCTGCTCAATCAAAAGTATGGTTTAACTCTGTTAGCTGAATGCACAGATCAGAAAGAAGTTTCACAGAATGATTCTGTGTAGTTTATATTTGGAGACATTCCTTTTTCCACTATTACCCTCTTAGCGCTCCGAATCTCCACTTGCATTTTCTACAGAAAGAGTGTTTCAGAACGGCTCAATCAAAACTAAGGTTCAACTCTTTTAGTTGAACAAACAGAACAGAAAGAAGTTTCACACAATTCTTCTGTGTAGTTTTTATTTGTAGACATTCTTTTTCCCAATATAGGCCTCTTAGCGCTCAGAAGGTCCAATTGCAGTTTCTACAGAAAGAGTGTTTCAGAACGGCTCAATCAAAAGTAAGGTTCAACTCTGTTAGTTGAATGCACAGAACAGAAAGGAGTTTCATACAATGCTTCTGTGTAGTTTATATTTGAACATATTCTTTTTTCCACTATTACCCACTTAGCGCTACGAATGTCCACTTGCATTTTCTACAGACAGAGTGTTTCAAAACTGCTCAATCAAAAGTATGGTTTAACTCTGTTAGCTGAATGCTCAGATCAGAAAGAAGTTTCACAGAATGCTTCTGTGTAGTTTATATTTGAATATATTCCTTTTTCCACTACTAAGCTCTTAGCGCTCCAAATGTCGAGTTCCATTTTCTACAGAAAGAGTGTTCAGATCTGCTCAATCAAAAGTATGGTTTAACTCTGTTAGCTGAATGCACAGATCAGAAAGAAGTTTCACAGAATGATTCTGTGTAGTTTATATTTGGAGACATTCCTTTTTCCACTATTACCCTCTTAGCGCTCCGAATCTCCACTTGCATTTTCTACAGAAAGAGTGTTTCAGAACGGCTCAATCAAAACTAAGGTTCAACTCTTTTAGTTGAACAAACAGAACAGAAAGAAGTTTCACACAATTCTTCTGTGTAGTTTTTATTTGTAGACATTCTTTTTCCCAATATAGGCCTCTTAGCGCTCAGAATGTCCAATTGCAGTTTCTACAGAAAGAGTGTTTCAGAACGGCTCAATCAAAAGTAAGGTTCAACTCTGTTAGTTGAATGCACAGAACAGAAAGAAGTTTCATACAATGCTTCTGTGTAGTTTATATTTGAACATATTCTTTTTTCCACTATTACCCACTTAGCGCTACGAATGTCCAGTTGCATTTTCTACAGACAGAGTGTGTCAAAACTGCTCAATCAAATGTGTGGTTTAACTCTGTTAGCTGAATGCTCAGATCAGAAAGAAGTTTCACAGAATGCTTCTGTGTAGTTTATATTTGAATATATTCCTTTTTCCACTACTACGCTCTTAGCGCTCCAAATGTCCAGTTCCATTTTCTACAGAAAGAGTGTTCAGATCTGCTCAATCAAAAGTATGGTTTAACTCTGTTAGCTGAATGCACAGATCAGAAGGAAGTTTCACCGAATGATTCTGTGTAGTTTATATTTGGAGACATTCCTTTTTCCACTATTACCCTCTTAGCGCTCCGAATCTCCACTTGCATTTCCTACAAAAAGATTGTTTCATAACTGCTCAATCAAAAATATGTTTTATTTCTGTTAACTGAATTTACAGATCAGAAATAAGTTTCACAGAATGCATCTGTGTAGTTTTTATTTGAAGATATTCTTTTTCCCAATGTAGGCCTCTTAGCGCTTAGCATGTCCAATTGCAGTTTCTACAGAAAGAGTGTTTCAGAACGGCTCAATCAAAAGTAAGGTTCAACTCTGTTAGTTGAATGCACAGAACAGAAAGAATTTTCACAGAATTCTACTGTGTAGTTTATAATTAAATATATTCCTTTTTCCACTATTACCATATTAGCGCTCCGAATCTCCACTTGCATTTTCTACAAAAAGAGTGTTTCATAACTGCTCAATCAAAAATATGTTTTATCTCTGTTAACTGAATTTACAGATCAGAAATAAGTTTCACAGAATGCATCTGTGTAGTTTTTGTTTGAAGATATTCTTTTTCCCAATGTAGGCCTCTTAGCGCTTAGCATGTCCAATTGCAGTTTCTACAGAAAGAGTGTTTCAGAACGGCTCATCAAAAGTAAGGTTCAACTCTGTTAGTTGAATGCACAGAATAGAAAGAATTTTCACAGAATGCTACTGTGTAGTTTATATTTGAATATATTCCTTTTTCCACTATTACCCTCTTAGCGCTCCGAATGTCCACTTGCATTTTCTACAGAAAGAATGTTCAGAACTGTGCAATCAAAAGGATGGTTTAACTCTGTTAGCTTAATGAACATATCAGAAATAAGTTTCACACAATGCTTCTGTGTAGTTTTTATTTGAAGATATTATTTTTCCCAATAGAGGCCTCTTAGCGCTCAGAATGTCCAATTGCAGTTTCTACAGAAAGAGTGTTTCAGAAAGGCTCAATCAAAAGTAAGGTTCAACTCTGTTAGTTGAATGCACAGAACAGAAAGAAGTTTCATACAATGCTTCTGTGTAGTTTATATTTGAACATATTCTTTTTTCCACTATTACCCACTTAGTGCTACGAATGTCCAGTTGCATTTTCTACAGACAGAGTGTTTCAAAACTGCTCAATCAAAAGTATGGTTTAACTCTGTTAGCTGAATGCTCAGATCAGAAAGAAGTTTCACAGAATGCTTCTGTGTAGTTTATATTTGAATATATTCCTTTTTCCACTACTACGCTCTTAGCGCTCCAAATGTCCAGTTCCATTTTCTACAGAAAGAGTGTTCAGATCTGCTCAAGCAAAAGTATGGTTTAACTCTGTTAGCTGAATGCACAGAACAGAAAGATGTTTCACCGAATGATTCTGTGTAGTTTATATTTGAAGACATTCCTTTTTCCACTATTACCCTCTTAGCGCTCCGAATCTCCACTTGCATTTTCTACAAAAAGAGTGTTTCATAACTGCTCAATCAAAAATATGTTTTATCTCTGTTAACTGAATTTACAGATCAGAAATAAGTTTCACAGAATGCATCTGTGTAGTTTTTATTTGAAGATATTCTTTTTCCCAATGTAGGCCTCTTAGCGCTTAGCATGTCCAATTGCAGTTTCTACAGAAAGAGTGTTTCAGAACGGCTCAATCAAAAGTAAGGTTCAACTCTGTTAGTTGAATGCACAGAACAGAAAGAATTTTCACAGAATGCTACTGTGTAGTTTATATTTAAATATATTCCTTTTTCCACTATTACCATCTTAGCGCTCCGAATCTCCACTTGCATTTTCTACAAAAAGAGTGTTTCATAACTGCTCAATCAAAAATATGTTTTATCTCTGTTAACTGAATTTACAGATCAGAAATAAGTTTCACAGAATGCATCTGTGTAGTTTTTATTTGAAGATATTCTTTTTCCCAATGTAGGCCTCTTAGCGCTTAGCATGTCCAATTGCAGTTTCTACAGAAAGAGTGTTTCAGAACGGCTCAATCAAAAGTAAGGTTCAACTCTGTTAGTTGAATGCACAGAACAGAAAGAATTTTCACAGAATGCTACTGTGTAGTTTATATTTGAATATATTCCTTTTTCCACTATTACCCTCTTAGCGCTCCGAATGTCCACTTGCATTTTCTACAGAAAGAGTGTTCAGAACTGCGCAATCAAAAGTATGGTTTAACTCTGTTAGCTTAATGAACATATCAGAAATAAGTTTCACACAATGCTTCTGTGTAGTTTTTATTTGAAGATATTATTTTTCCCAATAGAGGCCTCTTAGCGCTCAGAATGTCCAATTGCAGTTTCTACAGAAAGAGTGTTTCAGAAAGGCTCAATCAAATGTAAGGTTCAACTCTGTTAGTTGAATGCACAGAACAGAAAGAAGTTTCATACAATGTTTCTGTGTAGTTTATATTTGAACATATTCTTTTTTCCACTATTACCCACTTAGCGCTACGAATGTCCAGTTGCATTTTCTACAGACAGAGTGTTTCAAAACTTCTCAATCCAAAGTATGGTTTAACTCTGTTAGCTGAATGCTCAGATCAGAAAGAAGTTTCACAGAATGCTTCTGTGTAGTTTATATTTGAATATATTCCTTTTTCCACTACTACTCTCTTAGCGCTACAAATGTCCAGTTGCATTTTCTACAGAAAGAGTGTTCAGATCTGCTCAATCAAAAGTATGGTTTAACTCTGTTAGCTGAATGCACAGATCAGAAAGAATTTTCACAGAATGATTCTGTGTAGTTTATATTTGGAGACATTCCTTTTTCCACTATTACCCTCTTAGCGCTCCGAATCTCCACTTGCATTTTCTACAGAAAGAGTGTTTCAGAACGGCTCAATCAAAACTAAGGTTCAACTCTTTTAGTTGAACAAACAGAACAGAAAGAAGTTTCACACAATTCTTCTGTGTAGTTTTTATTTGTAGACATTCTTTTTCCCAATATAGGCCTCTTAGCGCTCAGAATGTCCAATTGCAGTTTCTACAGAAAGAGTGTTTCAGAACGGCTCAATCAAAAGTAAGGTTCAACTCTGTTAGTTGAATGCACAGAACAGAAAGGAGTTTCATACAATGCTTCTGTGTAGTTTATATTTGAACATATTCTTTTTTCCACTATTACCCACTTAGCGCTACGAATGTCCACTTGCATTTTCTACAGACAGAGTGTTTCAAAACTGCTCAATCAAAAGTATGGTTTAACTCTGTTAGCTGAATGCTCAGATCAGAAAGAAGTTTCACAGAATGCTTCTGTGTAGTTTATATTTGAATATATTCCTTTTTCCACTACTAAGCTCTTAGCGCTCCAAATGTCCAGTTCCATTTTCTACAGAAAGAGTGTTCAGATCTGCTCAATCAAAAGTATGGTTGAACTCTGTTAGCTGAATGCACAGATCAGAAAGAAGTTTCACAGAATGATTCTGTGTAGTTTATATTTGGAGACATTCCTTTTTCCACTATTACCCTCTTAGCGCTCCGAATCTCCACTTGCATTTTCTACAGAAAGAGTGTTTCAGAACGGCTCAATCAAAACTAAGGTTCAACTCTTTTAGTTGAACAAACAGAACAGAAAGAAGTTTCACACAATTCTTCTGTGTAGTTTTTATTTGTAGACATTCTTTTTCCCAATAGAGGCCTCTTAGCGCTCAGAATGTCCAATTGCAGTTTCTACAGAAAGAGTGTTTCAGAACGGCTCAATCAAAAGTAAGGTTCAACTCTGTTAGTTGAATGCACAGAACAGAAAGAAGTTTCATACAATGCTTCTGTGTAGTTTATATTTGAACATATTCTTTTTTCCACTATTACCCACTTAGCGCTACGAATGTCCAGTTGCATTTTCTACAGACAGAGTGTTTCAAAACTGCTCAATCAAAAGTATGGTTTAACTCTGTTAGCTGAATGCTCAGATCAGAAAGAAGTTTCACAGAATGCTTCTGTGTAGTTTATATTTGAATATATTCCTTTTTCCACTACTACGCTCTTAGCGCTCCAAATGTCCAGTTCCATTTTCTACAGAAAGAGTGTTCAGATCTGCTCAATCAAAAGTATGGTTTAACTCTGTTAGCTGAATGCACAGATCAGAAAGAAGTTTCACCGAATGATTCTGTGTAGTTTATATTTGAAGACATTCCTTTTTCCACTATTACCCTCTTAGCGCTCCGAATCTCCACTTGCATTTCCTACAAAAAGATTGTTTCATAACTGCTCAATCAAAAATATGTTTTATTTCTGTTAACTGAATTTACAGATCAGAAATAAGTTTCACAGAATGCATCTGTGTAGTTTTTATTTGAAGATATTCTTTTTCCCAATGTAGGCCTCTTAGCGCTTAGCATGTCCAATTGCAGTTTCTACAGAAAGAGTGTTTCAGAACGGCTCAATCAAAAGTAAGGTTCAACTCTGTTAGTTGAATGCACAGAACAGAAAGAATTTTCACAGAATTCTACTGTGTAGTTTATAATTAAATATATTCCTTTTTCCACTATTACCATCTTAGCGCTCCGAATCTCCACTTGCATTTTCTACAAAAAGAGTGTTTCATAACTGCTCAATCAAAAATATGTTTTATCTCTGTTAACTGAATTTACAGATCAGAAATCAGTTTCACAGAATGCATCTGTGTAGTTTTTATTTGAAGATATTCTTTTTCCCAATGTAGGCCTCTTAGCGCTTAGCATGTCCAATTGCAGTTTCTACAGAAAGAGTGTTTCAGAACGGCTCAATCAAAAGTAAGGTTCAACTCTGTTAGTTGAATGCACAGAACAGAAAGAATTTTCACAGAATGCTACTGTGTAGTTTATATTTGAATATATTCCTTTTTCCACTATTACCCTCTTAGCGCTCCGAATGTCCACTTGCATTTTCTACAGAAAGAGTGTTCAGAACTGCGCAATCAAAAGTATGGTTTAACTCTGTTAGCTTAATGAACATATCAGAAATAAGTTTCACACAATGCTTCTGTGTAGTTTTTATTTGAAGATATTATTTTTCCCAATAGAGGCCTCTTAGCGCTCAGAATGTCCAATTGCAGTTTCTACAGAAAGAGTGTTTCAGAAAGGCTCAATCAAAAGTAAGGTTCAACTCTGTTAGTTGAATGCACAGAACAGAAAGAAGTTTCATACAATGCTTCTGTGTAGTTTATATTTGAACATATTCTTTTTTCCACTATTACCCACTTAGCGCTACGAATGTCCAGTTGCATTTTCTACAGACAGAGTGTTTCAAAACTGCTCAATCAAAAGTATGGTTTAACTCTGTTAGCTGAATGCTCAGATCAGAAAGAAGTTTCACAGAATGCTTCTGTGTAGTTTATATTTGAATATATTCCTTTTTCCACTACTACTCTCTTAGCGCTCCAAATGTCCAGTTGCATTTTCTACAGAAAGAGTGTTCAGATCTGCTCAATCAAAAGTATGGTTTACCTCTGTTAGCTGAATGCACAGATCAGAAAGAAGTTTCACCGAATGATTCTGTGTAGTTTATATTTGGAGACATTCCTTTTTCCACTATTACCCTCTTAGCGCTCCGAATCTCCACTTGCATTTTCTACAGAAAGAGTGTTTCAGAACGGCTCAATCAAAACTAAGGTTCAACTCTTTTAGTTGAACAAACAGAACAGAAGGAAGTTTCACACAATTCTTCTGTGTAGTTTTTATTTGTAGACATTCTTTTTCCCAATATAGGCCTCTTAGCGCTCAGAATGTCCAATTGCAGTTTCTACAGAAAGAGTGTTTCAGAACGGCTCAATCAAAAGTAAGGTTCAACTCTGTTAGTTGAATGCACAGAACAGAAAGAAGTTTCATACAATGCTTGTGTGTAGTTTATATTTGAACATATTCTTTTTTCCACTATTACCCACTTAGCGCTACGAATGTCCAGTTGCATTTTCTACAGACAGAGTGTTTCAAAACTGCTCAACCAAAGTATGGTTTAACTCTGTTAGCTGAATGCTCAGATCAGAAAGAAGTTTCACAGAATGCTTCTGTGTAGTTTATATTTGAATATATTCCTTTTTCCACTACTACTCTCTTAGCGCTCCAAATGTCCAGTTGCATTTTCTACAGAAAGAGTGTTCAGATCTGCTCAATCAAAAGTATGGTTTAAATCTGTTAGCTGAATGCACAGATCAGAAAAAAGTTTCACAGAATGATTCTGTGTAGTTTATATTTGGAGACATTCCTTTTTCCACTATTACCCTCTTAGCGCTCCGAATCTCCACTTGCATTTTCTACAGAAAGAGTGTTTCAGAACGGCTCAATCAAAACTAAGGTTCAACTCTTTTAGTTGAACAAACAGAACAGAAAGAAGTTTCACACAATTCTTCTGTGTAGTTTTTATTTGTAGACATTCTTTTTCCCAATATAGGCCTCTTAGCGCTCAGAATGTCCAATTGCAGTTTCTACAGAAAGAGTGTTTCAGAACGGCTCAATCAAAAGTAAGGTTCAACTCTGTTAGTTGAATGCACAGAACAGAAAGAAGTTTCATACAATGCCTCTGTGTAGTTTATATTTGAACATATTCTTTTTTCCACTATTACCCACTTAGCGCTACGAATGTCCAGTTGCATTTTCTACAGACAGAGTGTTTCAAAACTGCTCAATCAAAAGTATGGTTTAACTCTGTTAGCTGAATGCTCAGATCAGAAAGAAGTTTCACAGAATGCTTCTGTGTAGTTTGTATTTGAATATATTCCTTTTTCCACTTCTACGCTCTTAGCGCTCCAAATGTCCAGTTGCATTTTCTACAGAAAGAGTGTTCAGATCTGCTCAATCAAAAGTATGGTTTAACTCTGTTAGCTGAATGCACAGATCAGAAAGAAGTTTCACCGAATGATTCTGTGTAGTTTATATTTGAAGACATTCCTTTTTCCACTATTACCCTCTTAGCGCTCCGAATCTCCACTTCCATTTTCTACAAAAAGAGTGTTTCATAACTGCTCAATCAAAAATATGTTTTATCTCTGTTAACTGAATTTACAGATCAGAAATAAGTTTCACAGAATGCATCTGTGTAGTTTTTATTTGAAGATATTCTTTTTCCCAATGTAGGCCTCTTAGCGCTTAGCATGTCCAATTGCAGTTTCTTCAGAAAGAGTGTTTCAGAACGGCTCAATCAAAAGTAAGGTTCAACTCTGTTAGTTGAATGCACAGAACAGAAAGAATTTTCACAGAATGCTACTGTGTAGTTTATATTTAAATATATTCCTTTTTCCACTATAACCATATTAGCGCTCCGAATCTCCACTTGCATTTTCTACAAAAAGAGTGTTTCATAACTGCTCAATCAAAAATATGTTTTATCTCTGTTAACTGAATTTACAGATCAGAAATAAGTTTCACAGAATGCATCTGTGTAGTTTTTATTTGAAGATATTCTTTTTCCCAATGTAGGCCTCTTAGCGCTTAGCATGTCCAATTGCAGTTTCTACAGAAAGAGTGTTTCAGAACGGCTCAATCAAAAGTAAGGTTCAACTCTGTTAGTTGAATGCACAGAACAGAAAGAATTTTCACAGAATGCTACTGTGTAGTTTATATTTAAATATATTCCTTTTTCCACTATTACCCTCTTAGCGCTCCGAATGTCCACTTGCATTTTCTACAGAAAGAGTGTTCAGAACTGCGCAATCAAAAGTATGGTTTAACTCTGTTAGCTTAATGAACATATCAGAAATAAGTTTCACACAATGCTTCTGTGTAGTTTTTATTTGAAGATATTATTTTTCCCAATAGAGGCCTCTTAGCGCTCAGAATGTCCAATTGCAGTTTCTACAGAAAGAGTGTTTCAGAAAGGCTCAATCAAATGTAAGGTTCAACTCTGTTAGTTGAATGCACAGAACAGAAAGAAGTTTCACACAATGCTTCTGTGTAGTTTATATTTGAACATATTCTTTTTTCCACTATTACCCACTTAGCGCTACGAATGTCCAGTTGCATTTTCTACAGACAGAGTGTTTCAAAACTGCTCAATCAAAAGTATGGTTTAACTCTGTTAGCTGAATGCTCAGATCAGAAAGAAGTTTCACAGAATGCTTCTGTGTAGTTTATATTTGAATATATTCCTTTTTCCACTACTACTCTCTTAGCGCTCCAAATGTCCAGTTGCATTTTCTACAGAAAGAGTGTTCAGATCTGTTCAATCAAAAGTATGGTTTACCTCTGTTAGCTGAATGCACAGATCAGAAAGAAGTTTCACCGAATGATTCTGTGTAGTTTATATTTGGAGACATTCCTTTTTCCACTATTACCCTCTTAGCGCTCCGAATCTCCACTTGCATTTTCTACAGAAAGAGTGTTTCAGAACGGCTCAATCAAAACTAAGGTTCAACTCTTTTAGTTGAACAAACAGAACAGAAGGAAGTTTCACACAATTCTTCTGTGTAGTTTTTATTTGTAGACATTCTTTTTCCCAATATAGGCCTCTTAGCGCTCAGAATGTCCAATTGCAGTTTCTACAGAAAGAGTGTTTCAGAACGGCTCAATCAAAAGTAAGGTTCAACTCTGTTAGTTGAATGCACAGAACAGAAAGAAGTTTCATACAATGCTTGTGTGTAGTTTATATTTGAACATATTCTATTTTCCACTATTACCCACTTAGCGCTACGAATGTCCAGTTGCATTTTCTACAGACAGAGTGTTTCAAAACTGCTCAACCAAAGTATGGTTTAAGTCTGTTAGCTGAATGCTCAGATCAGAAAGAAGTTTCACAGAATGCTTCTGTGTAGTTTATATTTGAATATATTCCTTTTTCCACTACTACTCTCTTAGCGCTCCAAATGTCCAGTTGCATTTTCTACAGAAAGAGTGTTCAGATCTGCTCAATCAAAAGTATGGTTTAACTCTGTTAGCTGAATGCACAGATCAGAAAGAAGTTTCACAGAATGATTCTGTGTAGTTTATATTTGGAGACATTCCTTTTTCCACTGTTACCCTCTTAGCGCTCCGAATCTCCACTTGCATTTTCTACAGAAAGAGTGTTTCAGAACGGCTCAATCAAAACTAAGGTTCAACTCTTTTAGTTGAACAAACAGAACAGAAAGAAGTTTCACACAATTCTTCTGTGTAGTTTTTATTTGTAGACATTCTTTTTCCCAATATAGGCCTCTTAGCGCTCAGAATGTCCAATTGCAGTTTCTACAGAAAGAGTGTTTCAGAACGGCTCAATCAAAAGTAAGGTTCAACTCTGTTAGTTGAATGCACAGAACAGAAAGAAGTTTCATACAATGCCTCTGTGTAGTTTATATTTGAACATATTTTTTTTCCACTATTACCCACTTAGCGCTACGAATGTCCAGTTGCATTTTCTACAGACAGAGTGTTTCAAAACTGCTCAATCAAAAGTATGGTTTAACTCTGTTAGCTGAATGCTCAGATCAGAAAGAAGTTTCACAGAATGCTTCTGTGTAGTTTATATTTGAATATATTCCTTTTTCCACTTCTACGCTCTTAGCGCTCCAAATGTCCAGTTGCATTTTCTACAGAAAGAGTGTTCAGATCTGCTCAATCAAAAGTATGGTTTAACTCTGTTAGCTGAATGCACAGATCAGAAAGAAGTTTCACCGAATGATTCTGTGTAGTTTATATTTGAAGACATTCCTTTTTCCACTATTACCCTCTTAGCGCTCCGAATCTCCACTTCCATTTTCTACAAAAAGAGTGTTTCATAACTGCTCAATCAAAAATATGTTTTATCTCTGTTAACTGAATTTACAGATCAGAAATAAGTTTCACAGAATGCATCTGTGTAGTTTTTATTTGAAGATATTCTTTTTCCCAATGTAGGCCTCTAAGCGCTTAGCATGTCCAATTGCAGTTTCTTCAGAAAGAGTGTTTCAGAACGGCTCAATCAAAAGTAAGGTTCAACTCTGTTAGTTGAATGCACAGAACAGAAAGAATTTTCACAGAATGCTACTGTGTAGTTTATATTTAAATATATTCCTTTTTCCACTATTACCATCTTAGCGCTCCGAATCTCCACTTGCATTTTCTACAAAAAGAGTGTTTCATAACTGCTCAATCAAAAATATGTTTTATCTCTGTTAACTGAATTTACAGATCAGAAATAAGTTTCACAGAATGCATCTGTGTAGTTTTTATTTGAAGATATTCTTTTTCCCAATGTAGGCCTCTTAGCGCTTAGCATGTGCAATTGCAGTTTCTACAGAAAGAGTGTTTCAGAACGGCTCAATCAAAAGTAAGGTTCAACTCTGTTAGTTGAATGCACAGAACAGAAAGAATTTTCACAGAATGCTACTGTGTAGTTTATATTTAAATATATTCCTTTTTCCACTATTACCCTCTTAGCGCTCCGAATGTCCACTTGCATTTTCTACAGAAAGAGTGTTCAGAACTGCGCAATCAAAAGTATGGTTTAACTCTGTTAGCTTAATTAACATATCAGAAATAAGTTTCACACAATGCTTCTGTGTAGTTTTTATTTGAAGATATTATTTTTCCCAATAGAGGCCTCTTAGCGCTCAGAATGTCCAATTGCAGTTTCTACAGAAAGAGTGTTTCAGAAAGGCTCAATCAAAAGTAAGGTTCAACTCTGTTAGTTGAATGCACAGAACAGAAAGAAGTTTCATACAATGCTTCTGTGTAGTTTATATTTGAACATATTCTTTGTTCCACTATTACCCACTTAGCGCTACGAATGTCCAGTTGCATTTTCTACAGACAGAGTGTTTCAAAACTGCTCAATCAAAAGTATGGTTTAACTCTGTTAGCTGAATGCTCAGATCAGAAAGAAGTTTCACAGAATGCTTCTGTGTAGTTTATATTTGAATATATTCCTTTTTCCACTACTACTCTCTTAGCGCTCCAAATGTCCAGTTGCATTTTCTACAGAAAGAGTGTTCAGATCTGCTCAATCAAAAGTATGGTTTAACTCTGTTAGCTGAATGCACAGATCAGAAAGAAGTTTCACAGAATGATTCTGTGTAGTTTATATTTGGAGACATTCCTTTTTCCACTATTACCCTCTTAGCGCTCCGAATCTCCACTTGCATTTTCTACAGAAAGAGTGTTTCAGAACCGCTCAATCAAAACTAAGGTTCAACTCTTTTAGTTGAACAAACAGAAGAGAAAGAAGTTTCACACAATTCTTCTGTGTAGTTTTTATTTGTAGACATTCTTTTTCCCAATATAGGCCTCTTAGCGCTCAGAATGTCCAATTGCAGTTTCTACAGAAAGAGTGTTTCAGAACGGCTCAATCAAAAGTAAGGTTCAACTCTGTTAGTTGAATGCACAGAACAGAAAGAAGTTTCATACAATGCCTCTGTGTAGTTTATATTTGAACATATTCTTTTTTCCACTATTACCCACTTAGCGCTACGAATGTCCAGTTGCATTTTCTACAGACAGAGTGTTTCAAAACTGCTCAATCAAAAGTATGGTTTAACTCTGTTAGCTGAATGCTCAGATCAGAAAGAAGTTTCACAGAATGCTTCTGTGTAGTTTATATTTGAATATATTCCTTTTTCCACTTCTACGCTCTTAGCGCTCCAAATGTCCAGTTGCATTTTCTACAGAAAGAGTGTTCAGATCTGCTCAATCAAAAGTATGGTTTAACTCTGTTAGCTGAATGCACAGATCAGAAAGAAGTTTCACCGAATGATACTGTGTAGTTTATATTTGAAGACATTCCTTTTTCCACTATTACCCACTTAGCGCTCCGAATCTCCACTTCCATTTTCTACAAAAAGAGTGTTTCATAACTGCTCAATCAAAAATATGTTTTATCTCTGTTAACTGAATTTACAGATCAGAAATAAGTTTCACAGAATGCATCTGTGTAGTTTTTATTTGAAGATATTCTTTTTCCCAATGTAGGCCTCTTAGCGCTTAGCATGTCCAATTGCAGTTTCTTCAGAAAGAGTGTTTCATAACGGCTCAATCAAAAGTAAGGTTCAACTCTGTTAGTTGAATGCACAGAACAGAAAGAATTTTCACAGAATGCTACTGTGTAGTTTATATTTAAATATATTCCTTTTTCCACTATAACCATATTAGCGCTCCGAATCTCCACTTGCATTTTCTACAAAAAGAGTGTTTCATAACTGATCAATCAAAAATATGTTTTATCTCTGTTAACTGAATTTACAGATCAGAAATAAGTTTCACAGAATGCATCTGTGTAGTTTTTATTTGAAGATATTCTTTTTCCCAATGTAGGCCTCTTAGCGCTTAGCATGTCCAATTGCAGTTTCTACAGAAAGAGTGTTTCAGAACGGCTCAATCAAAAGTAAGGTTCAACTCTGTTAGTTGAATGCACAGAACAGAAAGAATTTTCACAGAATGCTACTGTGTAGTTTATATTTAAATATATTCCTTTTTCCACTATTACCCTCTTAGCGCTCCGAATGTCCACTTGCATTTTCTACAGAAAGAGTGTTCAGAACTGCGCAATCAAAAGTATGGTTTAACTCTGTTAGCTTAATGAACATATCAGAAATAAGTTTCACACAATGCTTCTGTGTAGTTTTTATTTGAAGATATTATTTTTCCCAATAGAGGCCTCTTAGCGCTCAGAATGTCCAATTGCAGTTTCTACAGAAAGAGTGTTTCAGAAAGGCTCAATCAAAAGTAAGGTTCAACTCTGTTAGTTGAATGCACAGAACAGAAAGAAGTTTCACACAATGCTTCTGTGTAGTTTATATTTGAACATATTCTTTTTTCCACTATTACCCACTTAGCGCTACGAATGTCCAGTTGCATTTTCTACAGACAGAGTGTTTCAAAACTGCTCAATCAAAAGTATGGTTTAACTCTGTTAGCTGAATGCTCAGATCAGAAAGAAGTTTCACAGAATGCTTCTGTGTAGTTTATATTTGAATATATTCCTTTTTCCACTACTACTCTCTTAGCGCTCCAAATGTCCAGTTGCATTTTCTACAGAAAGAGTGTTCAGATCTGCTCAATCAAAAGTATGGTTTAACTCTGTTAGCTGAATGCACAGATCAGAAAGACGTTTCACAGAATGATTCTGTGCAGTTTATATTTGGAGACATTCCTTTTTCCACTATTACCCTCTTAGCGCTCCGAATCTCCCCTTGCATTTTCTACAGAAAGAGTGTTTCAGAACGGCTCAATCAAAACTAAGGTTCAACTCTTTTAGTTGAACAAACAGAACAGAAAGAAGTTTCACACAATTCTTCTGTGTAGTTTTTATTTGTAGACATTCTTTTTCCCAATATAGGCCTCTTAGCGCTCAGAATGTCCAATTGCAGTTTCTACAGAAAGAGTGTTTCAGAACGGCTCAATCAAAAGTAAGGTTCAACTCTGTTAGTTGAATGCACAGAACAGAAAGAAGTTTCATACAATGCTTCTGTGTAGTTTATATTTGAACATATTCTTTTTTCCACTATTACCCACTTAGCGCTACGAATGTCCAGTTGCATTTTCTACAGACAGAGTGTTTCAAAACTGCTCAATCAAAAGTATGGTTTAACTCTGTTAGCTGAATGCTCAGATCAGAAAGAAGTTTCACAGAATGCTTCTGTGTAGTTTATATTTGAATATATTCCTTTTTCCACTACTACGCTCTTAGCGCTCCAAATGTCCAGTTGCATTTTCTACAGAAAGAGTGTTCAGATCTGCTCAATCAAAAGTATGGTTTAACTCTGTTAGCTGAATGCACAGATCAGAAAGAAGTTTCACCGAATGATTCTGTGTAGTTTATATTTGAAGACATTCCTTTTTCCACTATTACCCTCTTAGCGCTCCGAATCTCCACTTGCATTTTCTACAAAAAGAGTGTTTCATAACTGCTCAATCAAAAATATGTTTTATCTCTGTTAACTGAATTTACAGATCAAAATATGGTTCACAGAATACATCTGTGTAGTTTTTATTTGAAGATATTCTTTTTCCCAATGTAGGCCTCTTAGCGCTTAGCATGTCCAGTTGCAGTTTCTACAGAAAGAGTGTTTCAGAACGGCTCAATCAAAAGTAAGGTTCAACTCTGTTAGTTGAATGCACAGAACAGAAAGAATTTTCACAGAATGCTACTGTGTAGTTTATATTTGAATATATTCCTTATTCCACTATTACCCTCTTAGCGCTCCGAATGTCCACATGCATTTTCTACAGAAAGAGTGTTCAGAACTGCGCAATCAAAAGTATGGTTTAACTCTGTTAGCTTAATGAACATATCAGAAATAAGTTTCACACAATGCTTCTGTGTAGTTTTTATTTGAAGATATTATTTTTCCCAATATAGGCCTCTTAGCGCTCAGAATGTCCAATTGCAGTTTCTAAAGAAAGAGTGTTTCAGAAAGGCTCAATCAAAAGTAAGGTTCAACTCTGTTAGTTGAATGCACAGAACAGAAAGAAGTTTCATACAATGCTTCTGAGTAGTTTATATTTGAACATATTCTTTTTTCCACTATTACCCACTTAGCGCTACGAATTTCCAGTTGCATTTCCTACAGACGGAGTGTTTCAAAACTGCTCAATCAAAAGTATGGTTTAACTCTGTTAGCTGAATGCTCAGATCAGAAAGAAGTTTCACAGAATGCTTCTGTGTAGTTTATATTTGAATATATTCCTTTTTCCACTACTACTCTCTTAGCGCTCCAAATGTCCAGTTGCATTTTCTACAGAAAGAGTGTTCACATCTGCTCAATCAAAAGTATGGTTTAACTCTGTTAGCTGAATGCACAGATCAGAAAGAAGTTTCACAGAATGTTTCTGTGTAGTTTATATTTGGAGACATTCCTTTTTCCACTATTACCCTCTTAGCGCTCCGAATCTCCACTTGCATTTTCTATAGAAAGGGTGTTTCAGAACGGCTCAATCAAAACTAAGGTTCAACTCTTTTAGTTGAACAAACAGAACAGAAAGAAGTTTCACACAATTCTCCTGTGTAGTTTTTATTTGTAGACATTCTTTTTCCCAATATAGGCCTTCTAGCGCTCAGAATGTCCAATTGCAGTTTCTACAGAAAGAGTGTTTCAGAACGGCTCTATCAAAACTATGGTTCAACTCTTTTAGTTGAACAAACAGAACAGAAAGAAGTTTCACACAATTCTTCTGTGTAGTTTTTATTTGTAGACATTCTTTTTCCCAATATAGGCCTCTTAGCACTCAGAATGTCCAATTGCAGTTTCTACAGAAAGAGTGTTTCAGAACGGCTCAATCAAAAGTAAGGTTCAACTCTGTTAGTTGAATGCACAGAACAGAAAGAAGTTTCATACAATTCTTCTGTGTAGTTTATATTTGAACATATTCTTTTTTCCACTATTACCCACTTAGCGCTACGAATGTCCAGTTGCATTTTCTACAGACAGAGTGTTTCAAAACTGCTCAATCAAAAGTATGGTTTAACTCTGTTAGCTAAATGCTCAGATCAGAAAGAAGTTTCACAGAATGCTTCTGTGTAGTTTATATTTGAATATATTCCTTTTTCCACTACTACTCTCTTAGCGCTCCAAATGTCCAGTTGCATTTTCTACAGAAAGAGTGTTCAGATCTGCTCAATCAAAAGTATGGTTTAACTCTGTTAGCTGAATGCACAGATCAGAAAGAAGTTTCACAGAATGATTCTGTGTAGTTTATATTTGGAGACATTCCTTTTTCCACTATTAACCTCTTAGCGCTCCGAATCTCCACTTGCATTTTCTACAGAAAGAGTGTTTCAGAACGGCTCAATCAAAACTAAGGTTCAAATGTTTTAGTTGAACAAACAGAACAGAAAGAAGTTTCACACAATTCTTCTGTGTAGTTTTTATTTGTAGACATTCTTTTTCCCAATATAGGCCTCTTAGCGCTCAGAATGTCCAATTGCAGTTTCTACAGAAAGAGTGTTTCAGAACGGCTCAATCAAAAGTAAGGTTCAACTCTGTTAGTTGAATGCACAGAACAGAAAGAAGTTTCATACAATGCTTCTGTGTAGTTTATATTTGAACATATTCTTTTTTCCACTATTACCCACTTAGCGCTACGAATGTCCAGTTGCATTTTCTACAGACAGAGTGTTTCAAAACTGCTCAATCAAAAGTATGGTTTAACTCTGTTAGCTGAATGCTCAGATCAGAAAGAAGTTTCACAGAATGCTTCTGTGTAGTTTATATTTGAATATATTCCTTTTTCCACTACTACATTCTTAGCGCTCCAAATGTCCAGTTGCATTTTCTACAGAAAGAGTGTTCAGATCTGCTCAATCAAAGGTATGGTGTAACCCTGTTAGCTGAATGCACAGATCAGAAAGAAGTTTCACCGAATGATTCTGTGTAGTTTATATTTGAAGACATTCCTTTTTCCACTATTACCCTCTTAGCGCTCCGAATCTCCACTTGCATTTTCTACAGAAAGAGTGTTTCATAACTGCTCAATCAAAAATATGTTTTATCTCTGTTAACTGAATTTACAGATCAGAAATAAGTTTCACAGAATGCATCTGTGTAGTTTTTATTTGAAGATATTCTTTTTCCCAATGTAGGCCTCTTAGCGCTTAGCATGTCCAATTGCAGTTTCTACAGAAAGAGTGTTTCAGAACGGCTCAATCAAAAGTAAGGTTCAACTCTGTTAGTTGAATGCACAGAACAGAAAGAATTTTCACAGAATGCTATTGTGTAGTTTATATTTGAATATACTCCTTTTTCCACTATTACCCTCTTAGCGCTCCGAATGTCCACTTGCATTTTCTACAAAAAGAGTGTTCAGAACTGCGCAATCAAAAGTATGGTTTAACTCTGTTAGCTTAATGAACATATCAGAAATAAGTTTCACACAATGCTTCTGTGTAGTTTTTATATGAAGATATTATTTTTCCCAATAGAGGCCTCTTAGCGCTCAGAATGTCCAATTGCAGTTACTACAGAAAGAGTGTTTCAGAAAGGCTCAATCAAAAGTAAGGTTCAACTCTGTTAGTTGAATGCACAGAACAGAAAGAAGTTTCATACAATGCTTCTGTGTAGTTTATATTTGAACATATTCTTTTTTCCACTATTACCCACTTAGCGCTACGAATGTCCAGTTGCATTTTCTACAGACAGAGTGTTTCAAAACTGCTCAATCAAAAGTATGGTTTAACTATGTTAGCTGAATGCTCAGATCAGAAAGAAGTTTCACAGAATGCTTCGGTGTAGTTTATATTTGAATATATTAATTTTTCCACTACTACTCTCTTAGCGCTCTAAATGTCCAGTTGCATTTTCTACAGAAAGAGTGTTCAGATCTGCTGAATCAAAAGTATGGTTTAACTCTGTAAGCTGAATGCACAGATCAGAAAGAAGTTTCGCAGAATGATTCTGTGTAGTTTATATTTGGAGACATTCCTTTTTCCACTATTACCCTCTTAGCGCTCCGAATCTCCACTTGCATTTTCTACAGAAAGAGTGTTTCAGAACGGCTCAATCAAAACTAAGGTTCAACTCTTTTAGTTGAACAAACAGAACAGAAAGAAGTTTCACACAATTCTTCTGTGTAGTTTTTATTTGTAGACATTCTTTTTCCCAATATAGGCCTCCTAGCGCTCAGAATGTCCAATTGCAGTTTCTACAGAAAGAGTGTTTCAGAACGGCTCAATCAAAAGTAAGGTTCAACTCTGTTAGTTGAATGCACAGAACAGAAAGAAGTTTCATACAATGCTTCTGTGTAGTTTATATTTGAACATATTCTTTTTTCCACTATTACCCACTTAGCGCTACGAATGTCCAGTTGCATTTTCTACAGACAGAGTGTTTCAAAACTGCTCAACCAAAGGTATGGTTTAACTCTGTTAGCTGAATGCTCAGATCAGAAAGAAGTTTCACAGAATGCTTCTGTGTAGTTTATATTTGAATATATTCCTTTTTCCACTACTACGCTCTTAGCGCTCCAAATGTCCAGTTGCATTTTCTACAGAAAGAGTGTTCAGATCTGCTGAATCAAAAGTATGGTTTAACTCTGTTAGCTGAATGCACAGATCAGAAAGAAGTTTCACAGAATGAATCTGTGTAGTTTATATTTGGAGACTTTCCTTTTTCCACTATTACCCTCTTAGCGCTCCGAATCTCCACTTGCATTTTGTACAGAAAGAGTGTTTCAGAACGGCTCAATCAAAACTAAGGTTCAACTCTTTTAGATGAACAAACAGAACAGAAAGAAGTTTCACACAATACTTCTGTGTAGTTTTTATTTGTAGACATTCTTTTTCCCAATATAGGCCTCTTTGCGCTCAGAATGTCCAATTGCAGTTTCTACAGAAAGAGTGTTTCAGAACGGCTCAATCAAAGGTAAGGTTCAACTCTGTTAGTTGAATGCACAGAACAGAAAGAAGTTTCATACAATGCTTCTGTGTAGTTTATATTTGAACATATTCTTTTTTCCACTATTACCCACTTAGCGCTACGAATGTCCAGTTGCATTTTCTACAGACAGAGTGTTTCAAAACTGCTCAATCAAAAGTATGGTTTAACTCTGTTAGCTGAATGCTCAGATCAGAAAGAAGTTTCACAGAATGCTTCTGTGTAGTTTATATTTGAATATATTCCTTTTTCCACTACTACGCTCTTAGCGCTCCAAATGTCCAGTTGCATTTTCTACAGAAAGAGTGTTCAGATCTGCTCAATCAAAAGTATGGTTTAACTCTGTTAGCTGAATGCACAGATCAGAAAGAAGTTTCACCGAATGATTCTGTGTAGTTTATATTTGAAGACATTCCTTTTTCCACTATTGCCCCCTTAGCGCTCCGAATCTCCACTTGCATTTTCTACAAAAAGAGTGTTTCATAACTGCTCAATCAAAAATATGTTTTATCTCTGTTAACTGAATTTACAGATCAGAAATAAGTTTCACAGAATGCATCTGTGTAGTTTTTATTTGAAGATATTCTTTTTCCCAATGTAGGCCTCTTAGCCCTTAGCATGTCCAATTGCAGTTTCTACAGAAAGAGTGTTTCAGAACGGCTCAATCAAAAGTAAGGTTCAACTCTGTTAGTTGAATGCACAGAACAGAAAGAATTTTCACAGAATGCTACTGTGTAGTTTATATTTGAATATATTCCTTTTTCCACTATTACCCTATTAGCGCTCCGAATGTCCACTTGCATTTTCTACAGAAAGAGTGTTTAGAACTGCGCAATCAAAAGTATGGTTTAAATCTGTTAGCTTAATGAACATATCAGAAATAAGTTTCACACAATGCTTCTGTGTAGTTTTTATTTGAAGATATTATTTTTCCCAATAGAGGCCTCTTAGCGCTCAGAATGTCCAATTGCAGTTTCTACAGAAAGAGTGTTTCAGAAAGGCTCAATCAAAAGTAAGGTTCAACTCTGTAAGTTGAATGCAGAGAACAGAAAGAAGTTTCATACAATGATTCTGTGTAGTTTATATTTGAACATATTCTTTTTTCCACTATTACCCACTTAGCGCTACGAATGTCCAGTTGCATTTTCTACAGACAGAGTGTTTCAAAACTGCTCATTCAAAAGTATGGTTTAACTCTGTTAGCTGAATGCTCAGATCAGAAAGAAGTTTCACAGAATGCTTCTGTGTAGTTTATATTTGAATATATTCCTTTTTCCACTACTACTCTCTTAGCGCTCCAAATGTCCGGTTGCATTTTCTACAGAAAGAGTGTTCAGATCTGCTCAATCAAAAGTATGGTTTAACTCTGTTAGCTGAATGCACAGATCAGAAAGAAGTTTCACAGAATGTTTCCGTGTAGTTTATATTTGGAGACATTCCTTTTTCCACTATTACCCTCTTAGCGCTCCGAATCTCCACTTGCATTTTCTATAGAAAGGGTGTTTCAGAACGGCTCAATCAAAACTAAGGTTCAACTCTTTTAGTTGAACAAACAGAACAGAAAGAAGTTTCACACAATTCTCCTGTGTAGTTTTTATTTGTAGACATTCTTTTTCCCAATATAGGCCTTCTAGCGCTCAGAATGTCCAATTGCAGTTTCTACAGAAAGAGTGTTTCAGAACGGCTCTATCAAAACTATGGTTCAACTCTTTTAGTTGAACAAACAGAACAGAAAGAAGTTTCACACAATTCTTCTGTGTAGTTTTTATTTGTAGACATTCTTTTTCCCAATATAGGCCTCTTAGCGCTCAGAATGTCCAATTGCAGTTTCTACAGAAAGAGTGTTTCAGAACGGCTCAATCAAAAGTAAGGTTCAACTCTGTTAGTTGAATGCACAGAACAGAAAGAAGTTTCATACAATGCTTCTGTGTAGTTTATATTTGAACATATTCTTTTTTCCACTATTACCCACTTAGCGCTACGAATGTCCAGTTGCATTTTCTACAGACAGAGTGTTTCAAAACTGCTCAATCAAAAGTATGGTTTAACTCTGTTAGCTAAATGCTCAGATCAGAAAGAAGTTTCACAGAATGCTTCTGTGTAGTTTATATTTGAATATATTCCTTTTTCCACTACTACTCTCTTAGCGCTCCAAATGTCCAGTTGCATTTTCTACAGAAAGAGTGTTCAGATCTGCTCAATCAAAAGTATGGTTTAACTCTGTTAGCTGAATGCACAGATCAGAAAGAAGTTTCACAGAATGATTCTGTGTAGTTTATATTTGGAGACATTCCTTTTTCCACTATTAACCTCTTAGCGCTCCGAATCTCCACTTGCATTTTCTACAGAAAGAGTGTTTCAGAACGGCTCAATCAAAACTAAGGTTCAAATGTTTTAGTTGAACAAACAGAACAGAAAGAAGTTTCACACAATTCTTCTGTGTAGTTTTTATTTGTAGACATTCTTTTTCCCAATATAGGCCTCTTAGCGCTCAGAATGTCCAATTGCAGTTTCTACAGAAAGAGTGTTTCAGAACGGCTCAATCAAAAGTAAGGTTCAACTCTGTTAGTTGAATGCACAGAACAGAAAGAAGTTTCATACAATGCTTCTGTGTAGTTTATATTTGAACATATTCTTTTTTCCACTATCACCCACTTAGCGCTACGAATGTCCAGTTGCATTTTCTACAGACAGAGTGTTTCAAAACTGCTCAATCAAAAGTATGGTTTAACTCTGTTAGCTGAATGCTCAGATCAGAAAGAAGTTTCACAGAATGCTTCTGTGTAGTTTATATTTGAATATATTCCTTTTTCCACTACTACATTCTTAGCGCTCCAAATGTCCAGTTGCATTTTCTACAGAAAGAGTGTTCAGATCTGCTCAATCAAAGGTATGGTGTAACCCTGTTAGCTGAATGCACAGATCAGAAAGAAGTTTCACCGAATGATTCTGTGTAGTTTATATTTGAAAACATTCCTTTTTCCAATATTACCCTCTTAGCGCTCCGAATCTCCACTTGCATTTTCTACAGAAAGAGTGTTTCATAACTGCTCAATCAAAAATATGTTTTATCTCTGTTAACTGAATTTACAGATCAGAAATAAGTTTCACAGAATGCATCTGTGTAGTTTTTATTTGAAGATATTCTTTTTCCCAATGTAGGCCTCTTAGCGCTTAGCATGTCCAATTGCAGTTTCTACAGAAAGAGTGTTTCAGAACGGCTCAATCAAAAGTAAGGTTCAACTCTGTTAGTTGAATGCACAGAACAGAAAGAATTTTCACAGAATGCTATTGTGTAGTTTATATTTGAATATACTCCTTTTTCCACTATTACCCTCTTAGCGCTCCGAATGTCCACTTGCATTTTCTACAGAAAGAATGTTCAGAACTGCGCAATCAAAAGTATGGTTTAACTCTGTTAGCTTAATGAACATATCAGAAATAAGTTTCACACAATGCTTCTGTGTAGTTTTTATATGAAGATATTATTTTTCCCAATAGAGGCCTCTTAGCGCTCAGAATGTCCAATTGCAGTTACTACAGAAAGAGTGTTTCAGAAAGGCTCAATCAAAAGTAAGGTTCAACTCTGTTAGTTGAATGCACAGAACAGAAAGAAGTTTCATACAATGCTTCTGTGTAGTTTATATTTGAACATATTCTTTTTTCCACTATTACCCACTTAGCGCTACGAATGTCCAGTTGCATTTTCTACAGACAGAGTGTTTCAAAACTGCTCAATCAAAAGTATGGTTTAACTATGTTAGCTGAATGCTCAGATCAGAAAGAAGTTTCACAGAATGCTTCGGTGTAGTTTATATTTGAATATATTAATTTTTCCACTACTACTCTCTTAGCGCTCTAAATGTCCAGTTGCATTTTCTACAGAAAGAGTGTTCAGATCTGCTGAATCAAAAGTATGGTTTAACTCTGTAAGCTGAATGCACAGATCAGAAAGAAGTTTCGCAGAATGATTCTGTGTAGTTTATATTTGGAGACATTCCTTTTTCCACTATTACCCTCTTAGCGCTCCGAATCTCCACTTGCATTTTCTACAGAAAGAGTGTTTCAGAACGGCTCAATCAAAACTAAGGTTCAACTCTTTTAGTTGAACAAACAGAACAGAAAGAAGTTTCACACAATTCTTCTGTGTAGTTTTTATTTGTAGACATTCTTTTTCCCAATATAGGCCTCCTAGCGCTCAGAATGTCCAATTGCAGTTTCTACAGAAAGAGTGTTTCAGAACGGCTCAATCAAAAGTAAGGTTCAACTCTGTTAGTTGAATGCACAGAACAGAAAGAAGTTTCATACAATGCTTCTGTGTAGTTTATATTTGAACATATTCTTTTTTCCACTATTACCCACTTAGCGCTACGAATGTCCAGTTGCATTTTCTACAGACAGAGTGTTTCAAAACTGCTCAACCAAAGGTATGGTTTAACTCTGTTAGCTGAATGCTCAGATCAGAAAGAAGTTTCACAGAATGCTTCTGTGTAGTTTATATTTGAATATATTCCTTTTTCCACTACTACGCTCTTAGCGCTCCAAATGTCCAGTTGCATTTTCTACAGAAAGAGTGTTCAGATCTGCTGAATCAAAAGTATGGTTTAACTCTGTTAGCTGGATGCACAGATCAGAAAGAAGTTTCACAGAATGAATCTGTGTAGTTTATATTTGGAGACTTTCCTTTTTCCACTATTACCCTCTTAGCGCTCCGAATCTCCACTTGCATTTTGTACAGAAAGAGTGTTTCAGAACGGCTCAATCAAAACTAAGGTTCAACTCTTTTAGATGAACAAACAGAACAGAAAGAAGTTTCACACAATACTTCTGTGTAGTTTTTATTTGTAGACATTCTTTTTCCCAATATAGGCCTCTTTGCGCTCAGAATGTCCAATTGCAGTTTCTACAGAAAGAGTGTTTCAGAACGGCTCAATCAAAGGTAAGGTTCAACTCTGTTAGTTGAATGCACAGAACAGAAAGAAGTTTCATACAATGCTTCTGTGTAGTTTATATTTGAACATATTCTTTTTTCCACTATTACCCACTTAGCGCTACGAATGTCCAGTTGCATTTTCTACAGACAGAGTGTTTCAAAACTGCTCAATCAAAAGTATGGTTTAACTCTGTTAGCTGAATGCTCAGATCAGAAAGAAGTTTCACAGAATGCTTCTGTGTAGTTTATATTTGAATATATTCCTTTTTCCACTACTACGCTCTTAGCGCTCCAAATGTCCAGTTGCATTTTCTACAGAAAGAGTGTTCAGATCTGCTCAATCAAAAGTATGGTTTAACTCTGTTAGCTGAATGCACAGATCAGAAAGAAGTTTCACCGAATGATTCTGTGTAGTTTATATTTGAAGACATTCCTTTTTCCACTATTGCCCCATTAGCGCTCCGAATCTCCACTTGCATTTTCTACAAAAAGAGTGTTTCATAACTGCTCAATCAAAAATATGTTTTATCTCTGTTAACTGAATTTACAGATCAGAAATAAGTTTCACAGAATGCATCTGTGTAGTTTTTATTTGAAGATATTCTTTTTCCCAATGTAGGCCTCTTAGCCCTTAGCATGTCCAATTGCAGTTTCTACAGAAAGAGTGTTTCAGAACGGCTCAATCAAAAGTAAGGTTCAACTCTGTTAGTTGAATGCACAGAACAGAAAGAATTTTCACAGAATGCTACTGTGTAGTTTATATTTGAATATATTCCTTTTTCCACTATTACCCTATTAGCGCTCCGAATGTCCACTTGCATTTTCTACAGAAAGAGTGTTTAGAACTGCGCAATCAAAAGTATGGTTTAAATCTGTTAGCTTAATGAACATATCAGAAATAAGTTTCACACAATGCTTCTGTGTAGTTTTTATTTGAAGATATTATTTTTCCCAATAGAGGCCTCTTAGCGCTCAGAATGTCCAATTGCAGTTTCTACAGAAAGAGTGTTTCAGAAAGGCTCAATCAAAAGTAAGGTTCAACTCTGTAAGTTGAATGCAGAGAACAGAAAGAAGTTTCATACAATGATTCTGTGTAGTTTATATTTGAACATATTCTTTTTTCCACTATTACCCACTTAGCGCTACGAATGTCCAGTTGCATTTTCTACAGACAGAGTGTTTCAAAACTGCTCATTCAAAAGTATGGTTTAACTCTGTTAGCTGAATGCTCAGATCAGAAAGAAGTTTCACAGAATGCTTCTGTGTAGTTTATATTTGAATATATTCCTTTTTCCACTACTACTCTCTTAGCGCTCCAAATGTCCGGTTGCATTTTCTACAGAAAGAGTGTTCAGATCTGCTCAATCAAAAGTATGGTTTAACTCTGTTAGCTGAATGCACAAATCAGAAAGAAGTTTCACAGAATGATTCTGTGAAGTTTATATTTGGAGACATTCCTTTTTCCACTATTACCCTCTTAGTGCTTCGAATCTCCACTTGCATTTTCTACAGAAAGAGTGTTTCAGAACGGCTCAATCAAAACTAAGGTTCAACTCTTTTAGTTGAACGAACAGAACAGAAAGAAGTTTCACACAATTCTTCTGTGTAGTTTTTATTTGTAGACATTCTTTTTCCCAATATAGGCCTCTTAGCGCTCAGAATGTCCAATTGCAGTTTCTACAGAAAGAGGATTTCAGAACGGCTCAATCAACAGTAAGGTTCAACTCTGTTAGTTGAATGCACAGAACAGAAAGAAGTTTCATACAATGCTTCTGTGTAGTTTATATTTGAACATATTCTTTTTCCACTATTACCCACTTAGCGCTACGAATGTCCAGTTGCATTTTCTACAGACAGAGTG
This sequence comes from Symphalangus syndactylus, assembly GCF_028878055.3. Taxonomy (NCBI): domain Eukaryota; kingdom Metazoa; phylum Chordata; class Mammalia; order Primates; family Hylobatidae; genus Symphalangus; species Symphalangus syndactylus. Next base: position 5,258,285 of record NC_072439.2, read on the forward strand.
TCTCAAAACTGCTCAATCAAAAGTATGGTTTAACTCTGTTAGCTGAATGCTCAGATCAGAAAGATGTTTCACAGAATGCTTCGTGTAGTTTATATTTGAATATATTCCTTTTTCCACTACTACGCTCTTAGCGCTCCAAATGTCCAGTTGCATTTTCTACAGAAAGAGTGTTCAGATCTGCTCAATCAAAGGTATGGTTGAACTCTGTTAGCTGAATGCACAGATCAGAAAGAAGTTTCACGAATGATTCTGTGTAGTTTATATTTGAAGACATTCCTTTTTCCACTATTACCCTCTTAGCGCTCCGAATCTCCACTTGCATTTTCTACAAAAAGAGTGTTTCATAACTGCTCAATCAAAAATATGTTTATCTCTGTTAACTGAATTTACAGATCAGAAATAAGTTTCACAAAATGCATCTGTGTAGTTTTTATTTGAAGATATTATTTTTCCCAATGTAGGCCTCTTAGCGCTTAGCATGTCCAATTGCAGTTTCTACAGAAAGAGTGTTTCAGAACGGCTCAATCAAAAGTAAGGTTCAACTCTGTTAGTTGAGTACACAGAAGAGAAAGAATTTTCACTGATTGCTACTGTGTAGTTTATATTTGAATATATTCCTTTTTCCACTATTACCCTCTTAGCGCTCCGAATGTCCACTTGCATTTTCTACAGAAAGAGTGTTCAGAACTGCGCAATCAAAAGTATGGTTTAACTCTGTTAGCTTAATGAACATATCAGAAATAAGTTTCACACAATTCTTCTGTGTAGTTTTTATTTGAAGATATTATTTTTCCCAATATAGGCCTCTTAGCGCTCAGAATGTCCAATTGCAGTTTCTATAGAAAGAGTGTTTCAGAAAGGCTCAATCAAAAGTAAGGTTCAACTCTGTTAGTTGAATGCACAGAACAGAAAGTAGTTTCATACAATGCTTCTGTGTAGTTTATATTTGAACATATTCTTTTTTCCACTATTACCCACTTAGCGCTACGAATGTCCAGTTGCATTTTCTACAGACAGAGTGTTTCAAAACTGCTCAATCAAAAGTATGGTTTAACTCTGTTAGCTGAATGCTCAGATCAGAAAGAAGTTTCACAGAATGCTTCTGTGTAGTTTATATTTGAATATATTGCTTTTTCCACTACTACGCTCTTAGCGCTCAAAATGTCCAGTTGCATTTTCTACAGAAAGAGTGTTCAGATCTGCTCAATCAAAAGTATGGTTTAACTCTGTTAGCTGAATGCACAGATCAGAAAGAAGTTTCACCGAATGATTCTGTGTAGTTTATATTTTAAGACATTCCTTTTTCCACTATTACCCTCTTAGCGCTCCGAATCTCCACTTGCATTTTCTACAAAAAGAGTGTTTCATAACTGCTCAATCAAAAATATGTTTTACCTTTGTTAACTGAATTTACAGATCAGAAATAAGTTTCACAGAATGCATCTGTGGATTTTTTATTTGAAGATATTCTTTTTCCCAATGTAGGCCTCTTAGCGCTTAGCATGTCCAATTGCTGTTTCTACAGAAAGAGTGTTTCAGAACGGCTCAATCAAAAGTAAGGTTCAACTCTGTTAGTTGAATGCACAGAACAGAAAGAATTTTCACAGAATGCTACTGTGTAGTTTATATTGGAATATATTCCTTTTTCCACTATTACCCTCTTAGCGCTCCGAATGTCCACTTGCATTTTCCACAGAAAGAGTGTTCAGAACTGCGCAATCAAAAGTATGGTTTAACTCTGTTAGCTTAATGAACATATCAGAAATAAGTTTCACACAATGCTTCTGTGTAGTTTTTATTTGAAGATATTATTTTTCCCAATATAGGCCTCTTAGCGCTCAGAATGCCCAATTGCAGTTTCTACAGAAAGAGTGTTTCAGAAAGGCTCAATCAAAAGTAAGGTTCAACTCTGTTAGTTGAATGCACAGAACAGAAAGAAGTTTCATACAATGCTTCTGTGTAGTTTATATTTGAACATATTCTTTTTTCCACTATTACCCAGTTAGCGCTACGAATGTCCAGTTGCATTTTCTACAGACAGAGGGTTTCAAAACTGCTCAATCAAAAGTATGGTTTAACTCTGTTAGCTGAATGCTCAGATCAGAAAGAAGTTTCACAGAATGCTTCTGTGTAGTTTATATTTGAATATATTCCTTTTTCAACTACTACTCTCTTAGCGCTCCAAATGTCCAGTTGCATTTTCTACAGAAAGAGTGTTCAGATCTGCTCAATCAAAAGTATGGTTTAACTCTGTTAGCTGAATGCACAGATCAGAAAGAAGTTTCACAGAATGATTCTGTGTAGTTTATATTTGGAGACATTCCTTTTTCCACTATTACCCTCTTAGCGCTCTGAATCTCCACTTGCATTTTCTACAGAAAGAGTGTCTCAGAACGGCTCAATCAAAACTAAGGTTCAACTCTTTTAGTTGAACAAACAGGACAGAAAGAAGTTTCACACAATTCTTCTGTGTAGTTTTTATTTGTAGACATTCCTTTTCCCAATATAGGCCTCTTAGCGCTCAGAATGTCCAATTGCAGTTTCTACAGAAAGAGTGTTTCAGAACGGCTCAATCAAAAGTAAGGTTCAACTCTGTTAGTTGAATGCACAGAACAGGAAGAAGTTTCATACAATGCTTCTGTGTAGTTTATATTTGAACATATTCTTTTTTCCACTATTACCCACTTAGCGCTACGAATGTCCAGTTGCATTTTCTACAGACAGGGTGTTTCAAAACTGCTCAATCAAAAGTATGGTTTAACTCTGTTAGCTGAATGCTCAGATCAGAAAGAAGTTTCACAGAATGCTTCTGTGTAGTTTATATTTGAATATATTCCTTTTTCCACTACTACGCTCTTAGCGCCTCAAATGTCCAGTTGCATTTTCTACAGAAAGAGTGTTCAGATCTGCTCAATCAAAAGTATGGTTTAACTCTGTTAGCTGAATGCTCAGATCAGAAAGAAGTTTCACCGAATGATTCTGTGTAGTTTATATTTGAAGACATTCCTTTTTCCACTATTACCCTCTTAGCGCTCCGAATCTCCACTTGCATTTCTACAAAAAGAGTGTTTCATAACTGCTCAATCAAAAATATGTTTTATATCTGTTAACTGAATTTACAGATCAGAAATAAGTTTCACAGAATGCATCTGTGTAGTTTTTATTTGAAGATATTCTTTTTCCCAATGTAGGCCTCTTAGCGCTTAGCATGTCCAATTGCAGTTTCTACAGAAAGAGTGTTTCACAACGGCTCAATCAAAAGTAAGGTTCAACTCTGTTAGTTGAATGCACAGAACAGAAAGAATTTTCACAGAATGCTACTGGTAGTTTATATATGAATATATTTCTTTTTCCACTATTACCCTCTTAGCGCTCCGAATCTCCACTTGCATTTTCTACAGAAAGAGTGTTTCAGAACGGCTCAATCAAAACTAAGGTTCAACTTTTTTAGTTGAACAAACAGAACAGAAAGAAGTTTCACACAATTCTTCTGTGTAGTTTTTATTTGTAGAAATTCTTTTTCCCAATATAGGCCTCTTAGCGCTCAGAATGTCCAATTGCAGTTTCTACAGAAAGAGTGTTTCAGAGCGGCTCAATCAAAAGTAAGGTTCAACTCTGTTAGTTGAATGCACAGAACAGAAAGAAGTTTCATACAATGCGTCTGTGTAGTTTATATTTGAACATATTCTTTTTTCCACTATTACCCACTTAGCGCTACGAATGTCCAGTTGCATTTTCTACAGACAGAGTGTTTCAAAACTGCTCAATCAAAAGTATGGTTTAACTCTGTTAGCTGAATGCTCAGATCAGAAAGAAGTTTCACAGAATGCTTCTGTGTAGTTTATATTTGAATATATTCTTTTTTCCACTACTACTCATTTAGCGCTCAAAATGTACAGTTGCATTTTCTACAGAAAGAGTGTTCAGATCTGCTCAATCAAAAGTATGGTTTAACTCTGTTAGCTGAATGCACAGATCAGAAAGAAGTTTCACCGAATGATTCTGTGTAGTTTATATTTGAAGACATTCCTTTTTCCACTATTACCCTCTTAGCGCTCCGAATCTCCACTTGCATTTTCTACAAAAAGAGTGTTTCATAACTGCTCAATCAAAAATATGTTTTATCTCTGTTAACTGAATTTACAGATCAGAAATAAGTTTCACAGAATGCATCTGTGTAGTTTTTATTTGAAGATATTCTTTCTCCCAATGTAGGCCTCTTAGCGCTTAGCATGTCCAATTGCAGTTTCTACAGAAAGAGTGTTTCAGAACGGCTCAATCAAAAGTAAGGTTCAACTCTGTTAGTTGAATGCACAGAAGAGAAAGAATTTTCACTGAATGCTACTGTGTAGTTTATATTTGAATATATTCCTTTTTCCACTATTACCCTCTTAGCGCTCCGAATGTCCACTTGCATTTTCTACAGAAAGAGTGTTCAGAACTGCGCAATCAAAAGTATGGTTTAACAATGTTAGCTTAATGAACATATCAGAAATAAGTTTCACACAATGCTTCTGTGTAGTTTTTATTTGAAGATATTATTTTTCCCAATAGAGGCCTCTTAGCGCTCAGAATGTCCAATTGCAGTTTCTACAGAAAGAGTGTTTCAGAAAGGCTCAATCAAAAGTAAGGTTCAACTCTGTTAGTTGAATGCACAGAACAGAAAGTAGTTTCATACAATGCTTCTGTGTAGTTTATATTTGAACATATTCTTTTTTCCACTATTACCCACTTAGCGCTACGAATGTCCAGTTGCATTTTCTACAGACAGACTGTTTCAAAACTGCTCAATCAAAAGTATGGTTTAACTCTGTTAGCTGAATGCTCAGATCAGAATGAAGTTTCACAGAATGCTTCTGTGTAGTTTATATTTGAATATATTCCTTTTTCCACTACTACTCTCTTAGCGCAACAAATGTCCAGTTGCATTTTCTACAGAAAGAGTGTTCAGATCTGCTCAATCAAAAGTATGGTTTAACTCTGTTAGCTGAATGCACAGATCAGAAACAAGTTTCACAGAATGATTCTGTGTAGTTTATATTTGGAGACATTCCTTTTTCCACTATTACCCTCTTAGCGCTCCGAATCTCCACTTGCATTTTCTACGGAAAGAGTGTTTCAGAACGGCTCAATCAAAACTAAGGTTCAACTCTTTTAGTTGAACAAACAGAACAGAAAGAAGTTTCACACAATTCTTCTGTGTAGTTTTTATTTGTAGACATTCTTTTTCCCAATATAGGCCTCTTAGCGCTCAGAATGTCCAATTGCAGTTTCTACAGAAAGAGTGTTTCAGAACGGCTCAATCAAAAGTAAGGTTCAACTCTGTTAGTTGAATGCACAGAACAGAAAGAAGTTTCATACAATGCTTCTGTGTAGTTTATATTTGAACATATTCTTTTTTCCACTATTACCCACTTAGCGCTACGAATGACCAGTTGCATTTTCTACAGACAGAGTGTTTCAAAACTGCTCAATCAAATGTATGGTTTAACTCTGTTAGCTGAATGCTCAGATCAGAAAGAAGTTTCACAGAATGCTTCTGTGTAGTTTATATTTGAATATATTCTTTTTTCCACTACTACTCACTTAGCGCTCAAAATGTACAGTTGCATTTTCTACAGAAAGAGTGTTCAGATCTGCTCAATCAAAAGTATGGTTTAACTGTGTTAGCTGAATGCACAGATCAGAAAGAAGTTTCACCGAATGATTCTGTGTAGTTTATATTTGAAGACATTTCTTTTTCCACTATTACCCTCTTAGCGCTCCGAATCTGCACTTGCATTTTCTACAAAAAGAGTGTTTCATAACTGCTCAATCAAAAATATGTTTTACCTCTGTTAACTGAATTTACAGATCAGAAATAAGTTTCACAGAATGCATCTGTGTAGTTTTTATTTGAAGATATTCTTTTTCCCAATGTAGGCCTCTTAGCGCTTAGCATGTCCAATTGCAGTTTCTACAGAAAGAGTGTTTCAGAACGGCTCAATCAAAAGTAAGGTTGAACTCTGTTAGTTGAATGCACAGAACAGAAAGAATTTTCACAGAATGCTACTGTGTAGTTTATATTTGAATATATTCCTTTTTCCACTATTACCCTCTTAGCGCTCCGAATGTTCACTTGCATATTCTACAGAAAGAGTGTTCAGAACTGCGCAATCAAAATTATGGTTTAACTCTGTTAGCTTAATGAACATATCAGAAATAAGTTTCACACAATGCTTCTGTGTAGTTTTTATTTGAAGATATTATTTTTCCCAATATAGGCCTCTTAGCGCTCAGAATGTCCAATTGCAGTTTCTACAGAAAGAGTGTTTCAGAAAGGCTGAATCAAAAGTAAGGTTCAACTCTGTTAGTTGAATGCACAGAACAGAAAGAAGTTTCATACAATGCTTCTGTGTAGTTTATATTTGAAAATATTCTTTTTTCCACTATTACCCACTTAGCGCTACGAATGTCCAGTTGCATTTTCTACAGACAGAGGGTTTCAAAACTGCTCAATCAAAAGTATGGTTTAACTCTGTTAGCTGAATGCTCAGATCAGAAAGAAGTTTCACAGAATGCTTCTGTGTAGTTTATATTTGAATATATTCCTTTTTCCACTACTACTCTCTTAGCGCTCCAAATGTCCAGTTGCATTTTCTTCAGAAAGAGTGTTCAGATCTGCTCAATCAAAAGTATGGTTTAACTCTGTTAGCTGAATGCACAGATCAGAAAGAAGTTTCACAGAATGATTCTGTGTAGTTTATATTTGGAGACATTCCTTTTTCCACTATTACCCTCTTAGCGCTCCGAATCTCCACTTGCATTTTCTACAGAAAGAGTGTTTCAGAACGGCTCAATCAAAACTAAGGTTCAAATCTTTTAGTTGAACAAACAGAACAGAAAGTAGTTTCACACAATTCTTCTGTGTAGTTTTTATTTGTAGACATTCTTTTTCCCAATATAGCTCTCTTAGTGCTCAGAATGTCCAATTGCAGTTTCTACAGAAAGAGTGTTTCAGAACGGCTCAATCAAAAGTAAGGTTCAACTCTGTTAGTTGAATGCACAGAACAGAAAGAAGTTTCATACAATGCTTCTGTGTAGTTTATATTTGAACATATTCTTTTTTCCACTATTACCCACTTAGCGCTACGAATGTCCAGTTGCATTTTCTACAGACAGAGTGTTTCAAAACTGCTCAATCAAAAGTATGGTTTAACTCTGTTAGCTGAATGCTCAGATCAGAAAGAAGTTTCACAGAATGCTTCTGTGTAGTTTATATTTGAATATATTCCTTTTTCCACTACTACGCTCTTAGCGCCTCAAATGTCCAGTTGCATTTTCTACAGAAAGAGTGTTCAGATCTGCTCAATCAAAAGTATGGTTTAACTCTGTTAGCTGAATGCTCAGATCAGAAAGAAGTTTCACCGAATGATTCTGTGTAGTTTATATTTGAAGACATTCCTTTTTCCACTATTACCCTCTTAGCGCTCCGAATCTCCACTTGCATTTTCTACAAAAAGAGTGTTTCATAACTGCTCAATCAAAAATATGTTTTATCTCTGTTAACTGAATTTACAGATCAGAAATAAGTTTCACAGAATGCATCTGTGTAGTTTTTATTTGAAGATATTCTTTTTCCCAATGTAGGCCTCTTAGCGCTTAGCATGTCCAATTGCAGTTTCTACAGAAAGAGTGTTTCACAACGGCTCAATCAAAAGTAAGGTTCAACTCTGTTAGTTGAATGCACAGAACAGAAAGAATTTTCACAGAATGCTACTGGTAGTTTATATATGAATATATTTCTTTTTCCACTATTACCCTCTTAGCGCTCCGAATCTCCACTTGCATTTTCTACAGAAAGAGTGTTTCAGAACGGCTCAATCAAAACTAAGGTTCAACTTTTTTAGTTGAACAAACAGAACAGAAAGAAGTTTCACACAATTCTTCTGTGTAGTTTTTATTTGTAGACATTCTTTTTCCCAATATAGGCCTCTTAGCGCTCAGAATGTGCAATTGCAGTTTCTACAGAAAGAGTGTTTCAGAGCGGCTCAATCAAAAGTAAGGTTCAACTCTGTTAGTTGAATGCACAGAACAGAAAGAAGTTTCATACAATGCGTCAGTGTAGTTTATATTTGAACATATTCTTTTTTCCACTATTACCCACTTAGCGCTACGAATGTCCAGTTGCATTTTCTACAGACAGAGTGTTTCAAAACTGCTCAATCAAAAGTATGGTTTAACTCTGTTAGCTGAATGCTCAGATCAGAAAGAAGTTTCACAGAATGCTTCTGTGTAGTTTATATTTGAATATATTCCTTTTTCCACTACTACTCACTTAGCGCTCAAAATGTACAGTTGCATTTTCTACAGAAAGAGTGTTCAGATCTGCTCAATCAAAAGTATGGTTTAACTCTGTTAGCTGAATGCACAGATCAGAAAGAAGTTTCACCGAATGATTTTGTGTAGTTTATATTTGAAGACATTCCTTTTTCCACTATTACCCTCTTAGCGCTCCGAATCTCCACTTGCATTTTCTACAAAAAGAGTGTTTCATAACTGCTCAATCAAAAATATGTTTTATCTCTGTTAACTGAATTTACAGATCAGAAATAAGTTTCACAGAATGCATCTGTGTAGTATTTATTTGAAGATATTCTTTTTCCCAATGTAGGCCTCTTAGCGCTTAGCATGTCCAATTGCAGTTTCTACAGAAAGAGTGTTTCAGAACGGCTCAATCAAAAGTAAGGTTCAACTCTGTTAGTTGAATGCACAGAAGAGAAAGAATTTTCACTGAATGCTACTGTGTAGTTTATATTTGAATATATTCCTTTTTCCACTATTACCCTCTTAGCGCTCCGAAGGTCCACTTGCATTTTCTACAGAAAGAGTGTTCAGAACTTCGCAATCAAAAGTATGGTTTAACAATGTTAGCTTAATGAACATATCAGAAATAAGTTTCACACAATGCTTCTGTGTAGTTTTTATTTGAAGATTTTATTTTTCCCAATATAGGCCTCTTAGCGCTCAGAATGTCCAATTGCAGTTTCTACAGAAAGAGTGTTTCAGAAAGGCTCAATCAAAAGTAAGGTTCAACTCTGTTAGTTGAATGCACAGAACAGAAAGAAGTTTCATACAATGCTTCTGTGTAGTTTATATTTGAAAATATTCTTTTTTCCACTATTACCCACTTAGCGCTATGAATGTCCAGTTGCATTTTCTACAGACAGAGGGTTTCAAAACTACTCAATCAAAAGTATGGTTTAACTCTGTTAGCTGAATGCTCAGATCAGAAAGAAGTTTCACAGAATGCTTCTGTGTAGTTTATATTTGAATATATTCCTTTTTCCACTACTACTCTCTTAGCGCTCCAAATGTCCAGTTGCATTTTCTTCAGAAAGAGTGTTCAGATCTGCTCAATCAAAAGTATGGTTTAACTCTGTTAGCTGAATGCACAGATCAGAAAGAAGTTTCACAGAATCATTCTGTGTAGTTTATATTTGGAGACATTCCTTTTTCCACTATTACCCTCTTAGCGCTCCGAATCTCCACTTGCATTTTCTACAGAAAGAGTGTTTCAGAACGGCTCAATCAAAACTAAGGTTCAAATCTTTTAGTTGAACAAACAGAACAGAAAGTAGTTTCACACAATTCTTCTGTGTAGTTTTTATTTGTAGACATTCTTTTTCCCAATATAGGTCTCTTAGCGCTCAGAATGTCCAATTGCAGTTTCTACAGAAAGAGTGTTTCAGAACGGCTCAATCAAAAGTAAGGTTCAACTCTGTTAGTTGAATGCACAGAACAGAAAGAAGTTTCATACAATGCTTCTGTGTAGTTTATATTTGAACATATTCTTTTTTCCACTATTACCCACTTAGCGCTACGAATGTCCAGTTGCATTTTCTACAGACAGAGTGTTTCAAAACTGCTCAATCAAAAGTATGGTTTAACTCTGTTAGCTGAATGCTCAGATCAGAAAGAAGTTTCACAGAATGCTTCTGTGTAGTTTATATTTGAATATATTCCTTTTTCCACTACTACGCTCTTAGCGCTTCAAATGTCCAGTTGCATTTTCTACAGAAAGAGTGTTCAGATCTGCTCAATCAAAAGTATGGTTTAACTCTGTTAGCTGAATGCTCAGATCAGAAAGAAGTTTCACCGAATGATCCTGTGTAGTTTATATTTGAAGACATTCCTTTTTCCACTAATACCCTCTTAGCGCTCCGAATCTCCACTTGCATTTTCTACAAAAAGAGTGTTTCATAACTGCTCAATCAAAAATATGTTTTATCTCTGTTAACTGAATTTACAGATCAGAAATAAGTTTCACAGAATGCATCTGTGTAGTTTTTATTTGAAGATATTCTTTTTCCCAATGTAGGCCTCTTAGCGCTTAGCATGTCCAATTGCAGTTTCTACACAAAGAGTGTTTCACAACGGCTCAATCAAAAGTAAGGTTCAACTATGTTAGTTGAATGCACAGAACAGAAAGAATTTTCACAGAATGCTACTGGTAGTTTATATATGAATATATTTCTTTTTATACTATTACCCTCTTAGCGCTCCGAATCTCCACTTGCATTTTCTACAGAAAGAGTGTTTCAGAACGGCTCAATCAAAACTAAGGTTCAAATTTTTTAGTTGAACAAACAGAACAGAAAGAAGTTTCACACAATTCTTCTGTGTAGTTTTTATTTGTAGACATTCTTTTTCCCAATATAGGCCTCTTAGCGCTCAGAATGTCCAATTGCAGTTTCTACAGAAAGAGTGTTTCAGAGCGGCTCAATCAAAAGTAAGGTTCAACTCTGTTAGTTGAATGCACAGAACAGAAAGAAGTTTCATACAATGCGTCTGTGTAGTTTATATTTGAACATATTCTTTTTTCCACTATTACCCACTTAGCGCTACGAATGTCCAGTTGCATTTTCTACAGACAGAGTGTTTCAAAACTGCTCAATCAAAAGTATGGTTTAACTCTGTTAGCTGAATGCTCAGATCAGAAAGAAGTTTCACAGAATGCTTCTGTGTAGTTTATATTTGAATATATTCTTTTTTCCACTACTACTCACTTAGCGCTCAAAATGTACAGTTGCATTTTCTACAGAAAGAGTGTTCAGATCTGCTCAATCAAAAGTATGGTTTAACTCTGTTAGCTGAATGCACAGATCAGAAAGAAATTTCACCGAATGATTCTGTGTAGTTTATATTTGAAGATATTCCTTTTTCCACTATTACCCTCTTAGCGCTCCGAATCTCCACTTGCATTTTCTACAAAAAGAGTGTTTCATAACTGCTCAATAAAAAATATGTTTTATCTCTGTTAACTGAATTTACAGATCAGAAATAAGTTTCACAGAATGCATCTGTGTAGTTTTTATTTGAAGATATTCTTTTTCCCAATGTAGGCCTCTTAGCGCTTAGCATGTCCAATTGCAGTTTCTACAGAAAGAGTGTTTCAGAACGGCTCAATCAAAAGTAAGGTTCAACTCTGTTAGTTGAATGCACAGAAGAGAAAGAATTTTCACTGAATGCTACTGTGTAGTTCATATTTGCATATATTCCTTTTTCCACTATTACCCTCTTAGCGCTCCGAATGTCCACTTGCATTTTCTACAGAAAGAGTGTTCAGAACTGCGCAATCAAAAGTATGGTTTAACAATGTTAGCTTAATGAACATATCAGAAATAAGTTTCACACAATGCTTCTGTGTAGTTTTTATTTGAAGATATTATTTTTCCCAATATAGGCCTCTTAGCGCTCAGAATGTCCAATTGCAGTTTCTACAGAAAGAGTGTTTCAGAAAGGCTCAATCAAAAGTAAGGTTCAACTCTGTTAGTTGAATGCACAGAACAGAAAGAAGTTTCCTACAATGCTTCTGTGTAGTTTATATTTGAAAATATTCTTTTTTCCACTATTACCCACTTAGCGCTACGAATGTCCAGTTGCATTTTCTACAGACAGAGGGTTTCAAAACTGCTCAATCAAAAGTATGGTTTAACTCTGTTAGCTGAATGCTCAGATCAGAAAGAAGTTTCACAGAATGCTTCTGTGTAGTTTATATTTGAATATATTCCTTTTTCCACTACTACTCTCTTAGCGCTCCAAATGTCCAGTTGCATTTTCTACAGAAAGAGTGTTCAGATCTGCTCAATCAAAAGTATGGTTTAACTCTGTTAGCTGAATGCACAGATCAGAAAGAATTTTCACAGAATGATTCTGTGTAGTTTATATTTGAGACATTCCTTTTTCCACTATTACCCTCTTAGCGCTCCGAATCTCCACTTGCATTTTCTACAGAAAGAGTGTTTCAGAACGGCTCAATCAAAACTAAGGTTCAAATCTTTTAGTTGAACAAACAGAACAGAAAGTAGTTTCACACAATTCTTCTGTGTAGTTTTTATTTGTAGACATTCTTTTTCCCAATATAGGTCTCTTAGCGCTCAGAATGTCCAATTGCAGTTTCTACAGAAAGAGTGTTTCAGAACGGCTCAATCAAAAGTAAGGTTCAACTCTGTTAGTTGAATGCACAGAACAGAAAGAAGTTTCATACAATGCTTCTGTGTAGTTTATATTTGAACATATTCTTTTTTCCACTATTACCCACTTAGCGCTACGAATGTCCAGTTGCATTTTCTACAGACAGAGTGTTTCAAAACTGCTCAATCAAAAGTATGGTTTAACTCTGTTAGCTGAATGCTCAGATCAGAAAGAAGTTTCACAGAATGCTTCTGTGTAGTTTATATTTGAATATATTCCTTTTTCCACTACTACGCTCTTAGCGCCTCAAATGTCCAGTTGCATTTTCTACAGAAAGAGTGTTCAGATCTGCTCAATCAAAAGTATGGTTTAACTCTGTTAGCTGAATGCTCAGATCAGAAAGAAGTTTCACCGAATGATTCTGTGTAGTTTATATTTGAAGACATTCCTTTTTCCACTATTACCCTCTTAGCGCTCCGAATCTCCACTTGCATTTTCTACAAAAAGAGTGTTTCATAACTGCTCAATCAAAAATATGTTTTATCTCTGTTAACTGAATTTACAGATCAGAAATAAGTTTCACAGAATGCATCTGTGTAGTTTTTATTTGAAGATATTCTTTTTCCCAATGTAGGCCTCTTAGCGCTTAGCATGTCCAATTGCAGTTTCTACAGAAAGAGTGTTTCACAACGGCTCAATCAAAAGTAAGGTTCAACTCTGTTAGTTGAATGCACAGAACAGAAACAATTTTCACAGAATGCTACTGGTATTTTATATATGAATATATTTCTTTTTCCACTATTACCCTCTTAGCGCTCCGAATCTCCACTTGCATTTTCTACAGAAAGAGTGTTTCAGAACAGCTCAATCAAAACTAAGGTTCAACTTTTTTAATTGAACAAACAGAACAGAAAGAATTTTCACACAATTCTTCTGTGTAGTTTTTATTTGAAGATATTATTTTTCCCAATATAGGCCTCTTAGCGCTCAGAATGTCCAATTGCAGTTTCTACAGAAAGAGTGTTTCAGAAAGGCTCAATCAAAAGTAAGGTTCAACTCTGTTAGTTGAATGCACAGAACAGAAAGAAGTTTCATACAATGCTTCTGTGTAGTTTATATTTGAAAATATTCTTTTTTCCACTATTACCCACTTAGCGCTACGAATGTCCAGTTGCATTTTCTACAGACAGAGTGTTTCAAAACTGCTCAATCAAAAGTATGGTTTAACTCTGTTAGCTGAATGCTCAGATCAGAAAGAAGTTTCACAGAATGCTTCTGTGTAGTTTATATTTGAATATATTCTTTTTTCCACTACTACTCACTTAGCGCTCAAAATGTACAGTTGCATTTTCTACAGAAAGAGTGTTCAGATCTGCTCAATCAAAAGTATGGTTTAACTCTGTTAGCTGAATGCACAGATCAGAAAGAAGTTTCACCGAATGATTCTGTGTAGTTTATATTTGAAGACATTCCTTTTTCCACTATTACCCTCTTAGCGCTCCGAATCTCCACTTGCATTTTCTACAAAAAGAGTGTTTCATAACTGCTCAATCAAAAATATGTTTTATCTCTGTTAACTGAATTTACAGATCAGAAATAAGTTTCACAGAATGCATCTGTGTAGTTTTTATTTGAAGATATTCTTTTTCCCAATGTAGGCCTCTTAGCGCTTAGCATGTCCAATTGCAGTTTCTACAGAAAGAGTGTTTCAGAACGGCTCAATCAAAAGTAAGGTTCAACTCTGTTAGTTGAATGCACAGAAGAGAAAGAATTTTCACTGAATGCTACTGTGTAGTTCATATTTGAATATATTCCTTTTTCCACTACTACCCTCTTAGCGCTCCGAATGTCCACTTGCATTTTCTACAGAAAGAGTGTTCAGAACTGCGCAATCAAAAGTATGGTTTAACAATGTTAGCTTAATGAACATATCAGAAATAAGTTTCACACAATGCTTCTGTGTAGTTTTTATTTGAAGATATTATTTTTCCCAATATAGGCCTCTTAGCACTCAGAATGTCCAATTGCAGTTTCTACAGAAAGAGTGTTTCAGAAAGGCTCAATCAAAAGTAAGGTTCAACTCTGTTAGTTGAATGCACAGAACAGAAAGAAGTTTCATACAATGCTTCTGTGTAGTTTATATTTGAAAATATTCTTTTTTCCACTATTACCCACTTAGCGCTACGAATGTCCAGTTGCATTTTCTACAGACAGAGGGTTTCAAAACTGCTCAATCAAAAGTATGGTTTAACTCTGTTAGCTGAATGCTCAGATCAGAAAGAAGTTTCACAGAATGCTTCTGTGTAGTTTATATTTGAATATATTCCTTTTTCCACTACTACTCTCTTAGCGCTCCAAATGTCCAGTTGCATTTTCTTCAGAAAGAGTGTTCAGATCTGCTCAATCAAAAGTATGTTTTAACTCTGTTAGCTGAATGCACAGATCAGAAAGAAGTTTCACAGAATGATTCTGTGTAGTTTATATTTGGAGACATTCCTTTTTCCACTATTACCCTGTTAGCGCTCCGAATCTCCACTTGCATTTTCTACAGAAAGAGTGTTTCAGAACGGCTCAATCAAAACTAAGGTTCAAATCTTTTAGTTGAACAAACAGAACAGAAAGTAGTTTCACACAATTCTTCTGTGTAGTTTTTATTTGTAGACATTCTTTTTCCCAATATAGGTCTCTTAGCGCTCAGAATGTCTAATTGCAGTTTCTACAGAAAGAGTGTTTCAGAACGGCTCAATCAAAAGTAAGGTTCAACTCTGTTAGTTGAATGCACAGAACAGAAAGAAGTTTCATACAATGCTTCTGTGTAGTTTATATTTGAACATATTCTTTTTTCCACTATTACCCACTTAGCGCTACGAATGTCCAGTTGCATTTTCTACAGACAGAGTGTTTCAAAACTGCTCAATCAAAAGTATGGTTTAACTCTGTTAGCTGAATGCTCAGATCAGAAAGAAGTTTCACAGAATGCTTCTGTGTAGTTTATATTTGAATATATTCCTTTTTCCTCTACTACGCTCTTAGCGCCTCAAATGTCCAGTTGCATTTTCTACAGAAAGAGTGTTCAGATCTGCTCAATCAAAAGTATGGTTTAACTCTGTTAGCTGAATGCTCAGATCAGAAAGAAGTTTCACCGAATGATTCTGTGTAGTTTATATTTGAAGACATTCCTTTTTCCACTATTACCCTCTTAGCGCTCCGAATCTCCACTTGCATTTTCTACAAAAAGAGTGTTTCATAACTGCTCAATCAAAAATATGTTTTATCTCTGTTAACTGAATTTACAGATCAGAAATAAGTTTCACAGAATGCATCTGTGTAGTTTTTATTTGAAGATATTCTTTTTCCCAATGTAGGCCTCTTAGCGCTTAGCATGTCCAATTGCAGTTTCTACAGAAAGAGTGTTTCACAACGGCTCAATCAAAAGTAAGGTTCAACTCTGTTAGTTGAATGCACAGAAAAGAAAGAATTTTCACAGAATGCTACTGGTAGTTTATATATGAATATATTTCTTTTTCCACTATTACCCTCTTAGCGCTCCGAATCTCCACTTGCATTTTCTACAGAAAGAGTGTTTCAGAACGGCTCAATCAAAACTAAGGTTCAACTTTTTTAGTTGAACAAACAGAACAGAAAGAATTTTCACACAATTCTTCTGTGTAGTTTTTATTTGAAGATATTATTTTTCCCAATATAGGCCTCTTAGCGCTCAGAATGTCCAATTGCAGTTTCTACAGAAAGAGTGTTTCAGAAAGGCTCAATCAAAACTAAGGTTCAAATCTTTTAGTTGAACAAACAGAACAGAAAGTAGTTTCACACAATTCTTCTGTGTAGTTTTTATTTGTAGACATTCTTTTTCCCAATATAGGTCTCTTAGCGCTCAGAATGTCCAATTGCAGTTTCTACAGAAAGAGTGTTTCAGAACGGCTCAATCAAAAGTAAGGTTCAACTCTGTTAGTTGAATGCACAGAACAGAAAGTAGTTTCATACAATGCTTCTGTGTAGTTTATATTTGAACATATTCTTTTTTCCACTATTACCCACTTAGCGCTACGAATGTCCAGTTGCATTTTCTACAGACAGAGTGTTTCAAAACTGCTCAATCAAAAGTATGGTTTAACTCTGTTAGCTGAATGCTCAGATCAGAAAGAAGTTTCACAGAATGCTTCTGTGTAGTTTATATTTGAATATATTCCTTTTTCCACTACTACGCTCTTAGCGCCTCAAATGTCCAGTTGCATTTTCTACAGAAAGAGTGTTCAGATCTGCTCAATCAAAAGTATGGTTTAACTCTGTTAGCTGAATGCTCAGATCAGAAAGAAGTTTCACCGAATGATTCTGTGTAGTTTATATTTGAAGACATTCCTTTTTCCACTATTACCCTCTTAGCGCTCCGAATCTCCACTTGCATTTTCTACAAAAAGAGTGTTTCATAACTGCTCAATCAAAAATATGTTTTATCTCTGTTAACTGAATTTACAGATCAGAAATAAGTTTCACAGAATGCATCTGTGTAGTTTTTATTTGAAGATATTCTTTTTCCCAATGTAGGCCTCTTAGCGCTTAGCATGTCCAATTGCAGTTTCTACAGAAAGAGTGTTTCACAACGGCTCAATCAAAAGTAAGGTTCAACTCTGTTAGTTGAATGCACAGAACAGAAAGAATTTTCACAGAATGCTACTGGTAGTTTATATATGAATATATTTCTTTTTCCACTATTACCCTCTTAGCGCTCCGAATCTCCACTTGCATTTTCTACAGAAAGAGTGTTTCAGAACGGCTCAATCAAAACTAAGGTTCAACTTTTTTAGTTGAACAAACAGAACAGAAAGAAGTTTCACACAATTCTTCTGTGTAGTTTTTATTTGTAGACATTCTTTTTCCCAATATAGGCCTCTTAGCACTCAGAATGTCCAATTGCAGTTTCTACAGAAAGAGTGTTTCAGAGCGGCTCAATCAAAAGTAAGGTTCAACTCTGTTAGTTGAATGCACAGAACAGAAAGAAGTTTCATACAATGCGTCTGTGTAGTTTATATTTGAACATATTCTTTTTTCCACTATTACCCACTTAGCGCTACGAATGTCCAGTTGCATTTTCTACAGACAGAGTGTTTCAAAACTGCTCAATCAAAAGTATGGTTTAACTCTGTTAGCTGAATGCTCAGATCAGAAAGAAGTTTCACAGAATGCTTCTGTGTAGTTTATATTTGAATATATTCTTTTTTCCACTACTACTCACTTAGCGCTCAAAATGTACAGTTGCATTTTCTACAGAAAGAGTGTTCAGATCTGCTCAATCAAAAGTATGGTTTAACTCTGTTAGCTGAATGCACAGATCAGAAAGAAGTTTCACCGAATGATTCTGTGTAGTTTATATTTGAAGACATTCCTTTTTCCACTATTACCCTCTTAGCGCTCCGAATCTCCACTTGCATTTTCTACAAAAAGAGTGTTTCATAATTGCTCAATCAAAAATATGTTTTATCTCTGTTAACTGAATTTACAGATCAGAAATAAGTTTCACAGAATGCATCTGTGTAGTTTTTATTTGAAGATATTCTTTTTCCCAATGTAGGCCTCTTAGCGCTTAGCATGTCCAATTGCAGTTTCTACAGAAAGAGTGTTTCAGAACGGCTCAATCAAAAGTAAGGTTCAACTCTGTTAGTTGAATGCACAGAAGAGAAAGAATTTTCACTGAATGCTACTGTGTAGTTTATATTTGAATATATTCCTTTTTCCACTATTACCCTCTTAGCGCTCCGAATGTCCACTTGAATTTTCTACAGAAAGAGTGTTCAGAACTGCGCAATCAAAAGTATGGTTTAACAATGTTAGCTTAATGAACATATCAGAAATAAGTTTCACACAACGCTTCTGTGTAGTTTTTATTTGAAGATATTAATTTTCCCAATAGAGGCCTCTTAGCGCTCAGAATGTCCAATTGCAGTTTCTACATAAAGAGTGTTTCAGAAAGGCTCAATCAAAAGTAAGGTTCAAATCTGTTAGTTGAATGCACAGAACAGAAAGTAGTTTCATACAATGCTTCTGTGTAGTTTATATTTGAACATATTCTTTTTTCCACTATTACCCACTTAGCGCTACGAATGGCCAGTTGCATTTTCTACAGACAGAGTGTTTCAAAACTGCTCAATCAAAAGTATGGTTTAACTCTGTTAGCTGAATGCTCAGATCAGAAAGAAGTTTCACAGAATGCTTCTGTGTAGTTTATATTTGAATATATTCCTTTTTCCACTACTACTCTCTTAGCGCTCCAAATGTCCAGTTGCATTTTCTACAGAAAGAGTATTCAGATCTGCTCAATCAAAAGTATGGTTTAACTCTGTTAGCTGAATGCACAGATCAGAAAGAAGTTTCACAGAATGATTCTGTGTAGTTTATATTTGGAGACATTCCTTTTTCCACTATTACCCTCTTAGCGCTCCGAATCTCCACTTGCATTTTCTACGGAAAGAGTGTTTCAGAACGGCTCAATCAAAACTAAGGTTCAACTCTTTTAGTTGAACAAACAGAACAGAAAGAAGTTTCACACAATTCTTCTGTGTAGTTTTTATTTGTAGACATTCTTTTTCCCAATATAGGCCTCTTAGCGCTCAGAATGTCCAATTGCAGTTTCTACAGAAAGAGTGTTTCAGAACGGCTCAATCAAAAGTAAGGTTCAACTCTGTTAGTTGAATGCACAGAACAGAACGAAGTTTCATACAATGCTTCTGTGTAGTTTATATTTGAACATATTCTTTTTTCCACTATTACCCACTTAGCGCTACGAATGTCCAGTTGCATTTTCTACAGACAGAGTGTTTTAAAACTGCTCAATCAAAAGTATGGTTTAACTCTGTTAGCTGAATGCTCAGATCAGAAAGAAGTTTCACAGAATGCTTCTGTGTAGTTTATATTTGAATATATTCCTTTTTCCACTACTACGCTCTTAGCGCTCCAAATGTCCAGTTGCATTTTCTACAGAAAGAGTGTTCAGATCTGCTCAATCAAAAGTATGGTTTAACTGTGTTAGCTGAATGCACAGATCAGAAAGAAGTTTCACCGAATGATTCTGTGTAGTTTATATTTGAAGACATTCCTTTTTCCACTATTACCCTCTTAGCGCTCCGAATCTCCACTTGCATTTTCTACAGAAAGAGTGTTTCAGAACGGCTCAATCAAAACTAAGGTTCAACTTTTTTAGTTGAACAAACAGAACAGAAAGAAGTTTCACAAAATTCTTCTGTGTAGTTTTTATTTGTATACATTCTTTTTCCCAATATAGGCCTCTTAGCGCTCAGAATGTCCAATTGCAGTTTCTACAGAAAGAGTGTTTCAGAGCGGCTCAATCAAAAGTAAGGTTCAACTCTGTTAGTTGAATGCACAGAACAGAAAGAAGTTTCATACAATGCTTTTGAGTAGTTTATATTTGAACATATTCTTTTTTCCACTATTACCCACTTAGCGCTACGAATGTCCAGTTGCATTTTCTACAGACAGAGTGTTTCAAAACTGCTCAATCAAAAGTATGGTTTAACTCTGTTAGCTGAATGCTCAGATCAGAAAGAAGTTTCACAGAATGCTTCTGTGTAGTTTATATTTGAATATATTCCTTTTTCCACTACTACTCTCTTAGCGCTCAAAATGTCCAGTTGCATTTACTACAGAAAGAGTGTTCAGATCTGCTCAATCAAAAGTATGGTTTAACTCTGTTAGCTGAATGCACAGATCAGAAAGAAGTTTCACAGAATGATTCTGTGTAGTTTATATTTGGAGACATTCCTTTTTCCACTATTACCCTCTTAGCGCTCCGAATCTCCACTTGCATTTTCTACAGAAAGAGTGTTTCAGAACGGCTCAATCAAAACTAAGGTTCAACTCTTTTAGTTGAACAAACAGAACAGAAAGAAGTTTCACACAATTCTTCTGTGTAGTTTTTATTTGTAGACATTCTTTTTCCCAATATAGGCCTCTTAGCGCTCAGAATGTCCAATTGCAGTTTCTACAGAAAGAGTGTTTCAGAACGGCTCAATCAAAAGTAAGGTTCAACTCTGTTTGTTGATTGCACAGAACAGAAAGAAGTTTCATACAATGCTTCTGTGTAGTTTATATTTGAACATATTCTTTTTTCCACTATTACCCACTTAGCGCTACGAATGTCCAGTTGCATTTTCTACAGACAGAGTGTTTCAAAACTGCTCAATCAAAAGTATGGTTTAACTCTGTTAGCTGAATGCTCAGATCAGAAAGAAGTTTCACAGAATGCTTCTGTGTAGTTTATATTTGAATATATTCCTTTTTCCACTACTACTCTCTTAGCGCTCCAAATGTCCAGTTGCATTTTCTACAGAAAGAGTGTTCAGATCTGCTCAATCAAAAGTATGGTTTAACTCTGTTAGCTGAATGCACAGATCAGAAAGAAGTTTCACAGAATGATTCTGTGTAGTTTATATTTGGAGACATTACTTTTGCCACTATAACCCTCTTAGCGCTCCGAATCTCCACTTGCATTTTCTACAGAAAGAGTGTTTCAGAACGTCTCAATCAAAACTAAGGTTCAACTTTTTTAGTTGAACAAACAGAACAGAAAGAAGTTTCACACAATTCTTCTGTGTAGTTTTTATTTGTAGACATTCTTTTTCCCAATATAGGCCTCTTAGCGCTCAGAATGTCCAATTGCAGTTTCTACAGAAAGAGTGTTTCAGAGCGGCTCAATCAAAAGTAAGGTTTCACTCTGTTAGTTGAATGCACAGAACAGAAAGAAGTTTCATACAATGCTTCTGTGTAGTTTATATTTGAACATATTCTTTTTTCCACTATTACCCACTTAGCGCTACGAATGTCCAGTTGCATTTTCTACAGACAGAGTGTTTCAAAACTGCTCAATCAAAAGTATGGTTTAACTCTGTTAGCTGAATGCTCAGATCAGAAAGAAGTTTCACAGAATGCTTCTGTGTAGTTTATATTTGAATATATTCCTTTTTCCACTACTACTCTCTTAGCGCTCCAAATGTCCAGTTGCATTTTCTACAGAAAGAGTGTTCAGATCTGCTCAATCAAAAGTATGGTTTAACTCTGTTAGCTGAATGCACAGATCAGAAAGAAGTTTCACAGAATGATTCTGTGTAGTTTATATTTGGAGACATTCCTTTTTCCACTATTACCCTCTTAGCGCTCCGAATCTCCTCTTGCATTTTCTACAGAAAGTGTGTTTCAGAACGGCTCAATCAAAACTAAGGTTCAACTCTTTTAGTTGAACAAACAGAACAGAAAGAAGTTTCACACAATTCTTCTGTGTAGTTTTTATTTGTAGACATTCTTTTTCCCAATATAGGCCTCTTAGCGCTCAGAATGTCCAATTGCAGTTTCTACAGAAAGAGTGTTTGAGAACGGCTCAATCAAAAGTAAGGTTCAACTCTGTTAGTTGAATGCACAGAACAGAAAGAAATTTCATACAATGCTTCTGTGTAGTTTATATTTGAACATATTCCTTTTTCCACTATTACCCACTTAGCGCTACGAATGTCCAGTTGCATTTTCTACAGACAGGGTGTTTCAAAACTGCTCAATCAAAAGTATGGTTTAACTCTGTTAGCTGAATGCTCAGATCAGAAAGAAGTTTCACAGAATGCTTCTGTGTAGTTTATATTTGAATATATTCCTTTTTCCACTACTACGCTCTTAGCGCTCCAAATGTCCAGTTGCATTTTCTACAGAAAGAGTGTTCAGATCTGCTCAATCAAAAGTATGGTTTAACTCTGTTAGCTGAATGCACAGATCAGAAAGAAGTTTCACCGAATGATTCTGTGTAGTTTATATTTGAAGACATTCCTTTTTCCACTATTACCCTCTTAGCGCTCCGAATCTACATTTGCATTTTCTACAAAAAGAGTGTTTCATAACTGCTCAATCAAAAATATGTTTTATCTCTGTTAACTGAATTTACAGATCAGAAATATGTTTCACAGAATGCATCTGTGTAGTTTTTATTTGAAGATATTCTTTTTCCCAATGTTGGCCTCTTAGCGCTTAGCATGTCCAATTGCAGTTTCTAAAGAAAGAGTGTTTCAGAACGGCTCAATCAAAAGTAAGGTTCAACTCTGTTAGTTGAATGCACAGAAGAGAAAGAATTTTCACTGAATGCTACTGTGTAGTTTATATTTGAATATATTCCTTTTTCCACTATTACCCTCTTAGCGCTCCGAATGTCCACTTGCATTTTCTACAGAAAGAGTGTTCAGAACTGCGCAATCAAAAGTATGGTTTAACAATGTTAGCCTAATGAACATATCAGAAATAAGTTTCACACAATGCTTCTGTGTAGTTTTTATTTGAAGATATTATTTTTCCCAATAGAGGCCTCTTAGCGCTCAGAATGTCCAATTGCAGTTTCTACAGAAAGAGTGTTTCAGAAAGGCTCAATCAAAAGTAAGGTTCAACTCTGTTAGTTGAATGCACAGAACAGAAAGTAGTTTCATACAATGCTTCTGTGTAGTTTATATTTGAACATATTCTTTTTTCCACTATTACCCACTTAGCGCTACGAATGTCCAGTTGCATTTTCTACAGACAGAGTGTTTCAAAACTGCTCAATCAAAAGTATGGATTAACTCTGTTATCTGAATGCTCAGATCTGAAACAAGTTTCACAGAATGCTTCTGTGTAGTTTATATTTGAATATATTCCTTTTTCCACTACTACTCTCTTAGCGATCCAAATGTCCAGTTGCATTTTCTACAGAAAGAGTGTTCAGATCTGCTCAATCAAAAGTATGGTTTAACTCTGTTAGCTGAATGCACAGATCAGAAACAAGTTTCACAGAATGATTCTGTGTAGTTTATATTTGGAGAGATTCCTTTTTCCACTATTACCCTCTTAGCGCTCCGAATCTCCACTTGCATTTTCTACAGAAAGAGTGTTTCAGAACGGCTCAATCAAAACTAAGGTTCAACTCTTTTAGTTGAACAAACAGAACAGAAAGAAGTTTCACACAATTCTTCTGTGTAGTTTTTATTTGTAGACATTCTTTTTCCCAATATAGGCCTCTTAGCGCTCAGAATGTCCAATTGCAGTTTCTACAGAAAGAGTGTTTCAGAACGGCTCAATCAAAAGTAAGGTTCAACTCTGTTAGTTGAATGCACAGAACAGAAAGAAGTTTCATACAATGATTCTGTGTAGTTTATATTTGAACATATTCTTTTTTCCACTATTACCCACTTAGCGCTACGAATGTCCAGTTGCATTTTCTACAGACAGAGTGTTTCAAAACTGCTCAATCAAAAGTATGGTTTAACTCTGTTAGCTGAATGCTCAGATCAGAAAGAAGTTTCACAGAATGCTTCTGTGTAGTTTACATTTGAATATATTCCTTTTTCCACTACTACGCTCTTAGCGCTCCAAATGTCCAGTTGCATTTTCTACAGAAAGAGTGTTCAGATCTGCTCAATCAAAAGTATGGTTTAACTCTGTTAGCTGAATGCACAGATCAGAAAGAAGTTTCACCGAATGATTCTGTGTAGTTTATATTTGAAGACATTCCTTTTTCCACTATTACCCTCTTAGCGCTCCGAATCTCCACTTGCATTTTCTACAAAAAGAGTGTTTCATAACTGCTCAATCAAAAATATGTTTTATCTCTGTTAACTGAATTTACAGATCAGAAATAAGTTTCGCAGAATGCATCTGTGTAGTTTTTATTTGAAGATATTCTTTTTCCCAATATAGGCCTCTTGGCGCTTAGCATGTCCAATTGCAGTTTCTACAGAAAGAGTGTTTCAGAACGGCTCAATCAAAAGTAAGGTTCAACTCTGTTAGTTGAATGCACCGAACAGAAAGAATTTTCACAGAATGCTACTGTGTAGTTTATATTTGAATATATTCATTTTTCCACTATTACCCCCTTAGCGCTCCGAATGTCCACTTGAATTTTCTACAGAAAGAGTGTTCAGAACTGCGCAATCAAAAGTATGGTTTAACTCTGTTAGCTTAATGAACATATCAGAAATAAGTTTCACACAATGCTTCTGTGTAGTTTTTATTTGAAGATATTATTTTTCCCAATATAGGCCTCTTAGCGCTCAGAATGTCCAATTGCAGTTCCTACAGAAAGAGTGTTTCAGAAAGGCTCAATCAAAAGTAAGGTTCAACTCTGTTAGTTGAATGCACAGAACAGAAAGAAGTTTCATACAATGCTTCTGTGTAGTTTATATTTGAACATATTCTTTTTTCCACTATTACCCACTTAGCGCTACGAATGTCCAGTTGCATTTTCTACAGACAGAGTGTTTCAAAACTGCTCAATCAAAAGTATGGTTTAACTCTGTTAGCTGAAAGCTCAGATCAGAAAGAAGTTTCACAGAATGCTTCTGTGTAGTTTATATTTGAATATATTCCTTTTTCCACTACTACTCTCTTAGCGTTCCAAATGTCCAGTTGCATTTTCTACAGAAAGAGTGTTCAGATCTGCTCAATCAAATGTATGGTTTAACTCTGTTAGCTGAATGCACAGATCAGAAAGAAGTTTCACCGAATGATTCTGTGTAGTTTATATTTGAAGACATTCCTTTTTCCACTATTACCCTCTTAGCGCTCCTAATCTCCACTTGCATTTTCTACAAAAAGAGTGTTTCATAACTGCTCAATCAAAAATATGTTTTATCTCTGTTAACTGAATTTACAGATCAGAAATAAGTTTCGCAGAATGCATCTGTGTAGTTTTTATTTGAAGATATTCTTTTTCCCAATATAGGCCTCTTGGCGCTTAGCATGTCCAATTGCAATTTCTACAGAAAGAGTGTTTCAGAACGGCTCAATCAAAAGTAAGGTTCAACTCTGTTAGTTGAATGCACAGAACAGAAAGAATTTTCACAGAATGCTACTGTGTAGTTTATATTTGAATATATTCCTTTTCCCACTATTACCCTCTTAGCGCTCCGAATGTCCACTTGCATTTTCTACAGAAAGAGTGTTCAGAACTGCGCAATCAAAAGTATGGTTTAACTCTGTTAGCTTAATGAACATATCAGAAATAAGTTTCACACAATGCTTCTGTGTAGTTTTTATTTGAAGATATTATTTTTCCCAATATAGGCCTCTTAGCGCTCAGAATGTCCAATTGCAGTTTCTACAGAAAGAGTGTTTCAGAAAGGCTCAATCAAAAGTAAGGTTCAACTCTGTTAGTTGAATGCACAGAACAGAAAGAAGTTTCATACAATGCTTCTCTGTAGTTTATATTTGAACATATTCTTTTTTCCACTATTACCCACTTAGCGCTACGAATGTCCAGTTGCATTTTCTACAGAAAGAGTGTTTCAAAACTGCTCAATCAAAAGTATGGTTTAACTCTGTTAGCTGAATGCTCAGATCCGAAAGAAGTTTCACAGAATGCTTCTGTGTAGTTTATATTTGAATATATTCCTTTTTCCACTACTACGCTCTTAGCGCTCCAAAAGTCCAGTTGCATTTTCTACAGAAAGAGTGTTCAGATCTGCTCAATCAAAAGTATGGTTTAACTCTGTTAGCTGAATGCACAGATCAGAAAGAAGTTTCACCGAATGATTCTGTGTAGTTTATATTTGAAGACATTCCTTTTTCCACTATTACCCTCTTAGCGCTCCTAATCTCCACTTGCATTTTCTACAAAAAGAGTGTTTCATAACTGCTCAATCAAAAATATGTTTTATCTCTGTTAACTGAATTTACAGATCAGAAATAAGTTTCGCAGAATGCATCTGTGTAGTTTTTATTTGAAGATATTCTTTTTCCCAATATAGGCCTCTTGGCGCTTAGCATGTCCAATTGCAGTTTCTACAGAAAGAGTGTTTCAGAACGGCTCAATCAAAAGTAAGGTTCAACTCTGTTAGTTGAATGCACAGAACAGAAAGGATTTTCACAGAATGCTACTGTGTAGTTTATATTTGAATATATTCCTTTTTCCACTATTACCCTCTTAGCGCTCCGAATGTCCACTTGCATTTTCTACAGAAAGAGTGTTCAGAACTGCGCAATCAAAAGTATGGTTTAACTCTGTTAGCTTAATGAACATATCAGAAATAAGTTTCACACAATGCTTCTGTGTAGTTTTTATTTGAAGATATTCTTTTTCCCAATATAGGCCTCTTAGCGCTCAGAATGTCCAATTGCAGTTTCTACAGAAAGAGTGTTTCAGAACGGCCCAATCAAAAGTAAGGTTCAACTCTGTTAGTTGAATGCACAGAACAGAAAGGAGTTTCATACAATGATTCTGTGTAGTTTATATTTGAACATATTCTTTTTTCCACTATTACCCACTTAGCGCTACGAATGTCCAGTTGCATTTTCTACAGACAGAGTGTTTCAAAACTGCTCAATCAAAAGTATGGTTTAACTCTGTTAGCTGAAAGCTCAGATCAGAAAGAAGTTTCACAGAATGCTTCTGTGTAGTTTATATTTGAATATATTCCTTTTTCCACTACTACTCTCTTAGCGCTCCAAATGTCCAGTTGCATTTTCTACAGAAAGAGTGTTCAGATCTGCTCAATCAAAAGTATGGTTTAACTCTGTTAGCTGAATGCACAGATCAGAAAGAATTTTCACAGAATGATTCTGTGTAGTTTATATTTGAGACATTCCTTTTTCCACTATTACCCTCTTAGCGCTCCGAATCTCCACTTGCATTTTCTACAGAAAGTGTGTTTCAGAACGGCTCAATCAAAACTAAGGTTCAACTCTTTTAGTTGAACAAACAGAACAGAAAGAAGTTTCACACAATTCTTCTGTGTAGTTTTTATTTGTAGACATTCTTTTTCCCAATATAGGCCTCTTAGCGCTCAGAATATCCAATTGCAGTTTCTACAGAAAGAGTGTTTCAGAACGGCTCAATCAAAAGTAAGGTTCAACTCTGTTAGTTGAATGCACAGAACAGAAAGAAGTTTCATACAATGCTTCTGTGTAGTTTATATTTGAACATATTCCTTTTTCCACTATTACCCACTTAGCGCTACGAATGTCCAGTTGCATTTTCTACAGACAGGGTGTTTCAAAACTGCTCAATCAAAAGTATGGTTTAACTCTGTTAGCTGAATGCTCAGATCAGAAAGAAGTTTCACAGAATGCTTCTGTGTAGTTTATATTTGAATATATTCCTTTTTCCACTACTACGCTCTTAGCGCTCCAAATGTCCAGTTGCATTTTCCACAGAAAGAGTGTTCAGATCTGCTCAATCAAAAGTATGGTTTAACTCTGTTAGCTGAATGCACAGATCAGAAAGAAGTTTCACCGAATGATTCTGTGTAGTTTATATTTGAAGACATTCCTTTTTCCACTATTACCCTCTTATCGCTCCGAATCTACATTTGCATTTTCTACAAAAAGAGTGTTTCATAACTGCTCAATCAAAAATATGTTTTATCTCTGTTAACTGAATTTACAGATCAGAAATATGTTTCACAGAATGCATCTGTGTAGTTTTTATTTGAAGATATTCTTTTTCCCAATGTTGGCCTCTTAGCGCTTAGCATGTCCAATTGCAGTTTCTACAGAAATAGTGTTTCAGAACGGCTCAATCAAAAGTAAGGTTCAACTCTGTTAGTTGAATGCACAGAAGAGAAAGGATTTTCACTGAATGCTACTGTGTAGTTTATATTTGAATATATTCCTTTTTCCACTATTACCCTCTTAGCGCTCCGAATGTCCACTTGTATTTTCTACAGAAAGAGTGTTCAGAACTGCGCAATCAAAAGTATGGTTTAACAATGTTAGCTTAATGAACATATCAGAAATAAGTTTCACACAATGCTTCTGTGTAGTTTTTATTTGAAGATATTATTTTTCCCAATAGAGGCCTCTTAGCGCTCAGAATGTCCAATTGCAGTTTCTACAGAAAGAGTGTTTCAGAAAGGCTCAATCAAAAGTAAGGTTCAACTCTGTTAGTTGAATGCACAGAACAGAAAGTAGTTTCATACAATGCTTCTGTGTAGTTTATATTTGAACATATTCTTTTTTCCACTATTACCCACTTAGCGCTACGAATGTCCAGTTGCATTTTCTACAGACAGAGTGTTTCAAAACTGCTCAATCAAAAGTATGGTTTAACTCTGTTAGCTGAATGCTCAGATCTGAAAGAAGTTTCACAGAATGCTTCTGTGTAGTTTATATTTGAATATATTCCTTTTTCCACTACTACTCTCTTAGCGATCCAAATGTCCAGTTGCATTTTCTACAGAAAGAGTGTTCAGATCTGCTCAATCAAAAGTATGGTTTAACTCTGTTAGCTGAATGCACAGATCAGAAACAAGTTTCACAGAATGATTCTGTGTAGTTTATATTTGGAGAGATTCCTTTTTCCACTATTACCCTCTTAGCGCTCCGAATCTCCACTTGCATTTTCTACAGAAAGAGTGTTTCAGAACGGCTCAATCAAAACTAAGGTTCAACTCTTTTAGTTGAACAAACAGAACAGAAAGAAGTTTCACACAATTCTTCTGTGTAGTTTTTATTTGTAGACATTCTTTTTCCCAATATAGGCCTCTTAGCGCTCAGAATGTCCAATTGCAGTTTCTACAGAAAGAGTGTTTCAGAACGGCTCAATCAAAAGTAAGGTTCAACTCTGTTAGTTGAATGCACAGAACAGAAAGAAGTTTCATACAATGCTTCTGTGTAGTTTATATTTGAACATATTCTTTTTTCCACTATTACCCACTTAGCGCTACGAATGTCCAGTTGCATTTTCTACAGACAGAGTGTTTCAAAACTGCTCAATCAAAAGTATGGTTTAAATCTGTTAGCTGAATGCTCAGATCAGAAAGAAGTTTCACAGAATGCTTCTTTGTAGTTTATATTTGAATATATTCCTTTTTCCACTACTACGCTCTTAGCGCTCCAAATGTCCAGTTGCATTTTCTACAGAAAGAGTGTTCAGATCTGCTCAATCAAAAGTATGGTTTAACTCTGTTAGCTGAATGCACAGATCAGAAAGAAGTTTCACCGAATGATTCTGTGTAGTTTATATTTGAAGACATTCCTTTTTCCACTATTACCCTCTTAGCGCTCCGAATCTCCACTTGCATTTTCTACAAAAAGAGTGTTTCATAACTGCTCAATCAAAAATATGTTTTATCTCTGTTAACTGAATTTACAGATCAGAAATAAGTGTCACAGAATGCATCTGTGTAGTTTTTATTTGAAGATATTCTTTTTCCCAATGTAGGCCTCTTAGCGCTTAGCATGTCCAATTGCAGTTTCTACAGAAAGAGTGTTTCAGAACGGCTCAATCAAAAGTAAGGTTCAACTCTGTTAGTTGAATGCACAGAACAGAAAGAATTTTCACAGAATGCTACTGTGTAGTTTATATTTGAATATATTCCTTTTTCCACTATTACCCTCTTAGCGCTCCGAATGTCCACTTGCATTTTCTACAGAAACAGTTTTCAGAACTGCGCAATCAAAAGTATGTTTTAACTCTGTTAGCTTAATGAACATATCAGAAATAAGTTTCACACAATGCTTCTGTGTAGTTTTTATTTGAAGATATTATTTTTCCCAATATAGGCCTCTTAGCGCTCAGAATGTCCAATTGCAGTTTCTACAGAAAGAGTGTTTCAGAAAGGCTCAATCAAAAGTAAGGTTCAACTCTGTTATTTGAATGCACAGAACAGAAAGAAGTTTCATACAATGCTTCTGTGTAGTTTATATTTGAACATATTCTTTTTTCCACTATTACCCACTTAGCGCTACGAATGTCCAGTTGCATTTTCTACAGACAGAGTGTTTCAAAACTGCTCAATCAAAAGTATGGTTTATCTCTGTTAGCTGAATGCTCAGATCAGAAAGAAGTTTCACAGAATGCTTCTGTGTAGTTTATATTTGAATATATTCCTTTTTCCACTACTAGGCTCTCTTAGCGCTCCAAATGTCCAGTTGCATTTTCTACAGAAAGAGTGTTCAGATCTGCTCAATCAAAAGTATGGTTTAACCCTGTTAGCTGAATGCACAGATCAGAAAGAAGTTTCACAGAATGATTCTGTGTAGTTTATATTTGAAGACATTCCTTTTTCCACTATTACCCTCTTAGCGCTCCGAATCTCCACTTGCATTTTCTACAAAAAGAGTGTTTCATAACTGCTCAATCAAAAATATGTTTTATCTCTGTTAACTGAATTTACAGATCAGAAATAAGTTTCACAGAATGCATCTGTGTACTTTTTATTTGAAGATATTCTTTTTCCCAATGTAGGCCTCTTAGCGCTTAGCATGTCCAATTGCAGTTTCTACAGAAAGAGTGTTTCAGAACGGCTCAATCAAAAGTAAGGTTCAACTCTGTTAGTTGAATGCACAGAACAGAAAGAATTTTCACAGAATGCTACTGTGTAGTTTATATTTGAATATATTCCTTTTTCCACTATTACCCTCTTAGCGCTCCGAATGTCCACTTGCATTTTCTACAGAAAGAGTGTTCAGAACTGCGCAATCAAAAGTATGGTTTAACTCTTTTAGCTTAATGAACATATCAGAAATAAGTTTCACACAATGCTTCTGTGTAGTTTTTATTTGAAGATATTTTTTTTCCCAATAGAGGCCTCTTAGCGCTCAGAATGTCCAATTGCTGTTTCTACAGAAAGAGTGTTTCAGAAAGGCTCAATCAAAAGTAAGGTTCAACTCTGTTAGTTGAATGCACAGAACAGAAAGAATTTTCACAGAATGCTACTGTGTAGTTTATATTTGAATATATTCCTTTTTCCACTATTACCCTCTTAGCGCTCCGAATCTCCACTTGCATTTTCTACAGAAAGAGTGTTTCAGAACGGGTCAATCAAAACTAAGGTTCAAATCTTTTAGTTGAACAAACAGAACAGAAAGAAGTTTCACACAATTCTTCTGTGTAGTTTTAATTTGTAGACATTCTTTTTCCCAATATAGGCCTCTTAGCGCTCAGAATGTCCAATTGCAGTTTCTACAGAAAGTGTGTTTCAGAACGGCTCAATCAAAAGTAAGGTTCAACTCTGTTAGTTGAATGCACAGAACAGAAAGAAGTTTCATACAATGCTTCTGTGTAGTTTATATTTGAACATACTCTTTTTTCCACTATTACCCACTTAGCGCTACGAATGTCCAGTTGCATTTTCTACAGACAGAGTGTTTCAAAACTGCTCAATCAAAAGTATGGTTTAACTCTGTTAGCTGAATGCTCAGATCAGAAAGAAGTTTCACAGAATGCTTCTGTGTAGTTTATATTTGAATATATTCCTTTTTCCACTACTACGCTCTTAGCGCTCCAAATGTCCAGTTGCATTTTCTACAGAAAGAGTGTTCAGATCTGCTCAATCAAAAGTATGGTTTAACTCTGTTAGCTGAATGCACAGATCAGAAAGAAGTTTCACCGAATGATTCTGTGTAGTTTTATTTGAAGACATTCCTTTTTCCACTATTACCCACTTAGCGCTCCGAATCTCCACTTGCATTTTCTACAAAAAGAGTGTTTCATAACTGCTCAATCAAAAATATGTTTTACCTCTGTTAACTGAATTTACAGATCAGAAATTAGTTTCACAGAATGCATCTGTGTAGTTTTTATTTGAAGATATTCTTTTTCCCAATGTAGGCCTCTTAGCGCTTAGCATGTCCAATTGCAGTTTCTACAGAAAGAGTGTTTCAGAACGGCTCAATCAAAAGTAAGGTTCAACTCTGTTAGTTGAATGCACAGAACAGAAAGAATTTTCACAGAATGCTACTGTGTAGTTTATATTTGAATATATTCCTTTTTCCACTATTACCCTATTAGCGCTCCGAATGTCCACTTGCATTTTCTACAGAAAGAGTGTTCAGAACTGCGCAATCAAAAGTATGGTTTAACTCTGTTAGCTTAATGAACATATCAGAAATAAGTTTCACAAAATGCTTCTGTGTAGTTTTTATTTGAAGATATTATTTTTCCCAATATAGGCCTCTTAGCGCTCAGAATGTCCAATTGCAGTTTCTACAGAAAGAGTGTTTCAGAAAGGCTCAATCAAAAGTAAGGTTCAACTCTGTTAGTTGAATGCACAGAACAGAAAGAAGTTTCATACAATGCTTCTGTGTAGTTTATATTTGAACATATTCTTTTTTCCACTATTACCCACTTAGCGCTACGAATGTCAAGTTGCATTTTCTTCAGACAGAGTGTTTCAAAACTGCTCAATCAAAAGTATGGTTTAACTCTGTTAGCTGAATGCTCAGATCAGAAAGAAGTTTCACAGAATGCTTCTGTGTAGTTTATATTTGAATATATTCCTTTTTCCACTACTACTCTCTTAGCGCTCCAAATGTGCAGTTGCATTTTCTACAGAAAGAGTGTTCAGATCTGCTCAATCAAAAGTATGGTTTAACTCTGTTAGCTGAATGCACAGATCAGAAAGAAGTTTCACAGAATGATTCTGTGTAGTTTATATTTGGAGACATTCCTTTTTCCACTATTACCTTCTTAGCGCTCCGAATCTCCACTTGCATTTTCTACAGAAAGAGTGTTTCAGAACGGCTGAATCAAAACTAAGGTTCAACTCTTTTAGTTGAACAAACAGAACAGAAAGAAGTTTCACACAATTCTTCTGTGTAGTTTTTATTTGTAGACATTCTTTTTCCCAATATAGGCCTCTTAGCGCTCAGAATGTCCAATTGCAGTTTCTACAGATAGAGTGTTTCATAACGGCTCAGTCAAAAGTAAGGTTCAACTCTGTTAGTTGAATGCACAGAACAGAAAGATGTTTCATACAATGCTTCTGTGTAGTTTATATTTGAACATATTCTTTTTTCCACTATTACCCACTTAGCGCTACGAATGTCCAGTTGCATTTTCTACAGACAGAGTGTTTCAAAACTGCTCAATCAAAAGTATGGTTTAACTCTGTTAGCTGAATGCTCAGATCAGAAAGAAGTTTCACAGAATGCATCTGTGTAGTTTATATTTGAATATATTACTTTTTCCACTACTACGCTCTTAGCGCTCCAAATGTCCAGTTGCATTTTCTACAGAAAGAGTGTTCAGATCTGCTCAATCAAAAGTATGGTTTAACTCTGTTAGCTGAATGCACAGGTCAGAAAGAAGTTTCACTGAATGATTCTGTGTAGTTTATATTTGGAGACATTCCCTTTTCCACTATTACCCTCTTAGCGCTCCGAATCTCCACTTGCATTTTCTACAGAAAGAGTGTTTCAGAACGGCTCAATCAAAACTAAGGTTCAACTCTTTTAGTTGAACAAACAGAACAGAAAGAAGTTTCACACAATTCTTCTGTGTAGTTTTTATTTGTAGACATTCTTTTTCCCAATATAGGCCTCTTAGCGCTCAGGATGTCCAATTGCAGTTTCTACAGATAGAGTGTTTCAGAACGGCTCAATCAAAAGTAAGGTTCAACTCTGTTAGTTGAATGCACAGAACAGAAAGATGTTTCATACAATGCTTCTGTGTAGTTTATATTTGAACATATTCTTTTTTCCACTATTACCCACTTAGCGCTACGAATGTCCAGTTGCATTTTCTACAGACAGAGTGTTTCAAAACTGCTCAATCAAAAGTATGGTTTAACTCTGTTAGCTGAATGCTCAGATCAGAAAGAAGTTTCACAGAATGCATCTGTGTAGTTTATATTTGAATATATTACTTTTTCCACTACTACGCTCTCAGCGCTCAAAATGTCCAGTTGCATTTTCTACAGAAAGAGTGTTCAGATCTGCTCAATCAAAAGTATGGTTTAACTCTGTTAGCTGAATGCACAGATCAGAAAGAAGTTTCACCGAATGATTCTGTGTAGTTTATATTTGAAGACATTCCTTTTTCCACTATTACCCTCTCAGCGCTCCGAATCTCCACTTGCATTTTCTACAAAAAGAGTGTTTCATAACTGCTCAATCAAAAATATGTTTTATCTCTGTTAACTGAATTTACAGATCAGAAATAAGTTGCACAGAATGCATCTGTGTAGTTTTTATTTGAAGATATTCTTTTTCCCAATGTAGGCCTCTTAGCGCTTAGCATGTCGAATTGCAGTTTCTACAGAAAGAGTGTTTCAGAACGGCTCAATCAAAAGTAAGGTTCAACTCTGTTAGTTGAATGCACAGAACAGAAAGAATTTTCACAGAATGCTACTGTGTAGTTTATATTTGAATATATTCCTTTTTCCACTATTACCCTCTTAGCGCTCCGAATGTCCACTTGCATTTTCTACAGAAAGAGTGTTCAGAACTGCGCAATCACAAGTATGGTTTAACTCTGTTAGCTTAATGAACATATCAGAAATAAGTTTCACACAATGCTTCTGTGTATTTTTTATTTGAAGATATTTTTTTTCCCAATACAGGCCTCTTAGCGCTCAGAATGTCCAACTGCAGTTTCTACAGAAAGAGTGTTTCAGAAAGGCTCAATCAAAAGTAAGGTTCAACTCTGTTAGTTGAATGCACAGAACAGAAAGAAGTTTCATACAATGCTTCTGTGTAGTTTATATTTGAACATATTCTTTTTTCCACTATTACCCACTTAGCGCTACGAATGTCCAGTTGCATTTTCTACAGACAGAGTGTTTCAAAACTGCTCAATCAAAAGTATGGTTTAACTCTGTTAGCTGAATGCTCAGATCAGAAAGAAGTTTCACAGAATGCTTCTGTGTAGTTTATATTTGAATATATTCCTTTTTCCACTACTACTCTCTTAGCGCTCCAAATGTCCAGTTGCATTTTCTACAGAACGAGTGTTCAGATCTGCTCAATCAAAAGTATGGTTTAACTCTGTTAGCTGAATGCACAGATCAGAAAAAAGTTTCACAGAATGATTCTGTGTAGTTTATATTTGGAGACATTCCTTTTTCCACTATTACCCTCTTAGAGCTCCGAATCTCCACTTGCATTTTCTACAGAAAGAGTGTTTCAGAACGGCTCAATCAAAAGTAAGTTTCAACTCTTTTAGTTGAACAAACAGAACAGAAAGAAGTTTCACATAATTCTTCTGTGTAGTTTTTATTTGAAGTTATTATTTTTCCCAATATAGGCCTCTTAGCGCTCAGAATTTCCAATTGCAGTTTCTACAGCAAGAGTGTTTCAGAACGGCTCAATCAAAAGTAAGGTTCAACTCGGTTAGTTGAATGCACAGAACAGAAAGAAGTTTCATACAATTCTTCTGTGTAGTTTATATTTAAACATATTCTTTTTTCCACTCTTACCCACTTAGCGCTACGAATGTCCATTTGCATTTTCTACAGACAGAGTGTTTCAAAACTGCTCAATCAAAAGTATGGTTTAACTCTGTTAGCTGAATGCTCAGATCAGAAAGAAGTTTCACGGAATGCTTCTGTGTAGTTTATATTTGAATATATTCCTTTTTCCACTACTACGCTCTTAGCGCTCCAAATGTCCAGTTGCATTTTCTACAGAAAGAGTGTTCAGATCTGCTCAATCAAAAGTATGGTTTAACTCTGTTAGCTGAATGCACAGATCAGAAAGAAGTTTCACCGAATGATTCTGTGTAGTTTATATTTGAAGACATTGCTTTTTCCACTATTACCCTCTTAGCGCTCCGAATCTCCTCTTGCGTTTTCTACAAAAAGAGTTTTTCATAACTGCTCAATCAAAAATATGTTTTATCTCTGTTAACTGAATTTACAGATCAGAAATAAGTTTCACAGAATGCATCTGTGTAGTTTTTATTTGAAGATATTCTTTTTCCCAATGTAGGCCTCTTAGCGCTTAGCATGTCCAATTGCAGTTTCTACAGAAAGAGTGTTTCAGAACGGCTCAATCAAAAGTAAGGTTCAACTCTGTTAGTTGAATGCACAGAACAGAAAGAATATTCACAGAATGCTACTGTGTAGTTTATATTTGAAGATATTCCTTTTTCCACTATTACCCTCTTAGCGCTCTGAATGTCCACTTGCATTTTCTACAGAAAGAGTGTTCAGAACTGGGCAATCAATAATATGTTTTATCTCTGATAACTGAATTTACAGATCAGAAATAAGTTTCACAGAATGCATTTGTGTAGTTTTATTTGTAGACATTCTTTTTCCCAATATAGGCCTCTTAGCGCTCAGAATGTCCAATTGCAGTTTCTACAGAAAGAGTGTTTCAGAACGGCTCAATCAAAAGTAAGCTTCAACTCTGTTAGTTGAATGCACAGAACAGAAAGAAGTTTCATACAATGCTTCTGTGTAGTTTATATTTGAACATATTCTTTTTTCCACTATTACCCACTTAGCGCTACGAATGTCCAGTTGCATTTTCTACAGACAGAGTGTTTCAAAACTGCTCAATCAAAAGTATGGTTTTACTCTGTTAGCTGAATGCTAAGATCAGAAAGAAGTTTCACAGAATGCTTCTGTGTAGTTTATATTTGAATATATTCCTTTTTCCACTACTACGCTTTTAGCGCTCCAAATGTCCAGTTGCATTTTCTACAGAAAGAGTGTTCAGATCTGCTCAATCAAAAGTATGGTTTAACTCTGTTAGCTGAATGCACAGATCAGAAAGAAGTTTCACCGAATGATTCTGTGTAGTTTATATTTGAAGACATTCCTTTTTCCACTATTACCCTCTCAGCGCTCCGAATCTCCACTTGCATTTTCTACAAAAAGAGTGTTTCATAACTGCTCAATCAAAAATATGTTTTATCTCTGTTAACTGAATTTACAGATCAGAAATAAGTTGCACAGAATGCATCTGTGTAGTTTTTATTTGAAGATATTCTTTTTCCCAATGTAGGCCTCTTAGCGCTTAGCATGTCGAATTGCAGTTTCTACAGAAAGAGTGTTTCAGAACGGCTCAATCAAAAGTAAGGTTCAACTCTGTTAGTTGAATGCACAGAACAGAAAGAATTTTCACAGAATGCTACTGTGTAGTTTATATTTAAATATATTCCTTTTTCCACTATTACCCTCTTAGCGCTCCGAATGTCCACTTGCATTTTCTACAGAAAGAGTTTTCAGAACTGCGCAATCAAAAGTATGTTTTAACTCTGTTAGCTTAATGAACATATCAGAAATAGGTTTCACACAATGCTTCTGTGTAGTTTTTATTTGAAGATATTATTTTTCCCGATATAGGCCCCTTAGCGCTCAGAATGTCCAATTGCAGTTTCTACAGAAAGAGTGTTTCAGAAAGGCTCAATCAAAAGTAAGGTTCAACTCTGTTAGTTGAATGCACAGAACAGAAAGAAGTTTCATACAATGCTTCTTTGTAGTTTATATTTGAACATATTCTTTTTTCCACTATTACCCAGTTAGCGCTACGAATGTCCAGTTGCATTTTCTACAGACAGAGTGTTTCAAAACTGCTCAATCAAAAGTATGGTTTAACTCTGTTAGCTGAATGCTCAGATCAGAAAGAAGTTTCACAGAATGCTTCTGTGTAGTTTATATTTGAATATATTCCTTTTTCCACTACTACTCTCTTAGCGCTCCAATTGTCCAGTTGCATTTTCTACAGAAAGAGTGTTCAGATCTGCTCAATCAAAAGTATGGTTTAACTCTGTTAGCTGAATGCACAGATCAGAAAGAAGTTTCACCGAATGATTCTGTGTAGTTTTATTTGAAGACATTCCTTTTTCCACTATTACCCACTTAGCGCTCCGAATCTCCACTTGCATTTTCTACAAAAAGAATGTTTCATAACTGCTCAATCAAAAATATGTTTTACCTCTGTTAACTGAATTTACAGATCAGAAATAAGTTTCACAGAATGCATCTGTGTAGTTTTTATTTGAAGATATTCTTTTTCCCAATGTAGGCCTCTTAGCGCTTAGCATGTCCAATTGCAGTTTCTACAGAAAGAGTGTTTCAGAACGGCTCAATCAAAAGTAAGGTTCAACTCTGTTAGTTGAATGCACAGAACAGAAAGAATTTTCACAGAATGCTACTGTGTAGTTTATATTTGAATATATTCCTTTTTCCACTATTACCCTCTTAGCGCTCCGAATGTCCACTTGCATTTTCTACAGAAAGAGTGTTCAGAACTGCGCAATCAAAAGTATGGTTTAACTCTGTTAGCTTAATGAACATATCAGAAATAAGTTTCACAAAATGCTTCTGTGTAGTTTTTATTTGAAGATATTATTTTTCCCAATATAGGCCTCTTAGCGCTCAGAATGTCCAATTGCAGTTTCTACAGAAAGAGTGTTTCAGAAAGGCTCAATCAAAAGTAAGGTTCAACTCTGTTAGTTGAATGCACAGAACAGAAAGAAGTTTCATACAATGCTTCTGTGTAGTTTATATTTGAACATATTCTTTTTTCCACTATTACCCACTTAGCGCTACGAATGTCAAGTTGCATTTTCTTCAGACAGAGTGTTTCAAAACTGCTCAATCAAAAGTATGGTTTAACTCTGTTAGCTGAATGCTCAGATCAGAAAGAAGTTTCACAGAATGCTTCTGTGTAGTTTATATTTGAATATATTCCTTTTTCCACTACTACTCTCTTAGCGCTCCAAATGTGCAGTTGCATTTTCTACAGAAAGAGTGTTCAGATCTGCTCAATCAAAAGTATGGTTTAACTCTGTTAGCTGAATGCACAGATCAGAAAGAAGTTTCACAGAATGATTCTGTGTAGTTTATATTTGGAGACATTCCTTTTTCCACTATTACCTTCTTAGCGCTCCGAATCTCCACTTGCATTTTCTACAGAAAGAGTGTTTCAGAACGGCTGAATCAAAACTAAGGTTCAACTCTTTTAGTTGAACAAACAGAACAGAAAGAAGTTTCACACAATTCTTCTGTGTAGTTTTTATTTGTAGACATTCTTTTTCCCAATATAGGCCTCTTAGCGCTCAGAATGTCCAATTGCAGTTTCTACAGATAGAGTGTTTCATAACGGCTCAGTCAAAAGTAAGGTTCAACTCTGTTAGTTGAATGCACAGAACAGAAAGATGTTTCATACAATGCTTCTGTGTAGTTTATATTTGAACATATTCTTTTTTCCACTATTACCCACTTAGCGCTACGAATGTCCAGTTGCATTTTCTACAGACAGAGTGTTTCAAAACTGCTCAATCAAAAGTATGGTTTAACTCTGTTAGCTGAATGCTCAGATCAGAAAGAAGTTTCACAGAATGCATCTGTGTAGTTTATATTTGAATATATTACTTTTTCCACTACTACGCTCTTAGCGCTCCAAATGTCCAGTTGCATTTTCTACAGAAAGAGTGTTCAGATCTGCTCAATCAAAAGTATGGTTTAACTCTGTTAGCTGAATGCACAGATCAGAAAGAAGTTTCACTGAATGATTCTGTGTAGTTTATATTTGGAGACATTCCCTTTTCCACTATTACCCTCTTAGCGCTCCGAATCTCCACTTGCATTTTCTACAGAAAGAGTGTTTCAGAACGGCTCAATCAAAACTAAGGTTCAACTCTTTTAGTTGAACAAACAGAACAGAAAGAAGTTTCACACAATTCTTCTGTGTAGTTTTTATTTGTAGACATTCTTTTTCCCAATATAGGCCTCTTAGCGCTCAGAATGTCCAATTGCAGTTTCTACAGATAGAGTGTTTCAGAACGGCTCAATCAAAAGTAAGGTTCAACTCTGTTAGTTGAATGCACAGAACAGAAAGGTGTTTCATACAATGCTTCTGTGTAGTTTATATTTGAACATATTCTTTTTTCCACTATTACCCACTTAGCGCTACGAATGTCCAGTTGCATTTTCTACAGACAGAGTGTTTCAAAACTGCTCAATCAAAAGTATGGTTTAACTCTGTTAGCTGAATGCTCAGATCAGAAAGAAGTTTCACAGAATGCATCTGTGTAGTTTATATTTGAATATATTACTTTTTCCACTACTACGCTCTCAGCGCTCAAAATGTCCAGTTGCATTTTCTACAGAAAGAGTGTTCAGATCTGCTCAATCAAAAGTATGGTTTAACTCTGTTAGCTGAATGCACAGATCAGAAAGAAGTTTCACCGAATGATTCTGTGTAGTTTATATTTGAAGACATTCCTTTTTCCACTATTACCCTCTCAGCGCTCCGAATCTCCACTTGCATTTTCTACAAAAAGAGTGTTTCATAACTGCTCAATCAAAAATATGTTTTATCTCTGTTAACTGAATTTACAGATCAGAAATAAGTTGCACAGAATGCATCTGTGTAGTTTTTATTTGAAGATATTCTTTTTCCCAATGTAGGCCTCTTAGCGCTTAGCATGTCGAATTGCAGTTTCTACAGAAAGAGTGTTTCAGAACGGCTCAATCCAAAGTAAGGTTCAACTCTGTTAGTTGAATGCACAGAACAGAAAGAATTTTCACAGAATGCTACTGTGTAGTTTATATTTAAATATATTTCTTTTTCCACTATTACCCTCTTAGCGCTCCGAATGTCCACTTGCATTTTCTACAGAAAGAGTTTTCAGAACTGCGCAATCAAAAGTATGTTTTAACTCTGTTAGCCTAATGAACATATCAGAAATATGTTTCACACAATGCTTCTGTGTAGTTTTTATTTGAAGATATTATTTTTCCCGATATAGGCCTCTTAGCGCTCAGAATGTCCAATTGCAGTTTCTACAGAAAGAGTGTTTCAGAAAGGCTCAATCAAAAGTAAGGTTCAACTCTGTTAGTTGAATGCACAGAACAGAAAGAAGTTTCATACAATGCTTCTGTGTAGTTTATATTTGAACATATTCTTTTTTCCACTATTACCCACTTAGCGCTACGAATGTCCAGTTGCATTTTCTACAGACAGAGTGTTTCAAAACTGCTCAATCAAAAGTATGGTTTAACTCTGTTAGCTGAATGCTCAGATCAGAAAGAAGTTTCACAGAATGCTTCTGTGTAGTTTATATTTGAATATATTCCTATTTCCACTACTACTCTCTTAGCGCTCCAAATGTACAGTTGCATTTTCTACAGAAAGAGTGTTCAGATCTGCTCAATCAAAAGTATGGTTTAACTCTGTTAGCTGAATGCACAGATCAGAAAGAAGTTTCACCGAATGATTCTGTGTAGTTTATATTTGAAGACATTCCTTTTTCCACTATTACCCTCTTAGCGCTCCGAATCTCCACTTGCATTTTCTACAAAAAGAGTGTTTCATATCTGCTCAATCAAAAATATATTTTATCTCTGTTAACTGAATTTACAGATCAGAAATAAGTTTCGCAGAATGCATCTGTGTAGTTTTTATTTGAAGATATTCTTTTTCCCAATATAGGCCTCTTGGCGTTTAGCATGTCCAATTGCAGTTTCTACAGAAAGAGTGTTTCAGAACGGCTCAATCAAAAGTAAGGTTCAACTCTGTTAGTTGAATGCACAGAACAGAAAGAATTTTCACAGAATGCTACTGTGTAGTTTATATTTGAATATATTCCTTTTTCCACTATTACCCTCTTAGCGCTCCGAATGTCCACTTGCATTTTCTACAGAAAGAGTGTTCAGAACTGCGCAATCACAAGTATGGTTTAACTCTGTTAGCTTAATGAACATATCAGAAATAAGTTTCACACAATGCTTCTGTGTATTTTTTATTTGAAGATATTTTTTTTCCCAATACAGGCCTCTTAGCGCTCAGAATGTCCAACTGCAGTTTCTACAGAAAGAGTGTTTCAGAAAGGCTCAATCAAAAGTAAGGTTCAACTCTGTTAGTTGAATGCACAGAACAGAAAGAAGTTTCATACAATGCTTCTGTGTAGTGTATATTTGAACATATTCTTTTTTCCACTATTACCCACTTAGCGCTACGAATGTCCAGTTGCATTTTCTACAGACAGAGTGTTTCAAAACTGCTCAATCAAAAGTATGGTTTAACTCTGTTAGCTGAATGCTCAGATCAGAAAGAAGTTTCACAGAATGCTTCAGTGTAGTTTATATTTGAATATATTCCTTTTTCCACTACTACTCCCTTAGCGCTCCAAATGTCCAGTTGCATTTTCTACAGAACGAGTGTTCAGATCTGCTCAATCAAAAGTATGGTTTAACTCTGTTAGCTGAATGCACAGATCAGAAAAAAGTTTCACAGAATGATTCTGTGTAGTTTATATTTGGAGACATTCCTTTTTCCACTATTACCCTCTTAGAGCTCCGAATCTCCACTTGCATTTTCTACAGAAAGAGTGTTTCAGAACGGCTCAATCAAAAGTAAGTTTCAACTCTTTTAGTTGAACAAACAGAACAGAAAGAAGTTTCACACAATTCTTCTGTGTAGTTTTTATTTGAAGTTATTATTTTTCCCAATATAGGCCTCTTAGCGCTCAGAATTTCCAATTGCAGTTTCTACAGCAAGAGTGTTTCAGAACGGCTCAATCAAAAGTAAGGTTCAACTCGGTTAGTTGAATGCACAGAACAGAAAGAAGTTTCATACAATTCTTCTGTGTAGTTTATATTTAAACATATTCTTTTTTCCACTATTACCCACTTAGCGCTACGAATGTCCAGTTGCATTTTCTACAGACAGAGTGTTTCAAAACTGCTCAATCAAAAGTATGGTTTAACTCTGTTAGCTGAATGCTCAGATCAGAAAGAAGTTTCACGGAATGCTTCTGTGTAGTTTATATTTGAATATATTCCTTTTTCCACTACTACGCTCTTAGCGCTCCAAATGTCCAGTTGCATTTTCTACAGAAAGAGTGTTCAGATCTGCTCAATCAAAAGTATGGTTTAACTCTGTTAGCTGAATGCACAGATCAGAAAGAAGTTTCACCGAATGATTCTGTGTAGTTTATATTTGAAGACATTGCTTTTTCCACTATTACCCTCTTAGCGCTCCGAATCTCCTCTTGCATTTTCTACAAAAAGAGTTTTTCATAACTGCTCAATCAAAAATATGTTTTATCTCTGTTAACTGAATTTACAGATCAGAAATAAGTTTCACAGAATGCATCTGTGTAGTTTTTATTTGAAGATATTCTTTTTCCCAATGTAGGCCTCTTAGCGCTTAGCATGTCCAATTGCAGTTTCTACAGAAAGAGTGTTTCAGAACGGCTCAATCAAAAGTAAGGTTCAACTCTGTTAGTTGAATGCACAGAACAGAAAGAATATTCACAGAATGCTACTGTGTAGTTTATATTTGAAGATATTCCTTTTTCCACTATTACCCTCTTAGCGCTCTGAATGTCCACTTGCATTTTCTACAGAAAGAGTGTTCAGAACTGGGCAATCAATAATATGTTTTATCTCTGATAACTGAATTTACAGATCAGAAATAAGTTTCACAGAATGCATTTGTGTAGTTTTATTTGTAGACATTCTTTTTCCCAATATAGGCCTCTTAGCGCTCAGAATGTCCAATTGCAGTTTCTACAGAAAGAGTGTTTCAGAACGGCTCAATCAAAAGTAAGCTTCAACTCTGTTAGTTGAATGCACAGAACAGAAAGAAGTTTCATACAATGCTTCTGTGTAGTTTATATTTGAACATATTCTTTTTTCCACTATTACCCACTTAGCGCTACGAATGTCCAGTTGCATTTTCTACAGACAGAGTGTTTCAAAACTGCTCAATCAAAAGTATGGTTTTACTCTGTTAGCTGAATGCTAAGATCAGAAAGAAGTTTCACAGAATGCTTCTGTGTAGTTTATATTTGAATATATTCCTTTTTCCACTACTACGCTTTTAGCGCTCCAAATGTCCAGTTGCATTTTCTACAGAAAGAGTGTTCAGATCTGCTCAATCAAAAGTATGGTTTAAC
Source organism: Symphalangus syndactylus (assembly GCF_028878055.3). NCBI lineage: Eukaryota > Metazoa > Chordata > Mammalia > Primates > Hylobatidae > Symphalangus > Symphalangus syndactylus. The sequence goes on from NC_072439.2 coordinate 5,302,350, forward strand.
TCTGTTAGCTGAATGCACAGATCAGAAAGAAGTTTCACCGAATGATTCTGTGTAGTTTATATTTGAAGACATTCCTTTTTCCACTATTACCCTCTCAGCGCTCCGAATCTCCACTTGCATTTTCTACAAAAAGAGTGTTTCATAACTGCTCAATCAAAAATATGTTTTATCTCTGTTAACTGAATTTACAGATCAGAAATAAGTTGCACAGAATGCATCTGTGTAGTTTTTATTTGAAGATATTCTTTTTCCCAATGTAGGCCTCTTAGCGCTTAGCATGTCGAATTGCAGTTTCTACAGAAAGAGTGTTTCAGAACGGCTCAATCAAAAGTAAGGTTCAACTCTGTTAGTTGAATGCACAGAACAGAAAGAATTTTCACAGAATGCTACTGTGTAGTTTATATTTAAATATATTCCTTTTTCCACTATTACCCTCTTAGCGCTCCGAATGTCCACTTGCATTTTCTACAGAAAGAGTTTTCAGAACTGCGCAATCAAAAGTATGTTTTAACTCTGTTAGCTTAATGAACATATCAGAAATAGGTTTCACACAATGCTTCTGTGTAGTTTTTATTTGAAGATATTATTTTTCCCGATATAGGCCCCTTAGCGCTCAGAATGTCCAATTGCAGTTTCTACAGAAAGAGTGTTTCAGAAAGGCTCAATCAAAAGTAAGGTTCAACTCTGTTAGTTGAATGCACAGAACAGAAAGAAGTTTCATACAATGCTTCTTTGTAGTTTATATTTGAACATATTCTTTTTTCCACTATTACCCAGTTAGCGCTACGAATGTCCAGTTGCATTTTCTACAGACAGAGTGTTTCAAAACTGCTCAATCAAAAGTATGGTTTAACTCTGTTAGCTGAATGCTCAGATCAGAAAGAAGTTTCACAGAATGCTTCTGTGTAGTTTATATTTGAATATATTCCTATTTCCACTACTACTCTCTTAGCGCTCCAAATGTACAGTTGCATTTTCTACAGAAAGAGTGTTCAGATCTGCTCAATCAAAAGTATGGTTTAACTCTGTTAGCTGAATGCACAGATCAGAAAGAAGTTTCACCGAATGATTCTGTGTAGTTTATATTTGAAGACATTCCTTTTTCCACTATTACCCTCTTAGCGCTCCGAATCTCCACTTGCGTTTTCTACAAAAAGAGTGTTTCATAACTGCTCAATCAAAAATATATTTTATCTCTGTTAACTGAATTTACAGATCAGAAATAAGTTTCGCAGAATGCATCTGTGTAGTTTTTATTTGAAGATATTCTTTTTCCCAATATAGGCCTCTTGGCGTTTAGCATGTCCAATTGCAGTTTCTACAGAAAGAGTGTTTCAGAACGGCTCAATCAAAAGTAAGGTTCAACTCTGTTAGTTGAATGCACAGAACAGAAAGAATTTTCACAGAATGCTACTGTGTAGTTTATATTTGAATATATTCCTTTTTCCAATATTACCCTCTTAGCGCTCCGAATGTCCACTTGCATTTTCTACAGAAAGAGTGTTCAGAACTGCGCAATCACAAGTATGGTTTAACTCTGTTAGCTTAATGAACATATCAGAAATAAGTTTCACACAATGCTTCTGTGTATTTTTTATTTGAAGATATTTTTTTTCCCAATATAGGCCTCTTAGCGCTCAGAATGTCCAACTGCAGTTTCTACAGAAAGAGTGTTTCAGAAAGGCTCAATCAAAAGTAAGGTTCAACTCTGTTAGTTGAATGCACAGAACAGAAAGAAGTTTCATACAATGCTTCTGTGTAGTTTATATTTGAACATATTCTTTTTTCCACTATTACCCACTTAGCGCTACGAATGTCCAGTTGCATTTTCTACAGACAGAGTGTTTCAAAACTGCTCAATCAAAAGTATGGTTTAACTCTGTTAGCTGAATGCTCAGATCAGAAAGAAGTTTCACAGAATGCTTCTGTGTAGTTTATATTTGAATATATTCCTTTTTCCACTACTACTCTCTTAGCGCTCCAAATGTCCAGTTGCATTTTCTACAGAACGAGTGTTCAGATCTGCTCAATCAAAAGTATGGTTTAACTCTGTTAGCTGAATGCACAGATCAGAAAAAAGTTTCACAGAATGATTCTGTGTAGTTTATATTTGGAGACATTCCTTTTTCCACTATTACCCTCTTAGAGCTCCGAATCTCCACTTGCATTTTCTACAGAAAGAGTGTTTCAGAACGGCTCAATCAAAAGTAAGTTTCAACTCTTTTAGTTGAACAAACAGAACAGAAAGAAGTTTCACACAATTCTTCTGTGTGGTTTTTATTTGAAGATATTATTTTTCCCAATATAGGCCTCTTAGCGCTCAGAATGTCCAATTGCAGTTTCTACAGCAAGAGTGTTTCAGAACGGCTCAATCAAAAGTAAGGTTCAACTCTGTTAGTTGAATGCACAGAACAGAAAGAAGTTTCATACAATTCTTCTGTGTAGTTTATATTTAAACATATTCTTTTTTCCACTATTACCCACTTAGCGCTACGAATGTCCAGTTGCATTTTCTACAGACAGAGTGTTTCAAAACTGCTCAATCAAAAGTATGGTTTAACTCTGTTAGCTGAATGCTCAGATCAGAAAGAAGTTTCACGGAATGCTTCTGTGTAGTTTATATTTGAATATATTCCTTTTTCCACTACTACGCTCTTAGCCATCCAAATGTCCAGTTGCATTTTCTACAGAAAGAGTGTTCAGATCTGCTCAATCAAAAGTATGGTTTAACTCTGTTAGCTGAATGCACAGATCAGAAAGAAGTTTCACCGAATGATTCTGTGTAGTTTATATTTGAAGACATTGCTTTTTCCACTATTACCCTCTTAGCGCTCCGAATCTCCTCTTGCATTTTCTACAAAAAGAGTTTTTCATAACTGCTCAATCAAAAATATGTTTTATCTCTGTTAACTGAATTTACAGATCAGAAATAAGTTTCACAGAATGCATCTGTGTAGTTTTTATTTGAAGATATTCTTTTTCCCAATGTAGGCCTCTTAGCGCTTAGCATGTCCAATTGCAGTTTCTACAGAAAGAGTGTTTCAGAACGGCTCAATCAAAAGTAAGGTTCAACTCTGTTAGTTGAATGCACAGAACAGAAAGAATATTCACAGAATGCTACTGTGTAGTTTATATTTGAAGATATTCCTTTTTCCACTATTACCCTCTTAGCGCTCTGAATGTCCACTTGCATTTTCTACAGAAAGAGTGTTCAGAACTGGGCAATCAAAAATATGTTTTATCTCTGATAACTGAATTTACAGATCAGAAATAAGTTTCACAGAATGCATCTGTGTAGTTTTATTTGAATATATTCTTTTTCCCAATGTAGGCCTCTTAGCGCTTAGCATGTCCAATTGCAGTTTCTACAGAAAGAGTGTTTCAGAACGGCTCAATCAAAAGTAAGGTTCAACTCTGTAAGTTGAATGCACAGAACAGAAAGAATTTTCACGGAATGCTACTGTGTAGTTTATATTTGAATATATTCCTTTTTCCACTATTACCCTCTTAGCGCTCCGAATGTCCACTTGCATTTTCTACAGAAAGAGTGTTCAGAACTGCGCAATCAAAAGTATGGTTTAACTCTGTTAGCTTAATGAACTTATCAGAAATAAGTTTCACACAATGCTTCTGTGTAGTTTTTATTTGAAGATATTATTTTTCCCAATAGAGGCCTCTTAGCGCTCAGAATGTCCAATTGCAGTTTCTACAGAAAGAGTGTTTCAGAAAGGCTCAATCAAAAGTAAGGTTCAACTCTGTTAGTTGAATGCACAGAACAGAAAGAAGTTTCATACAATGCTTCTGTGTAGTTTATATTTGAACATATTCTTTTTTCCGCTATTACCCACTTAGCGCTACGAATGTCCAGTGGCATTTTCTACAGACAGAGTGTTTCAAAACTGCTCAATCAAAAGTATGGTTTAACTCTGTTAGCTGAATGCTCAGATCAGAAAGAAGTTTCACAGAATGCTTCTGTGTAGTTTATATTTGAATATATTCCTTTTTCCACTACTACGCTCTTAGCGCTCCAAATGTCCAGTTGCATTATCTACAGAAAGAGTGTTCAGATCTGCTCAATCAAAAGTATGGTTTAACTCTGTTAGCTGAATGCACAGATCAGAAAGAATTTTCACCGAATGATTCTGTGTAGTTTATATTTGAAGACATTCCTTTTTCCACTATTACCCTCTTAGCGCTCCGAATCTCCACTTGCATTTTCTACAAAAAGAGTGTTTCATAACTGCTCAATCAAAAATATGTTTTACCTCTGTTAACTGAATTTACAGATCAGAAATAAGTTTCACAGAATGCATCTGTGTAGTTTTTATTTGAAGATATTCTTTTTCCCAATGTAGGCCTCTTAGCGCTTAGCATGTCCAATTGCAGTTACTACAGAAAGAGTGTTTCAGAACGGCTCAATCAAAAGTAAGGTTCAACTCTGTTAGTTGAATGCACAGAACAGAAAGAATTTTCACAGAATGCTACTGTGTAGTTTATATTTGAATATATTCCTTTTTCCACTATTACCCTCTTAGCGCTCCGAATGTCCACTTGCATTTTCTACAGAAAGAGTGTTCAGAACTGCGCAATCACAAGTATGGTTTAACTCTGTTAGCTTAATGAACATATCAGAAATAAGTTTCACACAATGCTTCTGTGTATTTTTTATTTGAAGATATTTTTTTTCCCAATATAGGCCTCTTAGCGCTCAGAATGTCCAACTGCAGTTTCTACAGAAAGAGTGTTTCAGAAAGGCTCAATCAAAAGTAAGGTTCAACTCTGTTAGTTGAATGCACAGAACAGAAAGAAGTTTCATACAATGCTTCTGTGTAGTTTATATTTGAACATATTCTTTTTTCCACTATTACCCACTTAGCGCTACGAATGTCCAGTTGCATTTTCTACAGACAGAGTGTTTCAAAACTGCTCAATCAAAAGTATGGTTTAACTCTGTTAGCTGAATGCTCAGATCAGAAAGAAGTTTCACAGAATGCTTCTGTGTAGTTTATATTTGAATATATTCCTTTTTCCACTAATACTCTCTTAGCGCTCCAAATGTCCAGTTGCATTTTCTACAGAACGAGTGTTCAGATCTGTTCAATCAAAAGTATGGTTTAACTCTGTTAGATGAATGCACAGATCAGAAAAAAGTTTCACAGAATGATTCTGTGTAGTTTATATTTGGAGACATTCCTTTTTCCACTATTACCCTCTTAGAGCTCCGAATCTCCACTTGCATTTTCTACAGAAAGAGTGTTTCAGAACGGCTCAATCAAAAGTAAGTTTCAACTCTTTTAGTTGAACAAACAGAACAGAAAGAAGTTTCACACAATTCTTCTGTGTAGTTTTTATTTGAAGATATTATTTTTCCCAATATAGGCCTCTTAGCGCTCAGAATGTCCAATTGCAGTTTCTACAGCAAGAGTGTTTCAGAACGGCTCAATCAAAAGTAAGGTTCAACTCTGTTAGTTGAACGCACAGAACAGAAAGAAGTTTCATACAATTCTTCTGTGTAGTTTATATTTAAACATATTCTTTTTTCCACTATTACCCACTTAGCGCTACGAATGTCCAGTTGCATTTTCTACAGACAGAGTGTTTCAAAACTGCTCAATCAAAAGTATGGTTTAACTCTGTTAGCTGAATGCTCAGATCAGAAAGAAGTTTCACGGAATGCTTCTGTGTAGTTTATATTTGAATATATTCCTTTTTCCACTACTACGCTCTTAGCGCTCCAAATGTCCAGTTGCATTTTCTACAGAAAGAGTGTTCAGATCTGCTCAATCAAAAGTATGGTTTAACTCTGTTAGCTGAATGCACAGATCAGAAAGAAGTTTCACCGAATGATTCTGTGTAGTTTATATTTGAAGACATTGCTTTTTCCACTATTACCCTCTTAGCGCTCCGAATCTCCTCTTGCATTTTCTACAAAAAGAGTTTTTCATAACTGCTCAATCAAAAATATGTTTTATCTCTGTTAACTGAATTTACAGATCAGAAATAAGTTTCACAGAATGCATCTGTGTAGTTTTTATTTGAAGATATTCTTTTTCCCAATGTAGGCCTCTTAGCGCTTAGCATGTCCAATTGCAGTTTCTACAGAAAGAGTGTTTCAGAACGGCTCAATCAAAAGTAAGGTTCAACTCTGTTAGTTGAATGCACAGAACAGAAAGAATATTCACAGAATGCTACTGTGTAGTTTATATTTGAAGATATTCCTTTTTCCACTATTACCCTCTTAGCGCTCTGAATGTCCACTTGCATTTTCTACAGAAAGAGTGTTCAGAACTGGGCAATCAAAAATATGTTTTATCTCTGATAACTGAATTTACAGATCAGAAATAAGTTTCACAGAATGCATCTGTGTAGTTTTATTTGAAGATATTCTTTTTCCCAATGTAGGCCTCTTAGCGCTTAGCATGTCCAATTGCAGTTTCTACAGAAAGAGTGTTTCAGAACGGCTCAATCAAAAGTAAGGTTCAACTCTGTTAGTTGAATGCACAGAACAGAAAGAATTTTCACGGAATGCTACTGTGTAGTTTATATTTGAATATATTCCTTTTTCCACTATTACCCTCTTAGCGCTCCGAATGTCCACTTGCATTTTCTACAGAAAGAGTGTTCAGAACTGCGCAATCAAAAGTATGGTTTAACTCTGTTAGCTTAATGAACTTATCAGAAATAAGTTTCACACAATGCTTCTGTGTAGTTTTTATTTGAAGATATTATTTTTCCCAATAGAGGCCTCTTAGCGCTCAGAATGTCCAATTGCAGTTTCTACAGAAAGAGTGTTTCAGAAAGGCTCAATCAAAAGTAAGGTTCAACTCTGTTAGTTGAATGCACAGAACAGAAAGAAGTTTCATACAATGCTTCTGTGTAGTTTATATTTGAACATATTCTTTTTTCCGCTATTACCCACTTAGCGCTACGAATGTCCAGTGGCATTTTCTACAGACAGAGTGTTTCAAAACTGCTCAATCAAAAGTATGGTTTAACTCTGTTAGCTGAATGCTCAGATCAGAAAGAAGTTTCACAGAATGCTTCTGTGTAGTTTATACTTGAAAATATTCCTTTTTCCACTACTACGCTCTTAGCGCTCCAAATGTCCAGTTGCATTATCTACAGAAAGAGTGTTCAGATCTGCTCAATCAAAAGTATGGTTTAACTCTGTTAGCTGAATGCACAGATCAGAAAGAATTTTCACCGAATGATTCTGTGTAGTTTATATTTGAAGACATTCCTTTTTCCACTATTACCCTCTTAGCGCTCCGAATCTCCACTTGCATTTTCTACAAAAAGAGTGTTTCATAACTGCTCAATCAAAAATATGTTTTACCTCTGTTAACTGAATTTACAGATCAGAAATAAGTTTCACAGAATGCATCTGTGTAGTTTTTATTTGAAGATATTTTTTTTCCCAATGTAGGCCTCTTAGCGCTTAGCATGTCCAATTGCAGTTACTACAGAAAGAGTGTTTCAGAACGGCTCAATCAAAAGTAAGGTTCAACTCTGTTAGTTGAATGCACAGAACAGAAAGAATTTTCACAGAATGCTACTGTGTAGTTTATATTTGAATATATTCCTTTTTCCACTATTACCCTCTTAGCGCTCCGAATGTCCACTTGCATTTTCTACAGAAAGAGTGTTCAGAACTGCGCAATCAAAACTAAGGTTCAACTCTTTTAGTTGAACAAACAGAACAGAAAGAAGTTTCACACAATTCTTCTGTGTAGTTTTTATTTGTAGACATTCTTTTTCCCAATATAGGCCTCTTAGCGCTCAGAATGTCCAATTGCAGTTTCTACAGAAAGAGTGTTTCAGAAAGGCTCAATCAAAAGTAAGGTTCAACTCTGTTAGTTGAATGCACAGAACAGAAAGAAGTTTCATACAATGCTTCTGTGTAGTTTATATTTGAACATATTCTTTTTTCCACTATTACCCACTTAGCTCTACGAATGTCCAGTTGCATTTTCTACAGACAGAGTGTTTCAAAACTGCTCAATCAAAAGTATGGTTTAACTCTGTTAGCTGAATGCTCAGATCAGAAAGAAGTTTCACAGAATGCTTCTGTGTAGTTCATATTTGAATATATTCCTTTTTCCACTACTACTCTCTTAGCGCTCCAAATGTACAGTTGCATTTTCTACAGAAAGAGTGTTCAGATCTGCTCAATCAAAAGTATGGTTTAACTCTGTTAGCTGAATGCACAGATCAGAAAGAAGTTTCACCGAATGATTCTGTGTAGTTTATATTTGAAGACATTCCTTTTTCCACTATTACCCTCTTAGCGCTCCGAATCTCCACTTGCATTTTCTACAAAAAGAGTGTTTCATAACTGCTCAATCAAAAATATATTTTATCTCTGATAACTGAATTTACAGATCAGAAATAAGTTTCGCAGAATGCATCTGTGTAGTTTTTATTTGAAGATATTATTTTTCCTAATATAGGCCTCTTGGCGTTTCGCATGTCCAATTGCAGTTTCTACAGAAAGAGTGTTTCAGAACGGCTCAATCAAAAGTAAGGTTCAATTCTGTTAGTTGAATGCACAGAACAGAAAGAATTTTCACAGAATGCTACTGTGTAGTTTATATTTGAATATATTCCTTTTTCCACTATTACCCTCTTAGCGCTCCGAATGTCCACTTGCATTTTCTACAGAAAGAGTGTTCAGAACTGCGCAATCAAAAGTATGGTTTAACTCTGTTAGCTTAATGAACATATCAGAAATAAGTTTCACACAATGCTTCTGTGTAGTTTTTATTTGAAGATATTTTTTTTCACAATATAGGCCTCTTAGTGCTCAGAATGTCCAACTGCAGTTTCTACAGAAAGAGTGTTTCAGAAAGGCTCAATCAAAAGTAAGGTTCAACTCTGTTAGTTGAATGCACAGAACAGAAAGAAGTTTCATACAATGCTTCTGTGTAGTTTATATTTGAACATATTCTTTTTTCCACTATTACCCACTTAGCGCTACGAATGTCCAGTTGCATTTTCTACAGACAGAGTGTTTCAAAACTGCTCAATCAAAAGTATGGTTTAACTCTGTTAGCTGAATGCTCAGATCAGAAAGAAGTTTCACAGAATGCTTCTGTGTAGTTTATATTTGAATATATTCCTTTTTCCACTACTACTCTCTTAGCGCTCCAAATGTCCAGTTGCATTTTCTACAGAAAGAGTGTTCAGATCTGCTCAATCAAAAGTATGGTTTAACTCTGTTAGCTGAATGCACAGATCAGAAAAAAGTTTCACAGAATGATTCTGTGTAGTTTATATTTGGAGACATTCCTTTTTCCACTATTACCCTCTTAGCGCTCCGAATCTCCACTTGCATTTTCTACAGAAAGAGTGTTCAGATCTGCTCAATCAAAAGTATGGTTTAACTCTGTTAGCTGAATGCACAGATCAGAAAGAAGTTTCACCGAATGATTCTGTGTAGTTTATATTTGAAGACATTCCTTTTTCCACTATTACCTCCTTAGCGCTCCGAATCTCCACTTGCATTTTCTACAAAAAGAGTGTTTCATAACTGCTCAATCAAAAATATGTTTTACCTCTGTTAACTGAATTTACAGATCAGAAATAAGTTTCACAGAATGCATCTGTGTAGTTTTTATTTGAAGATATTCTTTTTCCCAATGTAGGCCTCTTAGCGCTTAGCATGTCCAATTGCAGTTTCTACAGAAAGAGTGTTTCAGAACGGCTCAATCAAAAGTAAGGTTCAACTCTGTTAGTTGAATACACAGAACAGAAAGAATTTTCACAGAATGCTACTGTGTAGTTTATATTTGAATATATTCCTTTTTCCACTATTACCCTCTTAGCGCTCCGAATGTCCACTTGCATTTTCTACAGAAAGAGTGTTCAGAACTGCGCAATCAAAAGTATGGTTTAACTCTGTTAGCTTAATGAACATATCAGAAATAAGTTTCACACAATGCTTCTGTGTAGTTTTTATTTGAAGATATTATTTTTCCCAATATAGGCCTCCTAGCGCTCAGAATGTCCAATTGCAGTTTCTACAGAAAGAGTGTTTCAGAAAGGCTCAATCAAAATTAAGGTTCAACTCTGTTAGTTGAATGCACAGAACAGAAAGTAGTTTCATACAATGTTTCTGTGTAGTTTATATTTGAATATATTCTTTTTTCCACTATTACCCACTTAGCGCTACGAATGTCCAGTTGCATTTTCTACAGACAGAGTGTTTCAAAACTGCTCAATCAAAAGTATGGTTTAACTCTGTTAGCTGAATGCTCAGATCAGAAAGAAGTTTCACAGAATGCTTCTGTGTAGTTTATATTTGAATATATTCCTTTTTCACTACTACTCTCTTAGCGCTTAAAATGTCCAGTTGCATTTTCTACAGAAATAGTGTTCAGATCTGCTCAATCAAAAGTATGTTTTAACTCTGTTAGCTGAATGCACAGATCAGAAAGAAGTTTCACAGAATGATTCTTTGTAGTTTATATTTGGAGACATTCCTTTTTCCACTATTACCCTCTTAGAGCTCCGAATCTCCACTTGCATTTTCTACAGAAAGAGTGTTTCAGAACGGCTCAATCAAAACTAAGGTTCAACTCTTTTAGTTGAACAAACAGAACAGAAAGAAGTTTCACACAATTCTTCTGTGTAGTTTTTATTTGAAGATATTATTTTTCCCAATATAGGCCTCTTAGCGCTCAGAATGTCCAATTGCAGTTTCTACAGCAAGAGTGTTTCAGAACGGCTCAATCAAAAGTAACGTTCAACTCTGTTAGTTGAATGCACAGAACAGAAAGAAGTTTCATACAATTCTTCTGTGTAGTTTATATTTAAACATATTCTTTTTTCCACTATTACCCACTTAGCGCTAGGAATGTCCAGTTGCATTTTCTACAGACAGAGTGTTTCAAAACTGCTCAATCAAAAGTATGGTTTAACTCTGTTAGCTGAATGCTCAGATCAGAAAGAAGTTTCACGGAATGCTTCTGTGTAGTTTATATTTGAATATATTACTTTTTCCAATACGACGCTCTTAGCGCTCCAAATGTCCAGTTGCATTTTCTACAGAAAGAGTGTTCAGATCTGCTCAATCAAAAGTATGGTTTAACTCTGTTAGCTGAATGCACAGATCAGAAAGAAGTTTCACTGAATGATTCTGGGTAGTTTATATTTGAAGACATTCCTTTTTCCACTATTACCCTCTTAGCGCTCCGAATCTCCACTTGCATTTTCTACAAAAAGAGTGTTTCATAACTGCTCAATCAAAAATATGTTTTACCTCTGTTAACTGAATTTACAGATCAGAAATAAGTTTCACAGAATGCATCTGTGTAGTTTTTATTTGAAGATATTCTTTTTCCCAATGTAGGCCTCTTAGCGCTTAGCATGTCCAATTGCAGTTTCTACAGAAAGAGTGTTTCAGAACGGCTCAATCAAAAGTAAGGTTCAACTCTGTTAGTTGAATGCACAGAACAGAAAGAATATTCACAGAATGCTACTGTGTAGTTTATATTTGAAGATATTACTTTTTCCACTATTACCCTCTTAGCGCTCTGAATGTCCACTTGCATTTTCTACAGAAAGAGTGTTCAGAACGGGGCAATCAAAAATATGTTTTATCTCTGATAACTGAATTTACAGATCAGAAATAACTTTCACAGAATGCATCTGTGTAGTTTTTATTTGAAGATATTCTTTTTCCCAATGTAGGCCTCTTAGCGCTTAGCATGTCCAATTGCAGTTTCTACAGAAAGAGTGTTTCAGAACGGCTCAATCAAAAGTAAGGTTCAACTCTGTAAGTTGAATGCACAGAACAGAAAGAATTTTCACGGAATGCTACTGTGTAGTTTATATTTGAATATATTCCTTTTTCCACTATTACCCTCTTAGCGCTCCGAATGTGCACTTGCATTTTCTACAGAAAGAGTGTTCAGAACTGCGCAATCAAAAGTATGGTTTAACTCTGTTAGCTTAATGAACATATCAGAAATAAGTTTCACAAAATGCTTCTGTGTAATTTTTATTTGAAGATATTATTTTTCCCAATAGAGGCCTCTTAGCGCTCAGAATGTCCAATTGCAGTTTCTACAGAAAGAGTGTTTCAGAAAGGCTCAATCAAAAGTAAGGTTCAACTCTGTTAGTTGAATGCACAGAACAGAAAGAAGTTTCATACAATGCTTCTGTGTAGTTTATATTTGAACATATTCTTTTTTCCGCTATTACCCACTTAGCGCTACGAATGTCCAGTGGCATTTTCTACAGACAGAGTGTTTCAAAACTGCTCAATCAAAAGTATGGTTTAACTCTGTTAGCTGAATGCTCAGATCAGAAAGAAGTTTCACAGAATGCTTCTGTGTAGTTTATATTTGAATATATTCCTTTTTCCACTACTACGCTCTTAGCGCTCCAAATGTCCAGTTGCATTTTCTACAGAAAGAGTGTTCAGATCTGGTCAATCAAAAGTATGGTTTAACTCTGTTAGCTGAATGCACAGATCAGAAAGAAGTTTCACCGAATGATTCTGTGTAGTTTATATTTGAAGACATTCCTTTTTTCACTATTACCCTCTTAGCGCTCCGAATCTCCACTTGCATTTTCTACAAAAAGAGTGTTTCATAACTGCTCAATCAAAAATATGTTTTATCTCTGCTAACTGAATTTACAGATCAGAAATAAGTTTCACAGAATGCATCTGTGTAGTTTTTATTTGAAGATATTCTTTTTCCCAATGTAGGCCTCTTAGCGCTTAGCATGTCCAATTGCAGTTTCTACAGAAAGAGTGTTTCAGAACGGCTCAATGAAAAGTAAGGTTCAACTCTGTTAGTTGAATGCACAGAACAGAAAGAATTTTCACGGAATGCTACTGTGTAGTTTATATTTGAATATATTCCTTTTTCCACTATTACCCTCTTAGCGCTCCGAATGTCCACTTGCATTTTCTACAGAAAGAGTGTTCAGAAGTGCGCAATCAAAAGTATGGTTTAACTCTGTTAGCTTAATGAACATATCAGAAATAAGTTTCACACAATGCTTCTGTGTAGTTTTCATTTGAAGATATTATTTTTCCCAATATAGGCCTCTTAGCGCTCAGAATGTCCAATTGCAGTTTCTACAGAAATAGTGTTTCAGAAAGGCTCAATCAAATGTAAGGTTCAACTCTGTTAGTTGAATGCACAGAACAGAAAGTAGTTTCATACAATGCTTCTGTGTAGTTTATATTTGGACATATTCTTTTTTCCACTATTACCCACTTAGGGCTACGAATGTCCAGTTGCATTTTCTACAGACAGAGTGTTTCAAAACTGCTCAATCAAAAGTATGGTTTAACTCTGTTAGCTGAATGCTCAGATCAGAAAGAAGTTTCACAGAATGCTTCTGTGTAGTTTATATTTGAATATATTCCTTTTTCCACTACTACTCTCTTAGCGCTCCAAATGTCCAGTTGCATTTTCTACAGAAAGAGTGTTCAGATCTGCTCAATCAAAAGTATGGTTTAACTCTGTTAGCTGAATGCACAGATCAGAAAGAAGTTTCACAGAATGATTCTGTGTAGTTTATATTTGGAGACATTCCTTTTTCCACTATTACCCTCTTAGCGCTCCGAATCTCCACTTGCATTTTCTACAGAAAGAGTGTTTCAGAACGGCTCAATCAAAACTAAGGTTCATCACTTTTAGTTGAACAAACAGAACAGAAAGAAGTTTCACACAATTCTTCTGTGTAGTTTTTATTTGTAGACATTCTTTTTCCCAATATAGGCCTCTTAGCGCTCAGAATGTCCAATTGCAGTTTCTACAGATAGAGTGTTTCAGAACGGCTCAATCAAAAGTAAGGTTCAACTCTGTTAGTTGAATGCACAGAACAGAAAGATGTTTCATACAATGCTTCTGTGTAGCTTATATATGAACATATTCTTTTTTCCACTATTACCCACTTAGCGCTACGAATCTCCAGTTGCATTTTCTACAGACAGAGTGTTTCAAAACTGCTCAATCAAAAGTATGGTTTAACTCTGTTAGCTGAATGCTCAGATCAGAAAGAAGTTTCACAGAATGCTTCTGTGTAGTTTATATTTGAATATATTACTTTTTCCACTACTACGCTCTTAGCGCTCCAAATGTCCAGTTGCATTTTCTACAGAAAGAGTGTTCAGATCTGCTCAATCAAAAGTATGGTTTAACTCTGTTAGCTGAATGCACAGATCAGAAAGAAGTTTCACTGAATGATTCTGTGTAGTTTATATTTGAAGACATTCCTTTTTCCACTATTACCCTCTTAGCGCTCCGAATCTCCACTTGCATTTTCTACAAAAAGAGTGTTTCATAACTGCTCAATCAAAAATATGTTTTACCTCTGTTAACTGAATTTACAGATCAGAAATAAGTTTCACAGAATGCATCTGTGTAGTTTTTATTTGAAGATATTCTTTTTCCCAATGTAGGCCTCTTAGCGCTTAGCATGTCCAATTGCAGTTTCTACAGAAAGAGTGTTTCAGAACGGCTCAATCAAAAGTAAGGTTCAACTCTGTTAGTTGAATGCACAGAACAGAAAGAATATTCACAGAATGCTACTGTGTAGTTTATATTTGAAGATATTCCTTTTTCCAATATTACCCACTTTGCGCTCCGAATGTCCACTTGCATTTTCTACAGAAAGAGTGTTCAGAACTGGGCAATCAAAAATATGTTTTATCTCTGCTAACTGAATTTACAGATCAGAAATAAGTTTCACAGAATGCATCTGTGTAGTTTTTATTTGAAGATATTCTTTTTCCCAATGTAGGCCTCTTAGCGCTTAGCATGTCCAATTGCAGTTTCTACAGAAAGAGTGTTTCAGAACGGCTCAATCAAAAGTAAGGTTCAACTCTGTAAGTTGAATGCACAGAACAGAAAGAATTTTCACGGAATGCTACTGTGTAGTTTATATTTGAATATATTCCTTTTTCCACTATTACCCTCTTAGCGCTCCGAATGTGCACTTGCATTTTCTACAGAAAGAGTGTTCAGAACTGCGCAATCAAAAGTATGGTTTAACTCTGTTAGCTTAATGAACATATCAGAAATAAGTTTCACAAAATGCTTCTGTGTAATTTTTATTTGAAGATATTATTTTTCCCAATAGAGGCCTCTTAGCGCTCAGAATGTCCAATTGCAGTTTCTACAGAAAGAGTGTTTCAGAAAGGCTCAATCAAAAGTAAGGTTCAACTCTGTTAGTTGAATGCACAGAACAGAAAGAATTTTCATACAATGCTTCTGTGTAGTTTATATTTGAACATATTCTTTTTTCCGCTATTACCCACTTAGCGCTACGAATGTCCAGTGGCATTTTCTACAGACAGAGTGTTTCAAAACTGCTCAATCAAAAGTATGGTTTAACTCTGTTAGCTGAATGCTCAGATCAGAAAGAAGTTTCACAGAATGCTTCTGTGTAGTTTATATTTGAATATATTCCTTTTTCCACTACTACGCTCTTAGCGCTCCAAATGTCCAGTTGCATTTTCTACAGAAAGAGTGTTCAGATCTGCTCAATCAAAAGTATGGTTTAACTCTGTTAGCTGAATGCACAGATCAGAAAGAAGTTTCACCGAATGATTCTGTGTAGTTTATATTTGAAGACATTCCTTTTTTCACTATTACCCTCTTAGCGCTCCGAATCTCCACTTGCATTTTCTACAAAAAGAGTGTTTCATAACTGCTCAATCAAAAATATGTTTTATCTCTGCTAACTGAATTTACAGATCAGAAATAAGTTTCACAGAATGCATCTGTGTAGTTTTTATTTGAAGATATTCTTTTTCCCAATGTAGGCCTCTTAGCGCTTAGCATGTCCAATTGCAGTTTCTACAGAAAGAGTGTTTCAGAACGGCTCAATCAAAAGTAAGGTTCAACTCTGTTAGTTGAATGCACAGAACAGAAAGAATTTTCACGGAATGCTACTGTGTAGTTTATATTTGAATATATTCCTTTTTCCACTATTACCCTCTTAGCGCTCCGAATGTCCACTTGCATTTTCTACAGAAAGAGTGTTCAGAAGTGCGCAATCAAAAGTATGGTTTAACTCTGTTAGCTTAATGAACATATCAGAAATAAGTTTCACACAATGCTTCTGTGTAGTTTTCATTTGAAGATATTATTTTTCCCAATATAGGCCTCTTAGCGCTCAGAATGTCCAATTGCAGTTTCTACAGAAATAGTGTTTCAGAAAGGCTCAATCAAAAGTAAGGTTCAACTCTGTTAGTTGAATGCACAGAACAGAAAGTAGTTTCATACAATGCTTCTGTGTAGTTTATATTTGGACATATTCTTTTTTCCACTATTACCCACTTAGGGCTACGAATGTCCAGTTGCATTTTCTACAGACAGAGTGTTTCAAAACTGCTCAATCAAAAGTATGGTTTAACTCTGTTAGCTGAATGCTCAGATCAGAAAGAAGTTTCACAGAATGCTTCTGTGTAGTTTATATTTGAATATATTCCTTTTTCCACTACTACTCTCTTAGCGCTCCAAATGTCCAGTTGCATTTTCTACAGAAAGAGTGTTCAGATCTGCTCAATCAAAAGTATGGTTTAACTCTGTTAGCTGAATGCACAGATCAGAAAGAAGTTTCACAGAATGATTCTGTGTAGTTTATATTTGGAGACATTCCTTTTTCCACTATTACCCTCTTAGCGCTCCGAATCTCCACTTGCATTTTCTACAGAAAGAGTGTTTCAGAACGGCTCAATCAAAACTAAGGTTCATCACTTTTAGTTGAACAAACAGAACAGAAAGAAGTTTCACACAATTCTTCTGTGTAGTTTTTATTTGTAGACATTCTTTTTCCCAATATAGGCCTCTTAGCGCTCAGAATGTCCAATTGCAGTTTCTACAGATAGGGTGTTTCAGAACGGCTCAATCAAAAGTAAGGTTCAACTCTGTTAGTTGAATGCACAGAACAGAAAGATGTTTCATACAATGCTTCTGTGTAGCTTATATTTGAACATATTCTTTTTTCCACTATTACCCACTTAGCGCTACGAATCTCCAGTTGCATTTTCTACAGACAGAGTGTTTCAAAACTGCTCAATCAAAAGTATGGTTTAACTCTGTTAGCTGAATGCTCAGATCAGAAAGAAGTTTCACAGAATGCTTCTGTGTAGTTTATATTTGAATATATTACTTTTTCCACTACTACGCTCTTAGCGCTCCAAATGTCCAGTTGCATTTTCTACAGAAAGAGTGTTCAGATCTGCTCAATCAAAAGTATGGTTTAACTCTGTTAGCTGAATGCACAGATCAGAAAGAAGTTTCACTGAATGATTCTGTGTAGTTTATATTTGAAGACATTCCTTTTTCCACTATTACCCTCTTAGCGCTCCGAATCTCCACTTGCATTTTCTACAAAAAGAGTGTTTCATAACTGCTCAATCAAAAATATGTTTTACCTCTGTTAACTGAATTTACAGATCAGAAATAAGTTTCACAGAATGCATCTGTGTAGTTTTTATTTGAAGATATTCTTTTTCCCAATGTAGGCCTCTTAGCGCTTAGCATGTCCAATTGCACTTTCTACAGAAAGAGTGTTTCAGAACGGCTCAATCAAAAGTAAGGTTTAACTCTGTTAGTTGAATGCACAGAACAGAAAGAATATTCACAGAATGCTACTGTGTAGTTTATATTTGAAGATATTCCTTTTTCCAATATTACCCTCTTAGCGCTCCGAATGTCCACTTGCATTTTCTACAGAAAGAGTGTTCAGAACTGGGCAATCAAAAATATGTTTTATCTCTGCTAACTGAATTTACAGATCAGAAATAAGTTTCACAGAATGCATCTATGTAGTTTTTATTTGAAGATATTCTTTTTCCCAATGTAGGCCTCTTAGCGCTTAGCATGTCCAGTTGCAGTTTCTACAGAAAGAGTGTTTAAGAACGGCTCAATCAAAAGTAAGGTTCAACTCTGTTAGTTGAATGCACAGAACAGAAAGAATTTTCACAGAATGCTACTGTGTAGTTTATATTTGAATATATTCCTTTTTCCACTATTACCCTCTTAGCGCTCCGAATGTCCACTTGCATTTTCTACAGAAAGAGTGTTCAGAACTGCGCAATCAAAAGTATGGTTTAACTCTGTTAGCTTAATGAACATATCAGAAATAAGTTTCACACAATGCTTCTGTGTAGTTTTTATTTGAAGATATTATTTTTCCCAATATAGGCCTCCTAGCGCTCAGAATGTCCAATTGCAGTTTCTACAGAAAGAGTGTTTCAGAAAGGCTCAATCAAAAGTAAGGTTCAACTCTGTTAGTTGAATGCACAGAACAGAAAGTAGTTTCATACAATGCTTCTGTGTAGTTTATATTTGAATATATTCTTTTTTCCACTATTACCCACTTAGCGCTACGAATGTCCAGTTGCATTTTCTACAGACAGAGTGTTTCATAACTGCTCAATCAAAAGTATGGTTTAACTCTGTTAGCTGAATGCTCAGATCAGAAAGAAGTTTCACAGAATGCTTCTGTTTACTTTATATTTGAATATATTCGTTTTTCCACTACTACACTCTTAGCGCTCCAAATGTCCAGTTGCATTTTCTACAGAACGAGTGTTCAGATCTGCTCAATCAAAAGTATGTTTTAACTCTGTTAGCTGAATGCACAGATCAGAAAGAAGTTTCACCAAATGATTCTGTGTAGTTTATATTTGGAGACATTCCTTTTTCCACTATTACCCTCTTAGAGCTCCGAATCTCCACTTGTATTTTCTACAGAAAGAGTGTTTCAGAACGGCTCAATCAAAACTAAGGTTCAACTCTTTTAGTTGAACAAACAGAACAGAAAGAAGTTTCACACAATTCTTCTGTGTAGTTTTTATTTGAAGATATTATTTTTCCCAATATAGGCCTCTTAGCGCTCAGAATGTCCAATTGCAGTTTCTACAGCAAGAGTGTTTCAGAACGGCTCAATCAAAAGTAAGGTTCAACTCTGTTAGTTGAATGCACAGAACAGAAAGAAGTTTCATACAATGCTTCTGTGTAGTTTATATTTGAACATATTCTTTTTTCCACTATTACCCACTTAGCGCTACGAATGTCCAGTTGCATTTTCTACAGACAGAGTGTTTCAAAACTGCTCAATCAAAAGTATGGTTTAACTCTGTTAGCTGAATGCTCAGATCAGAAAGAAGTTTCACAGAATGCTTCTGTGTAGTTTATATTTGAATATATTCCTTTTTCCACTACTACTCTCTTAGCGCTCCAAATGTCCAGTTGCATTTTCTACAGAAAGAGTGTTCAGATCTGCTCAATCAAAAGTATGGTTTAACTCTGTTAGCTGAATGCACAGATCAGAAAGAAGTTTCACCGAATGATTCTGTGTAGTTTATATTTGAACACATTCCTTTTTCCACTAGTACCCTCTTAGCGCTCCGAATCTCCTCTTGCATTTTCTACAAAAAGAGTGTTTCCTAACTGCTCAATCAAAAATATGTTTTATCTCTGTTAACTGAATTTACAGATCAGAAATAAGTTTCACAGAATGCATCTGTGTAGTTTTTATTTGAAGATATTCTTTTTCCCAATGTAGGCCTCTTAGCGCTTAGCATGTCCAATTGCAGTTTCTACAGAAAGAGTGTTTCAGAACGGCTCAATCAAAAGTAAGGTTCAACTCTGTTAGTTGAATGCACAGAACAGAAAGAATATTCACAGAATGCTACTGTGTAGTTTATATTTGAAGATATTCCTTTTTCCACTATTACCCTCTTAGCGCTCCGAATGTCCACTTGCATTTTCTACAGAAAGTGTGTTCAGAACTGGGCAATCAAAAATATGTTTTATCTCTGCTAACTGAATTTACAGATCAGAAATAATTTTCACAGAATGCATCTGTGTAGTTTTTATTTGAAGATATTCTTTTTCCCAATGTAGGCCTCTTAGCGCTCAGAATGTCCAATTGCAGTTTCTACAGAAAGAGTGTTTCAGAACGGCTCAATCAAAAGTAAGGTTCAACTCTGTAAGTTGAATGCACAGAACAGAAAGAATTTTCACGGAATGCTACTGTGTAGTTTATATTTGAATATATTCCTTTTTCCACTATTACCCTCTTAGCGCTCCGAATGTCCACTTGCATTTTCTACAGAAAGAGTGTTCAGAACTGCGCAATCAAAAGTATGGTTTAACTCTGTTAGCTTAATGAACATATCAGAAATAAGTTTCACACAATGCTTCTGTGTAGTTTTTATTTGAAGATATTATTTTTCCCAATAGAGGCCTCTTAGCGCTCAGAATGTCCAATTGCAGTATCTACAGAAAGAGTGTTTCAGAAAGGCTCAATCAAAAGTAAGGTTCAACTCTGTTAGTTGAATGCACAGAACAGAAAGAAGTTTCATACAATGCTTCTGTGTAGTTTTTATTTGAAGATATTTTTTTTCCCAATATAGGCCTCCTAGCGCTCAGAATGTCCAATTGCAGTTTCTACAGAAAGAGTGTTTCAGAAAGGCTCAATCAAAAGTAAGGTTCAACTCTGTTAGTTGAATGCACAGAACAGAAAGTAGTTTCATACAATGTTTCTGTGTAGTTTATATTTGAATATATTCTTTTTTCCACTATTACCCACTTAGCGCTACGAATGTCCAGTTGCATTTTCTACAGACAGAGTGTTTCAAAACTGCTCAATCAAAAGTATGGTTTAACTCTGTTAGCTGAATGCTCAGATCAGAAAGAAGTTTCACAGAATGCTTCTGTGTAGTTTATATTTGAATATATTCCTTTTTCACTACTACTCTCTTAGCGCTCAAAATGTCCAGTTGCATTTTCTACAGAAATAGTGTTCAGATCTGCTCAATCAAAAGTATGTTTTAACTCTGTTAGCTGAATGCACAGATCAGAAAGAAGTTTCACAGAATGATTCTGTGTAGTTTATATTTGGAGACATTCCTTTTTCCACTATTACCCTCTTAGAGCTCCGAATCTCCACTTGCATTTTCTACAGAAAGAGTGTTTCAGAACGGCTCAATCAAAACTAAGGTTCAACTCTTTTAGTTGAACAAACAGAACAGAAAGAAGTTTCACACAATTCTTCTGTGTAGTTTTTATTTGAAGATATTATTTTTCCCAATATAGGCCTCTTAGCGCTCAGAATGTCCAATTGCAGTTTCTACAGCAAGAGTGTTTCAGAACGGCTCAATCAAAAGTAACGTTCAACTCTGTTAGTTGAATGCACAGAACAGAAAGAAGTTTCATACAATTCTTCTGTGTAGTTTATATTTAAACATATTCTTTTTTCCACTATTACCCACTTAGCGCTAGGAATGTCCAGTTGCATTTTCTACAGACAGAGTGTTTCAAAACTGCTCAATCAAAAGTATGGTTTAACTCTGTTAGCTGAATGCTCAGATCAGAAAGAAGTTTCACGGAATGCTTCTGTGTAGTTTATATTTGAATATATTACTTTTTCCACTACGACACTCTTAGCGCTCCAAATGTCCAGTTGCATTTTCTACAGAAAGAGTGTTCAGATCTGCTCAATCAAAAGTATGGTTTAACTCTGTTAGCTGAATGCACAGATCAGAAAGAAGTTTCACTGAATGATTCTGGGTAGTTTATATTTGAAGACATTCCTTTTTCCACTATTACCCTCTTAGTGCTCCGAATCTCCACTTGCATTTTCTACAAAAAGAGTGTTTCATAACTGCTCAATCAAAAATATGTTTTACCTCTGTTAACTGAATTTACAGATCAGAAATAAGTTTCACAGAATGCATCTGTGTAGTTTTTATTTGAAGATATTCTTTTTCCCAATGTAGGCCTCTTAGCGCTTAGCATGTCCAATTGCAGTTTCTACAGAAAGAGTGTTTCAGAACGGCTCAATCAAAAGTAAGGTTCAACTCTGTTAGTTGAATGCACAGAACAGAAAGAATTTTCACAGAATGCTACTGTGTAGTTTATATTTGAATATATTCCTTTTTCCACTATTACCCTCTTAGCGCTCCGAATGTCCACTTGCATTTTCTACAGAAAGAGTGTTCAGAACTGCGCAATCAAAAGTATGGTTTAACTCTGTTAGCTTAATGAACATATCAGAAATAAGTTTCACACAATGCTTCTGTGTAGTTTTTATTTGAAGATATTATTTTTCCCAATATAGGCCTCCTAGCGCTCAGAATGTCCAATTACAGTTTCTACAGAAAGAGTGTTTCAGAAAGGCTCAATCAAAAGTAAGGTTCAACTCTGTTAGTTGAATGCACAGAACAGAAAGTAGTTTCATACAATGCTTCTGTGTAGTTTATATTTGAATATATTCTTTTTTCCACTATTACCCACTTAGCGCTACGAATGTCCAGTTGCATTTTCTACAGACAGAGTGTTTCATAACTGCTCAATCAAAAGTATGGTTTAACTCTGTTAGCTGAATGCTCAGATCAGAAAGAAGTTTCACAGAATGCTTCTGTTTACTTTATATTTGAATATATTCGTTTTTCCACTACTACACTCTTAGCGCTCCAAATGTCCAGTTGCATTTTCTACAGAACGAGTGTTCAGATCTGCTCAATCAAAAGTATGTTTTAACTCTGTTAGCTGAATGCACAGATCAGAAAGAAGTTTCACCAAATGATTCTGTGTAGTTTATATTTGGAGACATTCCTTTTTCCACTATTACCCTCTTAGAGCTCCGAATCTCCACTTGTATTTTCTACAGAAAGAGTGTTTCAGAACGGCTCAATCAAAACTAAGGTTCAACTCTTTTAGTTGAACAAACAGAACAGAAAGAAGTTTCACACAATTCTTCTGTGTAGTTTTTATTTGAAGATATTATTTTTCCCAATATAGGCCTCTTAGCGCTCAGAATGTCCAATTGCAGTTTCTACAGCAAGAGTGTTTCAGAACGGCTCAATCAAAAGTAAGGTTCAACTCTGTTAGTTGAATGCACAGAACAGAAAGAAGTTTCATACAATGCTTCTGTGTAGTTTATATTTGAACATATTCTTTTTTCCACTATTACCCACTTAGCGCTACGAATGTCCAGTTGCATTTTCTACAGACAGAGTGTTTCAAAACTGCTCAATCAAAAGTATGGTTTAACTCTGTTAGCTGAATGCTCAGATCAGAAAGAAGTTTCACAGAATGCTTCTGTGTAGTTTATATTTGAATATATTCCTTTTTCCACTACTACTCTCTTAGCGCTCCAAATGTCCAGTTGCATTTTCTACAGAAAGAGTGTTCAGATCTGCTCAATCAAAAGTATGGTTTAACTCTGTTAGCTGAATGCACAGATCAGAAAGAAGTTTCACCGAATGATTCTGTGTAGTTTATATTTGAACACATTCCTTTTTCCACTAGTACCCTCTTAGCGCTCCGAATCTCCTCTTGCATTTTCTACAAAAAGAGTGTTTCCTAACTGCTCAATCAAAAATATGTTTTATCTCTGTTAACTGAATTTACAGATCAGAAATAAGTTTCACAGAATGCATCTGTGTAGTTTTTATTTGAAGATATTCTTTTTCCCAATGTAGGCCTCTTAGCGCTTAGCATGTCCAATTGCAGTTTCTACAGAAAGAGTGTTTCAGAACGGCTCAATCAAAAGTAAGGTTCAACTCTGTTAGTTGAATGCACAGAACAGAAAGAATATTCACAGAATGCTACTGTGTAGTTTATATTTGAAGATATTCCTTTTTCCACTATTACCCTCTTAGCGCTCCGAATGTCCACTTGCATTTTCTACAGAAAGTGTGTTCAGAACTGGGCAATCAAAAATATGTTTTATCTCTGCTAACTGAATTTACAGATCAGAAATAATTTTCACAGAATGCATCTGTGTAGTTTTTATTTGAAGATATTCTTTTTCCCAATGTAGGCCTCTTAGCGCTCAGAATGTCCAATTGCAGTTTCTACAGAAAGAGTGTTTCAGAACGGCTCAATCAAAAGTAAGGTTCAACTCTGTAAGTTGAATGCACAGAACAGAAAGAATTTTCACGGAATGCTACTGTGTAGTTTATATTTGAATATATTCCTTTTTCCACTATTACCCTCTTAGCGCTCCGAATGTCCACTTGCATTTTCTACAGAAAGAGTGTTCAGAACTGCGCAATCAAAAGTATGGTTTAACTCTGTTAGCTTAATGAACATATCAGAAATAAGTTTCACACAATGCTTCTGTGTAGTTTTTATTTGAAGATATTATTTTTCCCAATAGAGGCCTCTTAGCGCTCAGAATGTCCAATTGCAGTATCTACAGAAAGAGTGTTTCAGAAAGGCTCAATCAAAAGTAAGGTTCAACTCTGTTAGTTGAATGCACAGAACAGAAAGAAGTTTCATACAATGCTTCTGTGTAGTTTATATTTGAACATATACTTTTTTCCGCTATTACCCACTTAGCGCTACGAATGTCCAGTGGCATTTTCTACAGACAGAGTGTTTCAAAACTGCTCAATCAAAAGTATGGTTTAACTCTGTTAGCTGAATGCTCAGATCAGAAAGAAGTTTCACAGAATGCTTCTGTGTAGTTTATATTTGAATATATTCCTTTTTCCACTACTACGCTCTTAGCGCTCCAAATGTCCAGTTGCATTATCTACAGAAAGAGTGTTCAGATCTGCTCAATCAAAAGTATGGTTTAACTCTGTTAGCTGAATGCACAGATCAGAAAGAAGTTTCACCGAATGATTCTGTGTAGTTTATATTTGAAGACATTGCTTTTTCCACTAGTACCCTCTTAGCGCTCCGAATCTCCTCTTGCATTTTCTACAAAAAGAGTGTTTCCTAACTGCTCAATCAAAAATATGTTTTATCTCTGTTAACTGAATTTACAGATCAGAAATAAGTTTCACAGAATGCATCTGTGTAGTTTTTATTTGAAGATATTCTTTTTCCCAATGTAGGCCTCTTAGCGCTTAGCATGTCCAATTGCAGTTTCTACAGAAAGAGTGTTTCAGAACGGCTCAATCAAAAGTAAGGTTCAACTCTGTTAGTTGAATGCACAGAACAGAAAGAATATTCACAGAATGCTACTGTGTAGTTTATATTTGAAGATATTCCTTTTTCCACTATTACCCTCTTAGCGCTCCGAATGTCCACTTGCATTTTCTACAGAAAGTGTGTTCAGAACTGGGCAATCAAAAATATGTTTTATCTCTGCTAACTGAATTTACAGATCAGAAATAATTTTCACAGAATGCATCTGTGTAGTTTTTATTTGAAGATATTCTTTTTCCCAATGTAGGCCTCTTAGCGCTCAGAATGTCCAATTGCAGTTTCTACAGAAAGAGTGTTTCAGAACGGCTCAATCAAAAGTAAGGTTCAACTCTGTAAGTTGAATGCACAGAACAGAAAGAATTTTCACGGAATGCTACTGTGTAGTTTATATTTGAATATATTCCTTTTTCCACTATTACCCTCTTAGCGCTCCGAATGTCCACTTGCATTTTCTACAGAAAGAGTGTTCAGAACTGCGCAATCAAAAGTATGGTTTAACTCTGTTAGCTTAATGAACATATCAGAAATAAGTTTCACACAATGCTTCTGTGTAGTTTTTATTTGAAGATATTATTTTTCCCAATAGAGGCCTCTTAGCGCTCAGAATGTCCAATTGCAGTATCTACAGAAAGAGTGTTTCAGAAAGGCTCAATCAAAAGTAAGGTTCAACTCTGTTAGTTGAATGCACAGAACAGAAAGAAGTTTCATACAATGCTTCTGTGTAGTTTATATTTGAACATATACTTTTTTCCGCTATTACCCACTTAGCGCTACGAATGTCCAGTGGCATTTTCTACAGACAGAGTGTTTCAAAACTGCTCAATCAAAAGTATGGTTTAACTCTGTTAGCTGAATGCTCAGATCAGAAAGAAGTTTCACAGAATGCTTCTGTGTAGTTTATATTTGAATATATTCCTTTTTCCACTACTACGCTCTTAGCGCTCCAAATGTCCAGTTGCATTATCTACAGAAAGAGTGTTCAGATCTGCTCAATCAAAAGTATGGTTTAACTCTGTTAGCTGAATGCACAGATCAGAAAGAAGTTTCACCGAATGATTCTGTGTAGTTTATATTTGAAGACATTGCTTTTTCCACTATTACCCCCTTAGCGCTCCGAATCTCCTCTTGCATTTTCTACAAAAAGAGTGTTTCATAACTGCTCAATCAAAAATATGTTTTATCTCTGTTAACTGAATTTACAGATCAGAAATAAGTTTCACAGAATGCATCTGTGTAGTTTTTATTTGAAGATATTCTTTTTCCCAATGTAGGCCTCTTAGCGCTTAGCATGTCCAATTGCAGTTTCTACAGAAAGAGTGTTTCAGAACGGCTCAATCAAAAGTAAAGTTCAACTCTGTTAGTTGAATGCACAGAACAGAAAGAATATTCACAGAATGCTACTGTGTAGTTTATATTTGAAGATATTCCTTTTTCCACTATTACCCTCTTAGCGCTCCGAATGTCCACTTGCATTTTCTACAGAAAGAGTATTCAGAACTGGGCAATCAAAAATATTTTTTATCTCTGCTAACTGAATTTACAGAACAGAAATAAGTTTCACACAATGCATCTGTGTAGTTTTTATTTGAAGATATTGTTTTTCCCAATGTAGGCCTCTTAGCGCTTAGCATGTCCAATTGCAGTTTCTACAGAAAGAGTGTTTCAGAACGGCTCAATCAAAAGTAAGGTTCAACACTGTAAGTTGAATGCACAGAACAGAAAGAATTTTCACGGAATGCTACTTTGTAGTTTATATTTGAATATATTCCTTTTTCCACTATTACCCTCTTAGCGCTCCGAATGTCTACTTGCATTTTCTACAGAAAGAGTGTTCAGAACTGCGCAATCAAAAGTATGGTTTAACTCTGTTAGCTTAACGAACATATCAGAAATAAGTTTCACACAATGCTTCTGTGTAGTTTTTATTTGAAGATATTATTTTTCCCAATAGAGGCCTCTTAGCGCTCAGAATGTCCAATTGCAGTTTCTACAGAAAGAGTGTTTCAGAAAGGCTCAATCAAAAATAAGGTTCAACTCTGTTAGTTGAATGCACAGAACAGAAAGTAGTTTCATACAATGCTTCTGTGTAGTTTGTGTTTGAACATATTCTTTTCTCCGCTATTACCCACTTAGCGCTACGAATGTCCAGTGGCATTTTCTACAGACAGAGTGTTTCAAAACTGCTCAATCAAAAGTATGGTTTAACTCTGTTAGCTGAATGCTCAGATCAGAAAGAAGTTTCACAGAATTCTTCTGTGTAGTTTATATTTGAATATATTCCTTTTTCCACTACTACGCTCTTAGCGCTCCAAATGTCTAGTTGCATTTTCTACAGAAAGAGTGTTCAGATCTGCTCAATAAAAAGTATGGTTTAACTCTGTTAGCTGAATGCACAGATCAGAAAGATGTTTCACCGAATGATTCTGTGTAGTTTATATTTGAAGACATTCCTTTTTCCACTATTACCCTCTTAGCGCTCCGAATCTCCACTTGCATTTTCTACAAAAAGAGTGTTTCATAACTGCTCAATCAAAAATATATTTTATCTCTGCTAACTGAATTTACAGATCAGAAATAAGTTTCACAGAATGCATCTGTGTAGTTTTTATTTGAAGATATTCTTTTTCCCAATGTAGGCCTCTTAGCGCTTAGCATGTCCAATTGCAGTTTCTACAGAAAGAGTGTTTCAGAACGGCTCAATCAAAAGTAAGGTTCAACTCTGTTAGTTGAATGCACAGAACAGAAAGAATTTTCACAGAATGCTACTGTGTAGTTTATATTTGAATATATTCCTTTTTCCACTATTACCCTCTTAGCGCTCAGAATGTCCACTTGCATTTTCTACAGAAAGAGTGTTCAGAACTGCGCAATCAAAAGTATGCTTTAACTCTGTTAGCTTAATGAACATATCAGAAATAAGTTTCACACAATGCTTCTGTGTAGTTTTTATTTGAAGATATTATTTTTCCCAATATAGGCCTCCTAGCGCTCAGAATGTCCAATTGCAGTTTCTACAGAAAGAGTGTTTCAGAAAGGCTCAATCAAAAGTAAGGTTCAACTCTGTTAGTTGAATGCACAGAACAGAAAGTAGTTTCATACAATGCTTCTGTGTAGTTTATATTTGAAAATATTCTTTTTTCCACTATTACCCACTTAGCGCTACGAATGTCCAGTTGCATTTTCTACAGACAGAGTGTTTCAAAACTGCTCAATCAAAAGTATGGTTTAACTCTGTTAGCTGAATGCTCAGATCAGAAAGAAGTTTCACAGAATGCTTCTGTGTAGTTTATATTTGAATATATTCCTTTTTCCACTACTACTCTCTTAGCGTTCCAAATGTCCAGTTGCATTTTCTACAGAAAGAGTGTTCAGATCTGCTCAATCAAAAGTTTGGTTTAACTCTGTTAGCTGAATGCACAGATCAGAAAGAAGTTTCACAGAATGATTCTGTGTAGTTTATATTTGGAGAAATTCCTTTTTCCACTATTACCCTCTTAGAGCTCCGAATCTCCACTTGCATTTTCTACAGAAAGAGTGTTTCAGAACGGCTCAATCAAAACTAAGGTTCAACTCTTTTAGTTGAACAAACAGAACAGAAAGAAGTTTCACACAAGTCTTCTGTGTAGTTTTTATTTGAAGATATTATTTTTCCCAATATAGGCCTCTTAGCGCTCAGAATGTCCAATTGCAGTTCCTACAGCAAGAGTGTTGCAGAACGGCTCAATCAAAAGTAAGGTTCAACTCTGTTAGTTGAATGCACAGAACAGAAAGAAGTTTCATACAATGCTTCTGTGTAGTTTATATTTGAACATATTCTTTTTTCCACTATTACCCACTTAGCACTACGAATGTCCAGGTGCATTTTCTACAGACAGAGTGTTTCAAAACTGCTCAATCAAAAGTATGGTTTAACTCTCTTAGCTGAATGCTCAGATCAGAAAGAAGTTTCACAGAATGCTCCTGTGTAGTTTATATTTGAATATATTCCTTTTTCCACTACTACTCTCTTAGCGCTCCAAATGTCCAGTTGCATTTTCTACAGAAAGAGTGTTCAGATCTGCTCAATCAAAAGTATGTTTTAACTCTGTTAGCTGAATGCACAGATCAGAAAGAAGTTTCACAGAATGATTCTGTGTAGTTTATATTTGGAGACATTCCTTTTTCCTCTATTACCCTCTTAGAGCTCCGAATCTCCACTTGCATTTTCTACAGAAAGAGTGTTTCAGAACGGCTCAATCAAAACTAAGGTTCAACTCTTTTAGTTGAACAAACAGAACAGAAAGAAGTTTCACACAATTCTTCTGTGTAGTTTTTATTTGAAGATATTATTTTTCCCAATATAGGCCTCTTAGCGCTCAGAATGCCCAAATGCAGTTTCTACAGCAAGAGTGTTTCAGAACGGCTCAATCAAAAGTAAGGTTCAACTCTGTTAGTTGAATGCACAGAACAGAAAGAAGTTTCATACAATGCTTCTGTGTAGTTTATATTTGAACATATTCTTTTTTCCACTATTACCCACTTAGCGCTACGAATGTCCAGTTGCATTTTCTACAGACAGAGTGTTTCAAAACTGCTCAATCAAAAGTATGGTTTAACTCTGTTAGCTGAATGCTCAGATCAGAAAGAAGTTTCACAGAATGCTTCTGTGTAGTTTATATTTGAATATATTCCTTTTTCCACTACTACGCTCTTAGCGCTCCAAATGTCCAGTTGCATTTTCTACAGAAAGAGTGTTCAGATCTGCTCAATCAAAAGTATGGTTTAACTCTGTTAGCTGAATGCACAGATCAGAAATAAGTTTCACCGAATGATTCTGTGTAGTTTATATTTGAAGACATTGCTTTTTCCACTATTACCCTCTTAGCGCTCCGAATCTCCTCTTGCATTTTCTACAAAAAGAGTGTTTCATAACTGCTCCATCAAAATATGTTTTATCTCTGTGAACTGAATTTACAGATCAGAAATAAGTTTCACAGAATGCATCTGTGTAGTTTTTATTTGAAGATATTCTTTTTCCCAATGTAGGCCTCTTAGCGCTTAGCATGTCCAATTGCAGTTTCTACAGAAAGAGTGTTTCAGAACGGCTCAATCAAAAGTAAGGTTCAACTCTGTTAGTTGAATGCACAGAACAGAAAGAATATTCACAGAATGCTACTGTGTAGTTTATATTTGAAGATATTCCTTTTTCCACTATTACCCTCTTAGCGCTCCGAATGTCCACTTGCATTTTCTACAGAAAGAGTGTTCAGAACTGGGTAATCAAAAATATGTTTTATCTCTGGTAACTGAATTTACAGATCAGAAATAAGTTTCACAGAATGCATCTGTGTAGTTTTTATTTGAAGATATTCTTTTTCCCAACGTAGGCCTCTTAGCGCTTAGCATGTCCAATTGCAGTTTCTACAGAAAGAGTGTTTCAGAACGGCTCAATCAAAAGTAAGGTTCAACTCTGTAAGTTGAATGCACAGAACAGAAAGAATTTTCACGGAATGCTACTGTGTAGTTTATATTTGAATATATTCCTTTTTCCACTATTACCCTCTTAGCGCTCCGAATGTCCACTTGCATTTTCTACAGAAAGAGTGTTCAGAACTGCGCAATCAAAAGTATGGTTTAACTCTGTTAGCTTAATGAACATATCAGAAATAAGTTTCACACAATGCTTCTGTGTAGTTTTTATTTGAAGATATTATTTTTCCCAATAGAGGCCTCTTAGCGCTCAGAATGTCCAATTGCAGTTTCTACAGAAAGAGTGTTTCAGAAAGGCTCAATCAAAAGTAAGGTTCAACTCTGTTAGTTGAATGCACAGAACAGAAAGAAGTTTCATACAATGATTCTGTGTAGTTTATATTTGAACATATTCTTTTTTCCGCTATTACCCACTTAGCGCTACGAATGTCCAGTGGCATTTTCTACAGACAGAGTGTTTCAAAACTGCTCAATCAAAAGTATGGTTTAACTCTGTTAGCTGAATGCTCAGATCAGAAAGAAGTTTCACAGAATTCTTCTGTGTAGTTTATATTTGAATATATTCCTTTTTCCACTACTACGCTCTTAGCGCTCCAAATGTCCAGTTGCATTTTCTACAGAAAGAGTGTTCAGATCTGCTCAATCAAAAGTATGGTTTAACTCTGTTAGCTGAATGCACAGATCAGAAAGATGTTCCACCGAATGATTCTGTGTAGTTTATATTTGAAGACATTCCTTTTCCCACTATTACCCTCTTAGCGCTCCGAATCTCCACTTGCATTTTCTACAAAAAGAGTGTTTCATAACTGCTCAATCAAAAATATATTTTATCTCTGCTAACTGAATTTACAGATCAGAAATAAGTTTCACAGAATGCATCTGTGTAGTTTTTATTTGAAGATATTCTTTTTCCCAATGTAGGCCTCTTAGCGCTTAGCATGTCCAATTGCAGTTTCTACAGAAAGAGTGTTTCAGAACGGCTCAATCAAAAGTAAGGTTCAACTCTGTTAGTTGAATGCACAGAACAGAAAGAATTTTCACAGAATGCTACTGTGTAGTTTATATTTGAATATATTCCTTTTTCCACTATTACCCTCTTAGCGCTCCGAATGTCCACTTGCATTTTCTACAGAAAGAGTGTTCAGAACTGCGCAATCAAAAGTATGCTTTAACTCTGTTAGCTTAATGAACATATCAGAAATAAGTTTCACACAATGCTTCTGTGTAGTTTTTATTTGAAGATATTATTTTTCCCAATATAGGCCTCCTAGCGCTCAGAATGTCCAATTGCAGTTTCTACAGAAAGAGTGTTTCAGAAAGGCTCAATCAAAAGTAAGGTTCAACTCTGTTAGTTGAATGCACAGAACAGAAAGTAGTTTCATACAATGCTTCTGTGTAGTTTATATTTGAACATATTCTTTTTTCCACTATTACCCACTTAGCGCTACGAATGTCCAGTTGCATTTTCTACAGACAGAGTGTTTCAAAACTGCTCAATCAAAAGTATGGTTTAACTCTGTTAGCTGAATGCTCAGATCAGAAAGAAGTTTCACAGAATGATTCTGTGTAGTTTATATTTGGAGACATTCCTTTTTCCACTATTACCCTCTTAGAGCTCCGAATCTCCACTTGCATTTTCTACAGAAAGAGTGTTTCAGAACGGCTCAATCAAAACTAAGGTTCAACTCTTTTAGTTGAACAAACAGAACAGAAAGAAGTTTCACACAATTCTTCTGTGTAGTTTTTATTTGAAGATATTATTTTTCCCAATATAGGCCTCTTAGCGCTCAGAATGTCCAATTGCAGTTTCTACAGCAAGAGTGTTTCAGAACGGCTCAATCAAAAGTAAGGTTCAACTCTGTTAGTTGAATGCACAGAACAGAAAGAAGTTTCATACAATGCTTCTGTGTAGTTTATATTTGAACATATACTTTTTTCCACTATTACCCACTTAGCGCTACGAATGTCCAGTTGCATTTTCTACAGACAGAGTGTTTCAAAACTGCTCAATCCAAAGTATGGTTTAACTCTGTTAGCTGAATGCTCAGATCAGAAAGAAGTTTCACAGAATGCTTCTGTGTAGTTTATATTTGAATATATTCCTTTTTCCACTACTACTCTCTTAGCGTTCCAAATGTCCAGTTGCATTTTCTACAGAAAGAGTGTTCATATCTGCTCAATCAAAAGTTTGGTTTAACTCTGTTAGCTGAATGCACAGATCAGAAAGAAGTTTCACAGAATGATTCTGTGTAGTTTATATTTGGAGAAATTCCTTTTTCCACTATTACCCTCTTAGAGCTCCGAATCTCCACTTGCATTTTCTACAGAAAGAGTGTTTCAGAACGGCTCAATCAAAACTAAGGTTCAACTCTTTTAGTTGAACAAACAGAACAGAAAGAAGTTTCACACAAGTCTTCTGTGTAGTTTTTATTTGAAGATATTATTTTTCCCAATATAGGCCTCTTAGCGCTCAGAATGTCCAATTGCAGTTCCTACAGCAAGAGTGTTGCAGAACGGCTCAATCAAAAGTAAGGTTCAACTCTGTTAGTTGAATGCACAGAACAGAAAGAAGTTTCATACAATGCTTCTGTGTAGTTTATATTTGAACATATTCTTTTTTCCACTATTACCCACTTAGCGCTACGAATGTCCAGTTGCATTTTCTACAGACAGAGTGTTTCAAAACTGCTCAATCAAAAGTATGGTTTAACTCTGTTAGCTGAATGCTCAGATCAGAAAGAAGTTTCACAGAATGCTTCTGTGTAGTTTATATTTGAATATATTCCTTTTTCCACTACTACGCTCTTAGCGCTCCAAATGTCCAGTTGCATTTTCTACAGAAAGAGTGTTCAGATCTGCTCAATCAAAAGTATGGTTTAACTCTGTTAGCTGAATGCACAGATCAGAAATAAGTTTCACCGAATGATTCTGTGTAGTTTATATTTGAAGACATTGCTTTTTCCACTATTACCCTCTTAGCGCTCCGAATCTCCTCTTGCATTTTCTACAAAAAGAGTGTTTCATAACTGCTCAATCAAAAATATGTTTTATCTCTGTTAACTGAATTTACAGATCAGAAATAAGTTTCACAGAATGCATCTGTGTAGTTTTTATTTGAAGATATTCTTTTTCCCAATGTAGGCCTCTTAGCGCTTAGCATGTCCAATTGCAGTTTCTACAGAAAGAGTGTTTCAGAACGGCTCAATCAAAAGTAAGGTTCAATTCTGATAGTTGAATGCACAGAACAGAAAGAATATTCACAGAATGCTACTGTGTAGTTTATATTTGAAGATATTCCTTTTTCCACTATTACCCTCTTAGCGCTCCGAATGTCCACTTGCATTTTCTACAGAAAGAGTGTTCAGATCTGGGCAATCAAAAATATGTTTTATCTCTGCTAACTGAATTAAAAAATCAGAAATAAGTTTCACAGAATGCATCTGTGTAGTTTTTATTTGAAGATATTCTTTTTCCCAATGTAGGCCTCTTAGCGCTTAGCATGTCCAATTGCAGTTTCTACAGAAAGAGTGTTTCAGAACGGCTCAATCAAAAGTAAGGTTCAACTCTGTAAGTTGAATGCACAGAACAGAAAGAATTTTCACGGAATGCTACTGTGTAGTTTATATTTGAATATATTCCTTTTTCCACTATTACCCTCTTAGCGCTCAGAGTGTCCACTTGCATTTTCTACAGAAAGAGTGTTCAGAACTGCGCAATCAAAAGTATGGTTTAACTCTGTTAGCTTAATGAACATATCAGAAATAAGTTTCACACAATGCTTCTGTGTAGTTTTTATTTGAAGATATTATTTTTCCCAATAGAGGCCTCTTAGCGCTCAGAATGTCCAATTGCAGTTTCTACATAAAGAGTGTTTCAGAAAGGCTCAATCAAAAGTAAGGTTCAACTCTGTTAGTTGAATGCACAGAACAGAAAGAAGTTTCATACAATGCTTCTGTGTAGTTTATATTTGAACATATTCTTTTTTCCGCTATTACCCACTTAGCGCTACTAATGTCCAGTGGCATTTTCTACAGACAGAGTGTTTCAAAACTGCTCAATCAAAAGTATGGTTTAACTCTGTTAGCTGAATGCTCAGATAAGAAAGAAGTTTCACAGAATTCTTCTGCGTAGTTTATATTTGAATATATTCCTTTCTCCACTACTACGCTCTTAGCGCTCCAAATGTCCAGTTGCATTTTCTACAGAAAGAGTGTTCAGATCTGCTCAATCAAAAGTATGGTTTAACTCTGTTAGCTGAATGCACAGATCAGAAAGATGTTTCACCGAATGATTCTGTGTAGTTTATATTTGAAGACATTCCTTTTTCCACTATTACCCGCTTAGCGCTCCGAAACTCCACTTGCATTTTCTACAAAAAGAGTGTTTCATAACTGCTCAATCAAAAGTATATTTTATCTCTGCTAACTGAATTTACAGATCAGAAATAAGTTTCACAGAATGCATCTGTGTAGTTTTTGTTTGAAGATATACTTTTTCCCAATGTAGGCCTCTTAGCGCTTAGCATGTCCAATTGCAGTTTCTACAGAAAGAGTGTTTCAGAACGGCTCAATCAAAAGTAAGGTTCAACTCTGTTAGTTGAATGCACAGAACAGAAAGAATTTTCACGGAATGCTACTGTGTAGTTTATATTTGAATATATTCCTTTTTCCACTATTACCCTCTTAGCGCTCCGAATGTCCACTTGCATTTTCTACAGAAAGAGTGTTCAGAACTGCGCAATCAAAAGTATGGTTTAACTCTGTTAGCTTAATGAACATATCAGAAATAAGTTTCACACAATGCTTCTGTGTAGTTTTTATTTGAAGATATTATTTTTCCCAATAGAGGCCTCTTAGCGCTCAGAATGTCCAATTGCAGTCTCTACAGAAAGAGTGTTTCAGAAAGGCTCAATCAAAAGTAAGGTTCAACTCTGTTAGTTGAATGCACAGAACAGAAAGAAGTTTCATACAATGCTTCTGTGTAGTTTATATTTGAACATATTGTTTTTTCCGCTATTACCCACTTAGCGCTACGAATGTCCAGTGGCATTTTCTACAGACAGAGTGTTTCAAAACTGCTCAATCAAAAGTATGGTTTACCTCTGTTAGCTGAATGCTCAGATCAGAAAGAAGTTTCACAGAATGCTTCAGTGTAGTTTATATTTGAATATATTCCTTTTTCCACTACTACTCTCTTAGCGCTCCAAATGTCCAGTTGCATTTTCTACAGAAAGAGTGTTCAGATCTGCTCAATCAAAAGTATGGTTTAACTCTGTTAGCTGAATGCACAGATCAGAAAGAAGTTTCACAGAATGATTCTGTGTAGTTTATATTTGGAGACATTCCTTTTTCCACTATTACCCTCTTAGAGCTCTGAATCCCCACTTGCATTTTCTACAGAAGGAGTGTTTCAGAACGGCTCAATCAAAACTAAGGTTCAACTCTTTTAGTTGAACAAACAGAACAGAAAGAAGTTTCACACAATTCTTCTGTGTAGTTTTTATTTGAAGATATTATTTTTCCCAATATAGGCCTCTTAGCGCTCAGAATGTCCAATTGCAGTTTCTACAGCAAGAGTGTTTCAGAACGGCTCAATCAAAAGTAAGGTTCAACTCTGTTAGTTGAATGCACAGAACAGAAAGAAGTTTCATACATTGCTTCTGTGTAGTTTATATTTGAACATATTCTTTTTTCCACTATTACCCACTTAGCGCTACGAATGTCCAGTTGCATTTTCTACAGACAGAGTGTTTCAAAACTGCTCAATCAAAAGTATGGTTTAACTCTGTTAGCTGAATGCTCAGATCAGAAAGAAGTTTCACAGAATGCTTCTGTGTAGTTTATATTTGAACATATTCCTTTTTCCACTACTACGCTCTTAGCGCTCCAAATGTCCAGTTGCATTTTCTACAGAAAGAGTGTTCAGATCTGCTCAATCAAAAGTAAGGTTTAACTCTGTTAGCTGAATGCACAGATCAGAAATAAGTTTCACCGAATGATTCTGTGTAGTTTATATTTGAAGACATTGCTTTTTCCACTATTACCCTCTTAGCGCTCCGAATCTCCACTTGCATTTTCTACAAAAAGAGTGTTTCATAACTGCTCAATCAAAAATATGTTTTATCTCTGTTAACTGAATTTACAGATCAGAAATAAGTTTCACAGAATGCATCTGTGTAGTTTTTATTTGAAGATATTCTTTTTCCCAATGTAGGCCTCTTAGCGCTTAGCATGTCCAATTGCAATTTCTACAGAAAGAGTGTTTCAGAACGGCTCAATCAAAAGTAAGGTTCAACTCTGATAGTTGAATGCACAGAACAGAAAGAATATTCACAGAATGCTACTGTGTAGTTTATATTTGAAGATATTCCTTTTTCCACTATTACCCTCTTAGCGCTCCGAATGTCCACTTGCATTTTCTACAGAAAGAGTGTTCAGAACTGGGCAATCAAAAATATGTTTTATCTCTGCTAACTGAATTAACAGATCAGAAATAAGTTTCACAGAATGCATCTGTGTAGTTTTTATTTGAAGATATTCTTTTTCCCAATGTAGGCCTCTTAGCGCTTAGCATGTCCAATTGCAGTTTCTACAGAAAGAGTGTTTCAGAACGGCTCAATCAAAAGTAAGGTTCAACTCTGTAAGTTGAATGCACAGAACAGAAAGAATTTTCACGGAATGCTACTGTGTAGTTTATATTTGAATATATTCCTTTTTCCACTATTACCCTCTTAGCGCTCCGAATGTCCACTTGCATTTTCTACAGAAAGAGTGTTCAGAACTGCGCAATCAAAAGTATGGTTTAACTCTGTTAGCTTAATGAACATATCAGAAATAAGTTTCACACAATGCTTCTGTGTAGTTTTTATTTGAAGATATTCTTTTTCCCAATGTAGGCCTCTTAGCGCTTAGCATGTCCAATTGCAGTTTCTACAGAAAGAGTGTTTCAGAACGGCTCAATCAAAACTAAGGTTCAACTCTTTTAGTTGAACAAACAGAACAGAAAGAAGTTTCACACAATTCTTCTGTGTAGTTTTTATTTGTAGACATTCTTTTTCCCAATATAGGCCTCCTAGCACTCAGAATGTCCAATTGCAGTTTCTACACAAAGAGTGTTTCAGAACGGCTCAATCAAAAGTAAGGTTCAACTCTGTTAGTTGAATGCACAGAACAGAAAGAAGTTTCATACAATGCTTCTGTGTAGTGTATATTTGAACATATTCTTTTTTCCACTATTACCCACTTAGCGCTACGAATGTCCAGTTGCATTTACTACAGACAAAGTGTTTCAAAACTGCACAATCAAAAGTATGGTTTAACTCTGTTAGCTGAATGCTCAGATCAGAAAGAAGTTTCACAGAATGCTTCTGTGTAGTTTATATTTGAATATATTCTTTTTCCACTACTACTCTCTTAGCGCTCCAAATGTCCAGTTGCATTTTCTACAGAAAGAGTGTTCAGATCTGCTCAATCAAAAGTATGGTTTAACTTTGTTAGCTGAATGCACAGATCAGAAAGAAGTTTCACAGAATGATTCTGTGTAGTTTATATTTGGAGACATTCCTTTTTCCACTATTACCCTCTTAGCGCTCCGAATCTCCACTTGCATGTTCTACAGAAAGAGTGTTTCAGAACGGCTCAATCAAAACTAAGGTTCAACTCTTTTAGTTGAACAAACAGAACAGAAAGAAGTTTCACACAATTCTTCTGTGTAGTTTTTATTTGTAGACATTCTTTTTCCCAATATAGGCCTCCTAGCGCTCAGAAGGTCCAATTGCAGTTCCTACAGAAAGAGTGTTTCACAACGGCTCAATCAAAAGTAAGGTTCAACTCTGTTAGTTGAATGCACAGAACAGATAGCAGTTTCATACAATGCTTCTGTGTAGTTTATATTTGAACATATTCTTTTTTCCACTATTACCCACTTAGCGCTACGAATGTCCAGTTGCATTTTCTACAGACAGAGTGTTTCAAAACTGCTCAATCAAAAGTATGGTTTAACTCTGTTTGCTGAATGCTCAGATCAGAAAGAAGTTTCACAGAATGCTTCTGTGTAGTTTATATTTGAATATATTCCTTTTTCCACTACTACTCTCTTAGCGCTCCAAATGTCCAGTTGCATTTTCTACAGAAAGAGTGTTCAGATCTGCTCAATCAAAAGTATGGTTTAACTCTGTTAGCTGAATGCACAGATCAGAAAGAAGTTTCACAGAATGATTCTGTGTAGTTTATATTTGGAGACATTCCTTTTTCCACTATTACCCTCTTGGCGCTCCGAATATCCACTTGCATTTTCTACAGAAAGAGTGTTTCAGAACGGCTCAATCAAAACTAAGGTTCAAATCTTTTAGTTGAACAAACAGAACAGAAAGAAGTTTCACACAATTCTTCTGTGTAGTTTTTATTTGTAGACATTCTTTTTCCACATATAGGCCTCTTAGCGCTCAGAATGTCCAATTGCAGTTTCTACAGAAAGAGTGTTTCAGAACGGCTCAATCAAAAGTAAGGTTCAACTCTGTTAGTTGAATGCACAGAACAGAAAGAAGTATCATACAATGCTTCTGTGTAGTTTATATTTGAACATATTCTTTTTTCCACTATTAATCACTTAGCGCTACGAATGTCCAGTTGCATTTTCTACAGACAGAGTGTTTCAAAACTGCTCAATCAAAAGTATGGTTTAACTCTGTTAGCTGAATGCTCAGATCAGAAAGAAGTTTCACAGAATGCTTCTGTGTAGTTTATATTTGAATATATTAATTTTTCCACTACTACGCTCTTAGCGCTCCAAATGTCCAGTTGCATTTTCTACAGAAAGAGTGTTCAGATCTGCTCAATCAAAAGTATGGTTTAACTCTGTTAGCTGAATGCACAGATCAGAAAGAAGTTTCACCGAATGATTCTGTGTAGTTTATATTTGAAGACATTCCTTTTTCCACTATTACCCTCTTAGCGCTCCGAATGTCCACTTGCATTTTCTACAGAAAGAGTGTTCAGAACTGGGTAATCAAAAATATGTTTTATCTCTGCTAACTGAATTTACAGATCAGAAATAAGTTTCACAGAATGCATCTGTGTAGTTTTTATTTGAAGATATTCTTTTTCCCAACGTAGGCCTCTTAGCGCTTAGCATGTCCAATTGCAGTTTCTACAGAAAGAGTGTTTCAGAACGGCTCAATCAAAAGTAAGGTTCAACTCTGTAAGTTGAATGCACAGAACAGAAAGAATTTTCACGGAATGCTACTGTGTAGTTTATATTTGAATATATTCCTTTTTCCACTATTACCCTCTTAGCGCTCCGAATGTCCACTTGCATTTTCTACAGAAAGAGTGTTCAGAACTGCGCAATCAAAAGTATGGTTTAACTCTGTTAGCTTAATGAACATATCAGAAATAAGTTTCACACAATGCTTCTGTGTAGTTTTTATTTGAAGATATTATTTTTCCCAATAGAGGCCTCTTAGCGCTCAGAATGTCCAATTGCAGTTTCTACAGAAAGAGTGTTTCAGAAAGGCTCAATCAAAAGTAAGGTTCAACTCTGTTAGTTGAATGCACAGAACAGAAAGAAGTTTCATACAATGATTCTGTGTAGTTTATATTTGAACATATTCTTTTTTCCGCTATTACCCACTTAGCGCTACGAATGTCCAGTGGCATTTTCTACAGACAGAGTGTTTCAAAACTGCTCAATCAAAAGTATGGTTTAACTCTGT
Source organism: Symphalangus syndactylus (assembly GCF_028878055.3). Lineage (NCBI taxonomy): Eukaryota > Metazoa > Chordata > Mammalia > Primates > Hylobatidae > Symphalangus > Symphalangus syndactylus. Next base: position 5,342,457 of record NC_072439.2, read on the forward strand.
TAGCTGAATGCTCAGATCAGAAAGAAGTTTCACAGAATTCTTCTGTGTAGTTTATATTTGAATATATTCCTTTTTCCACTACTACGCTCTTAGCGCTCCAAATGTCCAGTTGCATTTTCTACAGAAAGAGTGTTCAGATCTGCTCAATCAAAAGTATGGTTTAACTCTGTTAGCTGAATGCACAGATCAGAAAGATGTTCCACCGAATGATTCTGTGTAGTTTATATTTGAAGACATTCCTTTTCCCACTATTACCCTCTTAGCGCTCCGAATCTCCACTTGCATTTTCTACAAAAAGAGTGTTTCATAACTGCTCAATCAAAAATATATTTTATCTCTGCTAACTGAATTTACAGATCAGAAATAAGTTTCACAGAATGCATCTGTGTAGTTTTTATTTGAAGATATTCTTTTTCCCAATGTAGGCCTCTTAGCGCTTAGCATGTCCAATTGCAGTTTCGACAGAAAGAGTGTTTCAGAACGGCTCAATCAAAAGTAAGGTTCAACTCTGTTAGTTGAATGCACAGAACAGAAAGAATTTTCACAGAATGCTACTGTGTAGTTTATATTTGAATATATTCCTTTTTCCACTATTACCCTCTTAGCGCTCCGAATGTCCACTTGCATTTTCTACAGAAAGAGTGTTCAGAACTGCGCAATCAAAAGTATGGTTTAACTCTGTTAGCTTAATGAACATATCAGAAATAAGTTTCACACAATGCTTCTGTGTAGTTTTTATTTGAAGATATTATTTTTCCCAATATAGGCCTCCTAGCGCTCAGAATGTCCAATTGCAGTTTCTACAGAAAGAGTGTTTCAGAAAGGCTCAATCAAAAGTAAGGTTCAACTCTGTTAGTTGAATGCACAGAACAGAAAGTAGTTTCATACAATGCTTCTGTGTAGTTTATATTTGAACATATTCTTTTTTCCACTATTACCCACTTAGCGCTACGAATGTCCAGTTGCATTTTCTACAGACAGAGTGTTTCAAAACTGCTCAATCAAAAGTATGGTTTAACTCTGTTAGCTGAATGCTCAGATCAGAAAGAAGTTTCACAGAATGCTTCTGTGTAGTTTATATTTGAATATATTCCTTTTTCCACTACTACTCTCTTAGCGCTCCAAATGTCCAGTTGCATTTTCTACAGAAAGAGTGTTCAGATCTGCTCAATCAAAAGTATGGTTTAACTCTGTTAGCTGAATGCACAGATCAGAAAGAAGTTTCACAGAATGATTCTGTGTAGTTTATATTTGGAGACATTCCTTTTTCCACTATTACCCTCTTAGAGCTCCGAATCTCCACTTGCATTTTCTACAGAAAGAGTGTTTCAGAACGGCTCAATCAAAACTAAGGTTCAACTCTTTTAGTTGAACAAACAGAACAGAAAGAAGTTTCACACAATTCTTCTGTGTAGTTTTTATTTGAAGATATTATTTTTCCCAATATAGGCCTCTTAGCGCTCAGAATGTCCAATTGCAGTTTCTACAGCAAGAGTGTTTCAGAACGGCTCAATCAAAAGTAAGGTTCAACTCTGTTAGTTGAATGCACAGAACAGAAAGAAGTTTCATACAATGCTTCTGTGTAGTTTATATTTGAACATATTCTTTTTTCCACTATTACCCACTTAGCGCTACGAATGTCCAGTTGCATTTTCTACAGACAGAGTGTTTCAAAACTGCTCAATCCAAAGTATGGTTTAACTCTGTTAGCTGAATGCTCAGATCAGAAAGAAGTTTCACAGAATGCTTCTGTGTAGTTTATATTTGAATATATTCCTTTTTCCACTACTACTCTCTTAGCGTTCCAAATGTCCAGTTGCATTTTCTACAGAAAGAGTGTTCAGATCTGCTCAATCAAAAGTTTGGTTTAACTCTGTTAGCTGAATGCACAGATCAGAAAGAAGTTTCACAGAATGATTCTGTGTAGTTTATATTTGGAGAAATTCCTTTTTCCACTATTACCCTCTTAGAGCTCCGAATCTCCACTTGCATTTTCTACAGAAAGAGTGTTTCAGAACGGCTCAATCAAAACTAAGGTTCAACTCTTTTAGTTGAACAAACAGAACAGAAAGAAGTTTCACACAAGTCTTCTGTGTAGTTTTTATTTGAAGATATTATTTTTCCCAATATAGGCCTCTTAGCGCTCAGAATGTCCAATTGCAGTTCCTACAGCAAGAGTGTTGCAGAACGGCTCAATCAAAAGTAAGGTTCAACTCTGTTAGTTGAATGCACAGAACAGAAAGAAGTTTCATACAATGCTTCTGTGTAGTTTATATTTGAACATATTCTTTTTTCCACTATTACCCACTTAGCGCTACGAATGTCCAGTTGCATTTTCTACAGACAGAGTGTTTCAAAACTGCTCAATCAAAAGTATGGTTTAACTCTGTTAGCTGAATGCTCAGATCAGAAAGAAGTTTCACAGAATGCTTCTGTGTAGTTTATATTTGAATATATTCCTTTTTCCACTACTACTCTCTTAGCGCTCCAAATGTCCAGTTGCATTTTCTACAGAAAGAGTGTTCAGATCTGCTCAATCAAAAGTATGGTTTAACTCTGTTAGCTGAATGCACAGATCAGAAAGAAGTTTCACAGAATGATTCTGTGTAGTTTATATTTGGAGACATTCCTTTTTCCACTATTACCCTCTTAGAGCTCCGAATCTCCACTTGCATTTTCTACAGAAAGAGTGTTTCAGAACGGCTCAATCAAAACTAAGGTTCAACTCTTTTAGTTGAACAAACAGAACAGAAAGAAGTTTCACACAATTCTTCTGTGTAGTTTTTATTTGAAGATATTATTTTTCCCAATATAGGCCTCTTAGCGCTCAGAATGTCCAATTGCAGTTTCTACAGCAAGAGTGTTTCAGAACGGCTCAATCAAAAGTAAGGTTCAACTCTGTTAGTTGAATGCACAGAACAGAAAGAAGTTTCATACAATGCTTCTGTGTAGTTTATATTTGAACATATTCTTTTTTCCACTATTACCCACTTAGCGCTACGAATGTCCAGTTGCATTTTCTACAGACAGAGTGTTTCAAAACTGCTCAATCCAAAGTATGGTTTAACTCTGTTAGCTGAATGCTCAGATCAGAAAGAAGTTTCACAGAATGCTTCTGTGTAGTTTATATTTGAATATATTCCTTTTTCCACTACTACTCTCTTAGCGTTCCAAATGTCCAGTTGCATTTTCTACAGAAAGAGTGTTCAGATCTGCTCAATCAAAAGTTTGGTTTAACTCTGTTAGCTGAATGCACAGATCAGAAAGAAGTTTCACAGAATGATTCTGTGTAGTTTATATTTGGAGAAATTCCTTTTTCCACTATTACCCTCTTAGAGCTCCGAATCTCCACTTGCATTTTCTACAGAAAGAGTGTTTCAGAACGGCTCAATCAAAACTAAGGTTCAACTCTTTTAGTTGAACAAACAGAACAGAAAGAAGTTTCACACAAGTCTTCTGTGTAGTTTTTATTTGAAGATATTATTTTTCCCAATATAGGCCTCTTAGCGCTCAGAATGTCCAATTGCAGTTCCTACAGCAAGAGTGTTGCAGAACGGCTCAATCAAAAGTAAGGTTCAACTCTGTTAGTTGAATGCACAGAACAGAAAGAAGTTTCATACAATGCTTCTGTGTAGTTTATATTTGAACATATTCTTTTTTCCACTATTACCCACTTAGCGCTACGAATGTCCAGTTGCATTTTCTACAGACAGAGTGTTTCAAAACTGCTCAATCAAAAGTATGGTTTAACTCTGTTAGCTGAATGCTCAGATCAGAAAGAAGTTTCACAGAATGCTTCTGTGTAGTTTATATTTGAATATATTCCTTTTTCCACTACTACGCTCTTAGCGCTCCAAATGTCCAGTTGCATTTTCTACAGAAAGAGTGTTCAGATCTGCTCAATCAAAAGTATGGTTTAACTCTGTTAGCTGAATGCACAGATCAGAAATAAGTTTCACCGAATGATTCTGTGTAGTTTATATTTGAAGACATTGCTTTTTCCACTATTACCCTCTTAGCGCTCCGAATCTCCTCTTGCATTTTCTACAAAAAGAGTGTTTCATAACTGCTCCATCAAAATATGTTTTATCTCTGTGAACTGAATTTACAGATCAGAAATAAGTTTCACAGAATGCATCTGTGTAGTTTTTATTTGAAGATATTCTTTTTCCCAATGTAGGCCTCTTAGCGCTTAGCATGTCCAATTGCAGTTTCTACAGAAAGAGTGTTTCAGAACGGCTCAATCAAAAGTAAGGTTCAACTCTGTTAGTTGAATGCACAGAACAGAAAGAATATTCAAAGAATGCTACTGTGTAGTTTATATTTGAAGATATTCCTTGTTCCACTATTACCCTCTTAGCGCTCCGAATGTCCACTTGCATTTTCTACAGAAAGAGTGTTCAGAACTGGGCAATCAAAAATATGTTTTATCTCTGCTAACTGAATTTACAGATCAGAAATAAGTTTCACAGAATGCATCTGTGTAGTTTTTATTTGAAGATATTCTTTTTCCCAACGTAGGCCTCTTAGCGCTTAGCATGTCCAATTGCAGTTTCTACAGAAAGAGTGTTTCAGAACGGCTCAATCAAAAGTAAGGTTCAACTCTGTAAGTTGAATGCACAGGACAGAAAGAATTTTCACGGAATGCTACTGTGTAGTTTATATTTGAATATATTCATTTTTCCACTATTACCCTCTTAGCGCTCCGAATGTCCACTTGCATTTTCTACAGAAAGAGTGTTCAGAACTGCGCAATCAAAAGTATGGTTTAACTCTGTTAGCTTAATGAACATATCAGAAATAAGTTTCACACAATGCTTCAGTGTAGTTTTTATTTGAAGATATTATTTTTCCCAATAGAGGCCTCTTAGCGCTCAGAATGTCCAATTGCAGTTTCTACAGAAAGAGTGTTTCAGAAAGGCTCAATCAAAAGTAAGGTTTAACTCTGTTAGTTGAATGCACAGAACAGAAAGAAGTTTCATACAATGATTCTGTGTAGTTTATATTTGAACATATTCTTTTTTCCGCTATTACCCACTTAGCGCTACGAATGTCCAGTGGCATTTTCTACAGACAGAGTGTTTCAAAACTGCTCAATCAAAAGTATGGTTTAACTCTGTTAGCTGAATGCTCAGATCAGAAAGAAGTTTCACAGAATTCTTCTGTGTAGTTTATATTTGAATATATTCCTTTTTCCACTACTACGCTCTTAGCGCTCCAAATGTCCAGTTGCATTTTCTACAGAAAGAGTGTTCAGATCTGCTCAATCAAAAGTATGGTTTAACTCTGTTAGCTGAATGCACAGATCAGAAAGATGTTCCACCGAATGATTCTGTGTAGTTTATATTTGAAGACATTCCTTTTCCCACTATTACCCTCTTAGCGCTCCGAATCTCCACTTGCATTTTCTACAAAAAGAGTGTTTCATAACTGCTCAATCAAAAATATATTTTATCTCTGCTAACTGAATTTACAGATCAGAAATAAGTTTCACAGAATGCATCTGTGTAGTTTTTATTTGAAGATATTCTTTTTCCCAATGTAGGCCTCTTAGCGCTTAGCATGTCCAATTGCAGTTTCTACAGAAAGAGTGTTTCAGAACGGCTCAATCAAAAGTAAGGTTCAACTCTGTTAGTTGAATGCACAGAACAGAAAGAATTTTCACAGAATGCTACTGTGTAGTTTATATTTGAATATATTCCTTTTTCCACTATTACCCTCTTAGCGCTCCGAATGTCCACTTGCATTTTCTACAGAAAGAGTGTTCAGAACTGCGCAATCAAAAGTATGGTTTAACTCTGTTAGCTTAATGAACATATCAGAAATAAGTTTCACACAATGCTTCTGTGTAGTTTTTATTTGAAGATATTATTTTTCCCAATATAGGCCTCCTAGCGCTCAGAATGTCCAATTGCAGTTTCTACAGAAAGAGTGTTTCAGAAAGGCTCAATCAAAAGTAAGGTTCAACTCTGTTAGTTGAATGCACAGAACAGAAAGTAGTTTCATACAATGCTTCTGTGTAGTTTATATTTGAACATATTCTTTTTTCCACTATTACCCACTTAGCGCTACGAATGTCCATTTGCATTTTCTACAGACAGAGTGTTTCAAAACTGCTCAATCAAAAGTATGGTTTAACTCTGTTAGCTGAATGCTCAGATCAGAAAGAAGTTTCACAGAATGCTTCTGTGTAGTTTATATTTGAATATATTCCTTTTTCCACTACTACTCTCTTAGCGCTCCAAATGTCCAGTTGCATTTTCTACAGAAAGAGTGTTCAGATCTGCTCAATCAAAAGTATGGTTTAACTCTGTTAGCTGAATGCACAGATCAGAAAGAAGTTTCACAGAATGATTCTGTGTAGTTTATATTTGGAGACATTCCTTTTTCCACTATTACCCTCTTAGAGCTCCGAATCTCCACTTGCATTTTCTACAGAAAGAGTGTTTCAGAACGGCTCAATCAAAACTAAGGTTCAACTCTTTTAGTTGAACAAACAGAACAGAAAGAAGTTTCACACAATTCTTCTGTGTAGTTTTTATTTGAAGATATTATTTTTCCCAATATAGGCCTCTTAGCGCTCAGAATGTCCAATTGCAGTTTCTACAGCAAGAGTGTTTCAGAACGGCTCAATCAAAAGTAAGGTTCAACTCTGTTAGTTGAATGCACAGGACAGAAAGAAGTTTCATACAATGCTTCTGTGTAGTTTATATTTGAACATATTCTTTTTTCCACTATTACCCACTTAGCGCTACGAATGTCCAGTTGCATTTTCTACAGACAGAGTGTTTCAAAACTGCTCAATCAAAAGTATGGTTTAACTCTGTTAGCTGAATGCTCAGATCAGAAAGAAGTTTCACAGAATGCTTCTGTGTAGTTTATATTTGAATATATTCCTTTTTCCACTACTACGCTCTTAGCGCTCCAAATGTCCAGTTGCATTTTCTACAGAAAGAGTGTTCAGATCTGCTCAATCAAAAGTATGGTTTAACTCTGTTAGCTGAATGCACAGATCCGAAATAAGTTTCACCGAATGATTCTGTGTAGTTTATATTTGAAGACATTGCTTTTTCCACTATTACCCTCTTAGCGCTCTGAATCTCCTCTTGCATTTTCTACAAAAAGAGTGTTTCATAACTGCTCAATCAAAAATATGTTTTATCTCTGTTAACTGAATTTACAGATCAGAAATAAGTTTCACAGAATGCATCTGTGTAGTTTTTATTTGAAGATATTCTTTTTCCCAATGTAGGCCTCTTAGCGCTTAGCATGTCCAATTGCAGTTTCTACAGAAAGAGTGTTTCAGAACGGCTCAATCAAAAGTAAGGTTCAATTCTGATAGTTGAATGCACAGAACAGAAAGAATATTCACAGAATGCTACTGTGTAGTTTATATTTGAAGATATTCCTTTTTCCACTATTACCCTCTTAGCGCTCCGAATGTCCACTTGCATTTTCTACAGAAAGAGTGTTCAGATCTGGGCAATCAAAAATATGTTTTATCTCTGCTAACTGAATTAAAAAATCAGAAATAAGTTTCACAGAATGCATCTGTGTAGTTTTTATTTGAAGATATTCTTTTTCCCAATGTAGGCCTCTTAGCGCTTAGCATGTCCAATTGCAGTTTCTACAGAAAGAGTGTTTCAGAACGGCTCAATCAAAAGTAAGGTTCAACTCTGTAAGTTGAATGCACAGAACAGAAAGAATTTTCACGGAATGCTACTGTGTAGTTTATATTTGAATATATTCCTTTTTCCACTATTACCCTCTTAGCGCTCAGAGTGTCCACTTGCATTTTCTACAGAAAGAGTGTTCAGAACTGCGCAATCAAAAGTATGGTTTAACTCTGTTAGCTTAATGAACATATCAGAAATAAGTTTCACACAATGCTTCTGTGTAGTTTTTATTTGAAGATATTATTTTTCCCAATAGAGGCCTCTTAGCGCTCAGAATGTCCAATTGCAGTTTCTACATAAAGAGTGTTTCAGAAAGGCTCAATCAAAAGTAAGGTTCAACTCTGTTAGTTGAATGCACAGAACAGAAAGAAGTTTCATACAATGCTTCTGTGTAGTTTATATTTGAACATATTCTTTTTTCCGCTATTACCCACTTAGCGCTACGAATGTCCAGTGGCATTTTCTACAGACAGAGTGTTTCAAAACTGCTCAATCAAAAGTATGGTTTAACTCTGTTAGCTGAATGCTCAGATAAGAAAGAAGTTTCACAGAATTCTTCTGCGTAGTTTATATTTGAATATATTCCTTTCTCCACTACTACGCTCTTAGCGCTCCAAATGTCCAGTTGCATTTTCTACAGAAAGAGTGTTCAGATCTGCTCAATCAAAAGTATGGTTTAACTCTGTTAGCTGAATGCACAGATCAGAAAGATGTTTCACCGAATGATTCTGTGTAGTTTATATTTGAAGACATTCCTTTTTCCACTATTACCCGCTTAGCGCTCCGAATCTCCACTTGCATTTTCTACAAAAAGAGTGTTTCATAACTGCTCAATCAAAAGTATATTTTATCTCTGCTAACTGAATTTACAGATCAGAAATAAGTTTCACAGAATGCATCTGTGTAGTTTTTGTTTGAAGATATACTTTTTCCCAATGTAGGCCTCTTAGCGCTTAGCATGTCCAATTGCAGTTTCTACAGAAAGAGTGTTTCAGAACGGCTCAATCAAAAGTAAGGTTCAACTCTGTTAGTTGAATGCACAGAACAGAAAGAATTTTCACGGAATGCTACTGTGTAGTTTATATTTGAATATATTCCTTTTTCCACTATTACCCTCTTAGCGCTCCGAATGTCCACTTGCATTTTCTACAGAAAGAGTGTTCAGAACTGCGCAATCAAAAGTATGGTTTAACTCTGTTAGCTTAATGAACATATCAGAAATAAGTTTCACACAATGCTTCTGTGTAGTTTTTATTTGAAGATATTATTTTTCCCAATAGAGGCCTCTTAGCGCTCAGAATGTCCAATTGCAGTCTCTACAGAAAGAGTGTTTCAGAAAGGCTCAATCAAAAGTAAGGTTCAACTCTGTTAGTTGAATGCACAGAACAGAAAGAAGTTTCATACAATGCTTCTGTGTAGTTTATATTTGAACATATTGTTTTTTCCGCTATTACCCACTTAGCGCTACGAATGTCCATTGGCATTTTCTACAGACAGAGTGTTTCAAAACTGCTCAATCAAAAGTATGGTTTACCTCTCTTAGCTGAATGCTCAGATCAGAAAGAAGTTTCACAGAATGCTTCAGTGTAGTTTATATTTGAATATATTCCTTTTTCCACTACTACTCTCTTAGCGCTCCAAATGTCCAGTTGCATTTTCTACAGAAAGAGAGTTCAGATCTGCTCAATCAAAAGTATGGTTTAACTCTGTTAGCTGAATGCACAGATCAGAAAGAAGTTTCACAGAATGATTCTGTGTAGTTTATATTTGGAGACATTCCTTTTTCCACTATTACCCTCTTAGAGCTCTGAATCCCCACTTGCATTTTCTACAGAAAGAGTGTTTCAGAACGGCTCAATCAAAACTAAGGTTCAACTCTTTTAGTTGAACAAACAGAACAGAAAGAAGTTTCACACAATTCTTCTGTGTAGTTTTTATTTGAAGATATTATTTTTCCCAATATAGGCCTCTTAGCGCTCAGAATGTCCAATTGCAGTTTCTACAGCAAGAGTGTTTCAGAACGGCTCAATCAAAAGTAAGGTTCAACTCTGTTAGTTGAATGCACAGAACAGAAAGAAGTTTCATACATTGCTTCTGTGTAGTTTATATTTGAACATATTCTTTTTTCCACTATTACCCACTTAGCGCTACGAATGTCCAGTTGCATTTTCTACAGACAGAGTGTTTCAAAACTGCTCAATCAAAAGTATGGTTTAACTCTGTTAGCTGAATGCTCAGATCAGAAAGAAGTTTCACAGAATGCTTCTGTGTAGTTTATATTTGAACATATTCCTTTTTCCACTACTACGCTCTTAGCGCTCCAAATGTCCAGTTGCATTTTCTACAGAAAGAGTGTTCAGATCTGCTCAATCAAAAGTAAGGTTTAACTCTGTTAGCTGAATGCACAGATCAGAAATAAGTTTCACCGAATGATTCTGTGTAGTTTATATTTGAAGACATTGCTTTTTCCACTATTACCCTCTTAGCGCTCCGAATCTCCTCTTGCATTTTCTACAAAAAGAGTGTTTCATAACTGCTCAATCAAAAATATGTTTTATCTCTGTTAACTGAATTTACAGATCAGAAATAAGTTTCACAGAATGCATCTGTGTAGTTTTTATTTGAAGATATACTTTTTCCCAATGTAGGCCTCTTAGCGCTTAGCATGTCCAATTGCAATTTCTACAGAAAGAGTGTTTCAGAACGGCTCAATCAAAAGTAAGGTTCAACTCTGATAGTTGAATGCACAGAACAGAAAGAATATTCACAGAATGCTACTGTGTAGTTTATATTTGAAGATATTCCTTTTTCCACTATTACCCTCTTAGCGCTCCGAATGTCCACTTGCATTTTCTACAGAAAGAGTGTTCAGAACTGGGCAATCAAAAATATGTTTTATCTCTGCTAACTGAATTAACAGATCAGAAATAAGTTTCACAGAATGCATCTGTGTAGTTTTTATTTGAAGATATTCTTTTTCCCAATGTAGGCCTCTTAGCGCTTAGCATGTCCAATTGCAGTTTCTACAGAAAGAGTGTTTCAGAACGGCTCAATCAAAAGTAAGGTTCAACTCTGTAAGTTGAATGCACAGAACAGAAAGAATTTTCACGGAATGCTACTGTGTAGTTTATATTTGAATATATTCCTTTTTCCACTATTACCCTCTTAGCGCTCCGAATGTCCACTTGCATTTTCTACAGAAAGAGTGTTCAGAACTGCGCAATCAAAAGTATGGTTTAACTGTGTTAGCTTAATGAACATATCAGAAATAAGTTTCACACAATGCTTCTGTGTAGTTTTTATTTGAAGATATTCTTTTTCCCAATGTAGGCCTCTTAGCGCTTAGCATGTCCAATTGCAGTTTCTACAGAAAGAGTGTTTCAGAACGGCTCAATCAAAACTAAGGTTCAACTCTTTTAGTTGAACAAACAGAACAGAAAGAAGTTTCACACAATTCTTCTGTGTAGTTTTTATTTGTAGACATTCTTTTTCCCAATATAGGCCTCCTAGCACTCAGAATGTCCAATTGCAGTTTCTACACAAAGAGTGTTTCAGAACGGCTCAATCAAAAGTAAGGTTCAACTCTGTTAGTTGAATGCACAGAACAGAAAGAAGTTTCATACAATGCTTCTGTGTAGTGTATATTTGAACATATTCTTTTTTCCACTATTACCCACTTAGCGCTACGAATGTCCAGTTGCATTTACTACAGACAAAGTGTTTCAAAACTGCACAATCAAAAGTATGGTTTAACTCTGTTAGCTGAATGCTCAGATCAGAAAGAAGTTTCACAGAATGCTTCTGTGTAGTTTATATTTGAATATATTCTTTTTCCACTACTACTCTCTTAGCGCTCCAAATGTCCAGTTGCATTTTCTACAGAAAGAGTGTTCAGATCTGCTCAATCAAAAGTATGGTTTAACTTTGTTAGCTGAATGCACAGATCAGAAAGAAGTTTCACAGAATGATTCTGTGTAGTTTATATTTGGAGACATTCCTTTTTCCACTATTACCCTCTTAGCGCTCCGAATCTCCACTTGCATTTTCTACAGAAAGAGTGTTTCAGAACGGCTCAATCAAAACTAAGGTTCAACTCTTTTAGTTGAACAAACAGAACAGAAAGAAGTTTCACACAATTCTTCTGTGTAGTTTTTATTTGTAGACATTCTTTTTCCCAATATAGGCCTCCTAGCGCTCAGAAGGTCCAATTGCAGTTCCTACAGAAAGAGTGTTTCACAACGGCTCAATCAAAAGTAAGGTTCAACTCTGTTAGTTGAATGCACAGAACAGATAGCAGTTTCATACAATGCTTCTGTGTAGTTTATATTTGAACATATTCTTTTTTCCACTATTACCCACTTAGCGCTACGAATGTCCAGTTGCATTTTCTACAGACAGAGTGTTTCAAAACTGCTCAATCAAAAGTATGGTTTAACTCTGTTTGCTGAATGCTCAGATCAGAAAGAAGTTTCACAGAATGCTTCTGTGTAGTTTATATTTGAATATATTCCTTTTTCCACTACTACTCTCTTAGCGCTCCAAATGTCCAGTTGCATTTTCTACAGAAAGAGTGTTCAGATCTGCTCAATCAAAAGTATGGTTTAACTCTGTTAGCTGAATGCACAGATCAGAAAGAAGTTTCACAGAATGATTCTGTGTAGTTTATATTTGGAGACATTCCTTTTTCCACTATTACCCTCTTGGCGCTCCGAATATCCACTTGCATTTTCTACAGAAAGAGTGTTTCAGAACGGCTCAATCAAAACTAAGGTTCAAATCTTTTAGTTGAACAAACAGAACAGAAAGAAGTTTCACACAATTCTTCTGTGTAGTTTTTATTTGTAGACATTCTTTTTCCACATATAGGCCTCTTAGCGCTCAGAATGTCCAATTGCAGTTTCTACAGAAAGAGTGTTTCAGAACGGCTCAATCAAAAGTAAGGTTCAACTCTGTTAGTTGAATGCACAGAACAGAAAGAAGTATCATACAATGCTTCTGTGTAGTTTATATTTGAACATATTCTTTTTTCCACTATTAATCACTTAGCGCTACGAATGTCCAGTTGCATTTTCTACAGACAGAGTGTTTCAAAACTGCTCAATCAAAAGTATGGTTTAACTCTGTTAGCTGAATGCTCAGATCAGAAAGAAGTTTCACAGAATGCTTCTGTGTAGTTTATATTTGAATATATTAATTTTTCCACTACTACGCTCTTAGCGCTCCAAATGTCCAGTTGCATTTTCTACAGAAAGAGTGTTCAGATCTGCTCAATCAAAAGTATGGTTTAACTCTGTTAGCTGAATGCACAGATCAGAAAGAAGTTTCACCGAATGATTCTGTGTAGTTTATATTTGAAGACATTCCTTTTTCCACTATTACCCTCTTAGCGCTCCGAATCTCCACTTGCATTTTCTACAAAAAGAGTGTTTCATAACTGCTCAATCAAAAATATGTTTTATCTCTGTTAACTGAATTTACAGATCAGAAATAAGTTTCACAGAATGCATCTCTGTAGTTTTTATTTGAAGATATTCTTTTTCCCAATGTAGGCCTCTTAGCGCTTAGCATGTCCAATTGCAGTTTCTACAGAAAGAGTGTTTCAGAACGGCTCAATCAAAAGTAAGGTTCAACTCTGTTAGTTGAATGCACAGAACAGAAAGAATTTTCACAGAATGCTACTGTGTAGTTTATATTTGCATATATTGCTTTTTCCACTATTACCCTCTTAGCACTCCGAATGTCCACTTGAATTTTCTACAGAAAGAGTGTTCAGAACTGCGCAATCAAAAGTATGGTTTAACTCTGTTAGCTTAATGAACATATCAGAAATAAGTTTCACACAATGCTTCTGTGTAGTTTTTATTTGAAGATATTATTTTTCCCAATATAGGCCTCTTAGCGCTCAGAATGTCCAATTGCAGTTTCTACAGAAAGAGTGTTTCAGAAAGGCTCAATCAAAAGTAAGGTTCAACTCTGTTAGTTGAATGCACAGAACAGAAAGAAGTTTCATACAATGCTTCTGTGTAGTTTATATTTGAACATATTCTTTTTTCCACTATTACCCACTTAGCGCTACGAATGTCCAGTTGCATTTTCTACAGACAGAGTGTTTCAAAACTGCTCAATCAAAAGTAGGGTTTAACTCTGTGAGCTGAATGCTCAGATCAGAAAGAAGTTTCACAGAATGCTTCTGTGTAGTTTATATTTGAATATATTCCTTTTTCCACTACTAGTCTCTTAGCGCTCCAAATGTCCAGTTGCATTTTCTACAGAAAGAGTGTTCAGATCTGCTCAATCAAAAGTATGGTTTAACTCTGTTAGCTGAATGCACAGATCAGAAAGAAGTTTCACAGAATGATTCTGTATAGTTTATATTTGGAGACATTCCTTTTTCCACTATTACCCTCTTAGCGCTCCGAATCTCCACTTGCATTTTCTACAGAAAGAGTGTTTCATAACGGCTCAATCAAAACTAAGGTTCAACTCTTTTAGTTGAACAAACAGAACAGAAAGATGTTTCACACAATTCTTCTGTGTAGTTTTTATTTATAGACATTCTTTTTCCACATATAGGCCTCCTAGCGCTCAGAATGTCCAATTGCAGTTTCTACAGAAAGAGTGTTTCAGAACGGCTCAATCAAAAGTAAGGTTCAACTCTGTTAGTTGAATGCACAGAACAGAAAGAAGTTTCATACAATGCTTCTGTGTAGTGTATATTTGAACATATTCTTTTTTCCACTATTACCCACTTAGCGCTACGAATGTCCAGTTGCATTTTCTACAGACAGAGTGTTTCAAAACTGCTCAATCAAAAGTATGGTTTAACTCTGTTAGCTGAATGCTCAGATCAGAAAGAAGTTTCACAGAATGCTTCTGTGTAGTTTATATTTGAATATATTCCTTTTTCCACTACTACGCTCTTAGCGCTCCAAATGTCCAGTTGCATTTTCTACAGAAAGAGTGTTCAGATCTGCTCAATCAAAAGTATGGTTTAACTCTGTTAGCTGAATGCACAGATCAGAAAGAAGTTTCACCGAATGATTCTGTGTAGTTTATATTTGAAGACATTCCTTTTTCCACTATTACCCACTTAGCGCTCCGAATCTCCACTTGCATTTTCTACAAAAAGAGTGTTTCATAACTGCTCAATCAAAAATATGTTTTATCTCTGTTAACTGAATTTACAGATCAGAAATAAGTTTCACAGAATGCATCTGTGTAGTTTTTATTTGAAGATATTCTTTTTCCCAATGTAGGACTCTTAGCGCTTAGCATGTCCAATTGCAGTTTCTACAGAAAGAGTGTTTCAGAACGGCTCAATCAAAAGTAACGTTCAACTCTGTTAGTTGAATTCACAGAACAGAAAGAATTTTCACAGAATGCTACTGTGTAGTTTATATTTGAATATATTCCTTTTTCCTCTATTACCCTCTTAGCGCTCCGAATGTCCACTTGCATTTTCTACAGAAAGAGTGTTCAGAACTGCGCAATCAAAAGTATGGTTTAACTCTGTTAGCTTAATGAACATATCAGAAATAAGTTTCACACAATGCTTCTGTGTAGTTTTTATTTGAAGATATTATTTTTCCCAATAGAGGCCTCTTAGCGCTCAGAATGTCCAATTGCAGTTTCTACAGAAAGAGTGTTTCAGAAAGGCTCAATCAAAAGTAAGGTTCAACTCTGTTAGTTGAATGCACAGAACAGAAAGAAGTTTCATACAATGCTTCTGTGTAGTTTATATTTGAACATATTCTTTTTTCCACTATTACCCACTTAGCGCTACGAATGTCCAGTTGCATTTTCTACAGACAGAGTGTTTCAAAACTGCTCAATCAAAAGTATGGTTTAAATCTGTTAGCTGAATGCACAGATCAGAAAGAAGTTTCACAGAATGATTCTGTATAGTTTATATTTGGAGACATTCCTTTTTCCACTATTACCCTCTTAGCGATCCGAATCTCCACTTGCATTTTCTACAGAAAGAGTGTTTCATAACGGCTCAATCAAAACTAAGGTTCAACTCTTTTAGTTGAACAAACAGAACAGAAAGATGTTTCACACAATTCTTCTGTGTAGTTTTTATTTATAGACATTCTTTTTCCCCATATAGGCCTCCTAGCGCTCAGAATGTCCAATTGCAGTTTCTACAGAAAGAGTGTTTCAGAACGGCTCAATCAAAAGTAAGGTTCAACTCTGTTAGTTGAATGCACAGAACAGAAAGAAGTTTCATACAATGCTTCTGTGTAGTGTATATTTGAACATATTCTTTTTTCCACTATTACCCACTTAGCGCTACGAATGTCCAGTTGCATTTTCTACAGACAGAGTGTTTCAAAACTGCTCAATCAAAAGTATGGTTTAACTCTGTTAGCTGAATGCTCAGATCAGAAAGAAGTTTCACAGAATGCTTCTGTGTAGTTTATATTTGAATATATTCCTTTTTCCACTACTACGCTCTTAGCGCTCCAAATGTGCAGTTGCATTTTCTACAGAAAGAGTGTTCAGATCTGCTCAATCAAAAGTATGGTTTAACTCTGTTAGCTGAATGCACAGATCAGAAAGAAGTTTCACCGAATGATTCTGTGTAGTTTATATTTGAAGACATTCCTTTTTCCACTATTACCCTCTTAGCGCTCCGAATCTCCACTTGCATTTTCTACAAAAAGAGTGTTTCATAACTGCTCAATCAAAAATATGTTTTATCTCTGTTAACTGAATTTACAGATCAGAAATAAGTTTCACAGAATGCATCTGTGTAGTTTTTATTTGAAGATATTCTTTTTCCCAATGTAGGACTCTTAGCGCTTAGCATGTCCAATTGCAGTTTCTACAGAAAGAGTGTTTCAGAACGGCTCAATCAAAAGTAAGGTTCAACTCTGTTAGTTGAATGCACAGAACAGAAAGTATTTTCACAGAATGCTACTGTGTAGTTTATATTTGAATATATTCCTTTTTCCACTATTACCCTCTTAGCGCTCCGAATGTCCACTTGCATTTTCTACAGAAAGAGTGTTCTGTACTGCGCAATCAAAAGTATGGTTTAACTCTGTTAGCTTAATGAACATATCAGAAATATGTTTCACACAATGCTTCAGTGTAGTTTTTATTTGAAGATATTATTTTTCCCAATAGAGGCCTCTTAGCGCTCAGAATGTCCAATTGCAGTTTCTACAGAAAGAGTGTTTCAGAAAGGCTCAATCAAAAGTAAGGTTCAACTCTGTTAGTTGAATGCACAGAACAGAAAGAAGTTTCATACAATGCTTCTGTGTAGTTTATATTTGAACATATTCTTTTTTCCACTATTACCCACTTAGCGCTACGAATGTCCAGTTGCATTTTCTACAGACAGAGTGTTTCAAAACTGCTCAATCAAAAGTATGGTTTAACTCTGTTAGCTGAATGCTCAGATCAGAAAGAAGTTTCACAGAATGCTTCTGTGTAGTTTATATTTGGATATATTCCTTATTCCACTACTACTCTCTTAGCGCTCCAAATGTCCAGTTGCATTTTCTACAGAAAGAGTGTTCAGATCTGCTCAATCAAAAGTATGGTTTAACTCTGTTAGCTGAATGCACAGATCAGAAAGAAGTTTCACAGAATGATTCTGTGTAGTTTATATTTGGAGACATTCCTTTTTCCACTATTACCCTCTTAGCGCTCCGAATCTCCACTTGCATTTTCTACAGAAAGAGTGTTTCAGAACGGCTCAATCAAAACTAAGGTTCAACTCTTTTAGTTGAACAAACAGAACAGAAAGAAGTTTCACACAATGCTTCTGTGTAGTTTTTATTTGAAGATATTATTTTTCCCAATATAGGCCTCTTAGCGCTCAGAATGTCCAATTGCAGTTTCTACAGAAAGAGTGTTTCAGAAAGGCTCAATCAAAAGTAAGGTTCAACTCTGTTAGTTGAATGCACAGAACAGAAAGAAGTTTCATACAATGCTTCTGTGTAGTTTATATTTGAACATATTCTTTTTTCCACTATTACCCACTTAGCGCTACGAATGTCCAGTTGCATTTTCTACAGCCAGAGTGTTTCAAAACTGCTCAATCAAAAGTATGGTTTAACTCTGTTAGCTGAATGCTCAGATCAGAAAGAAGTTTCACAGAATGCTTCTGTGTAGTTTATATTTGAATATATTCCTTTTTCCACTACTACTCTCTTAGCGCTCCAAATGTCCAGTTGCATTTTCTACAGAAAGAGTGTTCAGATCTGCTCAATCAAAAGTATGGTTTAACTCTGTTAGCTGAATGCACAGATCAGAAAGAAGTTTCACAGAATGATTCTGTATAGTTTATATTTGGAGACATTCCTTTTTCCACTATTACCCTCTTAGCGCTCCGAATCTCCACTTGCATTTTCTACAGAAAGAGTGTTTCATAACGGCTCAATCAAAACTAAGGTTCAACTCTTTTAGTTGAACAAACAGAACAGAAAGATGTTTCACACAATTCTTCTGTGTAGTTTTTATTTGTAGACATTCTTTTTCCCAATATAGGCCTCCAAGCGCTCAGAATGTCCAATTGCAGTTTCTACAGAAAGAGTGTTTCAGAACGGCTCAATCAAAAGTAAGGTTCAACTCTGTTAGTTGAATGCACAGAACAGAAAGAAGTTTCATACAATGTTTCTGTGTAGTGTATATTGGAACATATTCTTTTTTCCACTATTACCCACTTAGCGCTACGAATGTCCAGTTGCATTTTCTACAGACAGAGTGTTTCAAAACTGCTCAATCAAAAGTATGGTTTAACTCTGTTAGCTGAATGCACAGATCAGAAAGAAGTTTCACCGAGTGATTCTGTGTAGTTTATATTTGAAGACATTCCTTTTTCCACTATTACCCTCTTAGCGCTCCGAATCTCCACTTGCATTTTCTACAAAAAGAGTGTTTCATAACTGCTCAATCAAAAATATGTTTTATCTCTGTTAACTGAATTTACAGATCAGAAATAAGTTTCACAGAATGCATCTGTGTAGTTTTTATTTGAAGATATTCTTTTTCCCAATGTAGGACTCTTAGCGCTTAGCATGTCCAATTGCAGTTTCTACAGAAAGAGTGTTTCAGAACGGCTCAATCAAAAGTAAGGTTCAACTCTGTTAGTTGAATGCACAGAACAGAAAGAATTTTCACAGAATGCTACTGTGTAGTTTTTATTTGAATATATTCCTTTTTCCACTATTACCCTCTTAGCGCTCCGAATGTCCACTTGCATTTTCTACAGAAAGAGTGTTCAGAACTGCACAATCAAAAGTATGGTTTAACTCTGTTAGCTTAATGAACATATCAGAAATAAGTTTCACACAATGCTTCTGTGTAGTTTTTATTTGAAGATATTATTTTCCCAATAGAGGCCTCTTAGCGCTCAGAATGTCCAATTGCAGTTTCTACAGAAAGAGTGTTTCAGAAAGGCTCAATCAAAAGTAAGGTTCAACTCTGTTAGTTGAATGCACAGAACAGAAAGAAGTTTCATACAATGCTTCTGTGTAGTTTATATTTGAACATATTCTTTTTTGCACTATTACCCACTTAGCGCTACGAATGTCCAGTTGCATTTTCTACAGACAGAGTGTTTCAAAACTGCTCAATCAAAAGTATGGTTTAACTCTGTTAGCTGAATGCTCAGATCAGAAAGAAGTTTCACAGAATGCTTCTGTGTAGTTTATATTTGAATATATTCCTTTTTCCACTACAACTCTCTTAGCGCTCCAAATGTCCAGTTGCATTTTCTACAGAAAGAGTGTTCAGATCTGCTCAATCAAAAGTATGGTTTAACTCTGTTTGCTGAATGCACAGATCAGAAAGAAGTTTCACAGAATGATTCTGTGTAGTTTATATTTGGAGACATTCCTTTTTCCACTATTACCCTCTTAGCGCTCCGAATCTCCACTTGCATTTTCTACAGAAAGAGTGTTTCAGAACGGCTCAATCAAAACTAAGGTTCAACTCTTTCAGTTGAACAAACAGAACAGAAAGATGTTTCACACAATTCTTCTGTGTAGTTTTTATTTGTAGACATTCTTTTTCCCAATATAGGCCTCCTAGCGCTCAGAATGTCCAA
The DNA here is from genome assembly GCF_028878055.3 of Symphalangus syndactylus. NCBI lineage: Eukaryota > Metazoa > Chordata > Mammalia > Primates > Hylobatidae > Symphalangus > Symphalangus syndactylus. The sequence continues at coordinate 5,362,194 of NC_072439.2, forward strand.
TTGCAGTTTCTACAGAAAGAGTGTTTCAGAACGGCTCAATCAAAAGTAAGGTTCAACTCTGTTAGTTGAATGCACAGAACAGAAAGAAGTTTCATACAATGCTTCTGTGTAGTGTATATTTGTATATATTCTTTTTTCCAATATTACCCACTTAGCGCTACGAATGTCCAGTTGCATTTTCTACAGACAGAGTGTTTCAAAACTGCTCAATCAAAAGTATGGTTTAACTCTGTTAGCTGAATGCTCAGATCAGAAAGATGTTTCACAGAATGCTTCTGTGTAGTTTATATTTGAATATATTCCTTTTTCCACTACTACGCTCTTAACGCTCCAAATGTCCAGTTGCATTTTCTACAGAAAGAGTGTTCAGATCTGCTCAATCAAAAGTATGGTTTAACTCTGTTAGATGAATGCACAGATCAGAAAGAAGTTTCACCGAATGATTCTGTGTAGTTTATATTTGAAGACATTCCTTTTTCCACTATTACCCTCTTAGCGCTCCGAATCTCCACTTGCATTTTCTACAAAAAGAGTGTTGTATAACTGCTCAATCAAAAATATGTTTTATCTCCGTTAACTGAATTTACAGATCAGAAATAAGTTTCACAGAATGCATCTTTGTAGTTTTTATTTGAAGATATTCTTTTCCCCAATGTAGGCCTCTTAGCGCTTAGCATGTCCAATTGCAGTTTCTACAGAAAGAGTGTTTCAGAACGGCTCAATCAAAAGTAAGGTTCAACTCTGTTGGTTGAATGCACAGAACAGAAAGAATTTTCACAGAATGCTACTGTGTAGTTAATATTTGAATATATTCCTTTTTCCACTATTACCCTCTTAGCGCTCCGAATGTCCACTTGCATTTTCTACAGAAAGAGTGTTCAGAACTGCGCAATCAAAAGTATGGTTTAACTCTGTTAGCTTAATGAACATATCAGAAATAAGTTTCACACAATGCTTCTGTGTAGTTTTTATTTGAAGATATTATTTTTCCCAATAGAGGCCTCTTAGCGCTCAGAATGTCCAATTGCAGTTTCTACAGAAAGAGTGTTTCAGAAAGGCTCAATCAAAAGTAAGGTTCAACTCTGTTAGTTGAATGCACAGAACAGAAAGAAGTTTCATACAATGCTTCTGTGCAGTTTATATTTGAACATATTGTTTTTTCCACTATTACCCACTTAGCGCTACGAATGTCCATTTGCATTTTCTACAGACAGAGTGTTTCAAAGCTGCTCAATCAAAAGTATGGTTTAACTCTGTTAGCTGAATGCTCAGATCAGAAAGAAGTTTCACAGAATGCTTCTGTGTAGTTTATATTTGAATATATTCCTTTTTACACTACTACTCTCTTAGCGCTCCAAATGTCCAGTTGCATTTTCTACAGAAAGAGTGTTCAGATCTGCTCAATCAAAAGTATGGTTTAACTCTGTTAGCTGAATGCACAGATCAGAAAGAAGTTTCACAGAATGATTTTGTGTAGTTTATATTTGGAGACATTCCTTTTTCCACTATTACCCTCTTAGCGCTCTGAATCTCCACTTGCATTTTCTACAGAAAGAGTGTTTCAGAACAGCTCTATCAAAACTAAGGTTCAACACTTTTTGTTGAACAAACAGAACAGAAAGAAGTTTCACACAATTCTTCTGTGTAGTTTTTATTTGTAGACATTCTTTTAGCCAATATAGGCCTCTTAGCGCTCAGAATGTCCAATTGCAGTTTCTACAGAAAGAGTGTTTCAGAATGGCTCAATCAAAAGTAAGGTTCAACTCTGTTAGTTGAATGCACAGAACAGAAAGAAGTTTCATACAATGCTTCTGTGTAGTTTCTATTTGAACATATTCTTTTTACAACTATTACCCACATAGCGCTATGAATGTCCAGTTGCATTTTCTACAGACAGAGTGTTTCAAAACTGCACAATCAAAAGTATGGTTTAACTCTGTTAGCTGAATGCTCAGATCAGAAAGAAGTTTCACAGAATGCTTCTGTGTAGTTTATATTTGAATATATTCCTTTTTCCACTACTACTCTCTTAGCGCTCCAAATGTCCAGTTGCATTTTCTACAGAAAGAGTGTTCAGATCTGCTCAATCAAAAGTATGGTTTAAATCTGTTAGCTGAATGCACAGATCAGAAAGAAGTTTCACAGAATGATTCTGTGTAGTTTATATTTGGAGACATTCCTTTTTCCACTATTACCCTCTTAGCGCTCCGAATCTCCACTTGCATTTTCTACAGAAAGAGTGTTTCAGAACGGCTCAATCAAAACTAAGGTTCAACTCTTTTAGTTGAACAAACAGAACAGAAAGAAGTTTCACACAATTCTTCTGTGTAGTTTTTATTTGTAGACATTCTTTTTCCCAATATAGGCCTCTTAGCGCTCAGAATGTCCAATTGCAGTTTCTACAGAAAGAGTGTTTCAGAACGGCTCAATCAAAAGTAAGGTTCAACTCTGTTAGTTGAATGCACAGAACAGAAAGAAGTTTCATACAATGCTTCTGTGTAGTTTCTATTTGAACATATTCTTTTTTCCACTATTACCCACTTAGCGCTACGAATGTCCAGTTGCATTTTCTACAGACAGAGTGTTTCAAAACTGCTCAATCAAAAGTATGGTTTAACTCTGTTAGCTGAATGCTCAGATCAGAAAGAAGTTTCACAGAATGCTTCTGTGTAGTTTATATTTGAATATATTCCTTTTTCCACTACTACGCTCTTAGCGCTCCAAATGTCCAGTTGCATTTTCTACAGAAAGAGTGTTCAGATCTGCTCAATCAAAAGTATGGTTTAACTCTGTTAGCTGAATGCACAGATCAGAAAGATGTTTCACCGAATGATTCTGTGTAGTTTATATTTGCAGACATTCCTTTTTCCACTATTACCCTCTTAGCGCTCCGAATCTCCACTTGCATTTTCTACAAAAAGAGTGTTTCATAACTGCTCAATCAAAAATATGTTTTATCTCTGTTAACTGAATTTACAGATCAGAAATAAGTTTCACAGAATGCATCTGTGTAGTTTTTATTTGAAGATATTCTTTTCCCCAATGTAGGCCTCTTAGCGCTTAGCATGTCCAATTGCAGTTTCTACAGAAAGAGTGTTTCAGAACCTCTCAATCAAAAGTAAGGTTCAACTCTGTTAGTTGAATGCACAGAACAGAAAGAATTTTCACAGAATGCTACTCTGTAGTTTATATTTGAATATATTCCTTTTTCCACTATTACCCTCTTAGCGCTCCGAATGTCCACTTGCATTTTCTACAGAAAGAGTGTTCAGAACTGCGCAATCAAAAGTATGGTTTAACTCTGTTAGCTTAATGAACATATCAGAAATAAGTTTCACACAAGGCTTCTGTGTAGTTTTTATTTGAAGATATTATTTTTCCCAATATATGCCTCTTAGCGCTCAGAATGTCCAATTGCAGTTTCTACAGAAAGAGTGTTTCAGAACGGCTCAATCAAAAGTAAGGTTCAACTCTGTTAGTTGAATGCACAGAACAGAAAGAAGTTTCATACAATGCTTCTGTGTAGTTTATATTTGAATATATTCTTTTTTCCACTATTACCCACTTAGCGCTACGAATGTCCAGTTGCATTTTCTACAGACAGAGTGTTTCAAAACTGCTCAATCAAAAGTATGGTTTAACTCTGTTAGCTGAATGCTCAGATCAGAAAGAAGTTTCACAGAATGCTTCGGTGTAGTTTATATTTGAATATATTCCTTTTTCCACTACTACTCTCTTAGCGCTCCAAATGTCCAGTTGCATTTTCTACAGAAAGAGTGTTCAGATCTGCTCAATTAAAAGTATGGTTTAACTCTGTTAGCTGAATGCACAGGTCAGAAAGAAGTTTCACAGAATGATTCTTTGTAGTTTATATTTGGAGACATTCCTTTTTCCACTATTACCCTCTTAGCGCTCCGAATCTCCACTTGCATTTTCTACAGAAAGTGTGTTTCAGAACCGCTCAATCAAAACTCAGGTTCAACTCTTTTAGTTGAACAAACAGAACAGAAAGAAGTTTCACACAATTCTTCTGTGTAGTTTTTATTTGTAGACATTCTTTTTCCCAATATAGGCCTCTTAGCGCTCAGAATGTCCAATTGCAGTTTCTACAGAAAGAGTGTTTCAGAACGGCTCAATCAAAAGTAAGGTTCAACACTGTTAGTTGAATGCACAGAACAGAAAGAAGTTTCATACAATGCTTCTGTGTAGTTTCTATTTGAACATATTCTTTTTTCCACTATTACCCACTTAGCGCTACGAATGTCCAGTTGCATTTTCAACAGACAGAGTGTTTCAAAACTGCTCAATCAAAAGTATGGTTTAACTGTGTTAGCTGAATGCTCAGATCAGAAAGAAGTTTCACAGAATGCTTCTGTGTAGTTTATATTTGAATATATTCCTTTTTCCACTACTACGCTCTTAGCGCTCAAAATGTCCAGTTGCATTTTCTACAGAAAGAGTGTTCAGATCTGCTCAATCAAAAGTATGGTTTAACTCTGTTAGCTGAATGCACAGATCAGAAAGAAGTTTCACCGAATGATTCTGTGTAGTTTATATTTGAAGACATTCCTTTTTCCACTATTACCCTCTTAGCGCTCCGAATCTCCACTTGCATTTTCTACAAAAAGAGTGTTTCATAACTGCTCAATCAAAAATATGTTTTATCTCTGTTAACTGAATTTACAGATCAGAAATAAGTTTCACAGAATGCATCTGTGTAGTTTTTATTTGAAGATATTCTTTTTCCCAATGTAGGCCTCTTAGCGCTTAGCATGTCCAATTGCAGTTCCTACAGAAAGAGTGTTTCAGAACGGCTCAATCAAAAGTAAGGTTCAACTCTGTTAGTTGAATGCACAGAACAGAAAGAATTTTCACAGAATGCTACTGTGTAGTTTATATTTGAATATATTCCTTTTTCCACTATTACCCTCTTAGCGCTCCGAATGTCCACTTGCATTTTCTACAGAAAGAGTGTTCAGAACTGCGCAATCAAAAGTATGGTTTAACTCTGTTAGCTTAATGAACATATCAGAAATATGTTTCACACAATGCTTCAGTGTAGTTTTTATTTGAAGATATTATTTTTCCCAATAGAGGCCTCTTAGCGCTCAGAATGTCCAATTGCACTTTCTACAGAAAGAGTGTTTCAGAAAGGCTCAATCAAAAGTAAGGTTCAACTCTGTTAGTTGAATGCACAGAACAGAAAGAAGTTTCATACAATGCTTCTGTGTAGTTTATATTTGAACATATTCTTTTTTCCACTATTACCCACTTAGCGCTACGAATGTCCAGTTGCATTTTCTACAGACAGAGTGTTTCAAAACTGCTCAATCAAAAGTATGGTTTAACTCTGTTAGCTGAATGCTCAGATCAGAAAGAAGTTTCACAGAATGCTTCTGTGTAGTTTATATTTGAATATATTCCTTTTTCCACTACTACTCTCTTAGCGCTCCAAATGTCCAGTTGCATTTTCTACAGAAAGAGTGTTCAGATCTGCTCAATCAAAAGTATGGTTTAACTCTGTTTGCTGAATGCACAGATCAGAAAGAAGTTTCACAGAATGATTCTGTGTAGTTTATATTTGGAGACATTCCTTTTTCCACTATTACCCTCTTAGCGCTCCGAATCTCCACTTGCATTTTCTACAGAAAGAGTGTTTCAGAACGGCTCAATCAAAACTAAGGTTCAACTCTTTTAGTTGAACAAACAGAACAGAAAGAAGTTTCACACAATTCTTCTGTGTAGTTTTTATTTGTAGACATTCTTTTTCCCAATATAGGCCTCCTAGCGCTCAGAATGTCCAATTGCAGTTTCTACAGAAAGAGTGTTTCAGAACGGCTCAATCAAAAGTAAGGTTCAACTCTGTTAGTTGAATGCACAGAACAGAAAGAAGTTTCATACAATGCTTCTGTGTAGTGTATATTTGAATATATTCTTTTTTCCAATATTACCCACTTAGTGCTACGAATGTCCAGTTGCATTTTCTACAGACAGAGTGTTTCAAAACTGCTCAATCAAAAGTATGGTTTAACTCTGTTAGCTGAATGCTCAGATCAGAAAGATGTTTCACAGAATGCTTCTGTGTAGTTTATATTTGAATATATTCCTTTTTCCACTACTACGCTCTTAACGCTCCAAATGTCCAGTTGCATTTTCTACAGAAAGAGTGTTCAGATCTGCTCAATCAAAAGTATGGTTTAACTCTGTTAGATGAATGCACAGATCAGAAAGAAGTTTCACCGAATGATTCTGTGTAGTTTATATTTGAAGACATTCCTTTTTCCACTATTACCCTCTTAGCGCTCCGAATCTCCACTTGCATTTTCTACAAAAAGAGTGTTTCATAACTGCTCAATCAAAAATATGTTTTATCTCTGTTAACTGAATTTACAGATCAGAAATAAGTTTCACAGAATGCATCTTTGTAGTTTTTATTTGAAGATATTCTTTTCCCCAATGTAGGCCTCTTAGCGCTTAGCATGTCCAATTGCAGTTTCTACAGAAAGAGTGTGTCAGAACGGCTCAATCAAAAGTAAGGTTCAACTCTGTTGGTTGAATGCACAGAACAGAAAGAATTTTCACAGAATGCTACTGTGTAGTTAATATTTGAATATATTCCTTTTTCCACTATTACCCTCTTAGCGCTCCGAATGTCCACTTGCATTTTCTACAGAAAGAGTGTTCAGAACTGCGCAATCAAAAGTATGGTTTAACTCTGTTAGCTTAATGAACATATCAGAAATAAGTTTCACACAATGCTTCCGTGTAGTTTTTATTTGAAGATATTATTTTTCCCAATAGAGGCCTCTTAGCGCTCAGAATGTCCAATTGCAGTTTCTACAGAAAGAGTGTTTCAGAAAGGCTCAATCAAAAGTAAGGTTCAACTCTGTTAGTTGAATGCACAGAACAGAAAGAAGTTTCATACAATGTTTCTGTGCAGTTTATATTTGAACATATTCTTTTTTCCACTATTACCCACTTAGCGCTACGAATGTCCAGTTGCATTTTCTACAGACAGAGTGTTTCAAAGCTGCTCAATCAAAAGTATGGTTTAACTCTGTTAGCTGAATGCTCAGATCAGAAAGAAGTTTCACAGAATGCTTCTGTGTAGTTTATATTTGAATATATTCCTTTTTCCACTACTACTCTCTTAGCGCTCCAAATGTCCAGTTGCATTTTCTACAGAAAGAGTGTTCAGATCTGCTCAATCAAAAGTATGGTTTAACTCTGTTAGCTGAATGCACAGATCAGAAAGAAGTTTCACAGAATGATTCTGTGTAGTTTATATTTGGAGACATTCCTTTTTCCACTATTACCCTCTTAGCGCTCCGAATCTCCACTTGCATTTTCTACAGAAAGAGTGTTTCAGAACAGCTCAATCAAAACTAAGGTTCAACTCTTTTTGTTGAACAAACAGAACAGAAAGAAGTTTCACACAATTCTTCTGTGTAGTTTTTATTTGTAGACATTCTTTTAGCCAATATAGGCCTCTTAGCGCTCAGAATGTCCAATTGCAGTTTCTATAGAAAGAGTGTTTCAGAATGGCTCAATCAAAAGTAAGGTTCAACTCTGTTAGTTGAATGCACAGAACAGAAAGAAGTTTCATACAATGCTTCTGTGTAGTTTCTATTTGAACATATTCTTTTTACAACTATTACCCACATAGCGCTACGAATGTCCAGTTGCATTTTCTACAGACAGAGTGTTTCAAAACTGCACAATCAAAAGTATGGTTTAACTCTGTTAGCTGAATGCTCAGATCAGAAAGAAGTTTCACAGAATGCTTCTGTGTAGTTTATATTTGAATATATTCCTTTTTCCACTACTACTCTCTTAGCGCTCCAAATGTCCAGTTGCATTTTCTACAGAAAGAGTGTTCAGATCTGCTCAATCAAAAGTATGGTTTAAATCTGTTAGCTGAATGCACAGATCAGAAAGAAGTTTCACAGAATGATTCTGTGTAGTTTATATTTGGAGACATTCCTTTTTCCACTATTACCCTCTTAGCGCTCCGAATCTCCACTTGCATTTTCTACAGAAAGAGTGTTTCAGAACGGCTCAATCAAAACTAAGGTTCAACTCTTTTAGTTGAACAAACAGAACAGAAAGAAGTTTCACACAATTCTTCTGTGTAGTTTTTATTTGTAGACATTCTTTTTCCCAATATAGGCCTCTTAGCGCTCAGAATGTCCAATTGCAGTTTCTACAGAAAGAGTGTTTCAGAACGGCTCAATCAAAAGTAAGGTTCAACTCTGTTAGTTGAATGCACAGAACAGAAAGAAGTTTCATACAATGCTTCTGTGTAGTTTCTATTTGAACATATTCTTTTTTCCACTATTACCCACTTAGTGCTACGAATGTCAAGTTGCATTTTCTACAGACAGAGTGTTTCAAAACTGCTCAATCAAAAGTATGGTTTAACTCTGTTAGCTGAATGCTCAGATCAGAAAGAAGTTTCACAGAATGCTTCTGTGTAGTTTATATTTGAATATATTCCTTTTTCCACTACTACGCTCTTAGCGCTCCAAATGTCCAGTTGCATTTTCTACAGAAAGAGTGTTCAGATCTGCTCAATCAAAAGTATGGTTTAACTCTGTTAGCTGAATGCACAGATCAGAAAAAAGTTTCACCGAATGATTCTGTGTAGTTTATATTTGCAGACATTCCTTTTTCCACTATTACCCTCTTAGCGCTCCGAATCTCCACTTGCATTTTCTACAAAAAGAGTGTTTCATAACTGCTCAATCAAAAATATGTTTTATCTCTGTTAACTGAATTTACAGATCAGAAATAAGTTTCACAGAATGCATCTGTGTAGTTTTTATTTGAAGATATTCTTTTCCCCAATGTAGGCCTCTTAGCGCTTAGCATGTCCAATTGCAGTTTCTACAGAAAGAGTGTTTCAGAACCTCTCAATCAAAAGTAAGGTTCAACTCTGTTAGTTGAATGCACAGAACAGAAAGAATTTTCACAGAATGCTACTCTGTAGTTTATATTTGAATATATTCCTTTTTCCACTATTACCCTCTTAGCGCTCCGAATGTCCACTTGCATTTTCTACAGAAAGAGTGTTCAGAACTGCGCAATCAAAAGTATGGTTTAACTCTGTTAGCTTAATGAACATATCAGAAATAAGATTCACACAATGCTTCTGTGTAGTTTTTATTTGAAGATATTATTTTTCCCAATATATGCCTCTTAGCGCTCAGAATGTCCAATTGCAGTTTCTACAGAAAGAGTGTTTCAGAACGGCTCAATCAAAAGTAAGGTTCAACTCGGTTAGTTGAATGCACAGAACAGAAAGAAGTTTCATACAATGCTTCTGTGTAGTTTATATTTGAATATATTCTTTTTTCCACTATTACCCACTTAGCGCTACGAATGTCCAGTTGCATTTTCTACAGACAGAGTGTTTCAAAACTGCTCAATCAAAAGTATGGTTTAACTCTGTTAGCTGAATGCTCAGATCAGAAAGAAGTTTCACAGAATGCTTCTGTGTAGTTTATATTTGAATATATTCCTTTTTCCACTACTACTCTCTTAGCGCTCCAAATGTCCAGTTGCATTTTCTACAGAAAGAGTGTTCAGATCTGCTCAATTAAAAGTATGGTTTAACTCTGTTAGCTGAATGCACAGATCAGAAAGAAGTTTCACAGAATGATTCTTTGTAGTTTATATTTGGAGACATTCCTTTTTCCACTATTACCCTCTTAGCGCTCCGAATCTCCACTTGCATTTTCTACAGAAAGTGTGTTTCAGAACCGCTCAATCAAAACTCAGGTTCAACTCTTTTAGTTGAACAAACAGAACAGAAAGAAGTTTCACACAATTCTTCTGTGTAGTTTTTATTTGTAGACATTCTTTTTCCCAATATAGGCCTCTTAGCGTTCAGAATGTCCAATTGCAGTTTCTACAGAAAGAGTGTTTCAGAACGGCTCAATCAAAAGTAAGGTTCAACACTGTTAGTTGAATGCACAGAACAGAAAGAAGTTTCATACAATGCTTCTGTGTAGTTTCTATTTGAACATATTCTTTTTTCCACTATTACCCACTTAGCGCTACGAATGTCCAGTTGCATTTTCTACAGACAGAGTGTTTCAAAACTGCTCAATCAAAAGTATGGTTTAACTCTGTTAGCTGAATGCTCAGATCAGAAAGAAGTTTCACAGAATGCTTCTGTGTAGTTTATATTTGAATATATTCCTTTTTCCACTACTACGCTCTTAGCGCTCAAAATGTCCAGTTGCATTTTCTACAGAAAGAGTGTTCAGATCTGCTCAATCAAAAGTATGGTTTAACTCTGTTAGCTGAATGCACAGATCAGAAAGAAGTTTCACCGAATGATTCTGTGTAGTTTATATTTGAAGACATTCCTTTTTCCACTATTACCCACTTAGCGCTCCGAATCTCCACTTGCATTTTCTACAAAAAGAGTGTTTCATAACTGCTCAATCAAAAATATATTTTATCTCTGTTAACTGAATTTACAGATCAGAAATAAGTTTCACAGAATGCATCTGTGTAGTTTTTATTTGAAGATATTCTTTTTCCCAATGTAGGCCTCTAAGCGCTTAGCATGTCCAATTGCAGTTTCTACAGAAAGAGTGTTTCAGAGCGGCTCAATCAAAAGTAAGGTTCAACTCTGTTGGTTGAATGCACAGAACAGAAAGAATTTTCACAGAATGCTACTGTGTAGTTAATATTTGAATATATTCCTTTTTCCACTATTACCCTCTTAGCGCTCCGAATGTCCACTTGCATTTTCTACAGAAAGAGTGTTCAGAACTGCGCAATCAAAAGTATGGTTTAACTCTGTTAGCTTAATGAACATATCAGAAATAAGTTTCACACAATGCTTCTGTGTAGTTTTTATTTGAAGATATTATTTTTCCCAATAGAGGCCTCTTAGCGCTCAGAATGTCCAATTGCAGTTTCTACAGAAAGAGTGTTTCAGAACGGCTCAATCAAAAGTAAGGTTCAACTCTGTTAGTTGAATGCCCAGAACAGAAAGAAGTTTCATACAATGCTTCTGTGTAGTTTATATTTGAATATATTCTTTTTTCCACTAGTACCCACTTAGCGCTACGAATGTCCAGTTGCATTTTCTACAGACAGAGTGTTTCAAAACTGCTCAATCAAAAGTATGGATTAACTCTGTTAGCTGAATGATCAGATCAGAAAGAAGTTTCACAGAATGCTTCTGTGTAGTTTATATTTGAATATATTCCTTTTTCCACTACTACTCTCTTAGCGCTCCAAATGTCCAGTTGCATTTTCTACAGAAAGAGTGTTCAGATCTGCTCAATTAAAAGTATGGTTTAACTCTGTTAGCTGAATGCACAGATCAGAAAGAAGTTTCACAGAATGATTCTTTGTAGTTTATATTTGGAGACATTCCTTTTTCCACTATTACCCTCTTAGCGCTCCGAATCTCCACTTGCATTTTCTACAGAAAGTGTGTTTCAGAACCGCTCAATCAAAACTCAGGTTCAACTCTTTTAGTTGAACAAACAGAACAGAAAGAAGTTTCACACAATTCTTCTGTGTAGTTTTTATTTGAAGACATTCTTTTTCCCAATATAGGCCTCTTAGCGCTCAGAATGTCCAATTGCAGTTTCTATAGAAAGAGTGTTTCAGAACGGCTCAATCAAAAGTAAGGTTCAACACTGTTAGTTGAATGCACAGAACAGAAAGAAGTTTCATACAATGCTTCTGTGTAGTTTCTATTTGAACATATTCTTTTTTCCACTATTACCCACTTAGCCCTACGAATGTCCAGTTGCATTTTCTACAGACAGAGTGTTTCAAAACTGCTCAATCAAAAGTATGGTTTAACTCTGTTAGCTGAATGCTCAGATCAGAAAGAAGTTTCACAGAATGCTTCTGTGTAGTTTATATTTGAATATATTCCTTTTTCCACTACTACGCTCTTAGCGCTCAAAATGTCCAGTTGCATTTTCTACAGAAAGAGTGTTCAGATCTGCTCAATCAAAAGTATGGTTTAACTCTGTTAGCTGAATGCACAGATCAGAAAGAAGTTTCACCGAATGATTCTGTGTAGTTTATATTTGAAGACATTCCTTTTTCCACTATTACCCACTTAGCGCTCCGAATCTCCACTTGCATTTTCTACAAAAAGAGTGTTTCATAACTGCTCAATCAAAAATATGTTTTATCTCTGTTAACTGAATTTACAGATCAGAAATAAGTTTCACAGAATGCATCTGTGTAGTTTTTATTTGAAGATATTCTTTTTCCCAATGTAGGCCTCTTAGCGCTTAGCATGTCCAATTGCAGTTTCTACAGAAAGAGTGTTTCAGAACGGCTCAATCAAAAGTAAGGTTCAACTCTGTTATTTGAATGCACAGAACAGAAAGAATTTTCACAGAATGCTACTGTGTAGTTAATATTTTAATATATTCCTTTTTCCACTATTACCCTCTTAGCGCTCCGAATGTCCACTTGCATTTTCTACAGAAAGAGTGTTCAGAACTGCGCAATCAAAAGTATGGTTTAACTCTGTTAGCTTAATGAACATATCAGAAATAAGTTTCACACAATGCTTCTGTGTAGTTTTTATTTGAAGATATTATTTTTCCCAATAGAGGCCTCTTAGCGCTCAGAATGTCCAATTGCAGTTTCTACAGAAAGAGTGTTTCAGAACGGCTCAATCAAAAGTAAGGTTCAACTCTGTTAGTTGAATGCCCAGAACAGAAAGAAGTTTCATACAATGCTTCTGTGTAGTTTATATTTGAATATATTCTTTTTTCCACTATTCCCCACTTAGCGCTACGAATGTCCAGTTGCATTTTCTACAGACAGAGTGTTTCAAAACTGCTCAATCAAAAGTATGGTTTAACTCTGTTAGCTGAATGCTCAGATCAGAAAGAAGTTTCACAGAATGCTTCTGTGTAGTTTATATTTGAATATATTCCTTTTTCCACTACTACTCTCTTAGCGCTCCAAATGTCCAGTTGCATTTTCTACAGAAAGTGTGTTCAGATCTGCTCAATTAAAAGTATGGTTTAACTCTGTTAGCTGAATGCACAGATCAGAAAGAAGTTTCACAGAATGATTCTTTGTAGTTTATATTTGGAGACATTCCTTTTTCCACTATTACCCTCTTAGCGCTCCGAATCTCCACTTGCATTTTCTACAGAAAGTGTGTTTCACAACCGCTCAATCAAAACTCAGGTTCAACTCTTTTAGTTGAACAAACAGAACAGAAAGAAGTTTCACACAATTCTTCTGTGTAGTTTTTATTTGTAGACATTCTTTTTCCCAATATGGGCCTCTTAGCGCTCAGAATGTCCAATTGCAGTTTCTACAGAAAGAGTGTTTCAGAACGGCTCAATCAAAAGTAAGGTTCAACACTGTTAGTTGAATGCACAGAACAGAAAGAAGTTTCATACAATGCTTCTGTGTAGTTTCTATTTCAACATATTCTTTTTTCCACTATTACCCACTTAGCGCTACGAATGTCCAGTTGCATTTTCTACAGACAGAGTGTTTCAAAACTGCTCAATCAAAAGTATGGTTTAACTCTGTTAGCTGAATGCTCAGATCAGAAAGAAGTTTCACAGAATGCTTTTGTGTAGTTTATATTTGAATATATCCCTTTTTCCACTACTACTCTCTTAGCGCTCCAAATGTCCAGTTGCATTTTCTACAGAAAGAGTGTTCAGATCTGCTCAATCAAAAGTATGGTTTAACTCTGTTAGCTGAATGCACAGATCAGAAAGAAGTTTCACAGAATGATTCTGTGTAGTTTATATTTGGAGACATTCCTTTTTCCACTATTACCCTCTTAGCGCTCCGAATCTCCACTTGCATTTTCTACAGAAAGAGTGTTTCAGAACGGCTCAATCAAAACTAAGGATCAACTCTTTTAGTTGAACAAACAGAACAGAAAGAAGTTTCACACAATTCTTCTGTGTAGTTTTTATTTGTAGACATTCTTTTTCCCAATATAGGCCTCTTAGCGCTCAGAATGTCCAATTGCAGTTTCTACAGAAAGAGTGTTTCAGAACGGCTCAATCAAAAGTAAGGTTCAACTCTTTTAGTTGAATGCACAGTACAGAAAGAAGTTTCATACAATGCTTCTGTGTAGTTTCTATTTGAACATATTCTTTTTTCCACTATTACCCACTTAGCCCTACGAATGTCCAGTTGCATTTTCTACAGACAGAGTGTTTCAAAACTGCTCAATCAAAAGTATGGTTTAACTCTGTTAGCTGAATGCTCAGATCAGAAAGAAGTTTCTCAGAATGCTTCTGTGTAGTTTATATTTGAATATATTCCTTTTTCCACTACTACGCTCTTAGCGCTCCAAATGTCCAGTTACATTTTCTACAGAAAGAGTGTTCAGATCTGCTCAATCAAAAGTATGGTTTAACTCTGTTAGCTGAATGCACAGATCAGAAAGCTGTTTCACCGAATGATTCTGTGTAGTTTATATTTGAAGACATTCCTTTTTCCACTATTACCCTCTTAGCGCTCCGAATCTCCACTTGCATTTTCTACAAAAAGAGTGTTTCATAACTGCTCAATCAAAAATATGTTTTATCTCTGTTAACTGAATTTACAGATCAGAAATAAGTTTCACAGAATGCATCTGTGTAGTTTTTATTTGAAGATATTCTTTTTCCCAATGTAGGCCTCTTAGCGCTTAGCATGTCCAATTGCAGTTTCTACAGAAAGAGTGTTTCAGAACGGCTCAATCAAAAGTAAGGTTCAACTCTGTTAGTTGAATGCACAGAACAGAAAGAATTTTCACAGAATGCTACTGTGTAGTTTATATTTGAATATATTCCTTTTTCCACTATTACCCTCTGAGCGCTCCGAATGTCCACTTGCATTTTCTACAGAAAGAGTGTTCAGAACTGCGCAATCAAAAGTATGGTTTAACTCTGTTAGCTTAATGAACATATCAGAAATAAGTTTCACACAATGCTTCTGTGTAGTTTTTATTTGAAGATATTATTTTTCCCAATAGAGGCCTCTTAGCGCTCAGAATGTCCAATTGCAGTTTCTACAGAAAGAGTGTTTCAGAAAGGCTCAATCAAAAGTAAGGTTCAACTCTGTTAGTTGAATGCACAGAACAGAAAGAAGTTTCATACAATGCTTCTGTGTAGTTTATATTTGAACATATTCTTTTTTCCACTATTACCCACTTAGCGCTACGAATGTCCAGTTGCATTTTCTACAGACAGAGGGTTTCAAAGCTGCTCAATCAAAAGTATGGTTTAACTCTGTTAGCTGAATGCTCAGATCAGAAAGAAGTTTCACAGAATGCTTCTGTGTAGTTTATATTTGAATATATTCCTTTTTCCACTACTACTCTCTTAGCGCTCCAAATGTCCAGTTGCATTTTCTACAGAAAGAGTGTTCAGATCTGCTCAATTAAAAGTATGGTTTAACTCTGTTAGCTGAATGCACAGATCAGAAAGAAGTTTCACAGAATGATTCTTTGTAGTTTATATTTGGAGACATTCCTTTTTCCACTATTACCCTCTTAGCGCTCCGAATCTCCACTTGCATTTTCTACAGAAAGTGTGTTTCACAACCGCTCAATCAAAACTCAGGTTCAACTCTTTTAGTTGAACAAACAGAACAGAAAGAAGTTTCACACAATTCTTCTGTGTAGTTTTTATTTGTAGACATTCTTTTTCCCAATATGGGCCTCTTAGCGCTCAGAATGTCCAATTGCAGTTTCTACAGAAAGAGTGTTTCAGAACGGCTCAATCAAAAGTAAGGTTCAACACTGTTAGTTGAATGCACAGAACAGAAAGAAGTTTCATACAATGCTTCTGTGTAGTTTCTATTTCAACATATTCTTTTTTCCACTATTACCCACTTAGCGCTACGAATGTCCAGTTGCATTTTCTACAGACAGAGTGTTTCAAAACTGCTCAATCAAAAGTATGGTTTAACTCTGTTAGCTGAATGCTCAGATCAGAAAGAAGTTTCACAGAATGCTTTTGTGTAGTTTATATTTGAATATATCCCTTTTTCCACTACTACTCTCTTAGCGCTCCAAATGTCCAGTTGCATTTTCTACAGAAAGAGTGTTCAGATCTGCTCAATCAAAAGTATGGTTTAACTCTGTTAGCTGAATGCACAGATCAGAAAGAAGTTTCACAGAATGATTCTGTGTAGTTTATATTTGGAGACATTCCTTTTTCCACTATTACCCTCTTAGCGCTCCGAATCTCCACTTGCATTTTCTACAGAAAGAGTGTTTCAGAACGGCTCAATCAAAACTAAGGATCAACTCTTTTAGTTGAACAAACAGAACAGAAAGAAGTTTCACACAATTCTTCTGTGTAGTTTTTATTTGTAGACATTCTTTTTCCCAATATAGGCCTCTTAGCGCTCAGAATGTCCAATTGCAGTTTCTACAGAAAGAGTGTTTCAGAACGGCTCAATCAAAAGTAAGGTTCAACTCTTTTAGTTGAATGCACAGTACAGAAAGAAGTTTCATACAATGCTTCTGTGTAGTTTCTATTTGAACATATTCTTTTTTCCACTATTACCCACTTAGCCCTACGAATGTCCAGTTGCATTTTCTACAGACAGAGTGTTTCAAAACTGCTCAATCAAAAGTATGGTTTAACTCTGTTAGCTGAATGCTCAGATCAGAAAGAAGTTTCTCAGAATGCTTCTGTGTAGTTTATATTTGAATATATTCCTTTTTCCACTACTACGCTCTTAGCGCTCCAAATGTCCAGTTACATTTTCTACAGAAAGAGTGTTCAGATCTGCTCAATCAAAAGTATGGTTTAACTCTGTTAGCTGAATGCACAGATCAGAAAGCTGTTTCACCGAATGATTCTGTGTAGTTTATATTTGAAGACATTCCTTTTTCCACTATTACCCTCTTAGCGCTCCGAATCTCCACTTGCATTTTCTACAAAAAGAGTGTTTCATAACTGCTCAATCAAAAATATGTTTTATCTCTGTTAACTGAATTTACAGATCAGAAATAAGTTTCACAGAATGCATCTGTGTAGTTTTTATTTGAAGATATTCTTTTTCCCAATGTAGGCCTCTTAGCGCTTAGCATGTCCAATTGCAGTTTCTACAGAAAGAGTGTTTCAGAACGGCTCAATCAAAAGTAAGGTTCAACTCTGTTAGTTGAATGCACAGAACAGAAAGAATTTTCACAGAATGCTACTGTGTAGTTTATATTTGAATATATTCCTTTTTCCACTATTACCCTCTGAGCGCTCCGAATGTCCACTTGCATTTTCTACAGAAAGAGTGTTCAGAACTGCGCAATCAAAAGTATGGTTTAACTCTGTTAGCTTAATGAACATATCAGAAATAAGTTTCACACAATGCTTCTGTGTAGTTTTTATTTGAAGATATTATTTTTCCCAATAGAGGCCTCTTAGCGCTCAGAATGTCCAATTGCAGTTTCTACAGAAAGAGTGTTTCAGAAAGGCTCAATCAAAAGTAAGGTTCAACTCTGTTAGTTGAATGCACAGAACAGAAAGAAGTTTCATACAATGCTTCTGTGTAGTTTATATTTGAACATATTCTTTTTTCCACTATTACCCACTTAGCGCTACGAATGTCCAGTTGCATTTTCTACAGACAGAGGGTTTCAAAGCTGCTCAATCAAAAGTATGGTTTAACTCTGTTAGCTGAATGCTCAGATCAGAATGAAG
This sequence comes from Symphalangus syndactylus, assembly GCF_028878055.3. Taxonomy (NCBI): domain Eukaryota; kingdom Metazoa; phylum Chordata; class Mammalia; order Primates; family Hylobatidae; genus Symphalangus; species Symphalangus syndactylus. The sequence goes on from NC_072439.2 coordinate 5,379,866, forward strand.
TTTCACAGAATGCTTCTGTGTAGTTTATATTTGAATATATTCCTTTTTCCACTACTACTCTCTTAGCGCTCCAAATGTCCAGTTGCATTTTCTACAGAAAGAGTGTTCAGATCTGCTCAATCAAAAGTATGGTTTAACTCTGTTAGCTGAATGCACAGATCAGAAAGAAGTTTCACAGAATGATTCTGTGTAGTTTATATTTGGAGACATTCCTTTTTCCACTATTACCCTCTTAGCGCTCCGAATCTCCACTTGCATTTTCTACAGAAAGAGTGTTTCAGAACGGCTCAATCAAAACTAAGGTTCAACTCTTTTAGTTGAACAAATAGAACAGAAAGAAGTTTCACACAATTCTTCTGTGTAGTTTTTATTTGTAGACATTCTTTTAGCCAATATAGGCCTCTTAGCGCTCAGAATGTCCAATTGCAGTTTCTACAGAAAGAGTGTTTCAGAACGGCTCAATCAAAAGTAAGGTTCAACTCTGTTAGTTGAATGCACAGAACAGAAAGAAGTTTCATACAATGCTTCTGTGTAGTTTCTATTTGAACATATTCTTTTTACAACTATTACCCACATAGCGCTACGAATGTCCAGTTGCATTTTCTACAGACAGAGTGTTTCAAAACTGCTCAATCAAAAGTATGGTTTAACTCTGTTAGCTGAATGCTCAGATCAGAAAGAAGTTTCACAGAATGCTTCTGTGTAGTTTATATTTGAATATATTCCTTTTTCCACTACTACTCTCTTAGCGCTCCAAATGTCCAGTTGCATTTTCTACAGAAAGAGTGTTCAGATCTGCTCAATTAAAAGTATGGTTTAACTCTGTTAGCTGAATGCACAGATCAGAAAGAAGTTTCACAGAATGATTCTTTGTAGTTTATATTTGGAGACATTCCTTTTTCCACTATTACCCTCTTAGCGCTCCGAAACTCCACTTGCATTTTCTACAGAAAGAGTGTTTCAGAACCGCTCAATCAAAACTCAGGTTCAACTCTTTTAGTTGAACAAACAGAACAGAAAGAAGTTTCATACAATGCTTCTGTGTAGTTTCTATTTGAACATATTCTTTTTTCCACTATTACCCACTTAGCGCTACGAATGTCCAGTTGCATTTTCTACAGACAGAGTGTTTCAAAGCTGCTCAATCAAAAGTATGGTTTAACTCTGTTAGCTGAATGCTCAGATCAGAAAGAAGTTTCACAGAATGCTTCTGTGTAGTTTATATTTGAATATATTCCTTTTTCCACTACTACTCTCTTAGCGCTCCAAATGTCCAGTTGCATTTTCTACAGAAAGAGTGTTCAGATCTGCTCAATCAAAAGTATGGTTTAACTCTGTTAGCTGAATGCACAGATCAGAAAGAAGTTTCACAGAATGATTCTGTGTAGTTTATATTTGGAGACATTCCTTTTTCCACTATTACCCTCTTAGCGCTCCGAATCTCCACTTGCATTTTCTACAGAAAGAGTGTTTCAGAACGGCTCAATCAAAACTAAGTTTCAACTCTTTTAGTTGAAAAAACAGAACAGAAAGATGTTTCACACAATTCTTCTGTGTAGTTTTTATTTGTAGACATTCTTTTTCCCAATATAGGCCTCTTAGCGCTCAGAATGTCCAATTGCAGTTTCTACAGAAAGAGTGTTTCAGAACGGCTCAATCAAAAGTAAGGTTCAACTCTGTTAGTTGAATGCACAGAACAGAAAGAAGTTTCATACAATGCTTCTGTGTAGTTTATATTTGAACATATTCTTTTTTCCACTATTACCCACTTAGCGCTACGAATGTCCAGTTGCATTTTCTACAGACAGAGTGTTTCAAAACTGCTCAATCAAAAGTATGGTTTAACTCTGTTAGCTGAATGCTCAGATCAGAAAGAAGTTTCACAGAATGCTTCTGTGTAGTTTATATTTGAATATATTCCTTTTTCCACTACTACGCTCTTAGCGCTCCAAATGTCCAGTTGCATTTTCTACAGAAAGAGTGTTCAGATCTGCTCAATCAAAAGTATGGTTTAACTCTGTTAGCTGAATGCACAGATCAGAAAGAAGTTTCACCGAATGATTCTGTGTAGTTTATATTTGAAGACTTTCCTTTTTCCACTATAACCCTCTTAGCGCTCCGAATCTCCACTTGCATTTTCTACAAAAAGAGTGTTTCATAACTGCTCAATCAAAAATATGTTTTATCTCTGTTAACTGAATTTACAGATCAGAAATAAGTTTCACAGAATGCATCTGTGTAGTTTTTATTTGAAGATATTCTTTTTCCCAATGTAGGCCTCTTTGCACTTAGCATGTCCAATTGCAGTTTCTACAGAAAGAGTGTTTCAGAACGGCTCAATCAAAAGTAAGGTTCAACTCTGTTACTAGAATGCACAGAACAGAAAGAATTTTCACAGAATGCTACTGTGTAGTTTATATTTGAATATATTCCTTTTTCAACTATTACCCTCTTAGCGCTCCGAATGTCCACTTGCATTTTCTACAGAAAGAGTGTTCAGAACTGCGCAATCAAAAGTATGGTTTAACTCTGTTAGCTTAATGAACATATCAGAAATCAGTTTCACACAATGCTTCTGTGTAATTTTTATTTGAAGATATTATTTTTCCCAATAGAGGCCTCTTAGCGCTCAGAATGTCCAATTGCAGTTTCTACAGAAAGAGTGTTTCAGAAAGGCTCAATCAAAAGTAAGGTTCAACTCTGTTAGTTGAATGCACAGAACAGAAAGAAGTTTCATACAATGCATCTGTGTAGTTTATATTTGAATATATTCTTTTTTCCACTATTACCCACTTAGCGCTACGAATGTCCAGTTGCATTTTCTACAGACAGAGTGTTTCAAAGCTGCTCAATCAAAAGTATGGTTTAACTCTGTTAGCTGAATGCTCAGATCAGAAAGAAGTTTCACAGAATGCTTCTGTGTAGTTTATATTTGAATATATTCCTTTTTCCACTACTACTCTCTTAGCGCTCCAAATGTCCAGTTGCATTTTCTACAGAAAGAGTGTTCAGATCTGCTCAATCAAAAGTATGGTTTAACTCTGTTAGCTGAATGCACAGATCAGAAAGAAGTTTCACAGAATGATTCTGTGTAGTTTATATTTGGAGACATTCCTTTTTCCACTATTACCCTCTTAGCGCTCCGTATCTCCACTTGCATTTTCTACAGAAAGAGTGTTTCAGAACGGCTCAATCAAAACTAAGGTTCAACTCTTTTAGTTGAACAAACAGAACAGAAAGTAGTTTCACACAATTCTACTGTGTAGTTTTTATTTGTAGACATTCATTTTCCCAATATAGGCCTCTTAGCGCTCAGAATGTCCAATTGCAGTTTCTACAGAAAGAGTGTTTCAGAACGGCTCAATCAAAAGTAAGGTTCAACTCTGTTAGTTGAATGCACAGAACAGAAAGAAGTTTCATACAATGCTTCTGTGTAGTTTCTATTTGAACATATTCTTTTTACAACTATTACCCACTTAGCGCTACGAATGTCCAGTTGCATTTTCTACAGACAGAGGGTTTCAAAACTGCTCAATCAAAAGTATGGTTTAACTCTGTTAGCTGAATGCTCAGATCAGAAAGAAGTTTCACAGAATGCTTCTGTGTAGTTTATATTTGAATATATTCCTTTTTCCACTACTACGCTGTTAGCGCTCCAAATGTCCAGTTGCATTTTCTACAGAAAGAGTGTTCAGATCTGCTCAATCAAAAGTATGGTTTAACTCTGTTAGCTGAATGCACAGATCAGAAAGAAGTTTCACCGAATGATTCTGTGTAGTTTATATTTGAAGACATTCCTTTTTCCACTATTACCCACTTAGCGCTCCGAATCTCCACTTGCATTTTCTACAAAAAGAGTGTTTCATAACTGCTCAATCAAAAATATGTTTTATCTCTGTTAACTGAATTTACAGATCAGAAATAAGTTTCACAGAATGCATCTGTGTAGTTTTTATTTGAAGATATTCTTTTCCCCAATATAGGCCTCTTAGCGCTTAGCATGTCCAATTGCAGTTTCTACAGAAAGAGTGTTTCAGAACGGCTCAATCAAAGTAAGGTTCAACTCTGTTAGTTGAATGCACAGAACAGAAAGAATTTTGACAGAATGCTACTGTGTAGTTTATATTTGAATATATTCCTTTTCCCACTATTACCCTCTTAGCGCTCCGAATGTCCACTTGCATTTTCTACAGAAAGAGTGTTCAGAACTGCGCAATCAAAAGTATGGTTTAACTCTGTTAGCTTAATGAACATATCAGAAATAAGTTTCACACAATGCTTCTGTGTAGTTTTTATTTGAAGATATTATTTTTCCCAAAATAGGCCTCTTAGCGCTCAGAATGTCCAATTGCAGTTTCTACAGAAAGAGTGTTTCAGATAGGCTCAATCAAAAGTAAGGTTCAACTCTGTTAGTTGAATGCACAGAACAGAAAGAAGTTTCATACAATGCTTCTGTGTAGTTTATATTTGAACATATTCTTTTTTCCACTATTACCCACTTAGCGCTACGAATGTCCAGTTGCATTTTCTACAGACAGAGTGTTTCAAAACTGCTCAATCAAAAGTATGGTTTAACTCTGTTAGCTGAATGCTCAGATCAGAAAGTAGTTTCACAGAATGCTTCTGTGTAGATTATATTTGTATATATTCCTTTTTCCACTACTAATCTCTTAGCGCTCCAAATGTCCAGTTGCATTTTCTACAGAAAGAGTGTTCAGATCTGCTCAATCAAAAGTATGGTTTAACTCTGTTAGCTGAATGCACAGATCAGAAAAAAGTTTCACAGAATGATTCTGTGTAGTTTATATTTGGAGACATTCCTTTTTCCACTATTACCCTCTTAGCGCTCCGAATCTCCACTTGCATTTTCTACAGAAAGAGTGTTTCAGAACGGCTCAATCAAAACTAATGTTCAACTCTTTTAGTTGAACAAACAGAACAGAAAGAAGTTTCACACAATTCTTCTGTGTAGTTTTTATTTGTAGACATTCTTTTTCCCAATATAGGCCTCTTAGCGCTCAGAATGTCCAATTGCACTTTCTACAGAAAGAGTGTTTCAGAACGGCTCAATCAAAAGTAAGGTTCAACTCTGTTAGTTGAATGCACAGAACAGAAAGAAGTTTCATACAATGCTTCTGTGTAGTTTATATTTGAACATATTCTTTTTTCCACTATTACCCACTTAGCGCTACGAATGTCCAGTTGCATTTACTACAGACAGAGTGTTTCAAAACTGCTCAATCAAAAGTATGGTTTAACTCTGTTAGCTGAATGCTCAGATCAGAAAGAAGTTTCACAGAATGCTTCTGTGTAGTTTATATTTGAATATATTCCTTTTTCCACTACTACGCACTTAGCGCTCCAAATGTCCGGTTGCATTTTCTACAGAAAGAGTGTTCAGATCTGCTCAATCAAAAGTATGGTTTAACTCTCTTAGCTGAATGCACAGATCAGAAAGAAGTTTCACCGAATGATTCTGTGTAGTTTATATTTGAAGACATTCCTTTTTCCACTATTACCCTCTTAGCGCTCCGAATCTCCACTTGCATTTTCTACAAAAAGAGTGTTTCATAACTGCTCAATCAAAAATATGTTTTATCTCTGTTAACTGAATTTACAGATCAGAAATAAGTTTCACAGAATGCATCTGTGTAGTTTTTATTTGAAGATATTCTTTTTCCCAATGTAGGCCTCTTAGCGCTTAGCATGTCCAATTGCAGTTTCTACAGAAAGAGTGTTTCAGAACGCCTCAATCAAAAGTAAGGTTCAACTCTGTTAGTTGAATGCACAGAACAGAAAGAATTTTCACAGAATGCTACTGTGTAGTTTATATTTGAATATATTCCTTTTTCCACTATTACCCTCTTAGCGCTCCGAATGTCCACTTGCATTTTCTACAGAAAGAGTGTTCAGAACTGCGCAATCAAAAGTATGGTTTAACTCTGTTAGCTTAATGAACATATCAGAAATAAGTTTCACACAATGCTTCTGTGTAGTATTTATTTGAAGATATTATTTTTCCCAAAATAGGCCTCTTAGCGCTCAGAATGTCCAATTGCAGTTTCTACAGAAAGAGAGTTTCAGAAAGGCTCAATCAAAAGTAAGGTTCAACTCTGTTAGTTGAATGCACAGAACAGAAAGAAGTTTCATACAATGCTTCTGTGTAGTTTATATTTGAACATATTCTTTTTTCCACTATTACCCACTTAGCGCTACGAATGTCCAGTTGCATTTTCTACAGACAGAGTGTTTCAAAACTGCTCAATCAAAAGTATGGCTTAACTCTGTTAGCTGAATGCTCAGATCAGAAAGAAGTTTCACAGAATGCTTCTGTGTAGTTTATATTTGAATATATTCCTTTTTCCACTACTAATCTCTTAGCGCTCCAAATGTCCAGTTGCATTTTCTACAGAAAGAGTGTTCAGATCTGCTCAATCAAAAGTATGGTTTAACTCTGTTAGCTGAATGCACAGATCAGAAAAAAGTTTCACAGAATGATTCTGTGTAGTTTATATTTGGAGACATTCCTTTTTCCACTATTACCCTCTTAGCGCTCCGAATCTCCACTTGCATTTTCTACAGAAAGAGTGTTTCAGAACGGCTAAATCAAAACTAAGGTTCAACTGTTTTAGTTGAACAAACAGAACAGAAAGAATTTTCACACAATTCTTCTGTGTAGTTTTTATTTGTAGATATTCTTTTTCCCAATATAGGCCTCTTAGCGCTCAGAATGTCCAATTGCACTTTCTACAGAAAGAGTGTTTCAGAACGGCTCAATCAAAAGTAAGGTTCAACTCTGTTAGTTGAATGCACAGAACAGAAAGAAGTTTCATACAATGCTTCTGTGTAGTTTATATTTGAACATATTCTTTTTTCCACTATTACCCACTTAGCGCTACGAATGTCCAGTTGCATTTTCTACAGACAGAGTGTTTCAAAACTGCTCAATCAAATGTATGGCTTAACTCTGTTAGCTGAATGCTCAGATCAGAAAGAAGTTTCACAGAATGCTTCTGTGTAGTTTATATTTGAATATATTCCTTTTTCCACTACTAATCTCTTAGCGCTCCAAATGTCCAGTTGCATTTTCTACAGAAAGAGTGTTCAGATCTGCTCAATCAAAAGTATGGTTTAACTCTGTTAGCTGAATGCACAGATCAGAAAAAAGTTTCACAGAATGATTCTGTGTAGTTTATATCTGGAGACATTCCTTTTTCCACTATTACCCTCTTAGCGCTCCGAATCTCCACTTGCATTTTCTACAGAAAGAGTGTTTCAGAACGGCTCAATCAAAACTAAGGTTCAACTCTTTTAGTTGAACAAACAGAACAGAAAGAAGTTTCACACAATTCTTCTGTGTAGTTTTTATTTGTAGACATTCTTTTTCCCAATATAGGCCTCTTAGCGCTCAGAATGTCCAATTGCACTTTCTACAGAAAGAGTGTTTCAGAACGGCTCAATCAAAAGTAAGGTTCAACTCTGTTAGTTGAATGCACAGAACAGAAAGAAGTTTCATACAATGCTTCTGTGTAGTTTATATTTGAACATATTCTTTTTTCCACTATTACCCACTTAGCGCTACGAATGTCCAGTTGCATTTACTACAGACAGAGTGTTTCAAAACTGCTCAATCAAAAGTATGGTTTAACTCTGTTAGCTGAATGCTCAGATCAGAAAGAAGTTTCACAGAATGCTTCTGTGTAGTTTATATTTGAATATATTCCTTTTTCCACTACTACGCTCTTAGCGCTCCAAATGTCCAGTTGCATTTTCTACAGAAAGAGTGTTCAGATCTGCTCAATCAAAAGTATGGTTTAACTCTCTTAGCTGAATGCACAGATCAGAAAGAAGTTTCACCGAATGATTCTGTGTAGTTTATATTTGAAGACATTCCTTTTTTCACTATTACCCTCTTAGCGCTCCGAATCTCCACTTGCATTTTCTACAAAAAGAGTGTTTCATAACTGCTCAATCAAAAATATGTTTTATCTCTGTTAACTGAATTTACAGATCAGAAATAAGTTTCACAGAATGCATCTGTGTAGTTTTTATTTGAAGATATTCTTTTTCCCAATGTAGGCCTCTTAGCGCTTAGCATGTCCAATTGCAGTTTCTACAGAAAGAGTGTTTCAGAACGGCTCAATCAAAAGTAAGGTTCAACTCTGTTAGTTGAATGCACAGAACAGAAAGAATTTTGACAGAATGCTACTGTGTAGTTTATATTTGAATATATTCCTTTTTCCACTATTACCCTCTTAGCGCTCCGAATGTCCACTTGCATTTTCTACAGAAAGAGTGTTCAGAACTGCGCAATCAAAAGTATGGTTTAACTCTGTTAGCTTAATGAACATATCAGAAATAAGTTTCACACAATGCTTCTGTGTAGTTTTTATTTGAAGATATTATTTTTCCCAATAGAGTCCTCTTAGCGCTCAGAATGTCCAATTGCAGTTTCTACAGAAAGAGTGTTTCAGAAAGGCACAATCAAAAGTAAGGTTCAACTCTGTTAGTTCAATGCACAGAACAGAAAGAAGTTTCATACAATGCTTCTGTGTAGTTTATATTTGAACATATTCTCTTTTCCACTATTACACACTTAGTGCTACGAATGTCCAGTTGCATTTTCTACAGACAGACTGTTTCAAAACTGCTCAATCAAAAGTATGGTTTAACTCTGTTAGCTGAATGCTCAGATCAGAAAGAAGTTTCACAGAATGCTTCTGTTTAGTTTATATTTGAATATATTCCTTTTTCCACTACTACTCTCTTAGCGCTCCAAATGTCCAGTTGCATTTTCTACAGAAAGAGAGTTCAGATCTGCTCAATCAAAAGTATGGTTTAACTCTGTTAGCTGAATGCACAGATCAGAAAGAAGTTTCACAGAATGATTCTGTGTAGTTTATATTTGGAGACATTCCTTTTTCCACTATTACCCTCTTAGCGCTCCGAATCTCCACTTGCATTTTCTACAGAAAGAGTGTTTCAGAACGGCTCAATCAAAACTAAGGTTCAACTCTTTTAGTTGAACAAACAGAACAGAAAGAAGTTTCACACAATTCTTCTGTGTAGTTTTTATTTGTAGACATTTTTTTTCCCAATATAGGCCTCCTAGCGCTCAGAATGTCCAATTGCAGTTTCTACAGAAACAGTGTTTCAGAACGGCTCAATCAAAAGTAAGGTTCAACTCTGTTAGTTGAATGCACAGAACAGAAAGAAGTTTCATACAATGCTTCTGTGTAGTTTATATTTGAACATATTCTTTTTTCCACTATTACCCACTTAGCGCTAAGAATGTCCAGTTGCATTTTCTACAGACAGAGAGTTTCAAAACTGCTCAATCAAAAGTATGGTTTAACTCTGTTAGCTGAATGCTCAGATCAGAAAGAAGTTTCACAGAATGCTTCTGTGTAGTTTATATTTGAATATATTCCTTTTTCCACTACTACGCTCTTAGCGCTCCAAATGTCCAGTTGCATTTTCTACAGAAAGAGTGTTCAGATCTGCTCAATCAAAAGTATGGTTTAACTCTGTTTGCTGAATGCACAGATCAGAAAGAAGTTTCACCGAATGATTCTGTGTAGTTTATATTTGAAGACATTCCTTTTTCCACTATTACCCTCTTAGCGCTCCGAATCTCCACTTGCATTTTCTACAAAAAGAGTGTTTCATAACTGCTCAATCAAAAATATGTTTTATCTCTGTTAACTGAATTTACAGATCAGAAATAAGTTTCACAGAATGCATCTGTGTAGTTTTTATTTGAAGATATTCTTTTTCCCAATGTAGGCCTCTTAGCGCTTAGCATGTCCAATTGCAGTTTCTACAGAAAGAGTGTTTCCGAACGGCTCAATCCAAAGTAAGGTTCAACACTGTTAGTTGAATGCACAGAACAGAAAGAATTTTCACAGAATGCTACTGTGTAGTTTATATTTGAATATATTCCTTTTTCCACTATTACCCTCTTAGCGCTCCGAATGTCCACTTGCATTTTCTACAGAAAGAGTGTTCAGAACTGCGCAATCAAAAGTATGGTTTAACTCTGTTAGCTTAATGAACATATCAGAAATAAGTTTCACACAATGCTTCTGTGTAGTTTTTATTTGAAGATATTATTTTTTCCAATAGAGGCCTCTTAGCGCTCAGAATGTCCAATTGCAGTTTCTACAGAAAGAGTGTTTCAGAAAGGCTCAATCAAAAGTAAGGTTCATCTCTGTTAGTTGAATGCACAGAACAGAAAGAAGTTTCATACAATGCTTCTGTGTAGTTTATATTTGAACATATTCTTTTTTCCACTATTACCCACTTAGCGCTACGAATGTCCAGTTGCATTTTCTACAGACAGAGTGTTTCAAAGCTGCTCAATCAAAAGTATGGTTTAACTGTGTTAGCTGAATGCTCAGATCAGAAAGAAGTTTCACAGAATGCTTCTGTGTAGTTTATATTTGAATATATTCCTTTTTCCACTACTACTCTCTTAGCGCTCCAAATGTCCAGTTGCATTTTCTACAGAAAGAGTGTTCAGATCTGCTCAATCAAAAGTATGGTTTAACTCTGTTAGCTGAATGCACAGATCAGAAAGAAGTTTCACAGAATGATTCTGTGTAGTTTATATTTGGAGACATTCCTTTTTCCACTATTATCCTCTTAGCGCTCCGAATCTCCACTTGCATTTTCTACAGAAAGAGTGTTTCAGAACGGCTCAATCAAAACTAAGGTTCAACTCTTTTAGTTGAACAAACAGAACAGAAAGAAGTTTCACACAATTCTTCTGTGTAGTTTTTATTTGTAGACATTCTTTTTCCCAATATAAGCCTCTTAGCACTCAGAATGTCCAATTGCAGTTTCTACAGAAAGAGTGTTTCAGAATGGCTCAATCAAAAGTAAGGTTCAACTCTGTTAGTTGAATGCACAGAACAGAAAGAAGTTTCATACAATGCTTCTGTGTAGTTTATATTTGAACATATTCTTTTTTCCACTATTACCCACTTAGCGCTATGAATGTCCAGTTGCATTTTCTACAGACAGAGTGTTTCAAAACTGCTCAATCAAAAGTATGGTTTAACTCTGTTAGCTGAATGCTCAGATCAGAAAGAAGTTTCACAGAATGCTTCTGTGTAGTTTATATTTGAATATATTCTTTTTTCCACTACTACGCTCTTAGCGCTCCAAATGTCCAGTTGCATTTTCTACAGAAAGAGTGTTCAGATCTGCTCAATCAAAAGTATGGTTTAACTCTGTTAGCTGAATGCACAGATCAGAAAGAAGTTTCACCGAATGATTCTGTGTAGTTTATATTTGAAGACATTACTTTTTCCACTATTACCATCTTAGCGCTCCGAATCTCCACTTGCATTTTCTACAAAAAGAGTGTTTCATAACTGCTCAATAAAAAATATGTTTTATCTCTGTTAACTGAATTTACAGATCAGAAATAAGTTTCACAGAATGCATCTGTGTAGTTTTTATTTGAAGATATTTTTTTCCCAATGTAGGCCTCTTAGCGCTTAGCATGTCCAATTGCAGTTTCTACAGAAAGAGTGTTTCAGAACGGCTCAATCAAAAGTAAGGTTCAACTCTGTTAGTTGAATGCACAGAACAGAAAGAATTTTCACAGAATGCTACTGTGTAGTTTATATTTGAATATATTCCTTTTTCCACTATTACCCTCTTAGCGCTCCGAATGTCCACTTGCGTTTTTTACAGAAAGAGTGTTCAGAACTGCGCAATCAAAAGTATGGTTTAACTCTGTTAGCTTAATGAACATATCAGAAATAAGTTTCACACAATGCTTCTGTGTAGTTTTTATTTGAAGATATTATTTTTCCCAATAGAGGCCTCTTAGCGCTCAGAATGTCCAATTGCAGTTTCTACAGAAAGAGGGTTTCAGAAAGGCTCAATCAAAAGTAAGGTTCAACTCTGTTAGTTGAATGCACAGAACAGAAAGAAGTTTCATACAATGCTTCTGTGTAGTTTATATTTGAACATATTCTTTTTTCCACTATTACCCACTTAGCGCTACGAATGTCCAGTTGCATTTTCTACAGACAGAGTGTTTCAAAACTGCTCAATCAAAAGTATGGTTTAACTCTGTTAGCTGAATGCTCAGATCAGAAAGAAGTTTCACAGAATGCTTCTGTGTAGTTTATATTTGAATATATTCCTTTTTCCACTACTACTCTCTTAGCGCTCCAAATGTCCAGTTGCATTTTCTACAGAAAGAGTGTTCAGATCTGCTCAATCAAAAGTATGGTTTAACTCTGTTAGCTGAATGCACAGATCAGAAAGAAGTTTCACAGAATGATTCTGTGTAGTTTATATTTGGAGACATTCCTTTTTCCACTATTACCCTCTTAGCGCTCCGAATCTCCACTTGCATTTTCTACAGAAAGAGTGTTTCAGAACGGCTCAATCAAAACTAAGGTTCAGCTCTTTTAGTTGAACAAACAGAACAGAAAGAAGTTTCACACAATTCTTCTGTGTAGTTTTTATTTGTAGACATTCTTTTTCCCAATATAGGCCTCTTAGCGCTCAGAATGTCCAATTGCAGTTTCTACAGAAAGAGTGTTTCAGAACGGCTCAATCAAAAGTAAGGTTCAACTCTGTTAGTTGAATGCACAGAACAGAAAGAAGTTTCATACAATGCTTCTGTGTAGTTTATATTTGAACATATTCTTTTTTCCACTATTACCCACTTAGCGCTACGAATGTCCAGTTGCATTTACTACAGACAGAGTGTTTCAAAACTGCTCAATCAAAAGTATGGTTTAACTCTGTTAGCTGAATGCTCAGATCAGAAAGAAGTTTCACAGAATGCTTCTGTGTAGTTTATAGTTGAATATATTCCTTTTTCCACTACTACGCTCTTAGCGCTCCAAATGTCCAGTTGCATTTTCTACAGAAAGAGTGTTCAGATCTGCTCAATCAAAAGTATGGTTTAACTCTGTTAGCTGAATGCACAGATCAGAAAGAAGTTTCACCGAATGATTCTGTGTAGTTTATATTTGAAGACATTCCTTTTTCCACTATTACCCTCTTAGCGCTCCGAATCTCCACTTGCATTTTCTACAAAAAGAGTGTTTCATAACTGCTCAATCAAAAATATGTTTTATCTCTGTTAACTGAATTTACAGATCAGAAATATGTTTCACAGAATGCATCTGTGTAGTTTTTATTTGAAGATATTCTTTTTCCCAATGTAGGCCTCTTAGCGCTTAGCATGTCCAATTGCAGTTTCTACAGAAAGAGTGTTTCAGAACGGCTCAATCAAAAGTAAGGTTCAACTCTGTTAGTTGAATGCACAGAACAGAAAGAATTTTCACAGAATGCTACTGTGTAGTTTATATTTGAATATATTCCTTTTTCCACTATTACCCTCTTAGCGCTCCGAATGTCCACTTGCATTTTCTACAGAAAGAGTGTTCAGAACTGCGCAATCAAAAGTATGGTTTAACTCTGTTAGCTTAATGAACATATCAGAAATAAGTTTCACACAATGCTTCTGTGTAGTTTTTATTTGAAGATATTATTTTTCCCAGTAGAGGCCTCTTAGCGCTCAGAATGTCCAATTGCAGTTTCTATAGAAAGAGTGTTTCAGAAAGGCTCAATCAAAAGTAAGGTTCAACTCTGTTAGTTGAATGCACAGAACAGAAAGAAGTTTCATACAATGCTTCTGTGTAGTTTATATTTGAACATATTCTTTTTTCCACTATTACCCACTTAGCGCTACGAATGTCCAGTTGCATTTTCTACAGACAGAGTGTTTCAAAACTGCTCAATCAAAAGTATGGTTTAACTCTGTTAGCTGAATGCTCAGATCAGAAAGAAGTTTCACAGAATGCTTCTGTGTAGTTTATATTTGAATATATTCCTTTTTCCACTACTACTCTCTTAGCGCTCCAAATGTCCAGTTGCATTTTCTACAGAAAGAGTGTTCAGATCTGCTCAATCAAAAGTATGGTTTAACTCTGTTAGCTGAATGCACAGATCAGAAAGAAGTTTCACAGAATGATTCTGTGTAGTTTATATTTGGAGACATTCCTTTTTCCACTATTACCCTCTTAGCGCTCCGAATCTCCACTTGCATTTTCTACAGAAAGAGTGTTTCAGAACGTCTCAATCAAAACTAAGGTTCAACTCTTTTAGTTGAACAAACAGAACAGAAAGAAGTTTCACACAATTCTTCTGTGTAGTTTTTATTTGTAGACATTCTTTTTCCCAATATAGGCCTCTTTGCGCTCAGAATGTCCAATTGCAGTTTCTACAGAAAGAGTGTTTCAGAACGGCTCAATCAAAAGTAAGGTTCAACTCTGTTAGTTGAATGCACAGAACAGAAAGAAGTTTCATACAATGCTTCTGTGTAGTTTATATTTGAACATATTCTTTTTTCCACTATTACCCACTTAGCGCTACGAATGTCCAGTTGCATTTTCTACAGACAGAGTGTTTCAAAACTGCTCAATCAAAAGTATGGTTTAACTCTGTTAGCTGAATGCTCAGATCAGAAAGAAGTTTCACACAATGCTTCTGTGTAGTTTATATTTGACTATATTCCTTTTTCCACTACTACGCTCTTAGCGCTCCAAATGTGCAGTTGCATTTTCTACAGAAAGAGTGTTCAGATCTGCTCAATCAAAAGTATGGTTTAACTCTGTTAGCTGAATGCACAGACCAGAAAGAAGTTTCACCGAATGATTCTGTGTAGTTTATATTTGAAGACATTCCTTTTTCCACTATTACCCTCTTAGCGCTCCGAATCTCCACTTGCATTTTCTACAAAAAGAGTGTTTCATAACTGCTCAATCAAAAATATGTTTTATCTCTGTTAACTGAATTTACAGATCAGAAATAAGTTTCACAGAATGCATCTGTGTAGTTTTTATTTGAAGATATTCTTTTTCCCATGTAGGCCTCTTAGCGCTTAGCATGTCCAATTGCAGTTTCTACAGAAAGAGTGTTTCAGAACGGCTCAATCAAAAGTAAGGTTCAACTCTGTTAGTTGAATGCACAGAACAGAAAGAATTTTCACACAATGCTACTGTGTAGTTTATATTTGAATATATTCCTTTTTCCACTATTACCCTCTTAGCGCTCCGAATGTCCACTTGCGTTTCCTACAGAAAGAGTGTTCAGAACTGCGCAATCAAAAGTATGGTTTAACTCTGTTAGCTTAATGAACATATCAGAAATAAGTTTCACAAAATGCTTCTGTGTAGTTTTTATTTGAAGATATTATTTTTCCCAATAGAGGCCTCTTAGCGCTCAGAATGTCCAATTGCAGTTTCTACAGAAAGAGTGTTTCAGAAAGGCTCAATTAAAAGTAAGGTTCAACTCTGTTAATTGAATGCACAGAACAGAAAGAAGTTTCATACAATGCTTCTGTGTAGCTTATATTTGAACATATTCTTTTTTCCACTATTACCCACTTAGCGCTACGAATGTCCAGTTGCATTTTCTACAGACAGAGTGTTTCAAAACTGCTCAATCAAAAGTATGGTTTAACTCTGTTAGCTGAATGCTCAGATCAGAAAGAAGTTTCACAGAATGCTTTTGTGTAGTTTATATTTGAATATATTCCTTTTTCCACTACTACTCTCTTAGCGCTCCAAATGTCCAGTTGCATTTTCTACAGAAAGAGTGTTCAGATCTGCTCAATCAAAAGTATGGTTTAACTCTGTTAGCTGAATGCACAGATCAGAAAGAAGTTTCACAGAATGATTCTGTGTAGTTTATATTTGGAGACATTCCTTTTTCCACTATTACCCTCTTAGCGCTCCGAATCTCCACTTGCATTTTCTACAGAAAGAGTGTTTCAGAACGGCTCAATCAAAACTAAGGTTCAACTCTTTTAGTTGAACAAACAGAACTGAAAGAAGTTTCACACAATTCTTCTGTGCAGTTTTTATTTGTAGACATTCTTTTTCCCAATATAGGCCTCCTAGCGCTCAGAATGTCCAATTGCAGTTTCTACAGAATGCGTGTTTCAGAACGGCTCAATCAAAAGTAAGGTTCAACTCTGTTAGTTGAATGCACAGAACAGAAAGTAGTTTCATACAATGCTTCTGTGTAGTTTATATTTGAACATATTGTTTTTTCCAATATTACCCACTTAGCGCTACGAATGTCCAGTTGCATTTTCTACAGACAGAGTGTTTCAAATCTGCTCAATCAAAAGTATGGTTTAACTCTGTTAGCTGAATGCTCAGATCAGAAAGAAGTTTCACAGAATGCTTCTGTGTAGTTTATATTTGAATATATTCCTTTTTCCACTACTACGATCTTAGCGCTCCAAATGTCCAGTTGCATTTTCTACAGAAAGAGTGTTCAGATCTGCTCAATCAAAAGTATGGTTTAACACTGTTAGCTGAATGCACAGATCAGAAAGAAGTTTCACGGAATGATTCTGTGTAGTTTATATTTGAAGACATTCCTTTTTCCACTATTAGCCTCTTAGCGCTCCGAATCTCCACTTGCATTTTCTACAAAAAGAGTGTTTCATAACTGCTCAATCAAAAATATGTTTTATCTCTGTTAACTGAATTTACAGATCAGAAATAAGTTTCACAGAATGCATCTGTGTAGTTTTTATTTGAAGATATTCTTTTTCCCAATGTAGGCCTCTTAGAGCTTAGCATGTCCAATTGCAGTTTCTACAGAAAGAGTGTTTCAGAACGGCTCAATCAAAAGTAAGGTTCAACTCTGTTAGTTGAATGCACAGAACAGAAAGAATTTTCACAGAATGCTACTGTGTAGTTTATATTTGAATATATTCCTTTTTCCACTATTACCGTCTTAGCGCTCCGAATGTCCACTTGCGTTTTCTACAGAAAGAGTGTTCAGAACTGCGCAATCAAAAGTATGGTTTAACTCTGTTAGCTTAATGAACATATCAGAAATAAGTTTCACACAACGCTTCTGTGTAGTTTTTATTTGAAGATATTATTTTTCCCAATAGAGGCCTCTTAGCGCTCAGAATGTCCAATTGCAGTTTCTACAGAAAGAGTGTTTCAGAAAGGCTCAATCAAAAGTAAGGTTCAACTCTTTTAGTTGAACAAACAGAACTGAAAGAAGTTTCACACAATTCTTCTGTGCAGTTTTTATTTGTAGACATTCTTTTTCCCAATATAGGCCTCTTAGCGCTCAGAATGTCCAATTGCAGTTTCTACAGAAAGAGTGTTTCAGAACGGCTCAATCAAAAGTAAGGTTCAACTCTGTTAGTTGAATGCACAGAACAGAAAGAAGTTTCATACAATGCTTCTGTGTAGTTTATATTTGAACATATTCTTTTTTCCACTATTACCCACTTAGCGCTACGAATGTCCAGTTGCATTTACTACAGACAGAGTGTTTCAAAACTGCTCAATCAAAAGTATGGTTTAACTCTGTTAGCTGAATGCTCAGATCAGAAAGAAGTTTCACAGAATGCTTCTGTGTTGTTTATATTTGAATATATTCCTTTTTCCACTACTACTCTCTTAGCGCTCCAAATGTCCAGTTGCATTTTCTACAGAAAGAGTGTTCAGATCTGCTCAATCAAAAGTATGGTTTAACTCTGTTAGCTGAATGCACAGATCAGAAAGAAGTTTCACCGAATGATTCTGTGTAGTTTATATTTGAAGACATTCCTTTTTCCACTATTACCCCCTTAGCGCTCCGAATCTCCACTTGCATTTTCTACAAAAAGAGTGTTTCATAACTGCTCAATCAAAAATATGTTTTATCTCTGTTAACTGAATTTACAGATCAGAAATATGTTTCACAGAATGCATCTGTGTAGTTTTTATTTGAAGATATTCTTTTTCCCAATGTAGGCCTCTTAGCGCTTAGCATGTCCAATTGCAGTTTCTACAGAAAGAGTGTTTCAGAACGGATCAATAAAAGTAAGGTTCAACTCTGTTAGTTGAATGCACAGAACAGAAAGAATTTTCACAGAATGCTACTGTGTAGTTTATATTTGAATATATTCCTTTTTCCACTATTACCCTCTTAGCGCTCCGAATGTCCACTTGCATTTTCTACAGAAAGAGTGTTCAGAACTGCGCAATCAAAAGTATGGTTTAACTCTGTTAGCTTAATGAACATATCAGAAATAAGTTTCACACAATGCTTCTGTGTAGTTTTTATTTGAAGATATTATTTTTCCCAATAGAGGCCTCTTAGCGCTCAGAATGTCCAATTGCAGTTTCTACAGAAAGAGTGTTTCAGAAAGGCTCAATCAAAAGTAAGGTTCAACTCTGTTAGTTGAATGCACAGAACAGAAAGAAGTTTCATACAATGCTTCTGTGTAGTTTATATTTGAACATATTCTTTTTTCCACTATTACCCACTTAGCGCTACGAATGTCCAGTTGCATTTTCTACAGACAGTGTGTTTCAACACTGCTCAATCAAAAGTATGGTTTAACTTTGTTAGCTGAATGCTCAGATCAGAAAGAAGTTTCACAGAATGTTTCTGTGTAGTTTATATTTGAATATATTCCTTTTTCCACTACTACTCTCTTAGCGCTCCAAATGTCCAGTTGCATTTTCTACAGAAAGAGTGTTCAGACCTGCTCAATCAAAAGTATGGTTTAACTCTGTTAGCTGAATGCACAGATCAGAAAGAAGTTTCACAGAATGATTCTGTGTAGTTTATATTTGGAGACATTCCTTTTTCCACTATTACCCTCTTAGCGCTCCGAATCTCCACTTGCATTTTCTACAGAAAGATTGTTTCAGAACGGCTCAATCAAAACTAAGGTTCAACTCTTTTAGTTGAACAAACAGAACTGAAAGAAGTTTCACACAATTCTTCTGTGCAGTTTTTATTTGTAGACATTCTTTTTCCCAATATAGGCCTCCTAGCGCTCAGAATGTCCAATTGCAGTTTCTACAGAATGCGTGTTTCAGAACGGCTCAATCAAAAGTAAGGTTCAACTCTGTTAGTTGAATGCACAGAACAGAAAGTAGTTTCATACAATGCTTCTGTGTAGTTTATATTTGAAAATATTGTTTTTTCCAATATTACCCACTTAGCGCTACGAATGTCCAGTTGCATTTTCTACAGACAGAGTGTTTCAAATCTGCTCAATCAAAAGTATGGTTTAACTCTGTTAGCTGAATGCTCAGATCAGAAAGAAGTTTCACAGAATGCTTCTGTGTAGTTTATATTTGAATATATTCCTTTTTCCACTACTACGATCTTAGCGCTCCAAATGTCCAGTTGCATTTTCTACAGAAAGAGTGTTCAGATCTGCTCAATCAAAAGTATGGTTTAACACTGTTAGCTGAATGCACAGATCAGAAAGAAGTTTCACGGAATGATTCTGTGTAGTTTATATTTGAAGACATTCCTTTTTCCACTATTAGCCTCTTAGCGCTCCGAATCTCCACTTGCATTTTCTACAAAAAGAGTGTTTCATAACTGCTCAATCAAAAATATGTTTTATCTCTGTTAACTGAATTTACAGATCAGAAATAAGTTTCACAGAATGCATCTGTGTAGTTTTTATTTGAAGATATTCTTTTTCCCAATGTAGGCCTCTTAGCGCTTAGCATGTCCAATTGCAGTTTCTACAGAAAGAGTGTTTCAGAACGGCTCAATCAAAAGTAAGGTTCAACTCTGTTAGTTGAATGCACAGAACAGAAAGAATTTTCACAGAATGCTACTGTGTAGTTTATATTTGAATATATTCCTTTTTCCACTATTACCGTCTTAGCGCTCCGAATGTCCACTTGCGTTTTCTACAGAAAGAGTGTTCAGAACTGCGCAATCAAAAGTATGGTTTAACTCTGTTAGCTTAATGAACATATCAGAAATAAGTTTCACACAACGCTTCTGTGTAGTTTTTATTTGAAGATATTATTTTTCCCAATAGAGACCTCTTAGCGCTCAGAATGTCCAATTGCAGTTTCTACAGAAAGAGTGTTTCAGAAAGGCTCAATCAAAAGTAAGGTTCAACTCTTTTAGTTGAACAAACAGAACTGAAAGAAGTTTCACACAATTCTTCTGTGCAGTTTTTATTTGTAGACATTCTTTTTCCCAATATAGGCCTCCTAGCGCTCAGAATGTCCAATTGCAGTTTCTACAGAAAGCGTGTTTCAGAACGGCTCAATCAAAAGTAAGGTTCAACTCTGTTAGTTGAATGCACAGAACAGAAAGAAGTTTCATACAATGCTTCTGTGTAATTTATATTTGAACATATTCTTTTTTCCACTATTACCCACTTAGCGCTACGAATGTCCAGTTGCATTTTCTACAGACAGAGTGTTTCAAAACTGCTCAATCAAAAGTATGGTTTAACTCTGTTAGCTGAATGCTCAGATCAGAAAGAAGTTTCACAGAATGCTTCTGTGTAGTTTATATTTGAATATATTCCTTTTTCCACTACTACTCTCTTAGCGCTCCAAATGTCCAGTTGCATTTTCTACAGAAAGAGTGTTCAGATCTGCTCAATCAAAAGTATGGTTTAACTCTGTTAGCTGAATGCACAGATCAGAAAGAAGTTTCACAGAATGATTCTGTGTAGTTTATATTTGGAGACATTCCTTTTTCCACTATTACCCTCTTAGCGCTCCGAATCTCCACTTGCATTTTCTACAGAAAGAGTGTTTCAGAACGTCTCAATCAAAACTAAGGTTCAACTCTTTTAGTTGAACAAACAGAACAGAAAGAAGTTTCACACAATTCTTCTGTGTAGTTTTTATTTGTAGACATTCTTTTTCCCAATATAGGCCTCTTTGCGCTCAGAATGTCCAATTGCAGTTTCTACAGAAAGAGTGTTTCAGAACGGCTCAATCAAAAGTAAGGTTCAACTCTGTTAGTTGAATGCACAGAACAGAAAGAAGTTTCATACAATGCTTCTGTGTAGTTTATATTTGAACATATTCTTTTTTCCACTATTACCCACTTAGCGCTACGAATGTCCAGTTGCATTTTCTACAGACAGAGTGTTTCAAAACTGCTCAATCAAAAGTATGGTTTAACTCTGTTAGCTGAATGCTCAGATCAGAAAGAAGTTTCACACAATGCTTCTGTGTAGTTTATATTTGACTATATTCCTTTTTCCACTACTACGCTCTTAGCGCTCCAAATGTGCAGTTGCATTTTCTACAGAAAGAGTGTTCAGATCTGCTCAATCAAAAGTATGGTTTAACTCTGTTAGCTGAATGCACAGACCAGAAAGAAGTTTCACCGAATGATTCTGTGTAGTTTATATTTGAAGACATTCCTTTTTCCACTATTACCCTCTTAGCGCTCCGAATCTCCACTTGCATTTTCTACAAAAAGAGTGTTTCATAACTGCTCAATCAAAAATATGTTTTATCTCTGTTAACTGAATTTACAGATCAGAAATAAGTTTCACAGAATGCATCTGTGTAGTTTTTATTTGAAGATATTCTTTTTCCCATGTAGGCCTCTTAGCGCTTAGCATGTCCAATTGCAGTTTCTACAGAAAGAGTGTTTCAGAACGGCTCAATCAAAAGTAAGGTTCAACTCTGTTAGTTGAATGCACAGAACAGAAAGAATTTTCACAGAATGCTACTGTGTAGTTTATATTTGAATATATTCCTTTTTCCACTATTACCCTCTTAGCGCTCCGAATGTCCACTTGCGTTTCCTACAGAAAGAGTGTTCAGAACTGCGCAATCAAAAGTATGGTTTAACTCTGTTAGCTTAATGAACATATCAGAAATAAGTTTCACACAATGCTTCTGTGTAGTTTTTATTTGAAGATATTATTTTTCCCAATAGAGGCCTCTTAGCGCTCAGAATGTCCAATTGCAGTTTCTACAGAAAGAGTGTTTCAGAAAGGCTCAATCAAAAGTAAGGTTCAACTCTGTTAGTTGAATGCACAGAACAGAAAGAAGTTTCATACAATGCTTCTGTGTAGCTTATATTTGAACATATTCTTTTTTCCACTATTACCCACTTAGCGCTACGAATGTCCAGTTGCATTTTCTACAGACAGAGTGTTTCAAAACTGCTCAATCAAAAGTATGGTTTAACTCTGTTAGCTGAATGCTCAGATCAGAAAGAAGTTTCACAGAATGCTTTTGTGTAGTTTATATTTGAATATATTCCTTTTTCCACTACTACTCTCTTAGCGCTCCAAATGTCCAGTTGCATTTTCTACAGAAAGAGTGTTCAGATCTGCTCAATCAAAAGTATGGTTTAACTCTGTTAGCTGAATGCACAGATCAGAAAGAAGTTTCACAGAATGATTCTGTGTAGTTTATATTTGGAGACATTCCTTTTTCCACTATTACCCTCTTAGCGCTCCGAATCTCCACTTGCATTTTCTACAGAAAGAGTGTTTCAGAACGGCTCAATCAAAACTAAGGTTCAACTCTTTTAGTTGAACAAACAGAACTGAAAGAAGTTTCACACAATTCTTCTGTGCAGTTTTTATTTGTAGACATTCTTTTTCCCAATATAGGCCTCCTAGCGCTCAGAATGTCCAATTGCAGTTTCTACAGAATGCGTGTTTCAGAACGGCTCAATCAAAAGTAAGGTTCAACTCTGTTAGTTGAATGCACAGAACAGAAAGTAGTTTCATACAATGCTTCTGTGTAGTTTATATTTGAACATATTGTTTTTTCCAATATTACCCACTTAGCGCTACGAATGTCCAGTTGCATTTTCTACAGACAGAGTGTTTCAAATCTGCTCAATCAAAAGTATGGTTTAACTCTGTTAGCTGAATGCTCAGATCAGAAAGAAGTTTCACAGAATGCTTCTGTGTAGTTTATATTTGAATATATTCCTTTTTCCACTACTACGATCTTAGCGCTCCAAATGTCCAGTTGCATTTTCTACAGAAAGAGTGTTCAGATCTGCTCAATCAAAAGTATGGTTTAACACTGTTAGCTGAATGCACAGATCAGAAAGAAGTTTCACGGAATGATTCTGTGTAGTTTATATTTGAAGACATTCCTTTTTCCACTATTAGCCTCTTAGCGCTCCGAATCTCCACTTGCATTTTCTACAAAAAGAGTGTTTCATAACTGCTCAATCAAAAATATGTTTTATCTCTGTTAACTGAATTTACAGATCAGAAATAAGTTTCACAGAATGCATCTGTGTAGTTTTTATTTGAAGATATTCTTTTTCCCAATGTAGGCCTCTTAGAGCTTAGCATGTCCAATTGCAGTTTCTACAGAAAGAGTGTTTCAGAACGGCTCAATCAAAAGTAAGGTTCAACTCTGTTAGTTGAATGCACAGAACAGAAAGAATTTTCACAGAATGCTACTGTGTAGTTTATATTTGAATATATTCCTTTTTCCACTATTACCGTCTTAGCGCTCCGAATGTCCACTTGCGTTTTCTACAGAAAGAGTGTTCAGAACTGCGCAATCAAAAGTATGGTTTAACTCTGTTAGCTTAATGAACATATCAGAAATAAGTTTCACACAACGCTTCTGTGTAGTTTTTATTTGAAGATATTATTTTTCCCAATAGAGGCCTCTTAGCGCTCAGAATGTCCAATTGCAGTTTCTACAGAAAGAGTGTTTCAGAAAGGCTCAATCAAAAGTAAGGTTCAACTCTTTTAGTTGAACAAACAGAACTGAAAGAAGTTTCACACAATTCTTCTGTGCAGTTTTTATTTGTAGACATTCTTTTTCCCAATATAGGCCTCTTAGCGCTCAGAATGTCCAATTGCAGTTTCTACAGAAAGAGTGTTTCAGAACGGCTCAATCAAAAGTAAGGTTCAACTCTGTTAGTTGAATGCACAGAACAGAAAGAAGTTTCATACAATGCTTCTGTGTAGTTTATATTTGAACATATTCTTTTTTCCACTATTACCCACTTAGCGCTACGAATGTCCAGTTGCATTTACTACAGACAGAGTGTTTCAAAACTGCTCAATCAAAAGTATGGTTTAACTCTGTTAGCTGAATGCTCAGATCAGAATGAAGTTTCACAGAATGCTTCTGTGTAGTTTATATTTGAATATATTCCTTTTTCCACTACTACTCTCTTAGCGCTCCAAATGTCCAGTTGCATTTTCTACAGAAAGAGTGTTCAGATCTGCTCAATCAAAAGTATGGTTTAACTCTGTTAGCTGAATGCACAGATCAGAAAGAAGTTTCACCGAATGATTCTGTGTAGTTTATATTTGAAGACATTCCTTTTTCCACTATTACCCTCTTAGCGCTCCGAATCTCCACTTGCATTTTCTACAAAAAGAGTGTTTCATAACTGCTCAATCAAAAATATGTTTTATCTCTGTTAACTGAATTTACAGATCAGAAATATGTTTCACAGAATGCATCTGTGTAGTTTTTATTTGAAGATATTCTTTTTCCCAATGTAGGCCTCTTAGCGCTTAGCATGTCCAATTGCAGTTTCTACAGAAAGAGTGTTTCAGAACGGATCAATAAAAGTAAGGTTCAACTCTGTTAGTTGAATGCACAGAACAGAAAGAATTTTCACAGAATGCTACTGTGTAGTTTATATTTGAATATATTCCTTTTTCCACTATTACCCTCTTAGCGCTCCGAATGTCCACTTGCATTTTCTACAGAAAGAGTGTTCAGAACTGCGCAATCAAAAGTATGGTTTAACTCTGTTAGCTTAATGAACATATCAGAAATAAGTTTCACACAATGCTTCTGTGTAGTTTTTATTTGAAGATATTATTTTTCCCAATAGAGGCCTCTTAGCGCTCAGAATGTCCAATTGCAGTTTCTACAGAAAGAGTGTTTCAGAAAGGCTCAATCAAAAGTAAGGTTCAACTCTGTTAGTTGAATGCACAGAACAGAAAGAAGTTTCATACAATGCTTCTGTGTAGTTTATATTTGAACATATTCTTTTTTCCACTATTACCCACTTAGCGCTACGAATGTCCAGTTGCATTTTCTACAGACAGTGTGTTTCAACACTGCTCAATCAAAAGTATGGTTTAACTTTGTTAGCTGAATGCTCAGATCAGAAAGAAGTTTCACAGAATGTTTCGGTGTAGTTTATATTTGAATATATTCCTTTTTCCACTACTACTCTCTTAGCGCTCCAAATGTCCAGTTGCATTTTCTACAGAAAGAGTGTTCAGACCTGCTCAATCAAAAGTATGGTTTAACTCTGTTAGCTGAATGCACAGATCAGAAAGAAGTTTCACAGAATGATTCTGTGTAGTTTATATTTGGAGACATTCCTTTTTCCACTATTACCCTCTTAGCGCTCCGAATCTCCACTTGCATTTTCTACAGAAAGATTGTTTCGGAACGGCTCAATCAAAACTAAGGTTCAACTCTTTTAGTTGAACAAACAGAACTGAAAGAAGTTTCACACAATTCTTCTGTGCAGTTTTTATTTGTAGACATTCTTTTTCCCAATATAGGCCTCCTAGCGCTCAGAATGTCCAATTGCAGTTTCTACAGAATGCGTGTTTCAGAACGGCTCAATCAAAAGTAAGGTTCAACTCTGTTAGTTGAATGCACAGAACAGAAAGTAGTTTCATACAATGCTTCTGTGTAGTTTATATTTGAACATATTGTTTTTTCCAATATTACCCACTTAGCGCTACGAATGTCCAGTTGCATTTTCTACAGACAGAGTGTTTCAAATCTGCTCAATCAAAAGTATGGTTTAACTCTGTTAGCTGAATGCTCAGATCAGAAAGAAGTTTCACAGAATGCTTCTGTGTAGTTTATATTTGAATATATTCCTTTTTCCACTACTACGATCTTAGCGCTCCAAATGTCCAGTTGCATTTTCTACAGAAAGAGTGTTCAGATCTGCTCAATCAAAAGTATGGTTTAACACTGTTAGCTGAATGCACAGATCAGAAAGAAGTTTCACGGAATGATTCTGTGTAGTTTATATTTGAAGACATTCCTTTTTCCACTATTAGCCTCTTAGCGCTCCGAATCTCCACTTGCATTTTCTACAAAAAGAGTGTTTCATAACTGCTCAATCAAAAATATGTTTTATCTCTGTTAACTGAATTTACAGATCAGAAATAAGTTTCACAGAATGCATCTGTGTAGTTTTTATTTGAAGATATTCTTTTTCCCAATGTAGGCCTCTTAGCGCTTAGCATGTCCAATTGCAGTTTCTACAGAAAGAGTGTTTCAGAACGGCTCAATCAAAAGTAAGGTTCAACTCTGTTAGTTGAATGCACAGAACAGAAAGAATTTTCACAGAATGCTACTGTGTAGTTTATATTTGAATATATTCCTTTTTCCACTATTACCGTCTTAGCGCTCCGAATGTCCACTTGCGTTTTCTACAGAAAGAGTGTTCAGAACTGCGCAATCAAAAGTATGGTTTAACTCTGTTAGCTTAATGAACATATCAGAAATAAGTTTCACACAACGCTTCTGTGTAGTTTTTATTTGAAGATATTATTTTTCCCAATAGAGGCCTCTTAGCGCTCAGAATGTCCAATTGCAGTTTCTACAGAAAGAGTGTTTCAGAAAGGCTCAATCAAAAGTAAGGTTCAACTCTTTTAGTTGAACAAACAGAACTGAAAGAAGTTTCACACAATTCTTCTGTGCAGTTTTTATTTGTAGACATTCTTTTTCCCAATATAGGCCTCCTAGCGCTCAGAATGTCCAATTGCAGTTTCTACAGAAAGCGTGTTTCAGAACGGCTCAATCAAAAGTAAGGTTCAACTCTGTTAGTTGAATGCACAGAACAGAAAGAAGTTTCATACAATGCTTCTGTGTAATTTATATTTGAACATATTCTTTTTTCCACTATTACCCACTTAGCGCTACGAATGTCCAGTTGCATTTTCTACAGACAGAGTTTTTCAAAACTGCTCAATCAAAAGTATGGTTTAACTCTGTTTGCTGAATGCTCAGATCAGAAAGAAGTTTCACAGAATGCTTCTGTGTAGTTTATATTTGTCTATATTCCTTTTTCCACTACTACGATCTTAGCGCTCCAAATGTCCAGTTGCATTTTCTACAGAAAGAGTGTTCAGATCTGCTCAATCAAAAGTATGGTTTAACTCTGTTAGCTGAATGCACAGATCAGAAAGAAGTTTCACAGAATGATTCTGTGTAGTTTATATTTGGAGACATTCCTTTTTCCACTATTACCCTCTTAGCGCTCCGAATCTCCACTTGCATTTTCTTCAGAAAGAGTGTTTCAGAACGGCTCAATCAAAACTAAGGTTCAACTCTTTTAGTTGAACAAACAGAACAGAAAGAAGTTTCACACAATTCTTCTGTGTAGTTTTTATTTGTAGACATTCTTTTTCCCAATATAGGCCTCTTAGCGCTCAGAATGTCCAATTGCAGTTTCTCCAGAAAGAGTGTTTCAGAACGGCTCAATCAAAAGTAAGGTTCAACTCTGTTAGTTGAATGCACAGAACAGAAAGAATTTTCACAGAATGCTACTGTGTAGTTTATATTTGAATATATTCCTTTTTCCACTACTACGCTCTTAGCGCTCCGAATGTCCACTTGCATTTTCTACAGAAAGAGTGTTCAGAACTGCGCAATCAAAAGTATGGTTTAACTCTGTTAGCTTAATGAACATATCAGAAATAAGTTTCACACAATGCTTCTGTGTAGTTTATATTTGAAGACATTCCTTTTTCCACTATTACCCTCTTAGCGCTCCGAATCTCCACTTGCATTTTCTACAAAAAGAGTGTTTCATAACTGCTCAATCAAAAATATGTTTTATCTCTGTTAACTGAATTTACAGATCCGAAATAAGTTTCACAGAATGCATCTGTGTAGTTTTTATTTGAAGATATTCTTTTTCCCAATGTAGGCCTCCTAGCGCTTAGCATGTCCAATTGCAGTTTCTACAGAAAGAGTGTTTCAGAACGGCTCAATCAAAATTAAGCTTCAACTCTGTTAGTTGAATGCACAGAACAGAAAGAATTTTCACAGAATGCTACTGTGTAGTTTATATTTGAATATATTCCTTTTTCCACTATTACCCTCTTAGCGCTCCGAATGTCCACTTGCATTTTCTACAGAAAGAGTGTTCAGAACTGCGCAATCAAAAGTATGGTTTAACTCTGTTAGCTTAATGAACATATCAGAAATAAGTTTCACACAATGCTTCTGTGTAGTTTTTATTTGAAGATATTATTTTTCCCAATAGATGCCTCTTAGCGCTCAGAATGTCCAATTGCAGTTTCTACAGAAAGAGTGTTTCAGAAAGGCTCAATCAAAAGTAAGGTTCAACTCTGTTAGTTGAATGCACAGAACAGAAAGAAGTTTCATACAATGCTTCTGTGTAGTTTATATTTGAACATATTCTTTTTTCCACTATTACCCACTTAGCGCTACGAATGTCCAGTTGCATTTTCTACAGACAGAGTGTTTCAAACTGCTCAATCAAAAGTATGGTTTAACTCTGTTAGCTGAATGCTCAGATCAGAAAGAAGTTTCACAGAATGCTTCTGTGTAGTTTATATTTGACTATATTCCTTTTTTAACTACTACGCTCTTAGCGCTCCAAATGTCCAGTTGCATTTTCTACAGAAAGAGTGTTCAGATCTGCTCAATCAAATGTATGGTTTAACTCTGTTAGCTGAATGCACAGATCAGAAAGAAGTTTCACCGAATGATTCTGTGTAGTTTATATTTGAAGACATTCCTTTTTCCACTATTACCCTCTTAGCGCTCCGAATCTCCACTTGCATTTTCTACAAAAAGAGTGTTTCATAACTGCTCAATCAAAAATATGTTTTATCTCTGTTAACTGAATTTACAGATCCGAAATAAGTTTCACAGAATGCATCTGTGTAGTTTTTATTTGAAGATATTCTTTTTCCCAATGTAGGCCTCTTAGCGCTTAGCATGTCCAATTGCAGTTTCTACAGAAAGAGTGTTTCAGAACGGCTCAATCAAAAGTAAGGTTCAACTCTGTTAGTTGAATGCACAGAACAGAAAGAATTTTCACAGAATGCTACTGTGTAGTTTATATTTGAATATATTCCTTTTTCCACTATTACCCTCTTAGCGCTCCGAATGTCCACTTGCGTTTTCTACAGAAAGAGTGTTCAGAACTGCGCAATCAAAAGTATGGTTTAACTCTGTTAGCTTAATGAACATATCAGAAATAAGTTTCACACAATGCTTCTGTGTAGTTTTTATTTGAAGATATTATTTTTCCCAATAGAGGCCTCTTAGCGCTCAAAATGTCCAATTGCAGTTTCTACAGAAAGAGTGTTTCAGAAAGGCTCAATCAAAAGTAAGGTTCAACTCTGTTAGTTGAATGCACAGAACAGAAAGAAGTTTCATACAATGCTTCTGTGTAGTTTATATTTGAACATATTATTTTTTCCACTATTACCCACATAGCGCTACGAATGTCCAGTTGCATTTTCTACAGACACAGTGTTTCAAAACTGCTCAATCAAAAGTATGGTTTAACTCTGTTAGCTGAATGCTCAGATCAGAAAGAAGTTTCACAGAATGCTTCTGTGTAGTTTATATTTGAATATATTCCTTTTTCCACTACTACTCTCTTAGCGCTCCAAATGTCCAGTTGCATTTTCTACAGAAAGAGTGTTCAGATCTGCTCAATCAAAAGTATGGTTTTACTCTGTTAGCTGAATGCACAGATCAGAAAGAAGTTTCATAGAATGATTCTGTGTAGTTTATATTTGGAGACATTCCTTTTTCCACTATTACCCTCTTAGCGCTCCGAATCTCCACTTTCATTTTCTACAGAAAGAGTGTTTCAGAACGGCTCAATCAAAACTAAGGTTCAACTCTTTTAGTTGAACAAACAGAACTGAAAGAAGTTTCACACAATTCTTCTGTGCAGATTTTATTTGTAGACATTCTTTTTCCCAATATAGGCCTCCTAGCGCTCAGAATGTCCAATTGTAGTTTCTACAGAAAGCGTGTTTCAGAACGGCTCAATCAAAAGTAAGGTTCAACTCTGTTAGTTGAATGCACAGAACAGAAAGAAGTTTCATACAATGCTTCTGTGTAGTTTATATTTGAACATATTCTTTTTTCCACTATTACCCACTTAGCGCTACGAATGTCCAGTTGCATTTTCTACAGACAGAGTGTTTCAAAACTGCTCAATCAAAAGTATGGTTTAACTCTGTTAGCTGAATGCTCAGATCAGAAAGAAGTTTCACAGAATGCTTCTGTGTAGTTTATATTTGAATATATTCCTTTTTCCACTACTACGATCTTAGCGCTCCAAATGTCCAGTTTCATTTTCTACAGAAAGAGTGTTCAGATCTGCTCAATCAAAAGTATGGTTTAACTCTGTTAGCTGAATGCACAGATCAGAAAGAAGTTTCACGGAATGATTCTGTGTAGTTTATATTTGAAGACATTCCTTTTTCCACTATTACTCTCTTAGCGCTCCGAATCTCCACTTGCATTTTCTACAAAAAGAGTGTTTCATAACTGCTCAATCAAAAATATGTTTTATCTCTGTTAACTGTATTTACAGATCTGAAATAAGTTTCACAGAATGCATCTGTGTAGTTTTTATTTGAAGATATTCTTTTTCCCAATGTAGGCCTCTTAGCGCTTAGCATGTCCAATTGCAGTTTCTACAGAAAGAGAGTTTCAGAACGGCTCAATCAAAAGTAAGGTTCAACTCTGTTAGTTGAATGCACAGAACAGAAAGAATTTTCACAGAATGCTACTGTGTAGTTTATATTTGAATATATTCCTTTTTCCACTATTACCCTCTTAGCGCTCCGAATGTCCACTTGCATTTTCTACAGAAAGAGTGTTCAGAACTGCGCAATCAAAAGTATGGTTTAACTCTGTTAGCTTAATGAACATATCAGAAATAAGTTTCACACAATGCTTCTGTGTAGTTTTTATTTGAAGATATTATTTTTCCCAATAGAGGCCTCTTAGCGCTCAGAATGTCCAATTGCAGTTTCTACAGAAAGAGTGTTTCAGAAAGGCTCAATCAAAAGTAAGGTTCAACTCTGTTAGTTGAATGCACAGAACAGAAAGAAGTTTCATACAATGCTTCTGTGTAGTTTATATTTGAACATATTCTTTTTTCCACTATTACCCACTTAGCGCTACGAATGTCCAGTTGCATTTTCTACAGACAGAGTGTTTCAAAACTGCTCAATCAAAAGTATGGTTTAACTCTGTTAGCTGAATGCTCAGATCAGAAAGAAGTTTCACAGAATGCTTCTGTGTAGTTTATATTTGAATATATTCCTTTTTCCACTACTACTCTCTTAGCGCTCCAAATGTCCAGTTGCATTTTCTACAGAAAGAGTGTTCAGATCTGCTCAATCAAAAGTATGGTTTTACTCTGTTAGCTGAATGCACAGATCAGAAAGAAGTTTCATAGAATGATTCTGTGTAGTTTATATTTGGAGACATTCCTTTTTCCACTATTACCCTCTTAGCGCTCCGAATCTCCACTTTCATTTTCTACAGAAAGAGTGTTTCAGAACGGCTCAATCAAAACTAAGGTTCAACTCTTTTAGTTGAACAAACAGAACTGAAAGAAGTTTCACACAATTCTTCTGTGCAGATTTTATTTGTAGACATTCTTTTTCCCAATATAGGCCTCCTAGCGCTCAGAATGTCCAATTGTAGTTTCTACAGAAAGCGTGTTTCAGAACGGCTCAATCAAAAGTAAGGTTCAACTCTGTTAGTTGAATGCACAGAACAGAAAGAAGTTTCATACAATGCTTCTGTGTAGTTTATATTTGAACATATTCTTTTTTCCACTATTACCCACTTAGCGCTACGAATGTCCAGTTGCATTTTCTACAGACAGAGTGTTTCAAAACTGCTCAATCAAAAGTATGGTTTAACTCTGTTAGCTGAATGCTCAGATCAGAAAGAAGTTTCACAGAATGCTTCTGTGTAGTTTATATTTGAATATATTCCTTTTTCCACTACTACGATCTTAGCGCTCCAAATGTCCAGTTTCATTTTCTACAGAAAGAGTGTTCAGATCTGCTCAATCAAAAGTATGGTTTAACTCTGTTAGCTGAATGCACAGATCAGAAAGAAGTTTCACGGAATGATTCTGTGTAGTTTATATTTGAAGACATTCCTTTTTCCACTATTACTCTCTTAGCGCTCCGAATCTCCACTTGCATTTTCTACAAAAAGAGTGTTTCATAACTGCTCAATCAAAAATATGTTTTATCTCTGTTAACTGTATTTACAGATCTGAAATAAGTTTCACAGAATGCATCTGTGTAGTTTTTATTTGAAGATATTCTTTTTCCCAATGTAGGCCTCTTAGCGCTTAGCATGTCCAATTGCAGTTTCTACAGAAAGAGAGTTTCAGAACGGCTCAATCAAAAGTAAGGTTCAACTCTGTTAGTTGAATGCACAGAACAGAAAGAATTTTCACAGAATGCTACTGTGTAGTTTATATTTGAATATATTCCTTTTTCCACTATTACCCTCTTAGCGCTCCGAATGTCCACTTGCATTTTCTACAGAAAGAGTGTTCAGAACTGCGCAATCAAAAGTATGGTTTAACTCTGTTAGCTTAATGAACATATCAGAAATAAGTTTCACACAATGCTTCTGTGTAGTTTTTATTTGAAGATATTATTTTTCCCAATAGAGGCCTCTTAGCGCTCAGAATGTCCAATTGCAGTTTCTACAGAAAGAGTGTTTCAGAAAGGCTCAATCAAAAGTAAGGTTCAACTCTGTTAGTTGAATGCACAGAACAGAAAGAAGTTTCATACAATGCTTCTGTGTAGTTTATATTTGAACATATTCTTTTTTCCACTATTACCCACTTAGCGCTACGAATGTCCAGTTGCATTTTCTACAGACAGAGTGTTTCAAAACTGCTCAATCAAAAGTATGGTTTAACTCTGTTAGCTGAATGCTCAGATCAGAAAGAAGTTTCACAGAATGCTTCTGTGTAGTTTATATTTGACTATATTCCTTTTTCCACTACTACGCTCTTAGCGCTCCAAATGTCCAGTTGCATTTTCTACAGAAAGAGTGTTCAGATCTGCTCAATCAAAAGTATGGTTTAACTCTGATAGCTGAATGCACAGATCAGAAAGAAGTTTCACCGAATGATTCTGTGTAGTTTATATTTGAAGACATTCCTTTTTCCACTATTACCCACTTAGCGCTCCGAATCTCCACTTGCATTTTCTACAAAAAGAGTGTTTCATAACTGCTCAATCAAAAATATGTTTTATCTCTGTTAACTGAATTTACAGATCAGAAATAAGTTTCACAGAATGCATCTGTGTAGTTTTTATTTGAAGATATTCTTTTTCCCAATGTAGGCCTCTTAGCGCTTAGCATGTCCAATTGCAGTTTCTACAGAAAGAGTGTTTCAGAACGGCTCAATCAAAAGTAAGGTTCAACTCTGTTAGTTGAATGCACAGAACAGAAAGAATTTTCACAGAATGCTACTGTGTAGTTTATATTTGAATATATTCCTTTTTCCACTATTACCCTCTTAGCGCTCCGAATGTCCACTTGCGTTTTCTACAGAAAGAGTGTTCAGAACTGCGCAATCAAAAGTATGGTTTAACTCTGTTAGCTTAATGAACATATCAGAAATAAGTTTCACACAATGCTTCTGTGTAGTTTTTATTTGAAGATATTATTTTTCCCAATAGAGGCCTCTTAGCGCTCAGAATGTCCAATTGCAGTTTCTACAGAAAGAGTGTTTCAGAAAGGCTCAATCAAAAGTAAGGTTCAACTCTGTTAGTTGAATGCACAGAACAGAAAGAAGTTTCATACAATGCTTCTGTGTAGTTTATATTTGAACATATTCTTTTTTCCACTATTACCCAATTAGCGCTACGAATGTCCAGTTGCATTTTCTACAGACAGAGTGTTTCAAAACTGCTCAATCAAAAGTATGGTTTAATTCTGTTAGCTGAATGCTCAGATCAGAAAGAAGTTTCACAGAATGCTTCTGTGTAGTTTATATTTGAATATATTCCTTTTTCCACTACTACTCTCTTAGCGCTCCAAATGTCCAGTTGCATTTTCTACAGAAAGAGTGTTCAGATCTGCTCAATCAAAAGTATGGTTTTACTCTGTTAGCTGAATGCACAGATCAGAAAGAAGTTTCACAGAATGATTCTGTGTAGTTTATATTTGGAGACATTCCTTTTTCCACTATTACCCTCTTAGCGCTCCGAATCTCCACTTGCATTTTCTACAGAAAGAGTGTTTCAGAACGGCTCAATCAAAACTAAGGTTCAACTCTTTTAGTTTAACAAACAGAACTGCAAGAAGTTTCACACAATTCTTCTGTGCAGTTTTTATTTGTAGACATTCTTTTTCCCAATATAGGCCTCCTAGCGCTCAGAATGTCCAATTGCAGTTTCTACAGAAAGAGTGTTTCAGAACGGCTCAATCAAAATTAAGGTTCAACTCTGTTAGTTGAATGCACAGAACCGAAGGAAGTTTCATACAATGCTTCTGTGTAGTTTATATTTGAACATATTCTTTTTTCCACTATTACCCACTTAGCGCTACGAATGTCCAGTTGCATTTTCTACAGACAGAGTGTTTCAAAACTGCTCAATCAAAAGTATGGTTTAACTCTGTTAGCTGAATGCTCAGATCAGAAAGAAGTTTCACAGAATGCTTCTGTGTAGTTTATATTTGAATATATTCCTTTTTCCACTACTACGATCTTAGCGCTCCAAATGACCAGCTGCATTTTCTACAGAAAGAGTGTTCAGATCTGCTCAATCAAAAGTATGGTTTAACTCTGTTAGCTGAATGCACAGATCAGAAAGAAGTTTCACGGAATGATTCTGTGTAGTTTATATTTGAAGACATTCCTTTTTCCACTATTACCCTCTTAGCGCTCCGAATCTCCACTTGCATTTTCTACAAAAAGAGTGTTTCATAACTGCTCAATCAAAAATATGTTTTATCTCTGTTAACTGAATTTACAGATCAGAATTAAGTTTCACAGAATGCATCTGTGTAGTTTTTATTTGAAGATATTCTTTTTCCCAATGTAGGCCTCTTAGCGCTTAGCATGTCCAATTGCAGTTTCTACAGAAAGAGTGTTTCAGAACGGCTCAATCAAAAGTAAGGTTCAACTCTGTTAGTTGAATGCACAGAACAGAAAGAATTTTCACAGAATGCTACTGTGTAGTTTATATTTGAATATATTCCTTTTTCCACTATTACCTTCTTAGCGCTCCGAATGTCCACTTGCGTTTTCTACAGAAAGTGTGTTCAGAACTGCGCAATCAAAAGTATGGTTTAACTCTGTTAGCTTAATGAACATATCAGAAATAAGTTTCACACAATGCTTCTGTGTAGTTTTTATTTGAAGATATTATTTTTCCCAATAGAGGCCTCTTAGCGCTCAGAATGTCCAATTGCAGTTTCTACAGAAAGAGTGTTTCAGAAAGGCTCAATCAAAAGTAAGGTTCAACTCTGTTAGTTGAATGCACAGAACAGAAAGTAGTTTCATACAATGCTTCTGTGTAGTTTATATTTGAACATATTCTTTTTTCCACTATTACCCACTTAGCGCTACGAATGTCCAGTTGCATTTTCTACAGACAGAGTGTTTCAAAACTGCTCAATCAAAAGTATGGTTTAACTCTGTTAGCTGAATGCTCAGATCAGAAAGAAGTTTCACAGAATGCTTCTGTGTAGTTTATATTTGAATATATTCCTTTTTCCACTACTACTCTCTTAGCGCTCCAAATGTCCAGTTGCATTTTCTACAGAAAGAGTGTTCAGATCTGCTCAATCAAAAGTATGGTTTAACTCTGTTAGCTGAATGCACAGATCAGAAAGAAGTTTCACAGAATGATTCTGTGTAGTTTATATTTGGAGACATTCCTTTTTCCACTATTACCCTCTTAGCGCTCCGAATCTCCACTTGCATTTTCTACAGAAAGAGTGTTTCAGAACGGCTCAATCAAAACTAAGGTTCAACTCTTTTAGTTGAACAAACAGAAATGAAAGAAGTTTCACACAATTCTTCTGTGCAGTTTTTATTTGTAGACATTCTTTTTCCCAATATAGGCCTCCTAGCGCTCAGAATGTCCAATTGCAGTTTCTACAGAAAGCGTGTTTCAGAACGGCTCAATCAAAAGTAAGGTTCAACTCTTTTAGTTGAATGCACAGAACAGAAAGAAGTTTCATACAATGCTTCTGTGTAGTTTATATTTGATCATATTCTTTTTCCACTATTATCCACTTAGCGCTACGAATGTCCAGTTGCATTTTCTACAGACAGAGTGTTTCAAAACTGCTCAATCAAAAGTATGGTTTAACTCTGTTAGCTGAATGCTCAGATCAGAAAGAAGTTTCAGAGAATGCTTCTGTGTAGTTTATATTTGAATATATTCCTTTTTCCACTACTACGCTCTTAGCGCTCCAAATGTCCAGTTGCATTTTCTACAGAAAGAGTGTTCAGATCTGCTCAATCAAAAGTATGGTTTAACTCTGTTAGCTGAATGCACAGATCAGAAAGAAGTTTCACCGAATGATTCTGTGTAGTTTATATTTGAAGACATTCCTTTTTCCACTATTACCCTCTTAGCGCTCCGAATCTCCACTTGCATTTTCTACAAAAAGAGTGTTTCATAACTGCTCAATCAAAAATATATTTTATCTCTGTTAACTGAATTTACAGATCAGAAATAAGTTTCACAGAATGCATCTGTGTAGTTTTTATTTGAAGATATTCTTTTTCCCAATGTAGGCCTCTTAGCGCTTAGCATGTCCAATTGCAGTTTCTACAGAAAGAGTGTTTCAGAACGGCTCAATCAAAAGTAAGGTTCAACTCTGTTAGTTGAATGCACAGAACAGAAAGAATTTTCACAGAATGCTACTGTGTAGTTTATATTTGAATATATTCCTTTTTCCACTATTACCCTCTTAGCGCTCCGAATGTCCACTTGCGTTTTCTACAGAAAGAGTGTTCAGAACTGCGCAATCAAAAGTATGGTTTAACTCTGTTAGCTTAAAGAACATATCAGAAATAAGTTTCACACAATGCTTCTGTGTAGTTTTTATTTGAAGATATTATTTTTCCCAATAGAGGCCTCTTAGCGCTCAGAATGTCCAATTGCAGTTTCTACAGAAAGAGTGTTTCAGAAAGGCTCAATCAAAAGTAAGGTTCAACTCTGTTAGTTGAATGCACAGAAGAGAAAGAAGTTTCATACAATGCTTCTGTGTAGTTTATATTTGAACATATTCTTTTTTCCACTATTACCCACTTAGCGCTACGAATGTCCAGTTGCATTTTCTACAGACAGAGTGTTTCAAAACTGCTCAATCAAAAGTATGGTTTAACTCTGTTAGCTGAATGCTCAGATCAGAAATAAGTTTCACAGAATGCTTCTGTGTAGTTTATATTTGAATATATTCCTTTTTCCACTACTACGATCTTAGCGCTCCAAATGACCAGCTGCATTTTCTACAGAAAGAGTGTTCAGATCTGCTCAATCAAAAGTATGGTTTAACTCTGTTAGCTGAATGCACAGATCAGAAAGAAGTTTCACGGAATGATTCTGTGTAGTTTATATTTGGAGACATTCCTTTTTCCACTATTACCCTCTTAGCGCTCCGAATCTCCACTTGCATTTTCTACAGAAAGAGTGTTTCAGAACGGCTCAATCAAAACTAAGGTTCAACTCTTTTAGTTGAACAAACAGAAATGAAAGAAGTTTCACACAATTCTTCTGTGCAGTTTTTATTTGTAGACATTCTTTTTCCCAATATAGGCCTCCTAGCGCTCAGAATGTCCAATTGCAGTTTCTACAGAAAGCGTGTTTCAGAACGGCTCAATCAAAAGTAAGGTTCAACTCTTTTAGTTGAATGCACAGAACAGAAAGAAGTTTCATACAATGCTTCTGTGTAGTTTATATTTGATCATATTCTTTTTCCACTATTATCCACTTAGCGCTACGAATGTCCAGTTGCATTTTCTACAGACAGAGTGTTTCAAAACTGCTCAATCAAAAGTATGGTTTAACTCTGTTAGCTGAATGCTCAGATCAGAAAGAAGTTTCAGAGAATGCTTCTGTGTAGTTTATATTTGAATATATTCCTTTTTCCACTACTACGCTCTTAGCGCTCCAAATGTCCAGTTGCATTTTCTACAGAAAGAGTGTTCAGATCTGCTCAATCAAAAGTATGGTTTAACTCTGTTAGCTGAATGCACAGATCAGAAAGAAGTTTCACCGAATGATTCTGTGTAGTTTATATTTGAAGACATTCCTTTTTCCACTATTACCCTCTTAGCGCTCCGAATCTCCACTTGCATTTTCTACAAAAAGAGTGTTTCATAACTGCTCAATCAAAAATATATTTTATCTCTGTTAACTGAATTTACAGATCAGAAATAAGTTTCACAGAATGCATCTGTGTAGTTTTTATTTGAAGATATTCTTTTTCCCAATGTAGGCCTCTTAGCGCTTAGCATGTCCAATTGCAGTTTCTACAGAAAGAGTGTTTCAGAACGGCTCAATCAAAAGTAAGGTTCAACTCTGTTAGTTGAATGCACAGAACAGAAAGAATTTTCACAGAATGCTACTGTGTAGTTTATATTTGAATATATTCCTTTTTCCACTATTACCCTCTTAGCGCTCCGAATGTCCACTTGCGTTTTCTACAGAAAGAGTGTTCAGAACTGCGCAATCAAAAGTATGGTTTAACTCTGTTAGCTTAAAGAACATATCAGAAATAAGTTTCACACAATGCTTCTGTGTAGTTTTTATTTGAAGATATTATTTTTCCCAATAGAGGCCTCTTAGCGCTCAGAATGTCCAATTGCAGTTTCTACAGAAAGAGTGTTTCAGAAAGGCTCAATCAAAAGTAAGGTTCAACTCTGTTAGTTGAATGCAC
The DNA here is from genome assembly GCF_028878055.3 of Symphalangus syndactylus. Taxonomy (NCBI): domain Eukaryota; kingdom Metazoa; phylum Chordata; class Mammalia; order Primates; family Hylobatidae; genus Symphalangus; species Symphalangus syndactylus. The sequence continues at coordinate 5,418,592 of NC_072439.2, forward strand.
AGAAGAGAAAGAAGTTTCATACAATGCTTCTGTGTAGTTTATATTTGAACATATTCTTTTTTCCACTATTACCCACTTAGCGCTACGAATGTCCAGTTGCATTTTCTACAGACAGAGTGTTTCAAAACTGCTCAATCAAAAGTATGGTTTAACTCTGTTAGCTGAATGCTCAGATCAGAAATAAGTTTCACAGAATGCTTCTGTGTAGTTTATATTTGAATATATTCCTTTTTCCACTACTACGATCTTAGCGCTCCAAATGACCAGCTGCATTTTCTACAGAAAGAGTGTTCAGATCTGCTCAATCAAAAGTATGGTTTAACTCTGTTAGCTGAATGCACAGATCAGAAAGAAGTTTCACGGAATGATTCTGTGTAGTTTATATTTGAAGACATTCCTTTTTCCACTATTACCCTCTTAGCGCTCCGAATCTCCACTTGCATTTTCTACAAAAAGAGTGTTTCATAACTGCTCAATCAAAAATATGTTTTATCTCTGTTAACTGAATTTACAGATCAGAATTAAGTTTCACAGAATGCATCTGTGTAGTTTTTATTTGAAGATATTCTTTTTCCCAATGTAGGCCTCTTAGCGCTTAGCATGTCCAATTGCAGTTTCTACAGAAAGAGTGTTTCAGAACGGCTCAATCAAAAGTAAGGTTCAACTCTGTTAGTTGAATGCACAGAACAGAAAGAATTTTCACAGAATGCTACTGTGTAGTTTATATTTGAATATATTCCTTTTTCCACTATTACCTTCTTAGCGCTCCGAATGTCCACTTGCGTTTTCTACAGAAAGTGTGTTCAGAACTGCGCAATCAAAAGTATGGTTTAACTCTGTTAGCTTAATGAACATATCAGAAATAAGTTTCACACAATGCTTCTGTGTAGTTTTTATTTGAAGATATTATTTTTCCCAATAGAGGCCTCTTAGCGCTCAGAATGTCCAATTGCAGTTTCTACAGAAAGAGTGTTTCAGAAAGGCTCAATCAAAAGTAAGGTTCAACTCTGTTAGTTGAATGCACAGAACAGAAAGTAGTTTCATACAATGCTTCTGTGTAGTTTATATTTGAACATATTCTTTTTTCCACTATTACCCACTTAGCGCTACGAATGTCCACTTGCATTTTCTACAGACAGAGTGTTTCAAAACTGCTCAATCAAAAGTATGGTTTAACTCTGTTAGCTGAATGCTCAGATCAGAAAGAAGTTTCACAGAATGCTTCTGTGTAGTTTATATTTGAATATATTCCTTTTTCCACTACTACTCTCTTAGCGCTCCAAATGTCCAGTTGCATTTTCTACAGAAAGAGTGTTCAGATCTGCTCAATCAAAAGTATGGTTTAACTCTGTTAGCTGAATGCACAGATCAGAAAGAAGTTTCACAGAATGATTCTGTGTAGTTTATATTTGGAGACATTCCTTTTTCCACTATTACCCTCTTAGCGCTCCGAATCTCCACTTGCATTTTCTACAGAAAGAGTGTTTCAGAACGGCTCAATCAAAACTAAGGTTCAACTCTTTTAGTTGAACAAACAGAAATGAAAGAAGTTTCACACAATTCTTCTGTGCAGTTTTTATTTGTAGACATTCTTTTTCCCAATATAGGCCTCCTAGCGCTCAGAATGTCCAATTGCAGTTTCTACAGAAAGCGTGTTTCAGAACGGCTCAATCAAAAGTAAGGTTCAACTCTTTTAGTTGAATGCACAGAACAGAAAGAAGTTTCATACAATGCTTCTGTGTAGTTTATATTTGATCATATTCTTTTTCCACTATTATCCACTTAGCGCTACGAATGTCCAGTTGCATTTTCTACAGACAGAGTGTTTCAAAACTGCTCAATCAAAAGTATGGTTTAACTCTGTTAGCTGAATGCTCAGATCAGAAAGAAGTTTCACAGAATGCTTCTGTGTAGTTTATATTTGAATATATTCCTTTTTCCACTACTACGCTCTTAGCGCTCCAAATGTCCAGTTGCATTTTCTACAGAAAGAGTGTTCAGATCTGCTCAATCAAAAGTATGGTTTAACTCTGTTAGCTGAATGCACAGATCAGAAAGAAGTTTCACCGAATGATTCTGTGTAGTTTATATTTGAAGACATTCCTTTTTCCACTATTACCCTCTTAGCGCTCCGAATCTCCACTTGCATTTTCTACAAAAAGAGTGTTTCATAACTGCTCAATCAAAAATATATTTTATCTCTGTTAACTGAATTTACAGATCAGAAATAAGTTTCACAGAATGCATCTGTGTAGTTTTTATTTGAAGATATTCTTTTTCCCAATGTAGGCCTCTTAGCGCTTAGCATGTCCAATTGCAGTTTCTACAGAAAGAGTGTTTCAGAACGGCTCAATCAAAAGTAAGGTTCAACTCTGTTAGTTGAATGCACAGAACAGAAAGAATTTTCACAGAATGCTACTGTGTAGTTTATATTTGAATATATTCCTTTTTCCACTATTACCCTCTTAGCGCTCCGAATGTCCACTTGCGTTTTCTACAGAAAGAGTGTTCAGAACTGCGCAATCAAAAGTATGGTTTAACTCTGTTAGCTTAAAGAACATATCAGAAATAAGTTTCACACAATGCTTCTGTGTAGTTTTTATTTGAAGATATTATTTTTCCCAATAGAGGCCTCTTAGCGCTCAGAATGTCCAATTGCAGTTTCTACAGAAAGAGTGTTTCAGAAAGGCTCAATCAAAAGTAAGGTTCAACTCTGTTAGTTGAATGCACAGAAGAGAAAGAAGTTTCATACAATGCTTCTGTGTAGTTTATATTTGAACATATTCTTTTTTCCACTATTACCCACTTAGCGCTACGAATGTCCAGTTGCATTTTCTACAGACAGAGTGTTTCAAAACTGCTCAATCAAAAGTATGGTTTAACTCTGTTAGCTGAATGCTCAGATCAGAAATAAGTTTCACAGAATGCTTCTGTGTAGTTTATATTTGAATATATTCCTTTTTCCACTACTACTCTCTTAGCGCTCCAAATGTCCAGTTGCATTTTCTACAGAAAGAGTGTTCAGATCTGCTCAATCAAAAGTATGGTTTTACTCTGTTAGCTGAATGCACAGATCAGAAAGAAGTTTCACCGAATGATTCTGTGTAGTTTATATTTGGAGACATTCCTTTTTCCACTATTACCCTCTTAGCGCTCCGAATCTCCACTTGCATTTTCTACAGAAAGAGTGTTTCAGAACGGCTCAATCAAAACTAAGGTTCAACTCTTTTAGTTGAACAAACAGAAATGAAAGAAGTTTCACAAAATTCTTCTGTGCAGTTTTTATTTGTAGACATTGTTTTTCCCAATATAGGCCTCCTAGCGCTCAGAATGTACAATTGCAGTTTCTACAGAAAGCGTGTTTCAGAACGGCTCAATCAAAAGTAAGGTTCAACTCTGTTAGTTGAATGCACAGAACAGAAAGAAGTTTCATACAATGCTTCTGTGTAGTTTATATTTGAACATATTCTTTTTTCCACTATTACCCACTTAGCGCTACGAATGTCCAGTTGCATTTTCTACAGACAGAGTGTTTCAAAACTGCTCAATCAAAAGTATGGTTTAACTCTGTTAGCTGAATGCACAGATCAGAAAGAAGTTTCACAGAATGCTTCTGTGTAGTTTATATTTGAATATATTCCTTTTTCCACTACTACGATCTTAGCGCTCCAAATGTCCAGTTTCATTTTCTACAGAAAGAGTGTTCAGATCTGCCCAATCAAAAGTATGGTTTAACTCTGTTAGCTGAATGCACAGATCAGAAAGAAGTTTCACGGAATGATTCTGTGTAGTTTATATTTGAAGACAATCCTTTTTCCACTATTACCCTCTTAGCGCTCCGAATCTCCACTTGCATTTTCTACAAAAAGAGTGTTTCATAACTGCTCAATCAAAAATATGTTTTATCTCTGTTAACTGAATTTACAGATCCGAAATAAATTTCACAGAATGCATCTGTGTAGTTTTTATTTGAAGATATTCTTTTTCCCAATGTAGGCCTCTTAGCGCTTAGCATGTCCAATTGCAGTTTCTACAGAAAGAGTGTTTCAGAACGGCTCAGTCAAAAGTAAGGTTCAACTCTGTTAGTTGAATGCACAGAACAGAAAGAATTTTCACAGAATGCTACTGTGTAGTTTATATTTGAATATATTCCTTTTTCCACTATTACCCTCTTAGCGCTCCGAATGTCCACTTGCATTTTCTACAGAAAGAGTGTTCAGAACTGCGCAATCAAAAGTATGGTTTAACTCTGTTAGCTTAATGAACATATCAGAAATAAGTTTCACACAATGGTTCTGTGTAGTTTTTATTTGAAGATATTATTTTTCCCAATAGAGGCCTCTTAGCGCTCAGAATGTCCAATTGCAGTTTCTACAGAAAGAGTGTTTCAGAAAGGCTCAATCAAAAGTAACGTTCAACTCTGTTAGTTGAATGCACAGAACAGAAAGAAGTTTCATACAATGCTTCTGTGTAGTTTATATTTGAACATATTCTTTTTTCCACTATTACCCACTTAGTGCTACGAATGTCCAGTTGCATTTTCTACAGACAGAGTGTTTCAAAACTGCTCAATCAAAAGTATGGTTTAACTCTGTTAGCTGAATGCTCAGATCAGAAAGAAGTTTCACAGAATGCTTCTGTGTAGTTTATATTTGACTATATTCCTTTTTCCACTACTACGCTCTTAGCGCTCCAAATGTCCAGTTGCATTTTCTACAGAAAGAGTGTTCAGATCTGCTCAATCAAAAGTATGGTTTAACTCTGTTAGCTGAATGCACAGATCAGAAAGAAGTTTCACCGAATGATTCTGTGTAGTTTATATTTGAAGACATTCCTTTTTCCACTATTACCCTCTTAGCGCTCCGAATCTCCACTTGCATTTTCTACAAAAAGAGTGTTTCATAACTGCTCAATCAAAAATATGTTTTATCTCTGTTAACTGAATTTACAGATCAGAAATAAGTTTCACAGAATGCATCTGTGTAGTTTTTATTTGAAGATATTCTTTTTCCCAATGTAGGCCTCTTAGCGCTTAGCATGTCCAATTGCAGTTTCTACAGAAAGAGTGTTTCAGAACGGCTCAATCAAAAGTAAGGTTCAACTCTGTTAGTTGAATGCACAGAACAGAAAGAATTTTCACAGAATGCTACTGTGTAGTTTATATTTGAATATATTCCTTTTTCCACTATTACCCTCTTAGCGCTCCGAATGTCCACTTGCGTTTTCTACAGAAAGAGTGTTCAGAACTGCGCAATCAAAAGTATGGTTTAACTCTGTTAGCTTAGTGAACATATCAGAAATAAGTTTCACACAATGCTTCTGTGTAGTTTTTATTTGAAGATATTTTTTTTCCCAATAGAGGCCTCTTAGCGCTCAGAATGTCCAATTGCAGTTTCTACAGAAAGAGTGTTTCAGAAAGGCTCAATCAAAAGTAAGGTTCAACTCTGTTAGTTGAATGCACAGAACAGAAAGAAGTTTCATACAATGCTTCTGTGTAGTTTATATTTGAACATATTCTTTTTTCCACTATTACCCACTTAGCGCTACGAATGTCCAGTTGCATTTTCTACAGACAGAGTGTTTCAAAACTGCTCAATCAAAAGTATGGTTTAACTCTGTTAGCTGAATGCTCAGATCAGAAAGAAGTTTCACAGAATGCTTCTGTGTAGTTTATATTTGACTATATTCCTTTTTTAACTACTACGCTCTTAGCGCTCCAAATGTCCAGTTGCATTTTCTACAGAAAGAGTGTTCAGATCTGCTCAATCAAAAGTATGGTTTAACTCTGTTAGCTGAATGCACAGATCAGAAAGAAGTCTCACCGAATGATTCTGTGTAGTTTATATTTGAAGACATTCCTTTTTCCACTATTACCCCCTTAGCGCTCCGAATCTCCACTTGCATTTTCTACAAAAAGAGTGTTTCATAACTGCTCAATCAAAAATATGTTTTATCTCTGTTAACTGAATTTACAGATCCGAAATAAGTTTCACAGAATGCATCTGTGTAGTTTTTATTTGAAGATATTCTTTTTCCCAATGTAGGCCTCTTAGCGCTTAGCATGTCCAATTGCAGTTTCTACAGAAAGAGTGTTTCAGAACGGCTCAATCAAAAGTAAGGTTCAACTCTGTTAGTTGAATGCACAGAACAGAAAGAATTTTCACAGAATGCTACTGTGTAGTTTATATTTGAATATATTCCTTTTTCCACTATTACCCTCTTAGCGCTCCGAATGTCCACTTGCGTTATCTACAGAAAGAGTGTTCAGAACTGCGCAATCAAAAGTATGGTTTAACTCTGTTAGCTTAATGAACATATGAGAAATAAGTTTCACACAATGCTTCTGTGTAGTTTTTATTTGAAGATATTATTTTTCCCAATAGAGGCCTCTTAGCGCTCAGAATGTCCAATTGCAGTTTCTACAGAAAGAGTGTTTCAGAAAGGCTCAATCAAAAGTAAGGTTCAACTCTGTTAGTTGAATGCACAGAACAGAAAGAAGTTTCATACAATGCTTCTGTGTAGTTTATATTTGAACATATTCTTTTTTCCACTATTACCCACATAGCGCTACGAATGTCCAGTTGCATTTTCTACAGACACAGTGTTTCAAAACTGCTCAATCAAAAGTATGGTTTAACTCTGTTAGCTGAATGCTCAGATCAGAAAGAAGTTTCACAGAATGCTTCTGTGTAGTTTATATTTGAATATATTCCTTTTTCCACTACTACTCTCTTAGCGCTCCAAATGTCCAGTTGCATTTTCTACAGAAAGAGTGTTCAGATCTGCTCAATCAAAAGTATGGTTTTATTCTGTTAGCTGAATGCACAGATCAGAAAGAAATTTCATAGAATGATTCTGTGTAGTTTATATTTGGAGACATTCCTTTTTCCACTATTACCCTCTTAGCGCTCCGAATCTCCACTTGCATTTTCTACAGAAAGAGTGTTTCAGAACGGCTCAATCAAAACTAAGGTTCAACTCTTTTAGTTGAACAAACAGAACTGAAAGAAGTTTCACACAATTCTTCTGTGCAGATTTTATTTGTAGACATTCTTTTTCCCAATATAGGCCTCCTAGCGCTCAGAATGTCCAATTGCAGTTTCTACAGAAAGCGTGTTTCAGACCGGCTCAATCAAAAGTAAGGTTCAATTCTGTTAGTTGAATGCACAGAACAGAAAGAAGTTTCATACAATGCTTCTGTGTAGTTTATATTTGAACATATTCTTTTTTCCACTATTACCCACTTAGCGCTACGAATGTCCAGTTGCATTTTCTACAGACAGAGTGTTTCAAAACTGCTCAATCAAAAGTATGGTTTTACTCTGTTAGCTGAATGCTCAGATCAGAAAGAAGTTTCACAGAATGCTTCTGTGTAGTTTATATTTGAATATATTCCTTTTTCCACTACTACGATCTTAGCGCTCCAAATGTCCAGTTTCATTTTCTACAGAAAGAGTGTTCAGATCTGCTCAATCAAAAGTATGGTTTAACTCTGTTAGCTGAATGCACAGATCAGAAAGAAGTTTCACGGAATGATTCTGTGTAGTTTATATTTGAAGACATTCCTTTTTCCACTATTACTTTCTTAGCGCTCCGAATCTCCACTTGCATTTTCTACAAAAAGAGTGTTTCATAACTGCTCAATCAAAAATATGTTTTATCTCTGTTAACTGAATTTACAGATCCGAAATAAGTTTCACAGAATGCATCTGTGTAGTTTTTATTTGAAGATATTCTTTTTCCCAATGTAGGCCTCTTAGCGCTTAGCATGTCCAATTGCAGTTTCTACAGAAAGAGAGTTTCAGAACGGCTCAATCAAAAGTAAGGTTCAACTCTGTTAGTTGAATGCACAGAACAGAAAGAATTTTCACAGAATGCTACTGTGTAGTTTATATTTGAATATATTCCTTTTTCCACTATTACCCTCTTAGCGCTCCGAATGTCCACTTGCATTTTCTACAGAAAGAGTGTTCAGAACTGCGCAATCAAAAGTATGGTTTAACTCTGTTAGCTTAATGAACATATCAGAAATAAGTTTCACACAATGCTTCTGTTTAGTTTTTATTTGAAGATATTATTTTTCCCAATAGAGGCCTCTTAGCGCTCAGAATGTCCAATTGCAGTTTCTACAGAAAGAGTGTTTCAGAAAGGCTCAATCAAAAGTAAGGTTCAACTCTGTTAGTTGAATGCACAGAACAGAAAGAAGTTTCATACAATGCTTCTGTGTAGTTTATATTTGAACATATTCTTTTTTCCACTATTACCCACTTAGCGCTACGAATGTCCAGTTGCATTTTCTACAGACAGAGTGTTTCAAAACTGCTCAATCAAAAGTATGGTTTAACTCTGTTAGCTGAATGCTCAGATCAGAAAGAAGTTTCACAGAATGCTTCTGTGTAGTTTATATTTGACTATATTCCTTTTTCCACTACTACGCTCTTAGCGCTCCAAATGTCCAGTTGCATTTTCTACAGAAAGAGTGTTCAGATCTGCTCAATCAAAAGTATGGTTTAACTCTGTTAGCTGAATGCACAGATCAGAAAGAAGTTTCACCGAATGATTCTGTGTAGTTTATATTTGAAGACATTCCTTTTTCCACTATTACCCTCTTAGCGCTCCGAATCTCCACTTGCATTTTCTACAAAAAGAGTGTTTCATAACTACTCAATCAAAAATATGTTTTATCTCTGTTAACTGAATTTACAGATCAGAAATAAGTTTCACAGAATGCATCTGTGTAGTTTTTATTTGAAGATATTCTTTTTCCCAATGTAGGCCTCTTAGCGCTTAGCATGTCCAATTGCAGTTTCTACAGAAAGAGTGTTTCAGAACGGCTCAATCAAAAGTAAGGTTCAACTCTGTTAGTTGAATGCACAGAACAGAAAGAATTTTCACAGAATGCTACTGTGTAGTTTATATTTGAATATATTCCTTTTTCCACTTTTACCCTCTTAGCGCTCCGAATGTCCACTTGCGTTTTCTACAGAAAGAGTGTTCAGAACTGCGCAATCAAAAGTATGGTTTAACTCTGTTAACTTAATGAACATATCAGAAATAAGTTTCACACAATGCTTCTGTGTAGTTTTTATTTGAAGATATTATTTTTCCCAATAGAGGCCTCTTAGCGCTCAGAATGTCCAATTGCACTTTCTACAGAAAGAGTGTTTCAGAAAGGCTCAATCAAAAGTAAGGTTCAACTCTGTTAGTTGAATGCACAGAACAGAAAGAAGTTTCATACAATGCTTCTGTGTAGTTTATATTTGAACATATTCTTTTTTCCACTATTACCCACTTAGCGCTACGAATGTCCAGTTGCATTTTCTACAGACAGAGTGTTTCAAAACTGCTCAATCAAAAGTATGGTTTAATTCTGTTAGCTGAATGCTCAGATCAGAAAGAAGTTTCACAGAATGCTTCTGTGTAGTTTATACTTGAATATATTCCTTTTTCCACTACTACTCTCTTAGCGCTCCAAATGTCCAGTTGCATTTTCTACAGAAAGAGTGTTCAGATCTGCTCAATCAAAAGTATGGTTTTACTCTGTTAGCTGAATGCACAGATCAGAAAGAAGTTTCACAGAATGATTCTGTGTAGTTTATATTTGGAGACATTCCTTTTTCCACTATTACCCTCTTAGCGCTCCGAATCTCCACTTGCATTTTCTACAGAAAGAGTGTTTCAGAACGGCTCAATCAAAACTAAGGTTCAACTCTTTTAGTTGAACAAACAGAACTGAAAGAAGTTTCACACAATTCTTCTGTGCAGTTTTTATTTGTAGACATTCTTTTTCCCAATATAGGCCTCCTAGCGCTCAGAATGTCCAATTGCAGTTTCTACAGAAAGCGTGTTTCAGAACGGCTCAATCAAAAGTAAGGTTCAACTCTGTTAGTTGAATGCACAGAACCGAAAGAATTTTCATACAATGCTTCTGTGTAGTTTATATTTGAACATATACTTTTTTCCACTATTACCCACTTAGCGCTATGAATGTCCAGTTGCATTTTCTACAGACAGTGTGTTTCAAAACTGCTCAATCAAAAGTATGGTTTAACTCTGTTAGCTGAATGCTCAGATCAGAAATAAGTTTCACAGAATGCTTCTGTGTAGTTTATATTTGAATATATTCCTTTTTCCACTACTACGATCTTAGCGCTCCAAATGTCCAGTTGCATTTTCTACAGAAAGAGTGTTCAGATCTGCTCAATCAAAAGTATGGTTTAACTCTGTTAGCTGAATGCACAGATCAGAAAGAAGTTTCACGGAATGATTCTGTGTAGTTTATATTTGAAGACATTCCTTTTTCCACTATTACCCTCTTAGCGCTCCGAATCTCCACTTGCATTTTCTACAAAAAGAGTGTTTCATAACTGCTCAATCAAAAATATGTTTTATCTCTGTTAACTGAATTTACAGATCAGAAATAAGTTTCACAGAATGCATCTGTGTAGTTTTTATTTGAAGATATTCTTTTTCCCAATGTAGGCCTCTTAGCGCTTAGCATGTCCAATTGCAGTTTCTACAGAAAGAGTGTTTCAGAACGGCTCAATCAAAAGTAAGGTTCAACTCTGTTAGTTGAATGCACAGAACAGAAAGAATTTTCACAGAATGCTACTGTGTAGTTTATATTTGAATATATTCCTTTTTCCACTATTACCCTCTTAGCGCTCCGAATGTCCACTTGCGTTTTCTACAGAAAGAGTGTTCAGAACTGCGCAATCAAAAGTATGGTTTAACTCTGTTAGCTTAATGAACATATCAGAAATAAGTTTCACACAATGCTTCTGTGTAGTTTTTATTTGAAGATATTATTTTTCCCAATAGAGGCCTCTTAGCGCTCAGAATGTCCAATTGCAGTTTCTACAGAAAGAGTGTTTCAGAAAGGCTCAATCAAAAGTAAGGTTCAACTCTGTTAGTTGAATGCACAGAACAGAAAGAAGTTTCATACAATGCTTCTGTGTAGTTTATATTTGAACATATTCTTTTTTCCACTATTACCCACTTAGCGCTACGAATGTCCAGTTGCATTTTCTACAGACAGAGTGTTTCAAAACTGCTCAATCAAAAGTATGGTTTAACTCTGTTAGCTGAATGCTCAGATCAGAAACAAGTTTCACAGAATGCTTCTGTGTAGTTTATATTTGAATATATTCCTTTTTCCACTACTACTCTCTTAGCGCTCCAAATGTCCAGTTGCATTTTCTACAGAAAGAGTGTTCAGATCTGCTCAATCAAAAGTATGGTTTAACTCTGTTAGCTGAATGCACAGATCAGAAAGAAGTTTCACAGAATGATTCTGTGTAGTTTATATTTGGAGACATTCCTTTTTCCACTATTACCCTCTTAGCGCTCCGAATCTCCACTTGCATTTTCTACAGAAAGAGTGCTTCAGAACGGCTCAATCAAAACTAAGGTTCAACTCTTTTAGTTGAACAAACAGAAATGAAAGAAGTTTCACACAATTCTTCTGTGCAGTTTTTATTTGTAGACTTTCTTTTTCCCAATATAGGCCTCCTAGCGCTCAGAATGTCCAATTGCAGTTTCTACAGAAAGCGTGTTTCAGAACGGCTCAAACAAAAGTAAGGTTCAACTCTTTTAGTTGAATGCACAGAACAGAAAGAAGTTTCATACAATGCTTCTGTGTAGTTTATATTTGATCATATTCTTTTTTCCACTATTATCCACTTAGCGCTACGAATGTCCAGTTGCATTTTCTACAGACAGAGTGTTTCAAAACTGCTCAATCAAAAGTATGGTTTAACTCTGTTAGCTGAATGCTCAGATCAGAAAGAAGTTTCACAGAATGCTTCTGTGTAGTTTATATTTGAATATATTCCTTTTTCCACTACTACGCTCTTAGCGCTCCAAATGTCCAGTTGCATTTTCTACAGAAAGAGTGTTCAGATCTGCTCAATCAAAAGTATGGTTTAACTCTGTTAGCTGAATGCACAGATCAGAAAGAAGTTTCACCGAATGATTCTGTGTAGTTTATATTTGAAGACATTCCTTTTTCCACTATTACCCTCTTAGCGCTCCGAATCTCCACTTGCATTTTCTACAAAAAGAGTGTTTCATAACTGCTCAATCAAAAATATATTTTATCTCTGTTAACTGAATTTACAGATCAGAAATAAGTTTCACAGAATGCATCTGTGTAGTTTTTATTTGAAGATATTCTTTTTCCCAATGTAGGCCTCTTAGCGCTTAGCATGTCCAATTGCAGTTTCTACAGAAAGAGTGTTTCAGAACGGCTCAATCAAAAGTAAGGTTCAACTCTGTTAGTTGAATGCACAGAACAGAAAGAATTTTCACAGAATGCTACTGTGTAGTTTATATTTGAATATATTCCTTTTTCCACTATTACCCTCTTAGCGCTCCGAATGTCCACTTGCGTTTTCTACAGAAAGAGTGTTCAGAACTGCGCAATCAAAAGTATGGTTTAACTCTGTTAGCTTAATGAACATATCAGAAATAAGTTTCACACAATGCTTCTGTGTAGTTTTTATTTGAAGATATTATTTTTCCCAATAGAGGCCTCTTAGCGCTCAGAATGTCCAATTGCAGTTTCTACAGAAAGAGTGTTTCAGAAAGGCTCAATCAAAAGTAAGGTTCAACTCTGTTAGTTGAATGCACAGAACAGAAAGAAGTTTCATACAATGCTTCTGTGTAGTTTATATTTGAACATATTATTTTTTCCACTATTACCCACTTAGCGCTACGAATGTCCAGTTGCATTTTCTACAGACAGAGTGTTTCAAAACTGCTCAACCAAAAGTTTGGTTTAACTCTGTTAGCTGAATGCTCAGATCAGAAAGAAGTTTCACAGAATGCTTCTGTGTAGTTTATATTTGACTATATTCCTTTTTCCACTACTACGCTCTTAGCGCTCCAAATGTCCAGTTGCATTTTCTACAGAAAGAGTGTTCAGATCTGCTCAATCAAAAGTATGGTTTAACTCTGTTAGCTGAATGCACAGATCAGAAAGAAGTTTCACCGAATGATTCTGTGTAGTTTATATTTGAAGACATTCCTTTTTCCACTATTACCCTCTTAGCGCTCCGAATCTCCACTTGCATTTTCTACAAAAAGAGTGTTTCATAACTGCTCAATCAAAAATATGTTTTATCTCTGTTAACTGAATTTACAGATCAGAAATAAGTTTCACAGAATGCATCTGTGTAGTTTTTATTTGAAGATATTCTTTTTCCCAATGTAGGCCTCTTAGCGCTTAGCATGTCCAATTGCAGTTTCTACAGAAAGAGTGTTTCAGAACGGCTCAATCAAAAGTAAGGTTCAACTCTGTTAGTTGAATGCACAGAACAGAAAGAATTTTCACAGAATGCTACTGTGTAGTTTATATTTGAATATATTCCTTTTTCCACTATTACCCTCTTAGCGCTCCGAATGTCCACTTGCGTTTTCTACAGAAAGAGTGTTCAGAACTGCGCAATCAAAAGTATGGTTTAACTCTGTTAGCTTAATGAACATATCAGAAATAAGTTTCACACAATGCTTCTGTGTAGTTTTTATTTGAAGATATTATTTTTCCCAATAGAGGCCTCTTAGCGCTCAGAATGTCCAATTGCAGTTTCTACAGAAAGAGTGTTTCAGAAAGGCTCAATCAAAAGTAAGGTTCAACTCTGTTAGTTGAATGCACAGAACAGAAAGAAGTTTCATACAATGCTTCTGTGTAGTTTATATTTGAACATATTCTTTTTTCCACTATTACCCACTTAGCGCTACGAATGTCCAGTTGCATTTTCTACAGACAGAGTGTTTCAAAACTGCTCAATCAAAAGTATGGTTTAACTCTGTTAGCTGAATGCTCAGATCAGAAAGAAGTTTCACAGAATGCTTCTGTGTAGTTTATATTTGAATATATTCCTTTTTCCACTACTACTCTCTTAGCGCTCCAAATGTCCAGTTGCATTTTCTACAGAAAGAGTGTTCAGATCTGCTCAATCAAAAGTATGGTTTAACTCTGTTAGCTGAATGCACAGATCAGAAAGAAGTTTCACAGAATGATTCTGTGTACTTTATATTTGGAGACATTCCTTTTTCCACTATTACCCTCTTAGCGCTCCGAATCTCCACTTGCATTTTCTACAGAAAGAGTGCTTCAGAACGGCTCAATCAAAACTAAGGTTCAACTCTTTTAGTTGAACAAACAGAAATGAAAGAAGTTTCACACAATTCTTCTGTGCAGTTTTTATTTGTAGACTTTCTTTTTCCCAATATAGGCCTCCTAGCGCTCAGAATGTCCAATTGCAGTTTCTACAGAAAGCGTGTTTCAGAACGGCTCAAACAAAAGTAAGGTTCAACTCTTTTAGTTGAATGCACAGAACAGAAAGAAGTTTCATACAATGCTTCTGTGTAGTTTATATTTGATCATATTCTTTTTTCCACTATTATCCACTTAGCGCTACGAATGTCCAGTTGCATTTTCTACAGACAGAGTGTTTCAAAACTGCTCAATCAAAAGTATGGTTTAACTCTGTTAGCTGAATGCTCAGATCAGAAAGAAGTTTCACAGAATGCTTCTGTGTAGTTTATATTTGAATATATTCCTTTTTCCACTACTACGCTCTTAGCGCTCCAAATGTCCAGTTGCATTTTCTACAGAAAGAGTGTTCAGATCTGCTCAATCAAAAGTATGGTTTAACTCTGTTAGCTGAATGCACAGATCAGAAAGAAGTTTCACCGAATGATTCTGTGTAGTTTATATTTGAAGACATTCCTTTTTCCACTATTACCCTCTTAGCGCTCCGAATCTCCACTTGCATTTTCTACAAAAAGAGTGTTTCATAACTGCTCAATCAAAAATATATTTTATCTCTGTTAACTGAATTTACAGATCAGAAATAAGTTTCACAGAATGCATCTGTGTAGTTTTTATTTGAAGATATTCTTTTTCCCAATGTAGGCCTCTTAGCGCTTAGCATGTCCAATTGCTGTTTCTACAGAAAGAGTGTTTCAGAACGGCTCAATCAAAAGTAAGGTTCAACTCTGTTAGTTGAATGCACAGAACAGAAAGAATTTTCACAGAATGCTACTGTGTAGTTTATATTTGAATATATTCCTTTTTCCACTATTACCCTCTTAGCGCTCCGAATGTCCACTTGCGTTTTCTACAGAAAGAGTGTTCAGAACTGCGCAATCAAAAGTATGGTTTAACTCTGTTAGCTTAATGAACATATCAGAAATAAGTTTCACACAATGCTTCTGTGTAGTTTTTATTTGAAGATATTATTTTTCCCAATAGAGGCCTCTTAGCGCTCAGAATGTCCAATTGCAGTTTCTACAGAAAGAGTGTTTCAGAAAGGCTCAATCAAAAGTAAGGTTCAACTCTGTTAGTTGAATGCACAGAACAGAAAGAAGTTTCATACAATGCTTCTGTGTAGTTTATATTTGAACATATTATTTTTTCCACTATTACCCACTTAGCGCTACGAATGTCCAGTTGCATTTTCTACAGACAGAGTGTTTCAAAACTGCTCAACCAAAAGTATGGTTTAACTCTGTTAGCTGAATGCTCAGATCAGAAAGAAGTTTCACAGAATGCTTCTGTGTAGTTTATATTTGACTATATTCCTTTTTCCACTACTACGCTCTTAGCGCTCCAAATGTCCAGTTGCATTTTCTACAGAAAGAGTGTTCAGATCTGCTCAATCAAAAGTATGGTTTAACTCTGTTAGCTGAATGCACAGATCAGAAAGAAGTTTCACCGAATGATTCTGTGTAGTTTATATTTGAAGACATTCCTTTTTCCACTATTACCCTCTTAGCGCTCCGAATCTCCACTTGCATTTTCTACAAAAAGAGTGTTTCATAACTGCTCAATCAAAAATATGTTTTATCTCTGTTAACTGAATTTACAGATCAGAAATAAGTTTCACAGAATGCATCTGTGTAGTTTTTATTTGAAGATATTCTTTTTCCCAATGTAGGCCTCTTAGCGCTTAGCATGTCCAATTGCAGTTTCTACAGAAAGAGTGTTTCAGAACGGCTCAATCAAAAGTAAGGTTCAACTCTGTTAGTTGAATGCACAGAACAGAAAGAATTTTCACAGAATGCTACTGTGTAGTTTATATTTGAATATATTCCTTTTTCCACTTTTACCCTCTTAGCGCTCCGAATGTCCACTTGCGTTTTCTACAGAAAGAGTGTTCAGAACTGCGCAATCAAAAGTATGGTTTAACTCTGTTAACTTAATGAACATATCAGAAATAAGTTTCACACAATGCTTCTGTGTAGTTTTTATTTGAAGATATTATTTTTCCCAATAGAGGCCTCTTAGCGCTCAGAATGTCCAATTGCAGTTTCTACAGAAAGAGTGTTTCAGAAAGGCTCAATCAAAAGTAAGGTTCAACTCTGTTAGTTGAATGCACAGAACAGAAAGAAGTTTCATACAATGCTTCTGTGTAGTTTATATTTGAACATATTCTTTTTTCCACTATTACCCACTTAGCGCTACGAATGTCCAGTTGCATTTTCTACAGACAGAGTGTTTCAAAACTGCTCAATCAAAAGTATGGTTTAACTCTGTTAGCTGAATGCTCAGATCAGAAAGAAGTTTCACAGAATGCTTCTGTGTAGTTTATATTTGAATATATTCCTTTTTCCACTACTACTCTCTTAGCGCTCCAAATGTCCAGTTGCATTTTCTACAGAAAGAGTGTTCAGATCTGCTCAATCAAAAGTATGGTTTAACTCTGTTAGCTGAATGCACAGATCAGAAAGAAGTTTCACAGAATGATTCTGTGTAGTTTATATTTGGAGACATTCCTTTTTCCACTATTACCCTCTTAGCGCTCCGAATCTCCACTTGCATTTTCTACAGAAAGAGTGCTTCAGAACGGCTCAATCAAAACTAAGGTTCAACTCTTTTAGTTGAACAAACAGAAATGAAAGAAGTTTCACACAATTCTTCTGTGCAGTTTTTATTTGTAGACTTTCTTTTTCCCAATATAGGCCTCCTAGCGCTCAGAATGTCCAATTGCAGTTTCTACAGAAAGCGTGTTTCAGAACGGCTCAAACAAAAGTAAGGTTCAACTCTTTTAGTTGAATGCACAGAACAGAAAGAAGTTTCATACAATGCTTCTGTGTAGTTTATATTTGATCATATTCTTTTTTCCACTATTATCCACTTAGCGCTACGAATGTCCAGTTGCATTTTCTACAGACAGAGTGTTTCAAAACTGCTCAATCAAAAGTATGGTTTAACTCTGTTAGCTGAATGCTCAGATCAGAAAGAAGTTTCACAGAATGCTTCTGTGTAGTTTATATTTGAATATATTCCTTTTTCCACTACTACGCTCTTAGCGCTCCAAATGTCCAGTTGCATTTTCTACAGAAAGAGTGTTCAGATCTGCTCAATCAAAAGTATGGTTTAACTCTGTTAGCTGAATGCACAGATCAGAAAGAAGTTTCACCGAATGATTCTGTGTAGTTTATATTTGAAGACATTCCTTTTTCCACTATTACCCTCTTAGCGCTACGAATCTCCACTTGCATTTTCTACAAAAAGAGTGTTTCATAACTACTCAATCAAAAATATATTTTATCTCTGTTAACTGAATTTACAGATCAGAAATAAGTTTCACAGAATGCATCTGTGTAGTTTTTATTTGAAGATATTGTTTTTCCCAATGTAGGCCTCTTAGCGCTTAGCATGTCCAATTGCAGTTTCTACAGAAAGAGTGTTTCAGAACGGCTCAATCAAAAGTAAGGTTCAACTCTGTTAGTTGAATGCACAGAACAGAAAGAATTTTCACAGAATGCTACTGTGTAGTTTATATTTGAATATATTCCTTTTTCCACTATTACCCTCTTTGCGCTCCGAATGTCCACTTGCGTTTTCTACAGAAAGAGTGTTCAGAACTGCGCAATCAAAAGTATGGTTTAACTCTGTTAGCTTAATGAACATATCAGAAATAAGTTTCACACAATGCTTCTGTGTAGTTTTTATTTGAAGATATTATTTTTCCCAATAGAGGCCTCTTAGCGCTCAGAATGTCCAATTGCAGTTTCTACAGAAAGAGTGTTTCAGAAAGGCTCAATCAAAAGTAAGGTTCAACTCTGTTAGTTGAATGCACAGAACAGAAAGAAGTTTCATACAATGCTTCTGTGTAGTTTATATTTGAACATATTATTTTTTCCACTATTACCCACTTAGCGCTACGAATGTCCAGTTGCATTTTCTACAGACAGAGTGTTTCAAAACTGCTCAACCAAAAGTATGGTTTAACTCTGTTAGCTGAATGCTCAGATCAGAAATAAGTTTCACAGAATGCTTCTGTGTAGTTTATATTTGAATATATTCCTTTTTCCACTACTACTCTCTTAGCGCTCCAAATGTCCAGTTGCATTTTCTACAGAAAGAGTGTTCAGATCTGCTCAATCAAAAGTATGGTTTTACTCTGTTAGCTGAATGCACAGATCAGAAAGAAGTTTCACAGAATTATTCTGTGTAGTTTATATTTGGAGACATTCCTTTTTCCACTATTACCCTCTTAGCGCTCCGAATCTCCACTTGCATTTTCTACAGAAAGAGTGTTTCAGAACGGCTCAATCAAAACTAAGGTTCAACTCTTTTAGTTGAACAAACAGAACTGAAAGAAGTTTCACACAATTCTTCTGTGCAGTTTTTATTTGTAGACATTCTTTTTCCCAATATAGGCCTCCTAGCGCTCAGAATGTCCAATTGCAGTTTCTACAGAAAGCGTGTTTCAGAACGGCTGAATCAAAAGTAAGGTTCAACTCTGTTAGTTGAATGCACAGAACAGAAAGAAGTTTCATACAATGCTTCTGTGTAGTTTATATTTGAACATATTTTTTTTCCACTATTACCCACTTAGCGCTACGAATGTCCAGTTGCATTTTCTACAGACAGAGTGTTTCAAAACTGCTCAATCAAAAGTATGGTTTAACTCTGTTAGCTGAATGCTCAGATCAGAAAGAAGTTTCACAGAATGCTTCTGTGTAGTTTATATTTGAATATATTCCTTTTTCCACTACTACGATCTTAGCGCTCCAAATGTCCAGTTGCATTTTCTACAGAAAGAGTGTTCAGATCTGCTCAATCAAAAGTATGGTTTAACTCTGTTAGCTGAATGCACAGATCAGAAAGAAGTTTCACGGAATGATTCTGTGTAGTTTATATTTGAAGACATTCCTTTTTCCACTATTACCCTCTTAGCGCTCCGAATCTCCACTTGCATTTTCTACAAAAAGAGTGTTTCATAACTGCTCAATCAAAAATATGTTTTATCTCTGTTAACTGAATTTACAGATCAGAAATAAGTTTCACAGAATGCATCTGTGTAGTTTTTATTTGAAGATATTCTTTTTCCCAATGTAGGCCTCTTAGCGCTTAGCATGTCCAATTGCAGTTTCTACAGAAAGAGTGTTTCAGAACGGCTCAATCAAAAGTAAGGTTCAACTCTGTTAGTTGAATGCACAGAACAGAAAGAATTTTCACAGAATGCTACTGTGTAGTTTATATTTGAATATATTCCTTTTTCCACTATTACCCTCTTAGCGCTCCGAATGTCCACTTGCCTTTTCTACGGAAAGAGTGTTCGGAACTGCGCAATCAAAAGTATGGTTTAACTCTGTTAGCTGAATGCACATATCAGAAATAAGTTTCACACAATGCTTCTGTGTAGTTTTTATTTGAAGATATTATTTTTCCCAATATAGGCCTCTTAGCGCTCAGAATGTCCAATTGCAGTTTCTACAGAAAGAGTGTTTCAGAAAGGCTCAATCAAAAGTCAGGTTCAACTCTGTTAGTTGAATGCACAGAACAGAAAGAAGTTTCATACAATGCTTCTGTGTAGTTTATATTTGAACATATTCTTTTTTCCACTATTACCCACTTAGCGCTACGAATGTACAGTTGCATTTTGTACAGACAGAGTTTTTCAAAACTGCTCAATCAAAAGTATGGTTTAAATCTGTTAGCTGAATGCTCAGATCAGATAGACGTTTCACAGAATGCTTCTGTGTAGTTTATATTTGAATATATTCCTTTTTCCACTACTACCCTCTTAGCGCTCCAAATGTCCAGTTGCATTTTCTACAGAAAGAGTGTTCAGATCTGCTCAATCAAAAGTATGGTTTAACTCTGTTAGCTGAATGCACAGATCAGAAATAAGTTTCACAGAAAGATTCTGTGTAGTTTATATTTGAAGACATTCCTTTTTCCACTATTAACCTCTTAGCGCTCCGATTCTCCACTTGCATTTTCTACAGAAAGTGTGTTACAGAACGGCTCAATCAAAACTAAGGTACAACTCCTTTAGTTGAATGAACAGAACAGAAAGAAGTTTCACAGAATACTTCTGTGTAGTTTCTATTTGTAGGCATTCTTTTTCCCATTATAGGCCTCTTAGCGCTCAGAATGTCCCATTGCAGTTTCTACAGAAAGAGTGTTTCAGAACGTCTCAATCAAAAGTAAGGCTCAACTCTGTTAGTTGAATGCACAGAACAGAAAGAAGTTTCATACAATGCTTCTGTGTAGTTTATATTTGAACATATTCTTTTTTCCACTATTACCCACTTATCGCTACGAATGTCCAGTTGCATTTTCTACAGACAGAGAGATTCAAAACTGCTCAATCAAAACTATGGTTTAACTCTGTTAGCTGAATGCTCAGATTAGAAAGAAGTTTCACAGAATGCTTCTGTGTAGTTTATATTTTAATATATTCCTTTTTCCACTACTACGCTCTTAGCGCTCCAAATGTCCAGTTGCATTTTCTACAGAAAGAGTGTTCAGATCTGCTCAATCAAATGTATGATTTAACTGCGTTAGCTGAATGCACAGATCAGAAAGAAGTTTCATAGAATGATTCTGTGTAGTTTATATTTGAAGACATTCCTTTTTCCACTATTACCCTCTTAGCGCTCCGAATCTCCACTTGCATTTTCTACAGAAAGAGTGTGTCAGAACGGCTCAATCAAAACTAAGGTTCAACACTTTTAGTTGAATGAACTGAACAGAAAGAAGTTTCACAGAATGCTTCTGTGTAGTTTTTATTTGTAGATATTCTTTTTCCCAATATAGGCCACATAGCGCTCAGAATGTCCAATTGCAGTTTCTACAGAAAGAGTGTTTCAGAACGGCTCAATCAAAAGTAAGGTTCAACCCTCGTTGTTGAATGCACAGAACAGAAAGAAGTTTCACAGAATGCTTCTGTGTAGTTTATATTTGAATATATTCCTTTTTCCAATATGACCCTCTTAGCGCTCCGAATGTCCACTTGCATTTTCTACAGAAAGAGTGTTCTGAACTGCGCAATCAAAAGTATGGTTTAACTCTGTTAGCTGAATGCACCTATCAGAAATAAGTTTCAAACAATGCTTCTGTGTAGTTTTTATTTGAAGATATTATATTTCCCAATATAGGCCTCTTAGCGCTCAGAATGTCCAATTGCAGTTTCTACAGAAAGAGTGTTTCAGAACGGCTCAATCAAATGTAAGGTTCAACTCTCTTAGTTGAATGCACAGAACAGAAAGAAGTTTCACAGAATGCTTCTGTGTAGTATTTAGTTGAAGATACTCCTTTTTGGACTATTACCCACATAGCGCTCCGAATATCCACTGGCAGTTTCTACACAAAGAGCGTTTCAGAACTGCTCCTTCAAAAGTAAGGCTCAACTCTGTTAGTTGAATGCAAAGAACAGAAAGGGGTTTCAGAGAATGCTTCTGTGTAGTTTTTAATGGGAGATATTCCTTTTTCCTCTATTACAATCTTAGCGCTCCGAACGTCCACTTGCATTTTCTACAAAAAGAGTGTTTCATAACTGCTCAATCAAAAATATGGTTTAGCTCTGTTAACTGAATTTACAGATCAGAAATAAGTTTCACAGAATGCATCTGTGTAGTTTTTATTTGAAGATATACTTTTTCCCAATGTAGGCCTCTTAGCGCTTAGCATGTCCAATTGCAGTTTCTACAAAAAGAGTGTTTCAGAACGGCTCAATCAAAAGTAAGGTTCAACTCTGTTAGTTGAATGCACAGAACAGAAAGAAGTTTCACAGAATGCTACTGTGTAGTTTATATTTGAATATATTCCTTTTTCCACTATTACCCTCTTAGCGCTCGGAAGGTCCACTTGCATTTTCTACAGAAATAGTGTTCGGAACTGCGCAATCAAAAGTATGGTTTAACTCTGTTAGCTGAATGCACATATCAGAAATAAGTTTCTCACAATGCTTCTGTGTAGTTTTTATTTGAAGATATTATTTTTCCCAATATAGGCCTCTTAGCGCTCAGAATGTCCAATTGCAGTTTCTACAGAAAGAGTGTTTCAGAACGGCTCAATCAAAAGTAAGGTTCAACTCTGTTAGTTGAATGCACAGAACAGAAAGAAGTTTCATACAATGCTTCTGTGTAGTTTATATTTGAACATATTCTTTTTTCCACTATTACCTACTTAGCGCTACGAATGTCCAGTTGCATTTTCTACAGACAGAGTGTTTCAAAACTGCTCAATCAAATTATGGTTTAACTCTGTTAGCTGAATGCTCAGATCAGAAAGTAGTTTCACAGAATGCTTCTGTGTAGTTTATATTTGTATATATTCCTTTTTCCACTACTACCCTCTTAGCGCTCCAAATGTCCAGTTGCATTTTCTACAGAAAGAGTGTTCAGATCTGCTCAATCAAAAGTATGGTTTAACTCTGTTAGCTGAATGCACAGATCACAAAGAAGTTTCATAGAATGATTCTGTGTAGTTTATATTTGAAGAGATTCCTTTTTCCACTATTACCCTCTTAGCGCTCCGATTCTCCACTTGCATTTTCTACAGAAAGAGTGTTTCAGAACTGCTCAATCAAAACCAAAGTTCAACTCTTTTAGTTGAATGAACTGAACAGAAAGGAGTTTCACAGAATGCTTCTGTGTAGATTTTATTTGTAGATATTCTTTTTCCCAATATAGGCCTCTTAGCGCTCAGAATGTCCAATTGCAGTTTCTACACAAAGAGTGTTTCAGAACGGCTCAATCAAAAGTAAGGTTCAACCCTGGTAGTTGAATGCACAGAACAGAAAGTAGTTTCACAGAATGCTTCTGTGTAGTTTATATTTGAATATATTCCTTTTTCCACTATTACCCTCTTAGCGCTCCGAATGTCAACTTGCATTTTCTACAGAAAGAGTGTACGGAACTGCGCAATCAAAAGTATGGTTTAACTCTGTTAGCTGAATGCACATATCAGAAATAAGTTTCAAACAATGCTTCTGTGTAGTTTTTATTTGAAGATATTATTTTTCCCAATATAGGACTCTTAGCGCTCAGAATGTCCAATTGCAGTTTCTACAGAAAGAGTGTTTCAGAACGGCTCAATCAAATGTAAGTTTCAACTCTCTTAGTTGAATGCACAGAACAGAAAGGAGTTTCACAGAATGCTTCTGTGTAGTATTTAGTTGAAGGTACTCCTTTTTGGACTATTACCTACTTAGCGCTCCGAATATCCACTGGCAGTTCCTACACAAAGTGTGTTTCAGAACTGCTCCTTCAAAAGTAAGGCTCAACTCTGTTAGTTGAATGCGGAGAACAGAAAGTTGTTTCAGAGAATGCTTCTGTGTAGTTTTTAATTGGAAATATTCCTTTTTCCTCTATTACAATCTTAGCGCTCCGAATGTCCACTTGCATTTCCTACAAAAAGAGTGTTTCATAACTGCTCAATCAAAAATATGGTTTAGCTCTGTTAACTGAATTTACAGATCAGAAATAAGTTTCACAGAATGCATCTGTGTAGTTTTTATTTGAAGATATTCTTTTTCAAAATGTAGGCCTCTTAGCGCTTAGAATGTCCAATTGCAGTTTCTACAGAAAGAGTGTTTCAGAACGGCTCAATCAAAAGTAAGGTTCAACTCTGTTAGTTGAATGCACAGAACAGAAAGAATTTTCACAGAATGCTACTGTGTAGTTTATATTTGAATATATTCCTTTTTCCACTATTACCCTCTTAGCGCTCCGAATGTCCACTTGCGTTTTCTACAGAAAGAGTGTTCAGAACTGCGCAATCAAAAGTATGGTTTAACTCTGTTAGCTTAATGAACATATCAGAAATAAGTTTCACACAATGCTTCTGTGTAGTTTTTATTTGAAGATATTATTTTTCCCAATAGAGTCCTCTTAGCGCTCAGAATGTCCAATTGCAGTTTCTACAGAAAGAGTGTTTCAGAAAGGCTCAATCAAAAGTAAGGTTCAACTCTGTTAGTTGAATGCACAGAACAGAAAGAAGTTTCATACAATGCTTCTGTGTAGTTTATATTTGAACATATTATTTTTTCCACTATTACCCACTTAGCGCTACGAATGTCCAGTTGCATTTTCTACAGACAGAGTGTTTCAAAACTGCTCAACCAAAAGTATGGTTTAACTCTGTTAGCTGAATGCTCAGATCAGAAATAAGTTTCACAGAATGCTTCTGTGTAGTTTATATTTGAATATATTCCTTTTTCCACTACTACTCTCTTAGCGCTCCAAATGTCCAGTTGCATTTTCTACAGAAAGAGTGTTCAGATCTGCTCAATCAAAAGTATGGTTTTACTCTGTTAGCTGAATGCACAGATCAGAAAGAAGTTTCACAGAATTATTCTGTGTAGTTTATATTTGGAGACATTCCTTTTTCCACTATTACCCTCTTAGCGCTCCGAATCTCCACTTGCATTTTCTACAGAAAGAGTGTTTCAGAACGGCTCAATCAAAACTAAGGTTCAACTCTTTTAGTTCAACAAACAGAACTGAAAGAAGTTTCACACAATTCTTCTGTGCAGTTTTTATTTGTAGACATTCTTTTTCCCAATATAGGCCTCCTAGCGCTCAGAATGTCCAATTGCAGTTTCTACAGAAAGCGTGTTTCAGAACGGCTGAATCAAAAGTAAGGTTCAACTCTGTTAGTTGAATGCACAGAACAGAAAGAAGTTTCATACAATGCTTCTGTGTAGTTTATATTTGAACATATTTTTTTTCCACTATTACCCACTTAGCGCTACGAATGTCCAGTTGCATTTTCTACAGACAGAGTGTTTCAAAACTGCTCAATCAAAAGTATGGTTTAACTCTGTTAGCTGAATGCTCAGATCAGAAAGAAGTTTCACAGAATGCTTCTGTGTAGTTTATATTTGAATATATTCCTTTTTCCACTACTACGATCTTAGCGCTCCAAATGTCCAGTTGCATTTTCTACAGAAAGAGTGTTCAGATCTGCTCAATCAAAAGTATGGTTTAACTCTGTTAGCTGAATGCACAGATCAGAAAGAAGTTTCACGGAATGATTCTGTGTAGTTTATATTTGAAGACATTCCTTTTTCCACTATTACCCTCTTAGCGCTCCGAATCTCCACTTGCATTTTCTACAAAAAGAGTGTTTCATAACTGCTCAATCAAAAATATGTTTTATCTCTGTTAACTGAATTTACAGATCAGAAATAAGTTTCACAGAATGCATCTGTGTAGTTTTTATTTGAAGATATTCTTTTTCCCAATGTAGGCCTCTTAGCGCTTAGCATGTCCAATTGCAGTTTCTACAGAAAGAGTGTTTCAGAACGGCTCAATCAAAAGTAAGGTTCAACTCTGTTAGTTGAATGCACAGAACAGAAAGAATTTTCACAGAATGCTACTGTGTAGTTTATATTTGAATATATTCCTTTTTCCACTATTACCCTCTTAGCGCTCCGAATGTCCACTTGCGTTTTCTACAGAAAGAGTGTTCAGAACTGCGCAATCAAAAGTATGGTTTAACTCTGTTAGCTTAATGAACATATCAGAAATAAGTTTCACACAATGCTTCTGTGTAGTTTTTATTTGAAGATATTATTTTTCCCAATAGAGGCCTCTTAGCGCTCAGAATGTCCAATTGCAGTTTCTACAGAAAGAGTGTTTCAGAAAGGCTCAATCAAAAGTAAGGTTCAACTCTGTTAGTTGAATGCGCAGAACAGAAAGAAGTTTCATACAATGCTTCTGTGTAGTTTATATTTGAACATATTCTTTTTTCCACTATTACCCACATAGCGCTACGAATGTCCAGTTGCATTTTCTACAGACAGAGTGTTTCAAAACTGCTCAATCAAAATTATGGTTTAACTCTGTTAGCTGAATGCTCAGATCAGAAAGAAGTTTCACAGAATGCTTCTGTGTAGTTTATATTTGACTATATTCCTTTTTCCACTACTACGCTCTTAGCGCTCCAAATGTCCAGTTGCATTTTCTACAGAAAGAGTGTTCAGATCTGCTCAATCAAAAGTATGGTTTAACTCTGTTAGCTGAATGCACAGATCAGAAAGAAGTTTCACCGAATGATTCTGTGTAGTTTATATTTGAAGACATTCCTTTTTCCACTATTACCCTCTTAGCGCTCCGAATCTCCACTTGCATTTTCTACAAAAAGAGTGTTTCTTAACTGCTCAATCAAAAATATGTTTTATCTCTGTTAACTGAATTTACAGATCAGAAATAAGTTTCACAGAATGCATCTGTGTAGTTTTTATTTGAAGATATACTTTTTCCCAATGTAGGCCTCTTAGCGCTTAGCATGTCCAATTGCAGTTTCTACAAAAAGAGTGTTTCAGAACGGCTCAATCAAAAGTAAGGTTCAACTCTGTTAGTTGAATGCACAGAACAGAAAGAAGTTTCACAGAATGCTACTGTGTAGTTTATATTTGAATATATTCCTTTTTCCACTATTACCCTCTTAGCGCTCCGAATGTCCACTTGCCTTTTCTACGGAAAGAGTGTTCGGAACTGCGCAATCAAAAGTATGGTTTATCTCTGTTAGCTGAATGCACATATCAGAAATAAGTTTCACACAATGCTTCTGTGTAGTTTTTATTTGAAGATATTATTTTTCCCAATATAGGCCTCTTAGCGCTCAGAATGTCCAATTGCAGTTTCTACAGAAAGAGTGTTTCAGAAAGGCTCAATCAAAATTCAGGTTCAACTCTGTTAGTTGAATGCACAGAACAGAAAGAAGTTTCATACAATGCTTCTGTGTAGTTTATATTTGAACATATTCTTTTTTCCACTATTACCCACTTAGCGCTACGAATGTACAGTTGCATTTTGTACAGACAGAGTTTTTCAAAACTGCTCAATCAAAATTATGGTTTAACTCTGTTAGCTGAATGCTCAGATCAGATAGACGTTTCACAGAATGCTTCTGTGTAGTTTATATTTGAATATATTCCTTTTTCCACTACTACCCTCTTAGCGCTCCAAATGTCCAGTTGCATTTTCTACAGAAAGAGTGTTCAGATCTGCTCAATCAAAAGTATGGTTTAACTCTGTTAGCTGAATGCACAGATCAGAAATAAGTTTCACAGAAAGATTCTGTGTAGTTTATATTTGAAGACATTCCTTTTTCCACTATTAACCTCTTAGCGCTCCGATTCTCCACTTGCATTTTCTACAGAAAGTGTGTTACAGAACGGCTCAATCAAAACTAAGGTACAACTCCTTTAGTTGAATGAACAGAACAGAAAGAAGTTTCACAGAATACTTCTGTGTAGTTTCTATTTGTAGGCATTCTTTTTCCCATTATAGGCCTCTTAGCGCTCAGAATGTCCCATTGCAGTTTCTACAGAAAGAGTGTTTCAGAACGTCTCAATCAAAAGTAAGGCTCAACTCTGTTAGTTGAATGCACAGAACAGAAAGAAGTTTCATACAATGCTTCTGTGTAGTTTATATTTGAACATATTCTTTTTTCCACTATTACCCACTTAGCGCTACGAATGTCCAGTTGCATTTTCTACAGACAGAGAGATTCAAAACTGCTCAATCAAAACTATGGTTTAACTCTGTTAGCTGAATGCTCAGATTAGAAAGAAGTTTCACAGAATGCTTCTGTGTAGTTTATATTTTAATATATTCCTTTTTCCACTACTACGCTCTTAGCGCTCCAAATGTCCAGTTGCATTTTCTACAGAAAGAGTGTTCAGATCTGCTCAATCAAATGTATGATTTAACTGCGTTAGCTGAATGCACAGATCAGAAAGAAGTTTCATAGAATGATTCTGTGTAGTTTATATTTGAAGACATTCCTTTTTCCACTATTACCCTCTTAGCGCTCCGAATCTCCACTTGCATTTTCTACAGAAAGAGTTTGTCAGAACGGCTCAATCAAAACTAAGGTTCAACTCTTTTAGTTGAATGAACTGAACAGAAAGAAGTTTCACAGAATGCTTCTGTGTAGTTTTTATTTGTAGATATTCTTTTTCCCAATATAGGCCACATAGCGCTCAGAATGTCCAATTGCAGTTTCTACAGAAAGAGTGTTTCAGAACGGCTCAATCAAAAGTAAGGTTCAACCCTCGTTGTTGAATGCACAGAACAGAAAGAAGTTTCACAGAATGCTTCTGTGTAGTTTATATTTGAATATATTCCTTTTTCCAATATGACCCTGTTAGCGCTCCGAATGTCCACTTGCATTTTCTACAGAAAGAGTGTTCTGAACTGCGCAATCAAAAGTATGGTTTAACTCTGTTAGCTGAATGCACCTATCAGAAATAAGTTTCAAACAATGCTTCTGTGTAGTTTTTATTTGAAGATATTATATTTCCCAATATAGGCCTCTTAGCGCTCAGAATGTCCAATTGCAGTTTCTACAGAAAGAGTGTTTCAGAACGGCTCAATCAAATGTAAGGTTCAACTCTCTTAGTTGAATGCACAGAACAGAAAGAAGTTTCACAGAATGCTTCTGTGTAGTATTTAGTTGAAGATACTCCTTTTTGGACTATTACCCACATAGCGCTCCGAATATCCACTGGCAGTTTCTACACAAAGAGCGTTTCAGAACTGCTCCTTCAAAAGTAAGGCTCAACTCTGTTAGTTGAATGCGAAGAACAGAAAGGGGTTTCAGAGAATGCTTCTGTGTAGTTTTTAATGGGAGATATTCTTTTTTCCTCTATTACAAGATTAGCGCTCCGAACGTCCACTTGCATTTTCTACAAAAAGAGTGTTTCATAACTGCTCAATCAAAAATATGGTTTAGCTCTGTTAACTGAATTTACAGATCAGAAATAAGTTTCACAGAATGCATCTGTGTAGTTTTTATTTGAAGATATACTTTTTCCCAATGTAGGCCTCTTAGCGCTTAGCATGTCCAATTGCAGTTTCTACAAAAAGAGTGTTTCAGAACGGCTCAATCAAAAGTAAGGTTCAACTCTGTTAGTTGAATGCACAGAACAGAAAGAAGTTTCACAGAATGCTACTGTGTAGTTTATATTTGAATATATTCCTTTTTCCACTATTACCCTCTTAGCGCTCGGAAGGTCCACTTGCATTTTCTACAGAAATAGTGTTCGGAACTGCGCAATCAAAAGTATGGTTTAACTCTGTTAGCTGAATGCACATATCAGAAATAAGTTTCTCACAATGCTTCTGTGTAGTTTTTATTTGAAGATATTATTTTTCCCAATATAGGCCTCTTAGCGCTCAGAATGTCCAATTGCAGTTTCTACAGAAAGAGTGTTTCAGAATGGCTCAATCAAAAGTAAGGTTCAACTCTGTTAGTTGAATGCACAGAACAGAAAGAAGTTTCATACAATGCTTCTGTGTAGTTTATATTTGAACATATTCTTTTTTCCACTATTACCTACTTAGCGCTACGAATGTCCAGTTGCATTTTCTACAGACAGAGTGTTTCAAAACTGCTCAATCAAATTATGGTTTAACTCTGTTAGCTGAATGCTCAGATCAGAAAGTAGTTTCACAGAATGCTTCTGTGTAGTTTATATTTGTATATATTCCTTTTTCCACTACTACCCTCTTAGCGCTCCAAATGTCCAGTTGCATTTTCTACAGAAAGAGTGTTCAGATCTGCTCAATCAAAAGTATGGTTTAACTCTGTTAGCTGAATGCACAGATCACAAAGAAGTTTCATAGAATGATTCTGTGTAGTTTATATTTGAAGAGATTCCTTTTTCCACTATTACCCTCTTAGCGCTCCGATTCTCCACTTGCATTTTCTACAGAAAGAGTGTTTCAGAACTGCTCAATCAAAACCAAAGTTCAACTCTTTTAGTTGAATGAACTGAACAGAAAGGAGTTTCACAGAATGCTTCTGTGTAGATTTTATTTGTAGATATTCTTTTTCCCAATATAGGCCTCTTAGCGCTCAGAATGTCCAATTGCAGTTTCTACACAAAGAGTGTTTCAGAACGGCTCAATCAAAAGTAAGGTTCAACCCTGGTAGTTGAATGCACAGAACAGAAAGTAGTTTCACAGAATGCTTCTGTGTAGTTTATATTTGAATATATTCCTTTTTCCACTATTACCCTCTTAGCGCTCCGAATGTCAACTTGCATTTTCTACAGAAAGAGTGTACGGAACTGCGCAATCAAAAGTATGGTTTAACTCTGTTAGCTGAATGCACATATCAGAAATAAGTTTCAAACAATGCTTCTGTGTAGTTTTTATTTGAAGATATTATTTTTCCCAATATAGGACTCTTAGCGCTCAGAATGTCCAATTGCAGTTTCTACAGAAAGAGTGTTTCAGAACGGCTCAATCAAATGTAAGTTTCAACTCTCTTAGTTGAATGCACAGAACAGAAAGGAGTTTCACAGAATGCTTCTGTGTAGTATTTAGTTGAAGGTACTCCTTTTTGGACTATTACCTACTTAGCGCTCCGAATATCCACTGGCAGTTCCTACACAAAGTGTGTTTCAGAACTGCTCCTTCAAAAGTAAGGCTCAACTCTGTTAGTTGAATGCGGAGAACAGAAAGTTGTTTCAGAGAATGCTTCTGTGTAGTTTTTAATTGGAAATATTCCTTTTTCCTCTATTACAATCTTAGCGCTCCGAATGTCCACTTGCATTTCCTACAAAAAGAGTGTTTCATAACTGCTCAATCAAAAATATGGTTTAGCTCTGTTAACTGAATTTACAGATCAGAAATAAGTTTCACAGAATGCATCTGTGTAGTTTTTATTTGAAGATATTCTTTTTCAAAATGTAGGCCTCTTAGCGCTTAGAATGTCCAATTGCAGTTTCTACAGAAAGAGTGTTTCAGAACGGCTCAATCAAAAGTAAGGTTCAACTCTGTTAGTTGAATGCACAGAACAGAAAGAATTTTCACAGAATGCTACTGTGTAGTTTATATTTGAATGTATTCCTTTTTCCACTATTACCCTCTTAGCGCTCCGAATGTCCACTTGCATTTTCTACAGAAAGAGTGTTCAGAACTGCGCAATCAAAAGTATGGTTTAACTCTGTTAGCTTAATGAACATATCAGAAATAAGTTTCACACAATGCTTCTGTGTAGTTTTTATTTGAAGATATTATTTTTCCCAATATAGGCCTCTTAACGCTCAGAATGTCCAATTGCTGTTTCTACAGAAAGAGTGTTTCAGAACGGCTCAATCAAATGTAAGTTTCAACACTCTTAGTTGAATGCACAGAACAGAAAGAAGTTTCATACAATGCTTCTGTGTAGTTTATATTTGAACATATTCTTTTTTCCACTACTACCCTCTTAGCGCTCCAAATGTCCAGTTGCATTTTCTACAGAAAGAGTGTTCAGATCTGCTCAATCAAAAGTATGGTTTAACTCTGTTAGCTGAATGCACAGATCAGAAAGAAGTTTCACAGAATGATTCTGTGTAGTCTATATTTGAAGACATTCTTTTTTCCACTATTACCCTCTTAGCGCTCCAAATCTCCAATTGCATTTTCTACAGAAAGAATGTTTCAGAATGGCTCAATCAAAACTAAGATTCAACTCTTTTAGTTGAATGAACAGAACAGAAAGTAGTTTCACAGAATAGTTCTGTGTAGTTTTTATTTGTAGACATTCTTTTACCCAATATAGGCCTCTTAGCGCTCAGAATGTCCAATTGCATTTTCTACAGAAAGAGTGTTTCAGAACGGCTCAATCAAAAGTAAGGTTCAACTCTGTTAGTTGAATGCAGAGAACAGAAAGAAATTTCATACAATGCTTCTGTGTAGTTTATATTTGAACATATTCTTTTTTCCACAATTACACACTTAGCGCTACGAATGTCCAGTTGCATTTTCTACAGACAGAGTGTTTCAAAACAGCTCAATCAAAAGTATGGTTTAACTCTGTTAGCTGAATGCTAAGATCAGAAAGAAGTTTCACAGAATGCTTCTGTGTAGTTTATATTTGAATATAATACTTTTTCCACTACTACGCTCTTAGCGCTCCAATTGTCCAGTTGCATTTTCTACAGAAAGAGTGTTCAGATCTGCTCAATCAAAAGTATGGTTTAAGTCTGTTAGCTGAATGCACAGATCAGAAAGAAGTTTCAGAGGATGATTCTGTGTAGTTTATATTTGAAGACATTCGTTTTTTCACTATTACCTTCTTAGCGCTCCGAATCTCCACTTGCATTTACTACAGAAAGTGTGTTTCAGAACGGCTCAATGAAAACTAAGGTTCAACTCTTTTAGTTGAATGAACAGAACAGAAAGAAGTTTCACAGAATGCTTATGTGTAGTTTTCATTTGTAGATATTCTTTTTCCCAATATAGTCCTCTTAGAGCTCAGAATGTCCAATTGCAGTTTCTACAGAAAGAGTGTTTCAGAAGGGCTCAATCTAAAGTAAGGTTCAACCCTGGTAGTTGAATGCACAGAACAGAAAGAAGTTTCACAGAATGCTTCTGTGTAGTTTATATTTGAATATATTCCTTTTTCCACTATTACCCTCTTAGCGCTCCGAATGTCCAGTTGCATTTTCTACAGAAAGAGTGTTCGGAACTGCCCAATCAAAAGTATGCTTTAACTCTGTTAGCTGAATGCACAGATCAGAAAGAAGTTTCACAGAATGATTCTGTGTAGTTTATATTTGAAGACATTCCTTTTTCCACTATTAACCGCTTAGCGCTCCGAATGTCCACTTGCATTTTCTACAGAAAGAGTGTTCTGAACTGCGCAATCAAAAGTATGGTTTAACTCTGTTAGCTGAATGCACATATCAGAAAAAAGTTTCAAACAATGATTCTGTGTAGTTTTTATTTGAAGATATTATTTTTCCCAATATATGCCTCTTAACGCTCAGAATGTCAAATTGCAGTTTCTAGAGATAGAGTGTTTCAGAACGGCTCAATCAAATGTAAGGTACAACTATCTTAGTTGAATGCACAGAACAGAAAGAATTTTCACAGAATGCTTCTGTGTAGTATTTAGTTGAAGATACTCCTTTTTGGACTATTACCCACTTAGCGCTCCGAATATCCACTGGCAGTTTCTACACAAGGAGTGTTTCAGAAATGCTCCTTCAAAAGTAAGGCTCAACACTGTTAGTTGAATGCGGAGAACAGAAAGGTGTTTCAGAGAATGCTTCTGTGTAGTTTTTAATTGGAGATATTACTTTTTCCTCTATTACAATCTTAGCGCTCCGAATGTCCACTTGCATTTTCTACAAAAAGAGTGTTTCATAACTGCTCAATCAAAAATATGGTTTAGCTCTGTTAACTGAATTTACAGATCAGAAATAAGTTTCACAGAATGCATCTGTGTAGTTTTTATTTGAAGATATTCTTTTTCAAAATGTAGGCCTCTTAGCGCTTAGAATGTCCAATTGCAGTTTCTACAGAAAGAGTGTTTCAGAACGGCTCAATCAAAAGTAAGGTTCAACTCTGTTAGTTGAATGCACAGAACAGAAAGAATTTTCACAGAATGCTACTGTGTAGTTTATATTTGAATATATTCCTTTTTCCACTATTACCCTCTTAGCGCTCCGAATGTCCACTTGCATTTTCTACAGAAAGAGTGTTCAGAACTGCGCAATCAAAAGTATGGTTTAACTCTGTTAGCTTAATGAACATATCAGAAATAAGTTTCACACAATGCTTCTGTGTAGTTTTTATTTGAAGATATTATTTTTCCCAATATAAGCCTCTTAACGCTCACAATGTCCAATTGCTGTTTCTGCAGAAAGAGTGTTTCAGAACGGCTCAATCAAATGTAAGGTTCAACACTCTTAGTTGAATGCACAGAAGAGAAAGAAGTTTCATACAATGCTTCTGTGTAGTTTATATTTGAACATATTCTTTTTTCCACTACTACCCTCTTAGCGCTCCAAATGTCCAGTTGCATTTTCTACAGAAAGAGTGTTCAGATCTGCTCAATCAAAAGTATGGTTTAACTCTGTTAGCTGAATGCACAGATCAGAAAGAAGTTTCACAGAATGATTCTGTGTAGTCTATGTTTGAAGACATTCCTTTTTCCACTATTACCCTCTTAGCGCTCCAAATCTCCACTTGCATTTGCTACAGAAAGAGTGTTTCAGAATGGCTCAATCAAAACTAAGATTCAACTCTTTTAGTTGAATGAACAGAACAGAAAGTAGTTTCACAGAATAGTTCTGTGTAGTTTTTATTTGTAGACATTCTTTTACCCAATATAGGCCTCTTAGCGCTCAGAATGTCCAATTGCATTTTCTACAGAAAGAGTGTTTCAGAACGGCTCAATCAAAAGTAAGGTTCAACTCTGTTAGTTGAATGCAGAGAACAGAAAGAAGTTTCATACAATACTTCTGTGTAGTTTATATTTGAACATATTCTTTTTTCCACTATTACCCACTTAGCGCTACGAATGTCCAGTTGCATTTTCTACAGACAGAGTGTTTCAAAACTGCTCAATCAAAAGTATGGTTTAACTCTGTTAGCTGAATGCTAAGATCAGAAAGAAGTTTCACAGAATGCTTCTGTGTAGTTTATATTTGAATATATTCCTTTTTCCACTACTACGCTCTTAGCGCTCCAATTGTCCATTTGCATTTTCTACAGAAAGAGTGTTCAGATCTGCTCAATCAAAAGTATGGTTTAACTCTGTTAGCTGAATGCACAGATCAGAAATAAGTTTCAGAGGATGATTCTGTGTAGTTTATATTTGAAGACATTCGTTTTTTCACTATTACCTTCTTAGCGCTCCGAATCTCCACTTGCATTTACTACAGAAAGTGTGTTTCAGAACGGCTCAATGAAAACTAAGGTTCAACTCTTTTAGTTGAACAAACAGAACAGAAAGAAGTTTCACAGAATGCTTATGTGTAGTTTTCATTTGTAGATATTCTTTTTCCCATTATAGTCCTCTTAGAGCTCAGAATGTCCAATTGCAGTTTCTACAGAAAGAGTGTTTCAGAAGGGCTCAATCTAAAGTAAGGTTCAACCCTGGTAGTTGAATGCACAGAACAGAAAGATGTTTCACAGAATGCTTCTGTGTACTTTATATTTGAATATATTCCTTTTTCCACTATTACCCTCTTAGCGCTCCGAATGTCCAGTTGCATTTTCTACAGAAAGAGTGTTCGGAACTGCCCAATCAAAAGTATGGTTTAACTCTGTTAGCTGAATGCACATATCAGAAATAAGTTTCACACAATGCTTCCGTGTAGTTTTTATTTGAAGATATTATTTTTCCCAATATAGGCCTCTTAGCGCTCAGAATGTCCAATTGCAGTTTCTACAGAAAGAGTGTTTCAGAAAGGCTCAATCAAAAGTAAGGTTCAACTCTGTTAGTTGAATGCACAGAACAGAAAGAAGTTTCATACAATGCTTCTGTGTAGTTTATATTTGAACATATTCTTTTTTCCACTATTACCCACTTAGCGCTACGAACGTCCAGTTGCATTTTCTACAGACAGAGTGTTTCAAAACTGCTCAATCAAAAGTATGGTTTAACTCTGTTAGCTGAATGCTCAGATCAGAAAGAAGTTTCACAGAATGCTTCTGTGTAGTTTATATTTGAATATATTCCTTTTTCCACTACTACCCTCTTAGCGCTCCAAATGTCCAGTTGCATTATCCACAGAAAGTGTGTTCAGATCTGCTCAATCAAAAGTATGGTTTAACTCTGTTAGCTGAATGCACAGATCAGAAAGAAGTTTCACAGAATGATTCTATGTAGTTTATATTTGAAGACATTCCTTTTTCCACTATTAACCGCTTAGCGCTCCGAATGTCCACTTGCATTTTCTACAGAAAGAGTGTTCTGAACTGCGCAATCAAAAGTATGGTTTAACTCTGTTAGCTGAATGCACATATCAGAAAAAAGTTTCAAAAAATGATTCTGTGTAGTTTTTATTTGAAGATATTATTTTTCCCAATATATGCCTCTTAACGCTCAGAATGTCCAATTGCAGTTTCTAGAGATAGAGTGTTTCAGAACGGCTCAATCAAATGTAAGGTACAACTATCTTAGTTGAATGCACAGAACAGAAAGAATTTTCACAGAATGCTTCTGTGTAGTATTTAGTTGAAGATACTACTTTTTGGACTATTACCCACTTAGCGCTCCGAATATCCACTGGCAGTTTCTACACAAAGAGTGTTTCAGAACTGCTCCTTCAAAAGTAAGGCTCAACACTGTTAGTTGAATGCGGAGAACAGAAATGGGTTTCAGAGAATGCTTCTGTGTAGTTTTTAATTGGAGATATTCCTTTTTCCTCTATTACAATCTTAGCGCTCCGAATGTCCACTTGCATTTTCTACAAAAAGTCTTTCATAACTGCTCAATCAAAAATATGGTTTAGCTCTGTT
This sequence comes from Symphalangus syndactylus, assembly GCF_028878055.3. Lineage (NCBI taxonomy): Eukaryota > Metazoa > Chordata > Mammalia > Primates > Hylobatidae > Symphalangus > Symphalangus syndactylus. Next base: position 5,455,102 of record NC_072439.2, read on the forward strand.
AACTGAATTTACAGATCAGAAATAAGTTTCACAGAATGCATCTGTGTAGCTTTTATTTGGAGATACTCTTTTTCACAATGTAGGCCTCTTAGCGCTTAGAATCTCCAATTGCATTTTCTACAGAAAGAGTGTTTCAGAACGGCTCAATCAAAAGTAAGGTTCAACACTGTTAGTTGAATGCACAGAACAGAAAGAAGTTTCACAGAATGCTACTCTGTAGTTTATATTTGAATATATTCCTTTTTCCACTATTACCCTCTTAGCGCTCCGAATGTCCACTTGCATTTTGTACAGAAAGAGTGTTCGGAACTGCGCAATCAAAAGTATGGTTTAACTCTGTTAGCTGAATGCACATATCAGAAATAAGTTTCACACAATGCTTCTGTGTACTTTTTATTTGAAGATATTATTTTTCCCAATATAGGCCTCTTAGCGCTCAGAATGTCCAATTGCAGTTTCTACAGAAAGAGTATTTCAGAACGGCTCAATCAAATGTAAGGTTCAACTCTCTTAGTTGAATGCACAGAACAGAAAGAAGTTTCACAGAATGCTTCTGTGTAGTTTTTATTTGTAGATATTCTTTTTCCCAATATAGGCCTGTTAGTGCTCAGAATGTCCAATTGCAGTTTCTCCAGAAAGAGTGTTTCAGAACGGCTCAATCAAATGTAGGGTTCAACCCTGGTAGTTGAATGCACAGAACAGAAAGAAGTTTCACAGAATGCTTCTGTGTATTTTATATTTGAATATATTCTTTTTTCCACTATTACCCTCTTAGCGCTCCGAATGTCCACTTGCCTTTTCTACGGAAAGAGTGTTCGCAACTGAGCAATCAAAAGTATGGTTTAACTCTGTTAGCTGAATGCACATATCAGAAATAAGTTTCACACAATGCTTCTGTGTAGTTTTTATTTGAAGATATTATTTTTCCCAATATAGGCCTCTTAGCGCTCAGAATGTCCAATTGCAGTTTCTACAGAAAGAGTGTTTCAGAACGGCTCAATCAAAAGTAAGGTTCAACTCTGTTAGTTGAATGCACAGAACAGAAAGGAGTTTCATACAATGCTTCTGTGTAGTTTATATTTGAACATATTTTTTTCCACTATTACCCACTTAGCGCTACGAATGTCCAGTTGCATTTTCTACAGACAGAGTGTTTCAAATCTGCTCTATCAAAAGTATCGTTTAACTCTGTTAGCTGAATGCTCAGATCAGAAAGAAGTTTCACAGAATGCTTCTGTGTAGTTTGTATTTGAATATATTCCTTTTTCCACTACTATCCTCTTAGCGCTCCAAATGTCCAGTTGCATTTTCTACAGAAAGAGTGTTCAGATCTGCTCAATGAAAAGTATGGTTTAACTCTGTTAGTTGATTGCACAGATCAGAAAGAAGTTTCACAGAATGATTCTGTGTAGTTTATATTTGAAGACATTCCTTTTTCCACTATTACCCACTTAGCGCTCCGAATCTCCACTTGCATTTTCTACAGAAAGAGTGTTTCAGAACGGCTCAATCAAAACTAAGGTTCAACTCTTTTAGTTGAATGAACTCAACAGAAAGAAGTTTCACAGAATGCTTCTGTGTAGTTTTTATTTGTAGATATTCTTTTTCCCAATATAGGCCTCTTAGCCCTCAGAATGTCCAATTGCAGTTTACACAGAAAGAGTGTTTCAGAACGGCTCAATCAAAAGTAAGGTTCAACCCTGGTAGTTGAATGCACAGAACAGAAAGAAGTTTCACAGAATGCTTCTGTGTAGTTTATATTTGAATATATTCCTTTTTCCACTATTACCCACTTAGCGCTCCGCATGTCCACTTGCATTTTCTACAGAAAGAGTGTTCTGAACTGCGCAATCAAAAGTATGGTTTAACTCTGTTAGCTGAATGCACATATCAGAAATATGTTTCAAAAAATGCTTCTGTGTAGTTTTTATTTGAAGATATTATTTTTCCCATTATAGGCCTCTTAGCGCTCAGAATGTCCAATTGCAGTTTCTACAGAAAGATTGTTTCAGAACGGCTCAATCAAATGTAAGGTTCAACTCTCTTAGTTGAATGCACAGAACAGAAAGAAGTTTCACAGAATGATTCTGTGTAGTATTTAGTTGAAGATTCTCCTTTTTGTACTATTACCCACATAGCGCTCCGAATATCCACTGGCAGTTTCTACACAAAGAGTGTTTCACAACTGCTCCTTCAAAAGTAAGGCTCAACTCTGTTAGTTGAATGCGGAGAACAGAAAGGTGTTTCAGAGAATGCTTCTGTGTAGTTTTTAATTGGAGATATTCTTTTTCCTCTTTTACAATCTTAGCGCTCCGAATGTCCACTTGCATTTTCTACAAAAAGAGAGTTTCATAACTGCTCAATCAAAAATATGGTTTAGCTCTGTTAACTGAATTTACAGATCAGAAATAAGTTTCACAGAATGCATCTGTGTAGTTTTTATTTGAAGATATTCTTTTTCCCAATGTAGGCCTCTTAGCGCTTAGCATGTCCAATTGCAGTTTCTACAGAAAGAGTGTTTCAGAACGGCTCAATCAAAAGTAAGGTTCAACTCTGTTAGATGAATGCACAGAACAGAAAGAAGTTTCACAGAATGCTACCGTGTAGTTTATATTTGAATATATTCCTTTTTCCACTATTACCCTCTTAGCGCTCCGAATGTCCACTTGCCTTTTCTACGGAAAGAGTGTTCGGAACTGCGCAATCAAAAGTATGGTTTAACTCTGTAAGCTGAATGCACATATCAGAAATAAGTTTCACACAATTCTTCTGTGTAGTTTTTATTTGAAGATATTTTTTTTCCCAATATATGCCTCTTAGCGCTCAGAATGTCCAATTGCAGTTTCTACAGAAAGACGGTTTCAGAACGGCTCAATCAAAAGTAAGGTTCAACTCTGTTAGTTGAATGCACAGAACAGAAAGAAGTTTCATACAATGCTTCTGTGTAGTTTATATTTGAACATATTCTTTTTTCCACTATTACCCACTTAGCGCTACGAATGTCCAGTTGCATTTTCTACAGACAGAGTGTTTCAAAACTGCTCAATCAAAAGTATGGTTTAACTCTGTTAGCTGAATGCTCAGATCAGAAAAAGTTTCACAGAATGCTTCTGTGTAGTTTATATTTGAATATATTCCTTTTTCCACTACTACCCTCTTAGCGCTCCAAATGTCCAGTTGCATTTTCTACAGAAAGAGTGTTCAGATCTGCTCAATCAAAAGTATGGTTTAAGTCTGTTAGCTGAATGCACAGATCAGAAAGAAGTTTCACAGAATGATTCTGTGTAGTTTATATTTGAAGACATTCCTTTTTCCACTATTACCCTCTTAGCGCTCCAAATCTCCACTTGCATTTTCTACAGAAAGAGTGTTTCAGAACGTCTCAATCAAAACTAAGTTTCAAATCTCTTAGTTGAATGCACAGAAGAGAATGTAGTTTCACAGATTGCTTCTGTGTAGTTTGTATTTGAAGGTATTCCTTTTTCCACTGTTACCCTCTTAGAGCTCAGAATGTCCACTTGCATTTTCTACAGAAAGTATGTTCAGAACTGCTCTATCAAAAGTATGTTTTAACTCTTTAGGTGAATGCACAGATCAGAAATAAGTTTCACAGAATTTTTCTGTGTAGTTTATGTTTGAAGATATTCCATTTTCCACTATTACCCACTTAGTGCTCTGAATGTCCAGTTGCATTTTCTACAGAAAGAGTGTTTCAGAACTGCTCAGTCAAAAGTATGGTTTAACTCTGTTAGCTGAATGCACAGATCAGAAAGAAGTTTCACAGAATGCTGCTGTGTAGTGTTTATATGAAGTTATTCTTTTTACCAATATAGGCCTCTTAGCGCACAGAATGTCCAATTGCAGTTTCTACAGAGAGAGTGTTTCAGAAAGGCTCAATCAAAAGTAAGGTTCAACTCTTTTAGTTGAATGAACAGAACAGAAAGAAGTTTCAGAGAATGATTCTGTGTAGTTTATATTTGAAGATATTCCTTTTTCCCCTATTACCTTCTAAGCTCTCCGAATGTCCACTTGCATTTTCTACAGAAAGAGTGTTTCCGAACTGCTCAATCAAAAGTATGGTTTAACTCTGTTAGCTGAATGCACAGATCAGTACGAAGTTTCACAGAATGTTTCTGTGTAGTTTTTATTTGAAGATAGTCCTTTCCCAAATATAGGCCTCTTAGCGCTCCGAATATCCAATTTCAGTTTCTACAGAAAAATTGTTTCAGAACGCCTCAATGAAAAGTAGGGTTCAACTCTTTTAGTTGAATTCACAGAACGGAAAGAAGTTTCACAGAATGCTTCTGTGTAGTATTTATTTGAAGGTATTCCTTTTTCCACCAGTAACCTCTTAGCGCTCCAAATGTCCAGGTGCATTTTCTACAGAAGGAGTGTTCAGAACTGCTCAATCATAAGTGTGGTTTAACCCTGTTAGGTGAATGCACAGATCAGAAAGAAGTTTCACAGAATTCTTCAGTGTAGTTTATATTTGAAGATATTCCATTTTCCACTATTACCCACTTAGCGCTCTGAATCTCCAGTTGCATTTTCTACAGAAAGAGTGTTTCAGAACTGCTCAGTCAAAAGAATGGTTTAACTCTGTTAGCTGAATGCACAGAACAGAAAGAAGTTTCACAGAATGCTGCGGTGTAATGTTTATATGAAGATATTCTTTTTACCAATATAGGTCTCTTAGCGCTCAGAATGTCCAATTGCAGTTTCTACAGAAAGAGAGTTTCAGAAAGGCTCAATCAAAAGTAAGCTTCAACCCTGTTAGTTGAATGCACAGAACAGAAAGTAGTTTCACAGAATGCTTCTGTGTAGTTTATATTTGAATATATTACTTTTTCCACTACTACCCTCTTAGCGCTCCAAATGTCCAGTTGCATTTTCTACAGAAAGAGTGTTCAGAACTGCTCTATCAAATGTATGATTTAACTCTCTTAGCTGAATGCACAGATTAGAAAGAAGTTACACACAATGCTTCTGTGTAGTTTTTATTTGAAGATATACTTTTTCCCAATATAGGCCTCTTAGTGCTCAGATTGTCCAATTGCAGTTTCTACAGAAAGAGTGTTTCAGAATGGCTCTTTCAATAGTAAGGTTCAACTCTGCTATTTCAATGCACAGAACAGAAAGTAGTTTCACAGAATGCTTCTCTGTAGTTCATATTTGACGATATTACTTTTTCCACTATTACCCTCTTAGAGCTCGGAATGTCCACTTGCATTTTCTACAGAAAGAGTGTTCAGAACTGCTCCATCAAAAGTATGGTTTAACTCTGTTAGTTGAATGCACAGATCAGAAAGAAGTTTCACAGAATTCTTCTGTGTAGTTTTTATTTGAAGATATTCCTTTTTCCAATATAGGTCTCTTAGCGCTCAGAATGTCCAATTGCAGTATCTACAGAAAGAGAGTTTCAGAACTGCTCAATCAAAAGTAAGGTTCAATACTGTTAGTTGAATGCACGGAACAGAAAGAAGTTTCAGAGAATGCTTCTGTGTAGTTTATATTTGAAGATATTCCTTTTTCCACTATTACCCTCTTAGCGCTCCGAATCACCACTTGCATTTTCTACAGAAAGAGTGTTTCAGAACGGCTCAATCAAAAGTAAGGTTCAACTCGTTTAGTTGAATGCACAGAACAGAAAGAAGTTTCACAGAATGCTTCTGTGTAGTATTTAGTTATAGATATTCCTTTTTCGACTATTACCCTCTTAGCGTTCCGAATGTCCACTGGCAGTTTCTACACAAAGAGTGTTTCAGAACAGCTCCTTCAAAGTAAGACTCAAATCTGTTAGTTGAATGCAGAGAACAGAAAGGAGTTTCAGAGAATGCTTCTGTGTAGTTTTAATTTGGGGATATTCCTTTTTCCACTAATACAATTTTAGCGCTCCGAATGTCCACTTGCGTTTTCTACAGAAAGAGTGTTCAGATCTGCTCAATCAAAAGTATGGTTTAACTCTGTTAGCTGAATGCACAGATCAGAAATAAGTTTCACAGAATGCTTCTGAGTAGTTTTTATTTGGAGATATTCTTTTTCCCAATATAGGCCACTTAGCGCTCAGAATGTCCAATTGCCGTTTCTACAAAATGAGTGTTTCAGAAGGCTCAATCAAAAGTAAGGTTCAACTCTGTTAGTTGAATGCACAGAACAGAAAGAAGTTTCACAGAATGCTTCTGTGTAGTTTATATTTGAATGTATTCCTTTTTCCACTATTACCATCTTAGCGCCCCGAATGTCCACTTGCATTTTCTACAGAAAGAGAGTTTCAGAAAGGCTCAATCAAAAGTAAGGTTCAACTCTGTTACTTGAATGCACAGAACAGCAAGAAGTTTCACAGAATGCTTCTGTGTAGTTTATATTTGAATATATTCCTTTTTCCAGTATTACCCTCTTAGTGCTCCGAATGTCCACTTGCATTTTCTACAGAAAGAGTGTTCTGAACGGCTCAATCAAAAGTATGGTTTTACTCTGTTATTTGAATGCACATATCAGAAATAAGTTTCACATAATCCTTCCGTGTAGTATTTTGTTGAAGATATTCCTTTTTCGACTATTATCCTCTTAGCTCTCCGAATGTCCAATTTCAGTTTCTAAACAAAGAGTGTTTCAGAACTGCTCCTTCAAAAGTAGGGCTCAACTCTGTTAGTTGAATGCAGAGAACAGAAAGGAGTTTCACAGAATGCCTCTGTGTAGTTTATATTTGAATATATTCCCTTTTTCAGTATTACCCTCTTAGCGCTCCGAATGTCCACTTGCATTTTCTACAGAAAGAGTGTTCAGAACTGCTCAATCCAAAGTATGGTTTAACTCTGTTAGCTGAATGCACAGATCAGAAAGAATTTTCACAGAATGCTTCTGTGTACTTTTTATTTGAAGATATTCCTTTCTCCAATATAGGAGTCTTAGCGCTCAGAATGTCCAGTTGCAGTATCTACAGAAAGAGTGTTTCTGAACTGCTTAATCAAATGTAAGGTTCAACTCTGTTAGTTGAATGAACGGAACAGAAAGAAGTTTCATAGAATGCTTCTCTGTAGTTTATATTTGAAGATGTTCCTTTTTCCACTATTACCTTCTAAGCGCTCCGAATGTCCACTTGCATTTTCTACAGAATGAGTGTTTCCGAACTGCTCAATCAAAAGTATGGTTTAATTCTGTTAGCTGAATGCACAGATCAGTACGAAGTTTCACGGAATTCTTCTGTGTAGTTTTTATTTGAAGATAGTCCTTTTTCCAATATAGGCCTCTTAGCGCTCCGAATATCCAATTGCAGTTTCTACAGAAAGAGTGTTTCAGAATGGCTCAATCAAAAGTAGGGTTCAACTCATTTAGTTGAATGCACAGAACAGAGAGTAGTTTCACAGAATGCTTCTGTGTAGTATTTATTTGAAGATATTCCTTTTTCCACTATTACCCTCTTAGCGCTCCGAATGTCCACTTGCAGTTTCTACAGAAAGAGTGTTTCAGGACTGCTCCTTCAAAAATAAGGCTCAACCCTGTTAGTTGAAAGCAGAGAACAGAAACAAGTTTCAGAGAATGCCTCTTTGTAGTTTTTATTTGAAGATATTCCTTTTTCCACAATTACCATCTTAGCGCACCGAATGACCACTTGCATTTTCTACAGAAAGAGTGTTTCAGAACTGCTAAATCAAAAGTATCGTTTAACTCTGTTAGCTGAATGCACAGATAAGAAAGAAGTTTCACAGAATGCATCTGTGTAGTTTTTATTTGAAGATATTCTTTATCCCAATATAGGCATCATAGCGCTCAGTATGTTAAATTGCAGTTTCTACAGAAAGAGTGTTTCAGAACGGCTGAATCAAAAGTAAGGTTCAACTCTGTTAGTTGAATGCACAGAACAAAAAGAAGTTTCACAGAATGCTTCTGAGTAGTTTATATTTGAATATATTCCTTTTTTCACTATTACCCTCTTAGCACTCCGAATGTCCACTTGCATTTTCTACATAAAGATTGTTCAGAACGGCTCAATCAAAAATATGGTTTCACTCTGTTAGTTATATGCACATATCAGAAATAAGTTTCAGAGAAGGCTTCTGTGTAGTATTTAGTTGAAGATATTCCTTTTTCGAATATTACCCTCTTAGCGCTCCGAATGTCCACTGGCAGTTTCTACACAAAGTGTTTTTCAGAACTGCTCCTTCAAAAGTAATGCTCAACACTGTAAGTTGAATGCAGAGAACAGAAAGAAGCTTCACAGAATGCTTCTGTGTAGTTTATATTTGAATATATTCCTTTTTTCAGTATTACCCTCTTAGCGCTCCGAATGTCCACCTGCATTTTCTACAAAAAGAGTGTTCAGAACTGCTCAATCAAAAGTTGGTGTATCTCTGTTAGCTGAATGCACATATCAGTACGAAGTTTCACAGAATGCTTCTGTGTAGTTTTTATTTGAAGATAGTCCTTTTTCAAATATAGGCCTCTTAGCGCTCCAAATATCCAATTGCAGTTTCTACAGAAAGAGTGTTTCAGAACGGCAAAATGAAAAGTAGGGTTCAACACTTTTAGTTGAATTCACAGAACAGAAAGTAGTTTCACAGATTGCTTCTGTGTAGTATTTATTTGAAGGTATTCCTTTTTCCACTATTACCCTAGTAGCGCTCGGAATGTCAAATTGCAGTTTCTACAGAAAGTGTGTTTCAGGGCTGCTCCTTCAAAAATAAGGCTCAACTCTGTTAGTTGAATGCAGAGAACAGAAAGAAGTTTCAGAGAATGCCTCTGTGTAGTTTTTATTTGAAGATATTCCTTTTTCCACAATTACCAACTTAGCACACCGAATGTCCACTTGCATTTTCTACAGAAAGTGTGTTTCAGAACTGCTAAATCAAATGTATCGTTTAATTCTGTTAGCTGAATGCACAGAACAGAAAGAAGTTTCAGAGAATGCATCTCTGTAGTTTTTATTTGAAGATATTATTTTTCTCAATATAGGCCTCTTAGCGTTCAGAAATCCAATTACAGTTTCTACAGAAAGAGTGTTTCAGAACTGCTCAATCAAAATTAAGGTTCAACTCTGTTAGTTGAATGCACAGAACAGAATGTAGTTTCACAGATTGCTTCTGTGTAGTTTATATTTGAATATATTCCTTTTTCCACTGTTACCCTCTTAGATCTCCGAATGTCCACTTGCATTTTCTACAGAAAGTGTGTTCAGAACTGCTCTATCAAAAGTATGGTTTAACTCTGTTAGGTGAATGCACAGATCAGAAATAAGTTTCACAGAATTCTTCTGTGTAGTTTATATTTGAAGATATTCCATTTTCCACTATTACCCACTTAGCGCTCTGAATGTCCAGTTGCATTTTCTACAGAAAGAGTGTTTCAGAACTGCTCAATCAAAAGTATGGTTTTACTCTGTTAGCTGAATGCACAGATCAGAAAGAAGTTTCACAGAATGCTGCTGTGTAGTGTTTATATGAAGATATTCTTTTTACCAATATAGGCCTCTTAGCGCTCAGAATGTCCAATTGCAGTTTCTACAGAAAGAGTGTTTCAGAAAGGCTCAATCAAAAGTAAGGTTCAACTATGTTAGTTGAATGCACAGAACAGAAAGAAGTTTCACAGAATGCTTCTGTGTAGTTTATATTGGAATATATTCCTTTTTGCACTACTACCCTCTTAGCGCTCCAAATGTCCAGTTGCATTTTCTACAGAAAGAGTGTTCAGAACTGATCAATCAAATGTATGATTTAACTCTGTTAGCTGAATGCACAGATCAGAAAAAGTTTCACAGAATGCTTCTGTGTAGTTTTTATTTGAAGATATTCTTTTTCCCAATATAGGCCTCTTATCGCTCAGATTGTCCAATTGAATTTTCTACAGAAAGAGTGTTTCAGAATGGCTCAATCAAAAGTAAGGTTCAACTCTGTTATTTGAATGCACAGAACAGAAAGTAGTTTCACAGAATGCCTGTCTGTAGTTCTTATTTGACGATATTACTTTTTCCACTATTACCCTCTTAGAGCTCCGAATGTCCACTTGCATTTTCTACAGAAAGAGTGTTCAGAACTGCTCAATCAAAAGTATGGTTTAACTCTGTTAGTTGAATGCACAGATCAGAAAGAAGTTTCACAGAATTCTTCTGTGTAGTTTTTATTTGAACATATTCCTTTTTCCAATATAGGACTCTTAGCGCTCAGAATTTCCAATTGCAGTATCTACAGAAAGAGAGTTTCAGAACTGGTCAATCAAAAGTAAGGTTCAATATTGTTAGTTGAATGCAAGGAACAGAAAGAAGTTTTACAGAATGCTTCTGTGTAGTTTATATTTGAAGATACTCCTTTTTCCACTATTACCCTCTTAGCGCTCCGAATCACCACTTGCATTTTCTACAGAAAGAGTGTTTCAGAACGGCTCAATCAAAAGTAAGGTTCAACTCTTTTAGTTGAATGCACAGAACAGAAAGAAGTTTCACAGAATGCTTCTGTTTAGTATTTAGTTGAAGATATTCCTTTTTCGACTATTACCCTCTTAGCGTTCCGCATATCCACTGGCAGTTTCTACACAAAGAGTGTTTCAGAACAGCACCTTCAAAAGTAAGGCTCAACTCTGTTAGTTTAATGCAGAGAACAGAAAGGAGTTTCAGAGAATGCTTCTGTGTAGTTTTTATTTGGGGATATTCCTTTTTCCACTATTACAATCTTAGCGCTCCTAATGTCCACTTGCATTTCCTACAGAAACAGTGTTTAATAACTGCTCAATCAAAAGTGTGGTTTAACTCTGTTAGCTGAATGCACAGATCAGAAATAAGTTTCACAGAATTCTTCTGAGTAGTTTTTATTTGGAGATATTCTTTTTCCCAATATAGGCCACTTAGCGCTCAGAATGTCCAATTGCAGTTTCTACAGAATGAGTGTTTCAGGACGGCTCAATCAAAAGTAAGGTTCAACTCTGTTAGTTGAATGCACAGAACAGAAAGAAGTTTCACAGAATTCTTCTGTGTAGTTTATATTTGAATATATTCCTTTTTCCAGTATTACCTTCTTAGTGCTCCGAATGTCCACTTGCATTTTCTTCAGAAAGAGTGTTCATAACGGCTCAATCAAAAGTATGGTTTTACTCTGTTAGTTGAATTCACATATCAGAAATAAGTTTCACAGAATGCTTCTGTGTAGTATTTAGCTGAAGATATTCCTTTTTCGACTATTATCCTCTTAGCTCTCCGAATGTCCAATTTCAGTTTCTACACAAAGAGTGTTTCAGAACTGCTCCTTCAAAAGTAAGGCTCAACTCTGTTAGTTGAATGCAGAGAACAGAAAGAAGTTGCAGAGAACAGAAAGAAATTTCACAGAATGCTTCTGTGTACTTTATATTTGAATATATTCCTTTTTCCACTACTACCCTCTTAGCGCTCCAAATGTCCAGTTGCATTTTCTACAGAAAGAGTATTCAGAACTGCTCAATCAAATGTACGGTTTAACTCTGTTAGCTGAATGCACAGATCAGAAAGAAGTTACACAGAATGATTCTGTGTAGTTTATATTTGAAGATATTCCTTTCTGTTCTCTGCATTAAAATCAATCAAAAAATTATATTGAAATTGAAATACTGAATTTTATACTAAAGACAAGGCATCCAACTGAAAATGAAATTTTCCAGGTGAAAATTTCCAAATCATAAATATGTAGGGACAAAAAACTTTATTTATAAAGAAAAAGATAATTCTAATTAATTGATGATTCAAAGGTTTACAACTTTAAAAGTAAATATTATCTTTGAAGTAAAGTCCATTTAAATTATTTATGCCGCCAAAATTTTAGTAATTGTATATGTATATCATGTAAACTTTTTCGAGAATGATGGAATTGGAAATGTTAGGGTATTATGCGGAAAAAATCACCTAAAGAAAAAAATTATCTCCTCATGAAGGATTACTTTAGCCACTTTGACAGGTGTAGGTAAAAGAACACTTAATGCACATCAATATGATTAGGAGATGCGCGCTTAGATATACGTTATCATTGAAAAGAGAATTGTATTATCAGGTTTGCAGGGGCCCTTCTTATGCTTCATATTTATGTAACTTTGTCATCTATAGAAAGATTATAGGAATTTTAAAAATAGCTGATAGTTAAGAAACATCACCATAACACTGTGCTGAATGCATAATAAAACATTTCCCTTCTCTCTAAAAGCCTTTTAAAATTATGTACCATAATCAGTATGGCCAGCAGAGGGTCATTTCCATGTTCAAGTTCCTCTGTTTCTCGAAGGTGAGAATCCTTCTATAGTCTTCTGAGGGTGACACTGTAGTGTTTTCTTAGCCTGATTATTTTTATCTATTTTTTCCGATGCTTTCCTTTGTATATTTACATTTTACATATTGAAAGTTATTTTTTCAAATATTTTATATGCAAGTTTACAAAGTACAACGACTGTACATTAAAATAACTTATTTATGCCATATGGAAGATTAAATATAATTTTACAATATCTAATATTGATTGTTTAGTTTCTAATCATTGATACTTGACATGATTTTTCCCAGCATACCTCAAAATATTCTTCAAAATCCTGCGAATTAATTCCTGTAACACTTCTGAGGTGTATTAATAAGCTAGAGATGTAAAGAAGATTTGCAGAGAAAATTAGGTTCCCAAATTAGAAATTTTGTCCCACTATCGACTAGAAACCTCTTGAAATGATCAAAAACAATAATAATGCATGTCATAGAGGAAAACCAATAAGGCTGCTGCAGCATGACTACCTCTGTGACCTCAGACAAGTTACGTGTGGGTCCCTACTTCTGTGACCTCAGACAAGTTACGTGTGGGTCCGCACTTATTTTCTTCATCTCTAATAAATATTCGACAAATCTCATTTTCAAAAGTCTTTTAAGGCCTATCCACCTTCCTTTTTCTGATGGAGTTTTGCTCTCATTGCCCAGGCTGCAGTGCAATGTCATGGTCTCGGCTCACACGACCTCCGACTCCCGGGTTCATGTGATTCTCCTGCCTCCACCTCCTGAGTAGCTGGGATTACAGGTGCGCAACACAACGCCCAGCTAATTTTTTGTATTTTTAGTAGAGATGGGGTTTCACCATGTTGGTCAGGCTGGTCTTGAACTCCCGACCTCAGGTGATCTGCACGCCTCGGCCTCTCAAAGTGCTGGGATTACAGTCATGAGCAACCGCGGCCTGTGAGGGCTTTCTACTTTTAAGATGTCAGGACGTATAGCCTGGGAGGTAAATGGTAGTATATATATGCATATATATATGTATATATATATACACACACACACACTGTATATATATACATATATACGGTATATTATACTATATATACATATATACTGAATATTATACTCTATATATACATATCTACTGTATATTATATATATATATACACATACACACATACACACATACACACATGAGACAGAGAGAAGAGATAGACAATTTCATGTGAAAATATAAACTGTTAACATAATATTTTGCTTCTCTGAGGAATATTTAGCATTGTTCTCAATCTTCTCTGCAGAATTTAAGCATTTTTCTCAGAACTCACCAGATAGAATGAGGGAGGGGCCATATGATACGAGCCAGAGATGAAGGGAGAACAATAGAGAGGGTGCTTTGGGAAAAATAGTACAGTAAGGCTAGGGAATACTTCTCTCCAACAAAAAGACCAAGGTCACAGCTGTATCTCTTCAGAAGCCAAACTTTCTTTTAAAATGTCAATTTCCATCTATTTCTTGCTTCACAGACATTCCATTCATTGCTGGATTTCAAATAAAGCCTTTCCATGTGCAACCTTTCTATAGAAAAAGAGAAATATGGGGGACAGTACAGTCTAAGAAGTGATTAAGAATATCTAGTGGACTTTCCCAGACTGTAAATCTTTACATATATCTGAGCCTAATGAGGTGATTTATTGTGCTATAATGCACAGTGAACTATACAGATGCTTCTTTTTGATCATGCTGCAGAATGGAACTAAATACTAAATACCAAATAGCACTCCCATGATTCTTATACATGTCATTCATATGGCATATTTATGCTTTTTTATATAGCAATTCTTATTCTTAGCTCTTAGGCAACTACGGAATCTATTTGTCATTTTAATAGTCATGCTCCATTTGAGTTATGCAAGGTAGAAATTCTAAGTAGAAAATCTTGTTTTTATTGAAAGTTTTTAGTAAACATTTTGGAAAAAGTCTGTTTTTTGATGCTACTTCTGCACGCTTTCTCAACATGATATTACTTGGTATTGTCCTTATTAACCATAGTACACCATATTCTGCAAATGTTAGAGAGGGTTAAAAATCAGTCATGTATAAGTAAAGCTAATGAAATAGAAAGGAAACCATATTTAGGAAATGGAAGGCAGAAGCAAATGTATTAACCGTGAGTTAGAAACGGTTTAGTCTTTGGAATGAAGCAGCAAGAGTTTAAAAATCTGGTTTGTGATTCACTAGCTTTGTGACCTTGGAGAATTACCTCAGATTTCTGAGTATCAGTTTAGTAGGTGATATCAATTGCAACTTCGCAGAAATATCACAAGTATTAAATAAAGGACTTAGTATCTGGGAGAGCATAGAAAATTACTAATAGTTACATTTTTGTTAATATTACCGTTATTATTATCATACGTATAGTATTTTCTTTCACTGACAATGCATTTATGACATAAGGAGAACTATAGAACAGTGCTTCTCCAACTTAAGTGCAGAGCATGAATCACCTGGAGTTTTGTCAAAATGCGAATTCTGACTCAGTAGCCCTGCAAACTAAGGAAATCTTGGTAATGCTGGTGCTGCTAGTTCACCAACAGACCACACGTTTTGCAACAGCTATATAGAATGTCCTGTTTCTTTTTTTAATCACAAAACATGGCAAGCTCTAAAATAAAGCAGAATAACAGATTTAAATGTTAATACTCATGTCCTCAATTTATAATTTCTCCCTCCCTAACAATGGTATAATTCTGATTAAAAATTAGCAAAGAAATAAATGGAAATTAATCTTCCTATGTTTATTCTTTTAACAAATTCTGTGTGATTACTACTGGGTTACTTGCTGTAGGAAATAGAAAAATTGCTTTGACATAGATCCTCAAGAATCTGTCCCACTACAAGCTTATTTTTGTAGGAAGCTAAAAGATTTATATAAATAACCGTAATTAAAGAGACAAATGAAGAAGTGCAATGAAAGACGTAGGGAAAGTGCTAGAGGAGTTCGGGGTGGAGGAAAATTATCCTATAATAATATCTATGCGTAACATTATGCTATCTTCCCTAACCAGCGCTTGACCAGATTGTCACAGTGAACTTTGGTCCTTTCTTATATCTTAGTTTTGGTTCCCACATACTTCTGTTTGGGGAAGTTCTTGTTTTCCTCATGTAATGACAACAACACTTAAACAATGTATACCAGATAAAAGGAACTATATTGCTTGCTTTATTTACATAGTTAATTTAATTTGTACAATGAACTATGAAGTAATCAGCATTATTTCCTTCATTTTACATATGAGAAAATGGAGAATCAGCGACATTGAATCATCTCAAGTTTCTAAAATATCCACTCTCACCAGGCTGTTTACCCTGTTTTTGTCTGTATGCTGCTATAACAAAATGCCACAGATTAATTCATAAAAAACAGAAATGTATTTCTCACAGTTCTGGGGCTGAGAAGTCCGAAATCAAGGCAGCGGAGATTTGGCAGTTGGTCCCGAGGTGGCACCTTCTTGCTTCGTCTTCACGTGACAAAAGTGGGCAAAAACGGACAATGTGATGACATGGCAGAAGAGACTGAGGAGCCCGGCATTCCTCTAAAGCATCTTTTACGAGGACGTTTATCTCATTCATGAGGGTGGATCCTTCTTCACTTAATCACTTAACCAAAAGCCCCATCTCTTGATGTCATTGTCCTGGGATTTTAGTTTCAACATACAAACTTTGGATGGGCACATAGGTTCAAATCATAGCACCCTCCAAATTATAATGCCTCTCTCATGCCTGTTCTCCTTGAAGTACCCTCTGGTTTTGCTCTCTTCATTCTTGCCATCACAGTTAACCCTTCAGTTCCATTTCTTTAAGTAATCTCTAAATTTGTAAGATGGTTCCATCTTTTTTTTTTGTATATGGCAGTCTCTCAAACATATTTGTCATATGAACTAAGCAGGTAAATATGTAAATGCCAGCTAAATTTTAGTGAATGATATAATGGCCTAAAGTTGTATCTACCCTTCAGCCAAATATATTTACTTTTAGTAGCAATCTCCTGTCATATACAAAGTCACGACTCTAGGGGTAAACATTTTAGCCTGTGGGTAAGATGTAAAGCAGTGGTATGTTATAGTGACAACTCACTGTCATAGCACTGGGACATGCTCCTCTATCTGCTACAAATTGAATCAACAAAATATATATGATTTTGTCAGATTTAAATGTATGCTCCTGTTAGTAAAATAAAAGTATGGGAAAACTTTACGGAGTAGATTTAATAGAAATGTTTTCCTGAGTTATCTGCCTTCTTTATTTTTATGTTATGCTTTAAGTCTATGGTCAATGTATAGAGGTATGATTGATGTGCTTTTCCAATTCTGTTCAGATCAGACAGGTTAATTTTCTTCTTTTAAATCTTCTTGAATTTTGTCTAACACTTTTTGTTCCAATTTCTTACTAGATTATACTCCCTTCCCTAACTGCTTCATGATTACTTATACACAAACAATATTATGATATTGACACATTGAATTCATTTTAGGTGATGATTTTGGTCATAAACATGAGCAGGTTGTGAAGTGTTTCAGCCATCCCAGGGCATGGCTGTGAGTCCCTTGTCTAATGTTTCAAAAAAATCTTGAATTTGTGATGATGCTGTGATGGTCCCTCAGATATTCTTACACACATCTTTGCCCCTTGTTCCCTCTAACTTTCCTCTTCTGATAAAAAAGCAAACACTGCCAAGCTCAAATGGAATTACATTTGGATGCAAGTGTCACTATGCAATGGTTGCCAATAAAAGTACACAAGGAATTTTATTATGGTGAATTAAAGGCAAACAGACTTCAGAGAAATGAGCACGAACATGAAAATGGCGCATGGTACGCGGATCTCACTGGAAAGTCATTCTGTACACAATGTTTTCACTAGAAAAATCCATTAGCTTTAGCTAGAAATTGAAATTACTTTGTAGGAAATCAGAATAAAATATGTGAAAACATTATATTCTGTGCAAGATTAATACCACGCCTGGTGTTGAAAGGTTTGTGGTCTTGCTTCGACGATGCTAAAAGGTCAGAAACCACAAAGATGCATAT
Organism: Symphalangus syndactylus; assembly: GCF_028878055.3. Classification (NCBI taxonomy): domain Eukaryota; kingdom Metazoa; phylum Chordata; class Mammalia; order Primates; family Hylobatidae; genus Symphalangus; species Symphalangus syndactylus. The sequence goes on from NC_072439.2 coordinate 5,472,391, forward strand.
GTGTTGTCGTTTGCACAGTTACTAATTTTTCTCATTATTTCCATAATGCGATGTGCTGTTTCAACAGAGAAACCCTCTGGAGAGTGGCTTGCACTGTTTTCAGGCAGCTCTTTTGCTTTCATGTTTTGGCCTTGGCCAGGGAATTCAGACAGACTTTTCAGTTATTTTCGACAAGAATGTATTCATTGATTGTTTTAAATAATAATAAATAGATTTTAAAATTACTGTACATTACTGCACTTTAAACGCCATGAGGTCAAGGACTCTAAAGTCTGGACATCATTGTATACCCTACATCTTGCACAAGGTTTAGAAAAAATGGCATGGACACCTATTTTTTGAATCAATAAATGAATACATAAAAGAATTCCAAACTCTAGTCCAAGGTTTTAGATTAATAATGTATTAAAATGCGTAAAATTTATAGACAAAACTCTTCTTATTTAGAAGTTTATTCTTTAATTGGAGAGATAAAATATATGCACATAAAAGCTTAAGGAAAAATAATAAGGGTTTTGAAGTACTTACTATGTGAAAAATTTAGCATAAATCTTACATCCATTTATTTAACACATTTTATACGTTGCATTATTTATATATAGTGCTGATTGGTAGAATTCATATGTGAACGGAACTATAAAAATTTTGAGGATAAGCACTAGAAACACAGAATAAATAGAGTGTTAACATGCAAAACACAGAAATACTTAAATTGACTAGGTGAAAGAAAAGATTTCTGGTTCCATGTACACTGATTATTGAGGGATGAGTATGACATTATTATGCCAGAATCAATAAATATTTTAAATAGGGAGAAAACTATAATTATATATCTTTGTGTTCAACAGGAGTAGCAGTACTGATAAAGTAGAAGTTTGTTATACCTTTTTTATAGTCTTTTAAAGTTGTTTATAAATAAAATCTACTCTTAGTTAATTAATGGTTGATGTTCATTGAAGTGTTTTCAAATTTTTGACCTCTGAATTGCCTTGTACATATGGAGAAATAAAGCTTGCCTAGCATAATTTCTTGAGTGGAGAATGAATGATCTGGATAGATTTGTTGACAATATGTCTGTACTTATTTTATTAATTCTTTAATCTTCATGAAGAAAAATATAAAAGTCATATTCTAGTGTTTTATACCATGGAAAAAATGTCTTATCCTTTTCCTAAGGAAAAATACATCATGACACAAAAGTAAAGTTAATTAAATTACTTACTTTATTAATTAACTGTCTATTATTTCTATGGGTTGAAGTAAATTTGATACTCAATGCTATTTAATCTAATTCTAAAAGCTTGAATGAGTAATGATTTTTTCATGTAAGGTTAGTTGAAATAAATTATCACTGATTTTCAGATTTAATATTAATTAGCTATTGCATATTCTTAATGGGATATAAGTGTTTAAAAAGCCCTTTTTGGTTGCGAAAAGACCACGCCCATTGTAGACTTCTTAGAATACATCACATCTGGCCTCCTTTTTAGAGTGGGGAATTCAACTCATAAGTGGCTGGACATTGATTCTGAACATTTTGAACATTATTTGCCTGTCTTCACTCATACTGGTTGCTGTTCTTTTATAAGTAATCACCATGTTTAGCATGCACTTGAACTATTGTTACTTAGGGTGCTTGACTATTTACAAGTCTCACTAGGATTCTAGGTATTCATTAGTCTCGTGGTGTGTATTTGCTGATGGTCCTATTATCTTTGTTGGTTCAGTTACACGGTACCATCCAAGATGCTGCAACACATTATACACAGGGTATGGGTTGTGGGAGCTACAGATATCAGTTATTATTTAGGCTCAGAAACTTAGAATCTCTGCAAGGTTGGACATGATCCTTAGTCTTGTTTTAAGACCGTCTTGTTTTAAAAGTTAAACCCAAATTCTTAAAATATAGAATAGGGGTGCTAGTAGTGCTCACAGAATTGTAGTAAAGATCAGCTGGGAAAGAAGAGCCTATTAAACAGAGCCTGGTATTTAATAAGTATCAGCTGCCTTCAATTAGGAATCTGTGTTGTCATGATTAGAAGATTGCTGGTTTATTTTACAGATCTGTAAGTATAGCCAAAATATGTCAAAATAACCACCAGAAAGAATCATATACCGTCCCTTGAACATTTCATCCCTAGAATCTAGCCAGATTAGCATCTCTATACTGGCAATACTGTTAACACAGATTGTGCTCAAACCCCTCATTGACTTTTCAGCACCTGTAAATTACTGGAGATTTAGGAAGAAGTCTGGGGTTATGGCTTAGTTAAGCTGAGTGGCCAGAAAGTGTGAGATGCTGGATGCCTCCTCCAGTTCATTTCTCCAGCGGCCGCACCAGGCGTATCCATAGCTCCGCTCCCGGGAGCTCGTCTCCGGCGTGGGGCGTGTGCGCACCCCTGGCCGGGCGGAGCCTGGAGCCTGCTCATTAGCAGCGCGGGCAGCTCGTGCGCCCGCAGGAGGGAGGCGGAAGCACAGCCCTGAGCCGCCAGCAGGAGGAGGGAGCGCGGCGGCTGCAGGCAGGGGAGGGAGAGGAAAGAACGGAGGGACGGTTCCCGGACAGAGCGGGAGGAATCGGGGAGCGGCCAGTCCAGGGGGAGCTGCTCCGCTGCGCTGCGCTCGTTATTCACAGGACGCGGCGGCGCTTCCCGGGGCCGCTTCCCTGTCCCCTGGGTGGAGGCTGCCATCTAAACCTGACTCCAGGTGAGTTCCCCAAAGAGGCGAAGCGAGGGGTCTCGAACCAGAGACTTGGAACTAGCGAGGCTGCTCGGCTCCCCAAGCGCTGCTGCCTTGACATTTCCCGATTCACGGGAGGTTTTGGGGGCGGCTGCACAGGCTGGAGGGGCGGATGGGCGGTTGCGATCCTCAGCCGGCGTGGGGGCGTTCGGGAGGAATTAGCTTCAGTGAACGGGGTTTTAGGAGATGTCCGCAAGGCACGCGCTATGTACGCGTTTCTAGACGAGCTTTTGAGACAGAAATTTGGCTTCCCGGATGCCCGTTTTGGCCTTCTGTCCTTCCTTTTGCTTGCCTCATGCCCAATTTTCCAAGCCGAGGAAAGGACTGGAAGGGCGTGGAAGTAGGAGGTCTGGGCACAGCATTCGGCAGGGCAGCCCTGGTCTCCAAGTTTGGGGGTGGGGGGTGGGACTCTTTTCCTTTCAGCCTAATTTACCAGGGGAAAACCCGCAGAGCACCTTGAGGTGCCTTTGCTCCGCACCCTCCATAAGCTTATTAGAGGGAACTTGAGGCTCGCTAGACAACCTGTGACAGGTGACGGCAATTTAGCTTAAAAGCCATGTTGGTTCACTTCGTCTCCTCTTTATCCTTTGTTGCAAAATTGATACCTTTTTGGATTTCTTTAACAGCACAAAGTTTAAGTGGCCGGCTGACAGGAAATATTTCTTTTGAAAATGCTATGAGAAAAGTGATGAGTTAACGTTGAGAGAAAGGCAACTTTATTTTCTCGGAAGAACTTTGGGGAAAGAGATTGATAGGGAAATTCTGGGCATGAAATTATGGACATTTCCCACAGAACTTCCTTCATTTATTTATTTTTTTACATTTCCTTCATTTTTTTTTTTAATCGTGTGTGTGTGTATCAGAGAGACAAAATTCGTTGGAGGTATTAGGACTTTATTTGGTTTAGAAGTTTCTTTCTTACTAATAGCACTAATTTGTGATCTTCATGATTATAAGAATTTACTAAGTGTTTTGCTTTTAGGTGTTTTGGGTCTGTTTTTTAAAAAAATTCAATACTTACTTTGTGGGCCTTGCTGAATACCTCTCAATAAAATCGGTGGGCATACAGTTAGTGACATGACCCCTGTGGATTTAATAGCAGGTAAGTATACAAATGATAAGTTTAGGAAATAAATGTCAGAATCAACATTTAGGTGTGAAATTGAAATATCTTTCAAATATTTACCAAACTCTCTTATAGGATCCAATGTCATTTTATGGTCAAGAGAGCTTAAAGGTTTCTCAGATTGAGATATATGTATCTACTTTGTTAATCCAAATGTAATGTTTTATTTTGTTCTTTAATGACTGTTTGAATTCAACAAATAAAACTTGCATATTTAATGTAAGGTTCTTTCACATATATTACTTCTCCAATTTTTAATATAAATTTAAGGAGAAAAGCAATATTCCATTTTGTAGATGAAGAGACTGTGTCACAGAAGTATTACTTTACCTAGATTTCTGTAATTATTATGTTATAAACTTAGAAATTACATATTATTCTGGAACATATAAAATATATGAATGTTATAAACCATAAGAATTCAGACCTATGCTATTTAACTTCAAGTTTAGTTCTTTACCCAAACAATTGCATGACTACATTGAGACTACTGAAGTAATTATATATGAACACGCTATACGAAAAAATACTTAAAACATTTCTTATTTTTGTCGTTTCTCTTTGATATAAAATATACTATAATTTAATGGAGTTATATTCCATATTTAGATGCTCCTAACTTCCAAATAACACCTAAACTCCTAAAAACTGACCTGTGTCCTTCTTAATAGAAGTGGCTTGACCGGGAGACCCAATTTTTACTAAGAATATTCTTGGGATAATTTATGTCTTATAATCAAGATAAAGACAGGCCACCTTTAGTTGTATTTTTAAACCACTTAGTGTGAAGTTGCAACGCAGACATAACTTGCTTTCAGGCTACACTGCCAGCTTTGCAGTGAATAGTCTTTAAGATTCCGTGGAAACATTGGCAGATATAGCTAATGTCTATCTGATGTAGGATTTATGAGAAAAGGAGAGGTAGAAACTGAATGCTCTTATATTTCATATGTGACCACATTCATAAAACTTTATTGATAAGTACTTTGTTGTCTGACACGGGCTGATACAAATAGGCTTCTTCAAGAGTTGAGGAAGAAAACTAAATCCCTATAATACAGCCTTTTTCCTCCTTTTCTTTCTTAAGCGGTAATAGTTGATCCTAGCTTTTGTGTGTCTATGCATGCTCAATACAGTTCGGGGTACAAGGAGAAGTTAAGCAAGAATATTGAATGCTAGCTAGGAAAGTTTTTGGAGTCTCAAATACTTTGGAACGATTTTTCACATTATATACATAAAATTCCTAGTTACATTTGGGAACTAAGTATATTATACACAACTTTGCATCTGATTACAGGATTCCCTGTACATTTATAGCTCAGGTATTCTGGAAAGAGTCAAGATAATTAGTTTTATGGCTCTTGCCCGTGTGACCTGTTTCTTTCTGGTCCTGATATTAAAAGGATGACTTAAATTTTCTGGAATGTCAAAATTTTCTCTTCCCTTGGATCCTGCAAAATACTTCAAGCAGTGTATGTGTGATACTCGCTGTCATTCCAACATTTCCAGTCCTCCTGAGAATGCTAAACAATGCCCTAGATTTCTTCCTTTGTAATTCTTTCAGATAGAGGGTTAGCTGAGTTAGGAAGAAAGGAGAGAGGGAGAGAAGAAGAGAGATGACATTTTATCCCTCAGGAAAGAACAAGACCAATTGTATTCCTAATTTAGAAATATTATTCTACAAACATTCCTGAACAAGAGGGCTTTGCATATACATTAAAGCAGAATACCTAGTCAACTTCTAGTTGTGCCATGTAGTGAAATGGAAGTAAGATGAGCAGGCCGAGATCATTTTTGTTGGAGAACTGAGACCACATGAAATAGGTAACAGAGTTACCCCAACTGGGGGGCAAGAGGACTTGAAAGTTTCCTCCATAAATTTGCAGTTAGTACAGGGCTGCTCCAGTGATCAGAGTCATGAATGCCCTAGAGTGTCTGTATAACCCTGTACACAGGCTGAGACAGCTCTAACGGCCCAGAAAAGCCTCTGGACAGAATCACTGCACCCTTGGACATTGTCCGACCGCATGTATGAGAATAGTGAGTGCTGAGGAGTTGTGGGTAGCTCGGTACAACTCTTGCTAAAGGAGTGTCATCAACATTCATTGCTGAAAGTGAATTTTTTCATTCACATATGTGATGCCTATTAGGTCATGATTTCTTGGATACCAATTTGTACAAGATATGAATTAATTTTTGAACATCCTTTCTTAAAAGTACCATGTTCATATAGTTGCTCATTTTAATATGAGTAGTTCAGATGGGACATAATAGAGTAAGGAAATGATTGAACATCCTAAGATCTAGTGTATATACCTTTGTTCATGATGAGATTCATCCCCTGTCCCCCTTTGTAGTGACACTGATGGCATAAGGAGTATTAGATGAAATTTAATGCAGAAAACAATGGGATATATGAATGGTAGATATGGTTGACAACCACCATTTTCACTGAAGTTGTTTCAAAGCAAAGAAATTTGGGATAAATTCATTTTATTTGCTCCTGAAGGGTAATTAGGAATAAGTAGGAATTGTGAAGAGGCTGTAGTGTTGACATTAAGAGAAGTTTTTGATTCTTAAAATAGGATATATTACACAAGAGTGAACAAACAGAAGATACTGAACAAATATTCTGTCATAAGTAAGTGATGGATTATTCGGACTTGTTGAACTATGTTTTTAAATGTATTATTTAAATATTTAAATATTATTAAAACCTTAAATAATATTTAAATATTATAAAAGTTGTAGAAAATTATGTTTTCAATACAAATATACACTTATAAGCTATATTGTAGATATGGGAGTAAACAATGCAATTTTTTTTAACTGAGTGAAAAATTTAGTTTTTTAAAATTCCAAATGGAGCTAACAGCTTAGTGTGATACATATTTTGAATTTCAAAATTTGTAACCAAATAGGACAAATGTGTTGAACTGTACTTTTCTTGAAGAACCGTGATAAGAATGAGCGGTGAAAAAATTACAGCATACTTACCAGGGATCAAATACTTGCTTAGGGTTAATAAGAAAAATCTCAGCAAACGCTAGAAATGAGGTACACGATCTATCAGAGACCCATGATTAAAGTGGTATCTTGTTAGGTATATGAGCTTGAAAAGAAACGGCATAGCTTCACTTTACCCCAGTTGCTTCTTTTGTAAAACGGGGAGACTAAGAGTGTGGTAACTCAAAATCCTTTGTTAATGATTTTCTTCTTAGAACAGTGCCAGGTCCAATTAGGATTAGATTGCTATTTTTATTATTGATACTTGCCCTAGTTCTGCCTTTTATTGACTGTGTGAAATTGGTGAAGATCCCTTTCTGAAGCTTTGTTTCTTACCTACAAGCTGGGAATAGAATACTTGCTATGAAGAATGGTTGTTAGTACATTAGAAAGGCTGGATATTTGTTGATATAAGGGGCTCAGCGCATGGTAGAAATTTGATAGCATTTTTTTCTTGCCCTCCCATGTATTACTGTGGAGACATCCCACATATTATGTCCAAGTTTTTATTTTCCCCTCAAATGCAATGTCAAGCACAAAACATTCCCATCTCCCAATTCTCTTCTGATGTTCTACAACCATTAAAGTATAGAAAACTAGAATGAGTGTTTTTATAACTTTTGCTGTACTTAAGCATGTGGAGAGAAGAGCGCTAGATCACAGGACACACTTTGATAGGAAAAGGGAAATATTTACACTGCAAACAACTTTCTCCTCATGCTTAACAGTTTTATGCTGTCATTCTGTCAGCACCAAGTGAGATTTTTCTATTTAAATAGTTTTCTATTTGTGGTATGATAATTCATGTATGGACTTCATGTAATTAACATAAATATAATGGATGGTTGAGAAGTGGTTTATTTTTACCAAGAGGAAAAAATGTGTACACGATTTTTAAAAATATTGCTTTGAAAATATTTAAAATTAATTTTGATTCAGTTGGTGGAAGATAGCGTCACAAACTCACTGCTAGTGGTATTCTTGAGAAGTAATGTTTGAATTTTCTAGGTATTGTCCCCAGACTGGCTTAAAAGAATTTAATTTTAGATGTAAATTTTCTGCTTAACATGGAAGATTTTCCCTGAAAATATTAGCTTCATCAGATACATAGTTGCTTAGGGGTAGCTGCATGGAATTATGGGAAGAGTGAAATAGAAAAAAATTTTCATGTCTAAGTTATACATACTGGTGTAATCATATTGATTGGATGATAATGATAATTACAGCAATAATGTGATTGAAAGGGTAAGCAAGTAACATATACTACAGTTACTAATATAATCCTGTGATTGAGTTTACCACTTCGTTTCTCTTTCCTGGAAACCCTTAAGTTTGTCACTATTGCACTTTATTTCCTTTGCTTATTGTAGTGGTGTATTAGTTGTATTACTGCTGCTATAACAAATTACGACACATTTACATAACTTAACACATATTTATTGTCTTGCAGTTTCAAAGGTCAGAAGTCCAAAATCACTTTAATTAGGCTAAGTCAATGTGTCTGCAGTGTGGGTTCCTTCTCGAGGTGCTGAGGGGAGAATCCATTCTCTTGCATTTTCTGCTTCTGGTGGCACCTGTCTTCATTGTCTTTTCCCCATTCCTCCATTTTCAAGGTGCGTTGCTTTTATTTCTGTTTCTGTCTCCGCGCTGTCTCCTCCTTTAACTTTGAGTCCTTCTCTCCACTTCAACTAAGGACTCCTGTGATTACTTTGGACTCACGTGGATGATCTGGGATAATCACCTTGTCTCCAGATCCTTAAATGAATCGTATCTACAAGTCCTTTGGCTGTGTAAGGCAGCACATTCCCAGGGCCGGGAGATTAGGTGAAGAACATCTTTTGGGACTATTATGCAGCCTATCACAAGTGGTAATATCACTTTTATGCCTTGAGACACTGAAATTAATGTACTTGCTTACGCATGGAAAAACAATGTATCTGTGGGGGTAACAGTTTATTTTTGAACCATTAGAAGGTATTGATGGGGAAGTTTTCATCTGACAACAGATACTGATAAATTAAATACCCTTAGATTTGTCAAAACTAGCTTTAGTAAAATATAAGTAAAAGTATTTGCACTGCTAGGGTCAAAAATATTAATGAAACCCATTATTTATCAAGGCCAAGTCCTGGATTAGTTAGGTTTAAATTAACCTAGAACATTATCCTCCATAGTGCTTAATTGTGAAGCTTAGTTCTTGTTGACAAAAGCTCATCCATATAAGAAAGCATCGAAAGGTTGGTGTTTTTTTAACCTTTGCAGAATATAACTTTTCAAAGGGATGTTAGACAGTAGTTCCATCACAATTGATGCAGTTCACAGACATTCTTTGTGAATATTTTATCTCATGAGTTATATCTATGACACTAATCATAGACTTCTAGAAGAAATTTAGCAATGGTCATGTCAGCCTTTCAAATCTTTCTGTAACCTAGAAGAGGATCATTGCATAAGATAGATTCATTTTCCCATTTATTCCATTGTTGCCAGAGAGAACTTGAAATGCCCTGTTCAAATTAATTTAATGCAAATGAATTCTTGCTGCCTCACAAGTAGTTTGTCCTTCATCTTTCTTAAAATTATATTGAAAATGGATGTGACCTGCTTTACTGGTTGTTGTGCAGGAAGCGTTGTCCTTCCTGAAAGCTCCCTCCGTTGTCAAAATGAAGCCATTAAGAGTAAAGTAAATTATATTATCTGATCATAGTATCACAATTGACCTTAAAACAATAAATTTTATAATCAGTGCAAATTGCTGAATAGTGTTTGCAGTTGTAGAAATTTCAAAGGAAACCCTGGTGGAGATACAAAGCTGCTATAATCATTTTTAAAATCTTTGTTTTTCTTTTACTTTGGAACAGTAGTGCAGTAAGTACTTTTGCCTTATTGTTCTCTCTGCCTTCCAGAAACCCTCATTCAAATATTCTAAGTTTTTAAGTCTTTTTCATTTCTTTTAATATTGTAACATTTAACAATGTCAAAGAAAGTATAATTTTTCTGGAAATCAAGCTAAAAATAAAGAGAAGCCGATGTAAATGAACATCAAATTAACAAGATTGATTAGGAAAAGTAATTTTTGAAAAGGGCCCAAAATCCCTTTGCACATAAATGCAAAAGAATTTAGTGAAAGAAGGTGAAACTGGAGTAAAGAACTCTACGGATGCGTAAGGAACTCTTAATAAGAATGAGTAACGTACATGCATATCTTTAGCTCCCAGTTTCAGAGATACAGTAGTTGTACAACAAATGGTCCTTTCCTGCTCTTAAGGAAGCCTCTCCTCCTCCAGCCATGCCATTCCTCAGAGCAAGCTCTTCCACTGAGTTTTCAGCAACCATAAGTAAGAAGGATGGTACGATAGGCTGCGTGTACATATGGCCCTCATTAGCCGGCCAACTGTTCCTTTTGCCCACCCACATCACTGGGGACATATGGCGTTACTTTGACTGTTGAAACAAGTGTGTGTGGACATATCTTGGTATGAGTAAAAGACTGTTGATTGTCTTTCCCTTGTCGCTCGTGCAACCGTCTCCTTGTGGAGATCGTATTATCCATAACACTAGATTTGAGGATGATAAATGACGTTGTTATTATTAACTGAATTTGCCTCTCTAGTTTGATCACAAAACCAGCGAATGTTTGCTTATGGAACATGTAAAGCTTATAGAAGACGGAAAGCTTACAGAAAGAAATGATGGCTTTTCTAAGCATAAGAGTCAGGTCTTTTTCAATCAAAAACTAACTCATTCAAAAATTCAAGAGTTCTGTAAAACCAGAACAGCAGAGGTTTCAGAAATGCTATTGAGATCATTTATTATAAAATAGCCATTAATGAAATGTAATAGTGAGTCTGTTGTTGTGACTATGTGGAGAAATGAATGAGAAAATATAAGATAGGCTGGAATGAAGAGAGTCATCGGATCCCAACATAATTCATTTTGTATAGTTCACAGTATTGTAACTTTAAAAAAATTATGAATTTTTTCAGTACTGTGAATTCTGAATTTGCAATATGAGGCTTTTCAATCCTTGCAACAAGTGTGTATTTTTCAGTGGTTCTAGAATTATCGGGGCTTTCGAGCTGCTTCTGATAAGAAGGCAAGGCTAGAGGACTTGTGTTGAGGTGGCATTTGCACAGGACTTTAGATAACATACATCGATGATGTAGAGAGAAGAGCGGGTGATGTTGCTGTGGATTATAGGGGAAAGGCACCTTTTGCTCCCTCTGCTGACCTCTTTGTGTATTCAGCTGTGTAGCATATTTCTTGTATAATTACATAGTAATTTCACACACTACATTAAGAAAATCTGAACAATTTTTACTAAACTCATGTTTTCTAAATATTAAGTAAATAAAACCAATATTTGGCTAGGTAACATTTATAAAAACAGGATTTCTAGATAGATGATGATAAATTTTCATCTATATCTATAGAGCTGATAAATTTTCAAAACCCTTTGAATATCACTTGTACTACAAAGTCTCGTTTCAGTTTCAGTGCCATGGCACATTGATTAATCACCACTAAAGCGGTACATGAAATATTTGGCAATATAGGTATTTGGTAATGGTGATTGATGCACAGAATACGGCACCATTATTATGCACTGGCCTTGAGAACTTTAGTTTTCATCTTCGATCACCTGATAGAGAACAAACTAACAGCTTTTTTCTTTCACCTTGCTGGAGAATAAACTAACAACTTCAAATTATCTGATCCATCCAAAAACTTATTTCCGTGAAACTCACTGATTTATTTATTATTTCGTGGGGATCACTATTATTTGCTGTAGTAAAATATCAAATGATCGATGTTTTATACCAACATGGCAGCTCACATGGTAGGCAACAGAATGAAAACAAACAGGTTTACTACCAAGAATTATACTATATTGCTTTTATTGACAGAAAAAGCATACAGATAATTTTATTCAGAGATTTTATGTGAATTATTTTGATAAGTGTACACATATATTTATAACTGACCTTTCTTTGTCAAGTGTGTGCCCACACACGTATTCATACTAAATCAATCTTAGAGATCTTATCCAAAGATTGAATTTCTTAAAGTGACTGTTCCAAATATGTATAATTTATGGCAAAAAAGTCACAAAATGGCAATACAAGGAGGCATAAAAGTGAAGATAAAGGGGGAGATGATGGTTAAAAACACCTGTAAATGAATAATTGATTTTGATTTAAATTCTTTTTAGTTCTTAGCTGATGAAATGAATATAAATGAAATTATTATGCAAAACACCTCTATTTGTTGTATATGCATGTACATATATGTGTTACAAATACAAAACTGATAGGATATTATTTAACATATATTCACACTCATAATGTGCATATATGTACAAAATGAAAATGAGTGCTTGTTTTATATGTATGTATACACACACATACACATATTGCATACTTTCATTTTTTAAAATTTTACTTTAAGTTCTGGGATACATGTGCTGAACATGCAGGTTTGTTACATAGGTATACTTGTGCCATGGTAATTTGCTGCACCCATCAACCCGTCATCTAGGTTTTAAGCTCCACATGCATTAGCTATTTGTCCTAATGCTCTCCCTCCCCTTTCCCCACACCCACCTACAGACCCCAGTGTGTGATGTTCCTCTCCCTGTGTCAACATGTTCTCATTGTTCAGCACCCACTTATGAGTGAGAACATGCAGTGTTTGGTTTTCTGTTCCTGTGTTAGTTTGCTGAGGATGATGGTTTCCAGCTTCATCCATATCCCCGCAAAGGACGTGAACTCATCCTTTTTTATGGCTGTGTAGTATTCCATGGTGAATATGTGCCACATTTTCTTCATCCAGTCTATCATTGATGGGCATTATGTTGGTTCCAAGTCTTTGCTATTGTAAATAGTCCCATGATAAACATATATGTACATGTGTCTTTAGAGTAGAATGATGTATAATCCTTTGGTATATACCCAGTAATGGGATTGCTGGGTCAAATGGTATTTCTGGTTTTATATCCTTGAGGAATCACCACATTGTATTCCACAATGGTTGAACTATTTTACAAGCCCACCAACAGTGTAAAAGTGTTCCTATTTCTCTGCATCTTCTCCAGCATCTGCTGTTTCCAGAATTTTTAATGATCACCATTCTAACTGGTGTGAGATGGTATGTCATTGTGGTTTTGATTTGCATTTCTCTAATGAACAGTGATAATGAGCTTTTTTCATATGTTTATTGGCCACATACATATCTTCTTTTGAGGAGTGTCTGTTCATATCCTTTGCCCACTTTTTGATGGGGTTGTTTGTTTTTTTTTTCTTGTAAATTTGTTTAAGTTCCTTCTAGATTCTGGATATTAGACCTTTGTCAGATGGATAGATTGCAAAAATTTTCTCATATTTTGTAGGTTGCCTGTTCACTCTTGTGATAGTTTATTTTACTGAGCAGAAGCTCTTTAGTTTGATTAGATTCCATCTGTCAATTTTGGCTGTTGTTTCAAGTGCTGTTGGTGATTTAGTCATGAAGTCTTTGCCCACACCTATGTCCTGAATCATATTGCCTAGGTTTTCTTCTAGGGTTTTTATAGTTTTAGGTTTTACATTTATGTTTTTAATCCACCTTGAGTTAATTCTTTTATAAGGTATAATGAAGGGGTCTAGTTTCTCTTTTCTGCATATGGCTACCCAGTTTTCCCAGCGCCATTTATCACATAGGGAATCCTTTCCCCATTGCTTGCTTTTGTCAGGTTTGTTGAAGATCAGATTGTTGTAGATGTGTGGTGTTATTTCTGAGGCCTCTATTCTGTTTCATTGGTCTATATATCTGTTTTGGTATTAGCACCATGCTGTTTTGGTTACTTTAGCTTTGTAATATAGTTTGAAGTCAGGCAGCGTCATGCCTCCAGCTTTGTTCTTTTTGCTTAGGTTAGCCTTGGCTCCACAGGCTCTTTTTTGCTTCCATATGAAATTTAACATAGTTTTTTTCTAGTTCTGTGAAGAAAGTCAATGGTAGCTTGATGGGAATAGCATTGAATCTATAAATTACTTTGGGCAATATGGCCATTTTCATGATATTGAGTCTTCCTATCCATGAGGATGGAGTGTTTCTCTATATGTTTGTGTCCTGTCATTTCCTTGAGCTCTGGTTTGTAGTTTTCCTTGAAGAGGTCCTTCACATCCCTTGTAGGTTGTATTCCTAGGTATTTTGTTTTCTTTATAGCAATTGTGAATGGGAGTTTACTAATGATTTGGCTCTCTGCTTGTCTGTTATTGGTATATAAGAATGATTGTGATTTTTGCACATGAATTTTATATCCTGAGACTTTGCCAAAGTTGCTTATCAGGTTAAGGAATTTTTGGGCTGAGGTGGTGGCGTTTTGTAAATATACAATCATGTCATCTGCAGACAGAGACAATTTGATTTCCTCTCTTCCTATTTGCATGCTTTTATTTCTTTCTCTTACTCGATTGCCCTGGCCAGAACTTCCAATACTATGTTGATAAGAGTGGGGAGAGAGGGCATCCTACTCTTGGGCCAGTTTTCAAAGGTAATGCTTCCAGCTTTTGGCCATTTAGCATGATATTAGCTATGCATTTGTCATAAATAGCTCTTATTTTTGTGAGATATGTTCCATCAATACCTAGTTTATTGAGAGTTTTTAGTATGAGGGGTGTTGAATTTTATTGAAGGCCTTTTCTGCATCTATTGAGATAATCATGTGGTTTTTGTCATTGGTTCTGTTTATGTGATGGATTATGTTTATTGATTTGCATATGTTGAACCAGCCTTGCATGCCAGGCATGAAGCCAACTTGATCGTGGTGGATAAGTTTTTGATGTGCTGCTGGATTCTCTTGCCAGTATTTTATTCAGGATTTTCGCATCGATGTTCATCAGTGATATTGGCCTGAAATTTTCTTTTTCTATTGGGTCTCCGCCAGGTTTTGGAATCAGAGTGATGCTGGCCTCATAAAATGATTTAGGGAGGAGTCTTTCTTTTTCTATTGTTCAGAATAGTTTCAGAAGGAATGGTACCAGCTCCTCTTTGTACCTCTGGTAGAACTCGGCTGTGAAGACATCTGGTCCTGGGCTTTTTTTGGTTGGTAGGCTAGTAATTACTGAGTCAATTTCAGAACTTGTTATTGGTCTATTCAGGGATTTGACTTCTTCCTGCTTTAGTCTTGGGAGGGTGTATGTGTCCAGGACTTTATCCATTTCTTCTAGATTTTCTAGTTTATTTGTGTAGAGGTGTTTACAGTATTCTCTAATAATAGTTTGTATTTCTGTGGGATCAGTGGTGATATCCCCTTTATCGTTTTTTAATGTGTCTATTTGATCTTTCTCTCTTTTCTTCCTTGTTAGTCTGGCTACCGGTCTATCTATTTTGTTAATCTTTTCAAAAAACCCACTCCTAGATTCATTGATTTTTTTTTTGAAGGTTTTTTTGTGTTTCTCTCCCATTCGGTTCTGCTGTGATCTTAGTTATTTCTTGTCTTATACTAGGTTTTTAATGTGTTTTCCATTACTTCTTTTGATTGTGATGTTAGGGTGTCTATTTTAGATCTTTCCCACTTTCTAATGTGGACATTTAATGCTGTAAATTTCCCTCTAAACACTGTTTTAACTGTATCCCAGAAATTCTGATATGTTGTGTCTTTGTTCTCATTGGTTTCAAAGAACTTATTTATTTCTGCCTTAATTTTGCTATTTACCCAGTAGTCATTCATAAGCAGGTTGTTCAGTTTCCATGTAGTTGTGCAGTTTTGAGTGAGCTTCTTAATTCTGAGTTCTAATTTGATTACACTGTGGTGTGAGAGATTGTTTGTTATGATTATCATTCTTTTGCATTTGCTGAGGAGTGTTTTACTTCCAATTATGTGGTTGATTTTAGAATAAGTGCTATGTGGTGCTGAGAAGAATGTATATTCTGTTGATTTGGGGTGGAGAGTTCTGTAGGTATCTATTAGGTCCACTTGGACCAGAGCTGAGTTCAAGTCTGAATATCCTTGTTAATTTCCTTTCTTGTTGATCTGTCTAATATTGATAGTGGGTTGTTAAAGTTTCCCACTATTATTGTGTGGGAGTCTAAGTCTCCTTGTAGGTCTCTAGGAACTCGTTTTATGAATCCTGGTGCTCCTGTATTTGGCATATATATATATTTAGGATACTTAGCTCTTCTTGTTGCATTGATCCCTTTACTACTATGTAATGCCCTTCTTTGTCCTTTTTTATCCTTGTTGGTTTAAAGTCTGTTTTATTAGAGACTAGGATTGCAACTCCTGCTTTTTTTTTCTTTCTTTCCATTTGCTTGGTAAATATTCCTCCATCCCTTTATTTTGAGCCTATGTGTGTCCTTGCAAGTGAGATGTGTCTCCTGAATACAGCACACCTGTGGGTATTGACTCTTTATCCAATTTGCCAGTGTATGTCTTTTAATTGGGGCATTTAGCTCATTTATATTTACCGTTAATATTGTTATGTGTGAATTTGGTCCTGTCCTCATGATGTTAGCTGGTTATTCTGCACATTAGTTGAAGCAGTTTTTTCCTAGTTTCATTGGTTTATATATTTTGGTGTGTTTTTGCAGTGGCTGGTACTGGTTTTTCCTTTCCATGTTTAGTGCTTCCTTTAGGAGCTCTTGGAAGGCAGGTCTGATGGTGACTAAATCTGTCAGCATCTGCTTGTCTGTAAAGGATTTTATTTCTCATTCACTTATGAAGCTTAGTTTGGCTGGTTATGAAATTCCATATGTACATCATGGAAACGAGTGCATGTGATACACACACACACACACGCACACACATTGCATACTTTCATTTTTGTGTCCATTTCTTTTCTGATTTTATCAGCAGCCAACTAAAGAAAATAGAAAAAAAAATTGGTAATTCGATCTTTCATGTTCTGCATCTTCCAGCTTCACAACTTATAGTTTTCTATTTTTATTGTTATTGTGATCAGAATGAAAAAGTATACAATAGAATCAGAATCAGGTCAGAATCAACAAAAATACTATAATGTTTGTACATGCTTTCGATACAGTTTGTCTCTGCAAAGGGTGTGTGTGTTTCTATGCACATGTGCATGTACACAAGTGTGTAAATAAGTGTTTTATTCATGATGGAGAAAGGCTGGTCAAAATGATTCTGAATGAGATAGCACCACTACAGCAGATAATTAGGTCTCTAGCAATAAAACAAGTCATTAAACATGTTTCTAAGCATCTACTCAGTATCTGGCACAATGTTAAGTAGTGTAAATATAATCATTAGCAAAATTCAGCTTCTACCCTCAATGGTATATGTGTAGAACAAATTGGTAAAGCTGGAGTACATTTCAAGACCAAAAACAGTTTCTGTGTAGTTCCCACTTCATCAAGACCATGTTGTATACCTCTCATACACTTAAGCCATAGGGAAGCAATTATTCCATCCATCCTTTTACAGGGTAGTGGTGGGGAAGAAGAGCTGACTGTCATGCTTGAATTCACATAATTTCATAATTAAATAATTTCATGTTACATAATCTCGATAAACCTAAAATCCAATATATGATAAAGATAGTGTTTCAAATCAGTGGATAAGTGATAAACAGTTCATAAAATGGTGTTCAGATAATTGGCTATATGTATTTTATAGTTGCACAAAGGTATAATATGTCATTAATAAATATTAATTCCATAGTGGATGTCAAATACACTTTTTCAAAATATAAAGAAAAAATACCATAGACAAATATCACTTGCAACATTACGGTTAAAATTAAATATCCAAACATAGCCCTAACCAATAACAGAAAATTAAAAAAAAAATTTATGGATTGGAATTTGTTAAAATATAAAACTTTTCTTTTTCAGAGGATACAATGAATATGTGTAAAAAGCAAATATCAAATCAGCAACAAGTGCTTGCAATTCACTTGACATATTTAAAATATGAGTAGTTCCAACAAATCATAAATAAATGATTAGTAGTCCAATAAAAAAAAGACAAAGTACATTGACAGGAAACTGTATGAAACTCATGAACACTAAATGTCTTAGATTCTCTATTGTTAAACAAAATGCAAAAACAATAGAGAACATTATGAATATGGAGTTAATATTTAACAAAATTATTTTATCCATGTTATAAGTAAATATTTACATCCAAAAACCCTTGTTTTCTCTGAAAGTTGTCACTTATGAGTCTATTTTGAAAATGTTTAAAGAATAGTAATTAATTAACTTTAATAAATAGGTACTCCTATTGAGGGAAAACAGACATTTCCATAATTTTTCTTCTGTTTCTAATCTAGTAGATGGTAGGAAAATAATGACAATTGCATATTCATACCTGGAGAATATGCATTCCATTTCTTTTAAACTTTTGCATTCTCAAAACTATATTGATACCTCAAAGCATACCCTTTGCTGTTGAAAACAGCCTTTCAAGTATAAAGACACACACATCACTTTCCTTAAATCTTATATAAGGCAAGGGCCTAGATTCCTATCAGAAAATGTATTTCAAGAATGCTTTTTTAGTAGTTCCTGTGGCCTTATCTTATAGAGGAAGGTTTTTTTTTAAACATACACACATTATTTGATGCACATTTTTATTGGAAAGAGCTTTTATTTCCTTAAATGTTTTGTTGTCTAAGTGTGAAAAGTATCCTGCAGTGGAATTTAGTGGCACAGATGCTTATTGTGATAGATGAGATGAACTTGCTTCCCTAAGCATGCATGGTCATGAAATGCATCTGGCTTCTGTACGTAAAAGTCAGTTATGTTCCCAAATGTGTCTCTGCATTTACACAGACGTTTATGGGCAGACACCCTACTGTTCCTTCAAAAGGCGGCTCTGCTTAATTATGAAGTTCAAGTTAGACCAGATGTTGGAAAATACTAAATTCCACATTGCAGACAGAGCCTGAGCAGGTGATGTCACCACTGCATTCTAAGGTGGCAAGTCCTCAGAGAAGTCACTTATCACCTTACCATGGAGAAAAATAACCGTGTCCAGAACACAAGAGGATGCTTTAAGGTAGCGTACAATCAAGTGTGCAAACCTGTGCAATACATACCAGATGAAATCCAGTTCAGAGGCTCAGGAAAACAAACAAATGAGGATATGCTTTAAAAAATAGGACTTAATATAAACAGTCGTGAGAGTAAAACTATTGCTAAGCACATAGGAAACATAAACCAGGCTTTCAGGAGGAGTTTGGCACATGTGTGCACTGGTAGGAGGTGTAATGTGCAGAAATCCGGCCTTTTGTGGCATAGCAACTAAAGTTCCTTTTCTATTGTCCAGACAACCTTAAATATTCCTTTATGCAGTACTATTTTAAAAAGGCCATCTACTGTGCACAATGTGTTAGCATCAAGGACATGAAATTTATCTGGAATATACCAAAACTTTAATCAATAGACTAGGACCAAAGCTTTTAAAAACAGGTTTTCGTAGATAAATCATTATAAGTTATTATTTCCTCACCATAGGTAAGGCATGATAGATAACTTTACTTTTTCTCAGTCACTTAGTGTGTAGGTAGAATAATGACCCTTAGCAGGATGACCTTTTGAATGTGTTGTTAGGCAGCATGGAAGCATTATGGTTAGAGGTGGAATTAAGATTGCTAATCACCTGACCTTAAACTGGAGCGATTATCCTGAATTATCTAGGTGGGCCCACTCTAGTCACAAAGAACCTTCAGACAGGAAGGCGGAGAGACCAGAGTGAGCAGAAGAGCTTGGGGAAACTGGAGCCGAGGCTGAAGTGATGTGCTGTGTCCAAGATGTGCAGAGGCCAAGAGCTCAGGGATACATGTGACCGCTCAAACCTGGTGAATTCTCTCCTGGAATCTCTAGACAAAATATACACTTGATGATACCTTGATTTTAGCACACTAAGACCCATTTTGGACTTCTGACCCCCAGAAGTATAAAGAAAAAAAATGTGTTGTTTTAAGCCTCTGAGTTTATGTTAATTTACTGTAACAGCAGTAAGAAACTAACACAGTAAGACGGCTTTTATTTTTATGTGATGTATAGAATTAAATTGGATATGCTAGGAAATATTGGAAATTTATTGATTTATTTTTTTGTCTGAGCTGGAGTCTGGCTCTGTCGCCCAGGCTGGAGTGCAGTGGCGCGATCTCGGCTCACTGCATGCTCTGCCTCCCGGGTTCCCGCCATTCTCCTGCCTCAGCCTCCCGAGTAGCTGGGACTACAGGCGCCGCCACCACACCGGCTAATTTTCTGTATTTTTAGTAGAGACGGGGTTTCACCGTGGTCTCGATCTCCTGACCTCGTGATCCGCCCGCCTCGGCCTCCCAAAGTGCTGGGATTACAAGTGTGAGCCACCGCGCCCGGCCAGGAATTTATTTTCTTAATATAGTTCTTCATATTAGAATAATGAGAACCATCGAGTAATGAAGTGTTCTATTTTGTGAAGGATGATTATATAAACAGTACGAAGGTTAAAAACCGGGCGGGACCGGCTGGGCACAATGGCTCGTTCATGTAATCCCAGCACTTTGGGAGGCCGGGGCAGGTGGATCTCTTGAGCCCAGGAGTCTCAGATCAGCCTGGGCAACATGTGAAACCCCATCTCCACAAAAATACAAAAACCAGGCAGACGTGGTGGCGGCGCCTGTGGTCCCAGCCACTCAGGAGGCTGCAGTGGAAGGATCGGAGCCCGGCAGGTGCAGGCTGCGGTGGACCATGATTATGCCACTGCGCTCCAGTCTGGGTGACAGAGTAAGACCCTGTCTCCATTAAATAAATAGATAAATAAATATATATATAAGTAAAAGAGGAGGGTGTCTTTTGAAGGCTATTAAAGTCGTCTAAGTGTCCTCTGATTATATGAGGCTGGAATGGTGCATGGAATGTTGTGTTGAATAACCTGATACAGTCTCTGAAACTATAGAAGCATTAGTAATTTTAGCCTGAGAGTGCTATAATCTGGGATAATTTGGTCCAATACTTCCAGAGAGGGTTGAAGTTTTGAGATAGCTGGAGTTATTTCAGTTGAAGACCTGAATATGAGGCAACTGGATACTCAATTACAATTCAATTTCTACTCTTTATATAAGGTAGAAATGGGTAACATGTGGGACACTGTGTTAAAAGTAATGCAGCCATAGTGTAGTGGTAGAAGCAGATGAAAAGTACTATAATAGTCGTATAGATGAGGTACTGGAAAGAAGCAGAGTTGAAAAATTGGAGATAAATGTCAGTTTTCCAGAGCCATGGGATGAAAACCAAACAGGATTACAACAGATTCAATTCACTCAAGATGTCTAACTTGGTAATAGGTCAGAAAACTCAATTTGTCGTATTTTCTTAAAAGTACACAAAAATGTTCCTTTTGATAAAACACGTGTAGTGCACCTTCGGATTTGATTTTTCTTTATGTTCTGTAAACTGCTCACAGTAAAACAGAAAAAAAGTCTGACAAATATGATGGTCCTTAAATCTTGTAGGAGTATGATGCTTCTCCAAAGAATAGAGGTTTTCCTAGGAAGGCCCTAAGCAAGGAATCAAGTTTCCTTTTGCAAGAAATAAAATTCTCAAAAGTTCCCTGCACCTTGGAAAGGCTCTGGTTGAAATTAATAGCACAACGTTATTTATTTAAATTTTAACTTTTAAGTTCAGGGGTACAAGTGTAGGTTTGTTACAGAGGTAAGCTTATGCCATGGGATTGGTTGTACAGTTTATTTCATCACCCAGATATTAAGCCTAATATCCATTAGTTGTTTTTCCTGATCCTCATAGCAAATATTACCCCCATAAAGTTTTATGGTTACTTTTTTCTTATCTTCTGATTAATGCCATTAGATTCACCAATTGAAATTATTTTTCAGTAGTTTAATTCCCTCTAGAAGGTTTAAAAAATGTTTCCGAATTTCCTAAGTCTTCTTTCTTTGTTAGTCTTCTAAAAAGCTATATTCAATAGAATTCATGTGCTTAGGTACAGTTTCACTAAAAGCGTATCTTCAACATTTGATCTGTTTAAAAGTTCTTAAGGTGTTAAGGAACATTAGGTTTCAGAGTTTATGGCATTTGATTAATCTGAATAAATCTTGGCATCAAATTGAATTCAGCAAAAGTAACAGTGATAAATCAGAGAGCAATATTTGAAATGTCTCCAGGAAACATTTTAAAACAATTTTTAAGTTCACTAATTTGAGTCATTACACTTGGCCCTAATATGGTAGATTTTAAGTGAAGCTCAGTCGAACCTGGCAGATATCATATACAAACTTTTAATAGTCCTAACAATTCCTGTACCTCATTTGGATAAAGATTATTTCCAGAGCATCAGTGCTTTGACCAGAAAGGCATTTATTATTCTGTAACACTTTTCTTGAGAAATTAGCATGATTCATCATTTGAGTACGCTCTCTCAGATAAGATTCTAATATTTGGGTGTGAATAAAACTTCAGGGCATTGAAAACAGCTGGAAGATAGACAATAGGGCGATCATCCTCTCTTGTCATTCTCTATCAAGGTCCTCTTTAATTATTGGCCTAAACAGCTATAACTTTATGGTGAAAACAAACCGCTCGGATATAGCGTTAAAGGTTGAAATAATGAATTATACATAAATCGATTTAGTTCAGTTATATTCTGTTGAATTGGGAGAACATCGAATTTTTAAATTTCTCTGCATTTCTTGAAGTTAGGAATAAAAGCTGGGGTGGGGTCTCCTGAAATAATGAGGTCTAGAATAATTTCTGTTAAATTTACTTTTTAGTAGGATAAGTCTACTAAAATCAATATGAATGGAACCTTCAATGTACCACTGAAGATAATTAATCTTTGAGAGGTTAAGTAACCATTACAAGGTAATTTACCTAATTAGCAACTAAACCAACCAAATTTTAGATTTCTTAACTTTAAGACTATTGCTCACATAGTCACGTAAAGTATATCTTCCACATAGTCACAGGCAATCACAAGCTAACACGAGCAGTTAGCACAAAATAGATGTTCCACATAGAATGCAGAACAAACAAAGACACTTTAAAAATCCTTTTCCCTTTTCCAAATTCATATTTAAAAAGTTTCTTGTGGAATTTCCCAAATGCCAGCATGGCCACATATAATACAGATTGATACTCAGACCTCTAATGAGAAACAGTTAGAATTATGCTAAACAAGGAACATTCTATATTGATTTCACAAATTCTCCTCTTTCCACTTATAGTTTCTCATAAAATGTAACATGTTTGTCTCGTGTGGAGTCTGTACAGAAAAAGTGTGATAACTGAAGATATAGACACACAGGTGTATGTATGTCTGTGTGTTCCTGTGTATTATAGCCTTTCTTTAATGGTTTTCTCTTTATATATATATATATATATACTTTAAGTTCTAGGACACATGTGCACAACGTGCAGGTTTGTTACATATGTATACATGTGCCATGTTGGTGTGCTGCACCCAGTAACTCATCATTTACATTAGGTATATCGCCAAATGCTGTCCCTCCCCCTCACCCCACCCCATGACAGGCCCCGGAGTGTGATGTTCCCCTTCCTGGGTCCATGTGTTCTCATTGTTCAATTCACACCTATGAGTGAGAACATGCAGCGTTTGGTTTTTTTTTGTCCTTGTGATAGTTTGCTGAGAATTATGGTTTCCAGCTTCATCCATGTGTCTACAAAGGACATGAACTCATCCTTTTTTATGGCTGCATAGTATTCCATGGTGTATATGTGCCACATTTTCTTTTTTTTTTCTTTTTTTTATTATACTTTAGGTTTTAGGGTACATATGCACAATGTGCAGGTTTGTTACATATGTATCCAGCCACATTTTCTTAATCCAGTCTATCATTGTTGGACGTTTGGGTCGGTTCCAAGTCTTTGCTATTGTGAATACTGCCACAATAAACATACGTGTGCATGTGTCTTTATAGCAGCATGACTTATAATCCTTTGGGTATATATACATATATATATAAAAAAACTATATATATATATTTTGGGGACGGAGTTTCGCTCTGTCACCCAGCTGGAGTGCAGTGGCGCGATCTCGGCTCACTGCAAGCTCCGCCTCCGGGTTCACACCATTCTCCTGCCTCAGCCTCCAGAGTAGGTGGGACTACAGGTGCCCGCCACCATGCCCGGCTAATTTTTTGCATTTTTAGTACAGACGGGGTTTCATCGTGTTAGCCAGGATGGTCTCGATCTCCTGACCTCATGATCCACCCTCCTCGGCCTCCCAAAGTGCTGGGATTACAGGCATGAACCACCACGCCTGGTCTCTATTTAAGTTAGCTCTGTCCAGGGCAAACCAGCATTTCAAACATACAAACTGTTTTTGCAAAAAACAGGTATACACCTATCCATAGTGCAGACATTATGTCTACTTATTTCTCTCTAAATAGATCTTTCATTTTAACAAGTACTTCACCTTCACAAAATTTAGTTGAGTCAGTGAACTCTTATCCAGATGCTATATCTTGGCCAGATTATCAAGAATTAAGCCTCACAGATAGGCTGTTTCCATTTCCTTTAACAAAGTTTATCAGTCCTGAGTTACTTCTTGATTTCTTGCCAGTGGCATATAATGATGACTCAGCCAAGTCAGTTCCCAGAGTTGGACTCTTTTTTTTCTTACACACAGGAAACTTCTTTTCCAAGAATACTTGTTCCAGTTGCTCACAATCTTCATAGTTGATGATTATAGAATGATCTATGTACTTTCAATGTACCTTCAAAAATGAGATCTGCAGCTGGATAAGACGTGTGTGTGTGTGTGTGTGTGTGTGTCTTAGTAGACTTAAACCGTTCATTGAATAAGAAGCCTAGTTGATAGTGTAAGGTGAGAGTTAGAAGAACAGGGAATTATTTGGTTTAAGGAATTGTGAAGAAATGTGCTATGCCATTAAAATTTTTCTCTACTTTTGTGTTAAATCTTAATTTTGTGCAGAATTTACTAAGCTGCAGGAAACTGTCAAAATTGACTCTTGCTAAGTTCCATATTGGTTTGTAATTATCTTAAAACAAAAGTTGGTTGATACTAAAGTGCAGTTTTTCCTCTAGCTTTCATAAATTGAGACAGGTCTTTTTCTCACCCTCCACATAACTATGGCTGGAAGCCGGGGTGGTTGTTCTTGGTTCCCGTTACAACTTCTAGACTGTTAATTTCTCCGCTCCTTGCAAATTAGACTGTTCCTTTGAAACTCAAACCCCTTGGAAATATCA
The DNA here is from genome assembly GCF_028878055.3 of Symphalangus syndactylus. Lineage (NCBI taxonomy): Eukaryota > Metazoa > Chordata > Mammalia > Primates > Hylobatidae > Symphalangus > Symphalangus syndactylus. The sequence goes on from NC_072439.2 coordinate 5,497,439, forward strand.
GCCATGCCCCTTTGGTATTACCATCATCAACAGACCTCCCTCCTGGGCACTCTGGTCTTATTTATTTTTTTTTTTTGAGATGGAGTCTTGCTCTGTCACCCATGCTGGAGTGTAATGGTGTGATCTCGGCTCACTGCAACCTCCTCCTCCCGGTTTCAAGTGATTCTCCTGCCTCAGGTTCCTGAGTAACTGGGATTACAGGTGCATACCACCACACCCAGCTAATTTTTGTATTTTTGGTAGAGATGGGGTTTCGCCATGTTGGCCAGGCTGGTCTCGAACTCCTGACCTCAGGTGATATGCCTGCCTCAGCCCCCCAAAGTGCTGGGATTACAGGCATGATCCACTGCACCTGGCCTCTTGCCATTTATTTAAGGCTTTAGATCTTTTGCTCAATATCATCTTCAGGCAAGTTCAGCCATCATTTTAGTGGCTCAGCTTTCACGTGAAAGGACCAGTACAAACCTCGGTTCCCCGTTTTTTGACATCTTTATTTCCATTACTTTTTTTCTTTCCTCCACTTTATTGTCATCAAATCTGAAACATTTTCTATAAGGGTATGTACCACCAGGATCTAGATGCAAATATTCTGCCTCCTGGACATCACTCCTTGCCAGCTCGTTGGCCCAGATGTCCTCATTCCTACAACCCTTCATTTTCACTGAGACTCTCCTTAGGACACAGATGCTGCTGCTCCCTCACGATCCATCCGTACTCTCTTGCTTTCAGTTTCCACGTTTTCCTCCTCAAATGCCATAGTTCATTTTTAGCATTCCCTTGCAACTACCCTGAGCTTCATTTTCCCACAATTTATTTGTTTCTCTTTCTCTTCCCAAATTTTAAATGTTGATGTTTCTAAGGGTTCTGTCCTAATTGCTCTTCTTTTCTCTCCACACACATACTCTCTCTAAGCTCTAAACACTACTAAACAGCTCATAATTTCCAGTCTTAGAGTTTGGTCCAGACCTTTATTCTGGGAGTTGATGATTTACGTGACAATAGCACTCGAATAATTCAGAGGTAACATGTCCTGGTTTCCCACATGATAGTAAGTGGCACTGCCAGCCATGCTAGATGCTTATAAGTCATTTTTGGCCCTTCCTCAATATTCTGACAATATCCAATTCAACATTCATTTAAAAAATATTTTGGTTCCAAATACATCTGTAATTTCCTCCACCTATTTTGATTTCCAATGTCCCCAGCCTAGCCAGAGCCACATATTTTCTTACCTACGCTTATTTTCTTAGGTCATCCTTAGTCAACTTACTTTAATTCTTATCTCCGACACCCTGTTAGCTACAGAGAAACCAAAGTGATCTCTTAACATGTCTTTCAGTTTCCAACTCTCCCACTTTTCTGGTGTACTTGGACTAAGATTTATGTTCCTCATCATTACTAATGAAGACCTGTACTGTTTCACATATCCTTCTCTTTCAGCCACGTCTCACATTAGTCTTTCTCCCTTCTGTACTTCATCCAGATTCCTACTTTTCAGTTTTTCATTTCATCCAATTCACAGGTTTCTTCTACATGCCAAGATCTTGCTCATATATTAGGGTCCTTGAACACTGGGGGTTTTTCCTATAAGGCGAATCTTTCTGTATTGTATGAAAAGCTAACTCTTTTTATTCTCAGGTCTTAGCTTAAATATTCTCACTTGAAAGAAGTGGTTAGAGTCTGTATAATCCAAATTAATATTTCTTTTTTTCTTTTTCTTTTGAGACAGGGTCTTGCTGTGTCACCCAGGCTGGAGTGCAGTGCCACAATCTTGGCTCACGGAAACCTCTGCCTCCTGGGTTCAAGCAGTTTTCCTTTCTCAGCCTCCTGAGTAGCTGGGACTACAAGCGCACACCACTACACCCGGCTAACTTTTTTATTTTTAGTAGAGATGGGGTTTTGCCATGTTGATCACACTGGTCTCAAACTCCTGGACTCAAGTGATCCATCCGCCTTGGCCTCCCAAAATGCTGGCATTACAGGCATAAGCCACCACGCCCGGCCCAAATTAATATATCTATATATAAAAATTATATGTATGAATCTTATATAATGTGAATTAAGATTATATCTAATGTTCACCCCAACACCCTTGTTGGATATTCAGTCCCTTGCTTCATTTTGCATGTGAACACATTTTGTAATAATCTCTTCACTTTGCTCAGTTGGATTTCTGTGCCTGTCTTCGTCTTCAGAATTGAAACCCTGGGAGTACAGGACTGTGGCTTTCTTATTCCCCACTGCAGCTCCGTAACTAAGAGAGCATCTGATACATATGTGTGAAGGGAATTGGTTAAATATAGACCACTAGGTCCAGTGGAGTCCACAGCCTATTCACTTCATGTAGTTTCCAAGAAACAAATGCTTCTCAACATATATTAATGAATGAGATATGGGCCAGGGTATCTGGTCTGGCTGGAGATGGCTTAACTTTGAGTTCACTTGAGAGGGTATCAGTGTGAGCAGGAATGCTTTCACTCACTTCAAGAATTGCATGGTGTTGGCCGGGCGCGTTGGCTCTCGCTTGTAATCCCAGCACTTTGGGAGGCCGAGGCGGGCGGATCACGAGGGCAGAAGATCGAGACCATGGTGAAACCCCGTCTCCACTAAAAATACAAAAAAAATTAGCCAGTCGTGGTGTCGGGCGCCTGTAGTCCCAGCTACTTCGAGAGGCTGAGGCAGGAGAACGGCGTGAACACAGGAGGCGGAGCTTGCAGTGAGCCGAGATTGCACCACTGCACTCCAGCCTGGGTGACAGAGCGAGACTCCGTCTCAAAAAAAAAAAAAAGAAGAAGAATTGCATGGTGTTTAGGGGGAAGAATCACCCCGCTTCTCTGGGGAGACATGAGGGCTCTGTGGCTCCTGTGGGCTCTCAAACTGTTGGAAGATGATTGCTGAACCTGAGTTTTCAGGTCTCCTAGTTATATTCATTTAAACTTATAGATGATTTGTCACTATTTTAAGTTGTTTTTCACTGAAAAGTCAGTCTGAATATAGAGCCTTATTTCATTCAGATCAGAAAACCTGGGTTTTGGTAAAATCTGTTTATCTATAATTTTTAAATAAGTACAATTTTATAAACCAGTTATTCCTAACTTGAGAGGCCTGGAGGATTTATTACAATGTGTATTTCAGGGCCACATCTGCAGAAGTTTTGATACAACATTTCCTTACTAATACCCCTGACAGCACATTTTAGCAGGCATCCTGTGTTATTCAGAAGCAGAACGTTTATGCACTACACTTTGGGAGAGAGAAGTGCATGTTATGTTACCATTTAAAGATGGCTGGTTCTTGTGGGGCAAATTGGCAAATGATTTATCTGAACTAATGGCAGAGTGGAATTTTAATACTTTAGGGTTTTCAGGAATCTTAGAGCTGTTTTCATTTGTCTCACACATACAGCCTGAACCTTGAAGACATTAATGAATTTGTCACAGAAATTAAATTGGGCCAAAATTTACATTTGCAACCCATGTCTGTGCTCTTCATTCTAAAGCACAATGGCCTAGAGTCATATTTTAACCTCTAAGTTTCATCTTATTAAAAAATAAAATAAAATAAATAATTGTAAATACATGCATGTATTATACCTATATATACAATTTATATACATTACAATATTAATTTGAATTACACATGACATCACTAGTAAAGGCCAGTTACAGTTTAGACTAAGATAAGCCCTGTGAGAATTTACTAAGGTCAAAAAGACTCCTTTTAATAGTGACTCAGTGGCACCTACTCTAAGGACAAAGGCTCCAGTATGTATCCTAATCTAAGTTATTACTGAATGTGAGTCCTGTGATAGCTTCTAATGAAAATTTTCCATTGAAAAAAATCAATGTTAATAACTGGAACTCGAGAGCTGTAATGGGTTCTGCTGTGTTTTTCGGGCTTAGACTGTGTGCTATAATATGCTAAGAAGAGGAGTTGATGACCTGTGAGCTCTGGTCACTTCCTGATCTCATTTGACTCTTTGGTCTTTAGTTTTAAAAGGGTGATCAGAGAGGTTGCTTTATAATGGAGAAGTTGAACAAAAGGACCATCAACCTGCAGGCTCACTGGCACAGCGCAAGTTTCACCGGATAAGCATTTTAGTAAACAGGACTATTGCCAACAGCAATACTTGCAAGGAAGCTTTGTTACAGAGAGGATTTTTTTTTTTTAAAGAAGCTGCTAGAAAAACTGACACTAGAAGCTAACTAGAGTCACTCTTTATAGATATCAATGAAATTGTAAGTCTGAAGACATTACTTACCTAGATACAGAAATGGACTTTATTTAAGAACCAACTTTATACATACCTAATATACCTAGGCTTGTTGATCAAGTTGGCTGGCTGGGGAAGAATAAAACCATCTAGAAGATCCACATGATGAGAGAAAGCATTCGGGGAGGGCAGACAGAGACATGATGCTGGCCACAGATAGAACCCAGAGACGCTCTGTGATTGAAGTGGTTCTAATACCTGGAAGCTTCGATTTGCTCTTATAACGTGTCTAAAGCCATTTAATTCAAGACTACCCTTCCTAGTTGGTACCTGTAGATGTAATGCATCTCCTAAGGTATTAGTCTAGGCTCCACCGGACAGAACAACTACCTGGAGGTAGGTGGTGGAGCCTCCGGACTCCGCGACACATTTCACAATGCTGTTTACTCCAAAACACTGGCCTTATTGAACTAATCTAGCTATTGGGTAAGACGAGAAGTAATACACGAACATTCTTAAAGTCTGTTCTCTTTTGCCTTGTGACCTTAAACATTTCAAAGACCAACATGAACACTATTGAATAGAATTGTGTTTCCATCGTCATAACTAATCTGAAAGCCTAAGTTATACCTCTTTCACTGCACATCCAATCTATTTTATGGGCAGAAGAGCACAATGGGCTCAGCTATGCAGGCTTTAGGAGTTATTTTAACCTTTAAAGAACAATAGACACAAGTAAAAGTACATACATAAAGTAGGCATTTTATATTTAATTTTTATTTTCATATGCATGAAAAGTGTGTTCCAAAAAAAGATTAGAGAAATCCATGGCATGTCTTTCTCGTTAATGTTACTTTATTTTTTGGTTCATCTACGCTACTACTTACAAGTTACTTGTTTTTTTTTTCATGGAAAATTTTTTTTAAATGAATTGATTTTACTTTTCATCAGCACAGTTGTTGACTAATACCAAAGTTAGTTAGAAGGTTATGATTTTTACATTTATAGAATGTCAGGGGCAGCATTTAGACAATACATCATAGTAACTTGGCATTTATGAAATATTAGTTTTCCACAAACATGAACTCAGAGAGGAAGGTTACATTTTTTTAAATTATAATAACATTTTGAAAACCATCTGTCCTTTAAAATGTTACTAAAATATATATTGGAACTGGTGTTTTAGATGCCAGTCCTTCCTGAAGAGTGTTTTGAGATTTTTTTCAAATACTGCCTCAGTTCTATATAAAATAGAAAATATTCTGCCTTGTAAAATGACTACTGGATGTAGGTAAGAAGAAGTTAAGGAAATATTACATAAAAGTAGATTTGCAAAGATAATTTGCTGAAGGATTATTTACACTTTGATGAGTGGATCTGGATATTTTGATACTAAGTGAAAGTGGTTCCACTGGAATTAGAAGGGAATAGAGATCTGAAAGCAGGAGTGAAAAGAATGTGTGTAAGCCGGGCACGGTGGCTCATGCCTGACCTCAGGTGAGCCGCCCACCTCAGCCTCCCAAAGTGCTGGGATGACACGCTTGTTAAGTGGTACTCTAATTAATCAGTAACTTAAACCTCAAAAGAGATTCATTATGTACACAAAATTAATCTTGTGTAATCAAGTGTATAAGTAAAATTAATTGAAGAAATCAAAAAACGCAAGGTGGCTGACACCTGTAATCTCAGTGCTTTCGGAAGTCTAGGTGGGAGGATCCCTTGACTTAAGGAGGCTGAGACCAGTCAAGCAACACGGTGGGACCCATCTCTGTAAAACAATTAGCCGGGGATGGTGGTGCGTGCCTGTAGTCCGAGCTACTTGAGAGGCCGAGGCAAAAGTATCGCTTGAGCCTAGGACTTGGAGTCTGCAGTGAGCTATGATCACACCACTGACTCCAGCCAGAGCAACAGAGGGAGACAATGAGAACACGTGGACACAGGAAGGGGAACATCACACTCTGGGGACTGTTGTGGGGTGGGGGAAGGGGGCAGGGACAGCATTAGGAGATACACCTAATGCTAAATGACGAGTTAATGGGTGCAGCACACCAACATGGCACATGGATACATATGTAAGAAACCTGCACATTGTGCACATGTACCCCAAAACTCAAAGTATAATAATAAATAAATAATAAACCACAAAACACTTGTAATTCCAAATCCAGATATATAAACCACAGGAATACTTAGATAAACACACGTTATACACACATATAGTATATGTATGATAAAATATACTTGTATGTTCAACTTGGGAAAGGTTGATGATTTTAGAAACAAACTAATAATTCTATTGCCTTGTGCTCTAATGATTTTCAATTTGAAGATTTATTTGGGATCAAATATATGAGGCTCCATATACAAGACATCTTTCTTTCCCCTCTTCTCAGCACCATTTTTTGGCTGATTATTGGACTACAACTGGGAGATCTAGAACTAAATTCCTGCTTAGTGTTTACTTGTTCAGAGCATAGGCTTTGAAATCGTCCTGTTTTGCCTCAGTCTCCACAGTGGTACCTACTAACCTCATGACTAGGGGATCGTGTAGCATTTCTCTAAGCCTTGTTTTCTTAGCTGTGAAGTGGTAAATTTTGGAAGTGCTTTGTTCATAGGATTTCTGTGGAAACTGAATTGGGTAAAGAATGTAAGGCATTTAGCACAGTAAAATAACCTGGATTACAGTAACTTTTCAAGGAGTGTTTATTAGTACTTAAACTGCCATTGTCATCAAAATTCTGTTTTTACATATGAACTTAGAAATGCCATTGTAACCTTCTCAACTCATTTGGTCATTTAAAATAGGTTGAGTTAGGTGTTTCTTAAATTTCTCTTTAGCTCTGATACTATGTGTCTGACGTTAAGTAATGCAAAGTTGGTAATTAAATCTTCCCCTTTCGTGATGTAGGAGAAAGGCATAAAAAATTTCTGGGTGACTGGATTCCCTTGCAAGTTTATTAGAATTGTAATTACGTAGCATTTTGAATAAAGCGTTCATTCTGGAAATCATTAAGTTTATTTTTCTTAACTCCGTATTTTGTCAACTGTGGAAAAATTGGGATTTAGGAGTAACCTCTGATTTAAAATTCCACCTAGTAACCATCTAAATTGTAGTCTTGTAATTTCCTAACTTTGGTCTTGAAGGTGTTTATCATTCTTATGCGTTATTATACTGTATTATATATTTATGCAACATAAAATGTATAGTTTTAACTATTGCACATGTTTACATATGAAAGGTGTAGTTTTGAACTTATCATTATTAAATTTGCTAATTCTGCTTCACTATTCATTTTGGACACTTATCCATATTAGTACATGCAACTCAAGTTTATTCTTTTGAGCTACTGTATATCATTCAAATGTATGAATAAATAACCTTGCTTTGGTGGACATTTAAGTATTTTCATGTATCAGTATGAAAAACAGTTTCAAAATGAACATTCAAATATACATTGCATATATGTGTATAATATTTGTATATATGAAGGTTCCTGTGGGTCATATATCTGAAATCAAAATTACAAGTGTTTTGTACCTTCTATAATTAATTTTACTCTCAATTTTAAGTAAACAAGATTAGTTTTTGCACATGATGCATCTCTTTATTCAGTTAAAATTACTGACATAATTAGAATACCACTTAAAACTTGAGAATATTTTCAAGGGTATTTATGCAAAACTTACATAAATGTGTTGAAAAGTCCTTTTGTATATATGTAGAGATTACATGGTATGTTAAATTCATCAATTTGCCTAAATATCAAGTTATACTTAAGTAGTGTCCATACACCATGCTTTTGCTTGACTGAACTCCAATATGTATATCCGGAGTACTTTTTAACATTCATAGGTTAAGTGGCCTGTTTTGGAAAATGATATTAAAAATGGAATTCAGATGAATGCTTAAAGATTAAAAATGAATGAGCTTTCGTATTAATCATCAATATGACAACCCTAAAGGGAAGCATGATTTTCAAATATACCTCCTTGTAGGCAGGATAATTCAGAAATGCACAGTGCATATTAGATATGGGATTTGAGTCATAGTGTATTTCTCTAAGAATGTAATTTATTGTACTTTCACATCCACCCCACTGAATATGCAGAGTTTAAGATGCAATGGCCAGAAGACATGAGCGTGTCACTAGAAGGATGTGGACGTGGGCTCCGGGGCTGTTGATGATGACGGTGGTCTTTTGGGGTCATCTGGGGAATGGACAAGGCCAAGGTAAGTGCAAGGATTTTCTAATTCTTTGCGAGTTGGATGCGAATTTCACTTTGTGATGAAATTATGTTGAGTCTTTGGTTTGATGTTTAAGCAATTTGTTACAATCTTCCATCAGGTTTTTGTTACAGGGTATTGTAATATCTCTGCACCAGTTAAATTGAAATAGAATTAGGTGTGAGTAAATGCATCAAAATTGAAGCCATCTTTCTGAAATTGGCTTTTCTCTGTTGTAATTGATGATATGTATATATATGTGAGGTTTTATGAAGCCATATATATGCGTGTGTCTCTGTTGTAGTTGGTGATATGTATATATATGTGAGGTGTTACGAGGCCATAAATATGCGTGTGTGTGGGTTTTGGGTGGGTGGGTGTGCCTGTGAGTTTGTGTGTGTGGTATTTTACAAGAACACGTAGCATATAAAGTTGTCGTGATTTTGAAGAAAAGTTTTTGGACGTTTGTCTGTTTAGGGTTTTTATGTTTTTGGATGTTTGTCTCTTTAGGGTTTTTATGTTTTACATTTTAAAATTTCAAGAACCTATTCTTAAAGGATGCGATGTTCTTTAGAAATTAAATGAAAAATGTGACGTTTCTCATTCTTCTGCCAAGTGTATTTAGGGGAAATTAATGAGAGAGTGGAGCTGCAAGGTTGCAGCATCCTGAAATGTCTGTTGGAGCGTAGAAAAAGGCCATAGATTTTGTAATAAGGCTTTCAATACTGATTTCATCAATAGCTGTATGGAGTGGTTTGTGCCAAATCTAGTATCTGTGAATGTATTTTGTGATAAGTATTGTATTATTTTTGGAGGTGTGTTGCCTGCTCAGATACAAATTGCAATTCTGTATTTTATGTGATAAAACATCCTGACATCGCTGAAATTTTCTTTTCCTTTCGGGGCAAGTATATTCGGCATTGATTTCCTGCATTTTCAAGGCTTGAAATGAAATCTGTGAGCAGGAAGTTTACAGAGTTATTTCAAGGGATAGGTATATTTCTCCAGATAAAATTGAAAGTGTGCAGTGTTATTATATAATTGTGATGAAGTTGAGCTTTGCTAGTTTGAAGTATCTAATAAAGTTTAACACTTTTTAAAAGATCCTTCAAAAAAAGCAGTTTTCTTGCCATATGTAATATTGTTCAATGAAGTTTTGAAATGAAATAGATATTTTTCAAAACCACAAATGCATCTGTGCCTTTGTATATGAACAGTTGTATATACATGTAAGCAGATAATACATTTTGTTAATTAAGATCAGCTTTGATTTTAATTTTTCTTTCCTGTCATTCAGAATTTGTATTTGCATCTAATAGAATTCTCATTTTTCTTTTTTGTGATAAAACTAATGTAAAATATATTCAATACACATAGTAGTTTTTTTCACCAAAGGTCTGAAACAAGAATATGTAGACAGTAGCTACGTTGGATTTCTGTGGCTATAAGAGTTGTCTATTTCTCTGGTAATGTGTAGAATTACTAAAATGCAGCATGACAACTGTTTCTCTGTAATAGCGATCCAACATGACATGTAGTATTACACAGGGTTGCTAAAACCTTCCTCTGACCATCATTTCCAGTAATTGTGGCTTGTTTTAGATGAGGAATAGGTTATTAGATATTTAAAATATTTGAGAAAAATAGGTATCTTCTCTCTTATTTACCCAAACCCTTTTATTTACTCAATATTGATGGCTCAAGTATTCTATCTTTCACTAGGGACAATCATTTATTAAAAAATGGCCTGAAATCAATTCCAAGTCTAGCTGTAGTGAAGCTTCTAGTGGGAAATGCAAATTAAGTAATTTGTTTTCTTTCTAAAAGGATAAATTAAAATAGACAATGATTCAAAGAACAAAACAACTTAATAGAAAACATAATGGAATGCTTTGATATTATGATTCAGGGAATTTTGCTTCCTTTGTGGTAGCTAGATTGAGTGAAGGAGATTGCTTAGGTATAATGAGCAAATCTTATAATTGCAAGTATAACCCAAGCTGCATATCATCATTTAGCTCAATAAGCCTCATTAAATATTAAATATTACCTTTTAACTTTTATGCAATTAAGCAGAATTTAAAATTAAAAGTTTTAAAAATTAAAGTTTTTATTACTAAGTATCTTTTAAAATACAAATCTCACAGCTCCTTATTGTCAAGAAAAGAACACATGAAAATTTATAAATAAGGTTTTCTCTCTATTAAGTTTACAGTCTTGCATGAAATACTGGTTATTGGGACCCACCATATCCAAGATTATGATTAAGTATCAATGAATTATGACTCTTGCAGCAAATATGCATGCAAATGTTATAAGATTATTTTCACATTATTTCACATAATTTCTTAAGCATAATAGGATAAGTAAATTATAGTTTCTACACAAGCTCTTCATATTTATGAATAGACCATGTTCTAAATGTTTCAGTCATTGGGGAATCCCAATGTCATATTTATGAATGGACCATGTTCTAAATGTTTCAGTCATTGAGGAATCCCAATGTCATATTTATGAATGGACCATGTTCTAAAAGTTTCTGTCATTGGGGAATCCCAATGTCATATTTATGAATGGACCATGTTCTAAATGTTTCAGTCGTTGGGGAATCCCAATGTCATATTTATGAATGGACCGTGTTCTAAATGTTTCAGTCATTGGGGAATCTTCCTAGAGAAACCATGTGAGAAATTGTAGCTAAGCTCAAAAAATGGAAGGCAAAAATCGATTTAACGAGGAATGTAGATTAATGTCATAGTATTATCGCAACTGTGTGCAACCACTACTTATAAACAATGATAGAAGAAATGCAGTCTGAAATCTGAATTCCAAATAAGAATGTAGGGCCATTATCCGTCTTGGACCCTTAGGGTCAAAATAAGAGAAAAGGGATGAATGGTGAGTTGGAAGTAAGTCAATGATCCTTGTCAATTTTTTGTATCTGTCAAGAAAAGCATCTGCTTGAGGACATCCATTTTCCTACTTCTGAATTACAGAATAATAGGTGCTTATCCTGAATGTGACATTCCCTGACGTGGACTCTGTGTCTTTGCTGCTTAGGTGGTGTGTGCATGAGAAAGTGCTTAACATCTGGAAACGGAGACAATCCTTAGAGAAAGATATATATGAATTTTAAAAGGAAATATACCTACGATGGAAATAAAACAAATAGCATAAATATCTAGCTGTATTTGGTCTTTTTGGTAACTATTACAATATATACATTTTCAAACAACTAAGTTCAGCACTGACTTTGGGAGAATCTAGATAAAACTGAACTGACATATAATAAGCATTGGTGTAATTAATAGCACAGCGGGCAGAACCATGGGGGTATTTCCTGAGGAAGAGGGACTATAGAGAGGCAAAAGAAAACCCAGCTCATTCTGGGGAGTGCCAGGAGCAGTTATTATATTCAGAACTGAGAACTTATTTCTAACTCACCAACCCATAGTTCTGGCTGAAGTGCAGTGGTGCAGTCATAGCTCATTCTCAGCCCCAAACTCCTGGGTTCATATGGTCCTCTCACCTCAGCCTCCTGGTAGCTATGACCACAGGTGTGCACTACTTTGTCCAGCCAGTTTATTTTATATTTTATTTTCATTTCATTTGTAAAGACTGGGTCTTGCTATGTTGCCCAGGCAGGTCACAAACTCCTATCCTCAAGCAGTCCTCTAACCTAGGCCTCCCAAAGTACTGACATTACAGGCATGAGCCATTGCATCTGGCTCAAAAATATTTCTGTCCTAATGGCTTTAACAAAGAAGTGCCGTTTTGGGGATATATACAATGGTGTGCTGCTTGGGAGTGACAAAAAAATAATTATAAGAAGAATGGAACGAATATATCAGTATGTTTTCAAAAGCAAGTTAGCCCAAGTTTTTAAACAAGCATAATTTTAGGGTTTTTGTAACTAACTTAGGGTTTAAATGTAGCAAAAATTTTAAACATTATCATGAATACACAGAAAATTTTAATCAATTTGGTTTCCATGATGAATTTACATGCTTAAATTCCTAATTTCAATTTGCTGCTAGATATGAGAAAGTTTGAGATTTTGAAGAAGCAAGTGGTTCTTACAAATGTAGCAAACTTAAATTTTGAGGACAATTTAATTTAACTTCCATTTTTAAGACCAGATTTTGGGTCAGCTGTTAAGCATTCAAAAAATAAAATCTGATAATATCTGGCAATTCCAATTTTCAGTTTTATTGATCTTCACCATGAAATAATATATAAGGTAAGGGGCAAAATTTTGGAAAAGCAGATCACTTTGTTGTCCTATTTAGCAGGTTCCCAAATTATGCCATCTTGGAATCATTACAAGTAATTATACGAAGACAGTATCTTGTGTTTTGTATTTCATTGTTACCCATCCAATTGTTCTCTAGAGATATCAGAGAAAACCCACTCAAGAAGGGAAGGTTAGATAAACAGCCCTCTCTCTCTCTCTCTGTCTTTGCCTCCATTTGGTTCCTTATGTTCATTTCTCAGTGCATTTCAGTTACTTTTATTGTTCCCTTCATTTTCTCTTTCATTCCAGAATTTTAAGTGATTGCATAATTCTTTTGACAGCTGAAAGTAGTATCCGACTTTGAATGAAAGGTTTACAGCTACAGCTTTTCAATTAGAAAATCTCAGATCATGTGATCTATGAGTTTTAATATCTTAGGATCTCGACCAGTAAGGAATAATCACTTTGAAAAACCTTGATGCTACCTAGAGTTTGTGTTTTGTGAGGTTGCTTGGTAAATTATTTTCCTTTGATAATTGAATATTGCTTCAAGAGAGGTGAGCTCAGACATTTGGCAATGAATATTGAATGTGTATTCCAAGAGACATGACCTTAAAATATCATCAAGCTAAGTAGTAGTGAAATTGAACTCTGCTGTATAATAGAAGTCAGTGTTTCTTACATCTTTGTGATATATAAATATTTTTACATTGTGGTAGATAATAATTTGTATGGGAACATTTAATTGAATTTAATTTATCCTATGGCAGAATTATGTTGCATAGGTCATTTTAGTTTTTGATTTAAGCATCTTAAAATTACAAATGCAAATATTCAACACGTAAAACCCACATGAATACACACTCCCAAACATTTGAAATCCTAACAGTCATTTCCAACAGCTTTTTCCTACAAAAGAAGTCAGCTCTTCTTAGAGAAGACATGCATTCCCATAGCTTGAGAGGTGCACACTATAAGGTAAACAGAGAAAGGATTACAGCAGTTTAAGTATACCAGCGGATTTACTTTATAGACAATAGACTTTTGAATTACTTGTCTTTAAAATTTGGTTTCTTGAGAAAATTATCTGTGTAGATTAATCATGCATTTCAGATACTTTCCAGACATCTGAATGTTGTTTTCTTAAAAGTAGCCAGCACGCCTTTTTATGCAGTCTGCATGGGAGATAGTAAGAGATGTGTATGCTGTATATCTACTAGTAGAGATTGGTTTTTGAGTGCTTCCTTAAAAAATTATTTTTTCTGAAGAAAGGGATTTCTTTTTTATAATTTAGATTAGATGATTTTAAATGTTTTTAGGTTTTAACCTCTCTGATCATCAGGGTCATTGCCATGGAAAAAATGCAAGTTATAGCATATTTCATTTTTATAAGGAAAGAAGTTGATAATTTAGACTTTTTTCTTTTACTAAATTGAATTACATCACTCAATATTTGGATGGCATTAATTCACAATAGCAACAAAAAAATCTTACTATTCAACAAAATAAAGTATGATTTCCTTCACATTTAACTTAATTTGTTCTTTAAAACATCTCCTAACGAAGGTTTTCTCATCCTCTGAAGCTGAATTTATTTAGGAAAAAATATTTTAAACACCATCCCAAGTGATATAACTATTTTTATTGAGCTTTGATGTTCTATTTGAACATATTTGAAGACTGTACAAGCACTCAATTTAGAATTAAGATTTTATTTGGAGATTTTGGTTGTATTTGAAATCTGTTGTGGAATTAAACATGAAGAATACGTCAATTTACTAGATGTCATTGTCTATGACACATTTTAGTCTTATCTTTCTGCCTATATGTAAAGAGGGATAGAAATAATTGGTATAAACAGGAAAAAAGAAGTAAAGTGGTAGGATCAGATGTGAGAAATATATAAGCTAAGATACTCTTTTTTTGTTTGTTTGTTTTTTGTTTTTGTGAGACAGAGTCTTGCTCTGTTGCCCAGGCTGGAGTGCAGTGACACAATCTTGGCTCACTGCGGCCTCCACCTCCCAGGCTCAATGGTTCTCCTGCCTCAGCCTCCTGCGTAGCTGGGATTACAGGTACGCATCACCACACCCGGCTAATTTTTGGATTTTTAGTAGAGACTAGGTTTGACCATGTTGGCTAGGCTAGTCTCAAACTCCTGACTTCAGTTGATCCGCCCACTTCAGCCTCCCAAAATTCTGGGATTTCAAGTGTGAGCCACCAGGGCCAGCCTAAGCTAAGATATTCTAGAAGCTATTAATAGTAAAATATAATGTAAATTGTTTAAAATTAATCTGTATATGAAATTTTTTCTAGGACTTTCCTGCCAGAAAAGTAGGAATAGAATGGCAAAAGGAAGGAGGTTCCTTCTACAAGTAGGCACACATCCTATTTCACTTTATCCTGTGATCAGTCTCATAACCATCTCCTGGTGTGAAGTGCTAAAACTGTGCTTTAAGAATAACTTAAGTCCTTTATGTACAAACTAAAGTATGAGAGCCTGAACCTTGGAAACCAAGAGATTCCAAAAAGCCTTATGTGTGAGACTGGGTGCCACAGATCTTGGCAGAAATTACTGCTTATTCTTAATTCTTATTGTTCCTTTCTAGCACTTCAATTTATAATGCCAATATCTACCTCAGCCTAAAGACAAGCTCTAGAATCACTTGTGTTACTTATTACATTTCTTTTAAAAAACTCATGAATTACACATGAATTTCAAAGTTGCCAACTGAGATTCCAAGGACTTAGAAAAGAAAAAACGTGGCACCTTTCCATTATAAAGGCTGTACGCAGTCTTCATAGTGTTTGTCTTTAAGGGACAACATGCCTCATCCATCAGCAACTTTTCTTCCTTAAATCATCATATCTTGCCTAAAAATGTTTTCTGAAAACTAAGATTTGCAGATTGTTATATCACATCTTAATCTACGTATCAACTTTAGCATTATCAAAGCATGAACTGTTCTGGGTTTTCATAGTTAATTATGTTTGTGGTAATAACTGGGATGCAATTGTTTTTCTTCTGATGATTTTGTACTTGCTTTTCTTATGGTAACTTCTGATGCTTGTTTGTAAGATCTTCCTCTCTTTTCTCCATCTGGTTATCTTCTTACCTTCTGTCCTTTAACTCAGATGTCACCCACACTGTGTGTCTTTCTGGATTGCTTCTTATTTAACTGTTGCTTCTCATAGTTTACATACCTCCTCCTGTACCACACTATCAATATTTCTCAAGCTGCACTATATGCTGGGTTGTGTCTTTATTTATTTATAAGTTCCTTGATAATTCGGACTATATATTAGTATATTCAAAAAATACTTATGAAGTGTTTACTTTGGGTCAGGAATTATTGAGTGAAGGAAATTGACCAAAACTCTGCCATCATGAAGCTCGCATTCTAACTTAGGGAGACAGATAACAGACAATGAGCCACATAAATATGCAAAGTATCGTAAGTTAGATGGTGAAAAGTAATCCTGGATGGGGATCAGATAATTTTGATAGGATAATTTTTAACTGGGTAGTCAAGAAAGGCCGCACAGAGAAGATGGCAATTGGAAGAACAAGGTGGTGAGAACTGCTGAGTCTGGAGCAAACACACAATTTGGAGTAGCAGAAGATTCCAGAAGTAACAGAATAGAGGTGAAGAAGTGGGAATTGTGTGGAGTCTTTTACTTGCTGTTGTAATGACCTTGGCTATGCTTTGAAGTGAGGTGGAAAGTTGGCAGGGACCTTAGTTTTCTTTTTAATAATTCACTATGAATTTTGAACGGTCACTATTATAGACTCAATAATTTTGCTTTATTACTCTTGCAATTGACTACAAAAGAGCGTATTGAAGAAATGTTAAATTCTAATTTAAACTGATTGAAATAGGTTTTTATCTTTTTATATTTCTCATCACTGAATATCTCATTTTTAATTAGTTTGAAAGCATTCTAGGATAGTGAGCCAATGCAATTTAGCATAATGCATAACTTATTATTCATCAGATTTAGGTATTTAACCGAGGATGCTAATTAGGAAAGTAACTTGTTCTGTTGGATGATTTTGATAAAGCTACTTTCAAATGATTATCACATCCATTGATGTCATATTAAGTTGTGTTTCTGGAAACCAAATTTAGGCAGTGGTAATGAGTTAATATCTCTAAGTGGATACCTTTTATCTCTACAGTCAAGGATACTTGAAAGTGGAAAAACATACTGGCTTCAAGTCTTGGGAACTAGGACTTACCGGAAATGTGTGTGTTTGTTTTGTTTCCTGGTGGAATTGTCTTCTCGGAAAGATGGTGTTTCCTTTTCAATAGGAAAAAATTGATCCTATGCTGCTTTACTTTAATGCTTTGCTTTTGTCAAAATAGTGTTTTCTTAGGAAAATTAACCTATCATAATATAATGAAAAGAGAAATGCTGAAGACACAAAATGATGTCCATGTTAATATTGAGTAGGAAGCATCAAGGGACATGAGAAGAGGGAAGCGAAGAGAGGGAGAAGAGAAATTTATAATGTAACAACAATTAGTAAAAAGGATTAGCATATACATGTAGTCAATAAGTCAATAAATGGCTGTTTATAGAAAGCCTACCAGGCACTAGGGGATATAGCAGTGAAGAAGGCAAAGACACAATTGGCTATACTGTAGTGAGGAGGGAAAGAGGAGGAAGACATACAAATACCTAAACAAAGCAATGGTGTGAAGGGCTATAAAGTACACTACTACGAAGAAGATTACATGTGATAACATGGCTGAGTAAAACTGTCAAGGAGGAAGGCACTGATCTGGCTGTAGGTATTTCAGAGCATTTTTCTCTCTGAGGAGGTAATATTTCATTTGAGAGTTGAGTGAAGACAAAGAGGAAGGTACTTTGAAGATCTGGGGTGCTCTGAGCAGAAAGAAGGGCAGATATAAAGATTCTGTAATTTAAAAAGAGAGCTTGATAGTTTCTTACAAAGAAAAGAAGGCCGGTTTGGCTGGAATGTCCATGAAGGAAGAGCATGGAGAGAGATTACATGAGTGTTCTCAGGGACCAAATCTAGATCTTATATCAAAGTGTGAATATAAATTAACTACATTGAGAATTGTATGATGGATGTGTGATACGATGAGGTTAGCCCTTAGGAGGGTGTACTATTGTGGAAGGGTACAGTAGTGAAGGAAGGGGGTTCATTTAGCTGACTATTGCACCTGTCCAGTTGAAGGATGATGGTAGTTGGGATTATGAGTGTAGCAATAAAGTTGGAGAAAATCAGTTGAGATTGGAAGTTGATTTGAAGATGATTGAATTTACTGAGCAAGAATTATATCAAGGTATTTGGATTTAGGGACATGGGGGATTATGGTCACTTTTAGTGATATGGCAAAGTCTTGATGACATGAGGCAGTTTGCAAGTGACAGAGGTGTGGGTAGGTGCGTATGTGTGATTGATTTTACATTTTTTAATCTTAAATTAAGACGCTAGTTAGAATCCAAGTGGAGACATCAAGTAGGCACTGACAAGTTGACTTGGCTAGAGATGTGAGTTAGATCATCGTAGCCTATAGAGCATGCCTAAAGTCATGAATCTAGGTGAGGGGTTGGAAAACTATTATAGCCCATGAGCCAGATCTGGTCTGCCACCTATTTTTGTATGGCTCATGAGTTATAAGTACGTGTGGCATTTATAAGTCTAAAATGTAAAATACAGGGAAATTTTTCAGCAGGGAAAGTTCCATAAATTTGCCTCTTGGCAACACAAAGCCTGCAATATTTACTATCTGGCTCTTTGTCAAAAATGTTACTGACTCCTGATCTGGATGAAACCCTGTGAGGAGAGAGTGTTGATAGAAGAGAGAGAAGCATCACAGTGGAAATTAAAATTATGTCAACTGAAGTGTGTAGGGTAGAGAATTTAAGCCTGAGTATAACAGTAAGAGATTAACAGTAAATTCATTATCAGCGTGATCAATGAAACCTTTGGGGGCAAAGAGGAACTATCTTCGTCACACCTTTCACTCACTCATAGAAAGATCTTAGGCAGGAAATATAACTTGTTTGAAGATCTGAGATAAGGCTAATGTAGTTTGGACAAAGAAAGCTAATGGGAGGATGACATTACATCTGGCCAAAGATTTAGGGAAGAGCCAAATACTTCAGGCTTTTTAAAGTGATCTTTAGATAAAGAGGAGGTCATCAAGCCATTCCGAAGTTGGAGGATCAAATCACATCTGATGGGAAAAAATCTGGCTGTATGTGCATCTAGGATGTAAGGAAGCCAACATGGATGTGAAGTTAAAATTGTCCATTGCAAATAATAAAATGAAGGCCCCAGGTAGCCTTGGCAAGGGCAGATTTGGTATAAAATCCTTATTGGAATGGGCTTAAGCAGTAACGGGAATACGGATCTAGCTGTTGTGTTTAGTGGAATTTTATCAGTCTTTTTGTTGTGTATGATATATAGATGGTCAAAATAAGGAACTTCTACATTTTCGGTTTTTGTTTTATTTTAATTGAGATTTGAATTAAAAATAAGAAACTTTTATTTTGAAACTTGGAGACTGTGTTTAAAAAGTATAGAGTAGGGCTAGAAAAAAACCTAAAACTCTCCTGATGAGGAGAGTGCTAATCGTGACTCTAATAATAATAAAATACTTTTCTGATAATTTTTTGTGTGTTTCATTATTTATATATGTATGGGAAGTTGTACCCTAGCCACATGCCAATTCACCTGGTGAACTTGCTCTTCAACGTGGCACAAATATTTCCTTCTATCTTTAGCCTTCCGGGGTTTCTCACATGGACTATCGGCTCTTCCTACTTGAACCTGCTGGTAGTACCCTGTAGGAGACATGCTACTCCATGACAACAGGCACCACGCTGTAGGGGAATTACCATACCTGTCAATCACTATCTCTAGAATGTGGCCTTTCATGAGCCCTGAGATTTCATACTGTTTCTCTGAGCTGTAACAATATTTATATTGAAAAAATAAACATGTTCTTCTATCTTTAATATTTTATATCTTATAATTTGAATATCCCATTTTCATTATACTACTTAGCTGCTAAGTTATGTTATAAAAACAAGTTTTAATTATCTGCAAACACCTTCAAATCTAATCCTTACCGGTGAAGACTGATGTCTGGTTAACATCTGTTAGGACATTTATTTCCATAAAGTATTTATAGCGCCTTTTTGTTATTGATTGGTATGATAAATGTGTAACTCTTACACAAAGACAAAATTTTTAGATTTTTGTATTTAAAATACTGGTTATCAAAAGAAAAACCCAGATGTTATTTGTTTATGTTTCTGCTTGAGGTACTGAATCTATTTCAAGTCATATTTCTCAGTATTGATATACTTAATTTTGCTGAAATAATAACACACTAACTTTAGCTACTTTTTTTCTCAGTGTGTCTCCTTGTCGCTCACCATTTCCGCCTCATTTCACTTCTCATCTTTATTTCTTTTTCTTTGGTCTTCTTTTACTTTAGGGATTCTTTCAATTTAGAAGTGTTCTTGTTTTCTGTTAATTACTATTATTCTTCGATGTACACAGATATCCTTTTCCATTTCATTTGTGAATTCATCTCAGAGGCATTTTGTGTGTGCCTTTTACTCATAGCTTCTCAGAAGTCCCTTTCGAGGTTACCGATTTAACATGTCATGTACTATAAGGTTTGCATGGCATGGTGGCAGCTGACTTTGGTCTTTACAAGGATTGAAATGTTCACTCAACATGGATTGGTAGAATTTATTTTTTCCTTAAACATTTCATCGCCTTGTAAACAAACAAAAGCAAACCCAAGACTCAAAACTGACATTACTATTGGTGCCCCTGGAAATAGCTACCTTCTCACTAAAGTAGATTTTGTCATCCAACTTTATGTGTTGTTGAACACACATGGTGCTGTATGAGCACTCACTCACTAGTCTAGAAAACATTGCTGTGACCAGTTACCAGAAAAATAAATTCAGATTGCTCTTCACCTTCCACAGATGACCCTTCTGAAAGCCATTTGAATTCATTATAAATTATAGTTATATTAGTGTGACTTTAATTCACTTGTAATCTGAACTTTATGTGCAATGCATTTTTTCCCGTGTTTAATCATTTTTGAATGCTAAATCATTTTTTTTTTTTTTTTTTTTTTTTTTCTTGAGACGGAGTCTTGCTCTGTCACCCAGGCTGGAGTGCAGTGGCGCAATCTCGGCTCACTGCAAGCTCCGCCTCCCGGGTTCAGGCCATTCTCCTGCCTCAGCCTCTCCAAGTAGCTGGGACTACAGGTGCCCGCCACCACGCCTGGCTAATTTTTTGTATTTTTAGTAGAGACGGGGTTTCACCATGGTCTCGATCTCCTGACCTCGTGATCCACCCACCTCGGCCCCCCAAAGTGCTGGGATTACAAGAGTGAGCCACCACGCCCGGCCAAATGCTAAATCATTTGCAAACAAATGGCTTGTCCTTGAGAAAGAATTTAAGGCTGAAAGTACATTAAGTGCCATCTGGGTATCTGTGTCAATGGTTTTGTCACTACATATGTGTGTGTGTGTGCATATCACCTACTTTATCACATTTATTTGATAAAATTGATATGCAATCTCTAAATCATTGTGTCTCCAACTTGTGTTATACCACAAATACAAATTTTTGTCCTAAAATTGGTGGTACCCTTTGTAAAACTAGATGTTCTCATTTGTGCAAAGGAAGGAAAAATAAAACAAGAAACAAATTCAATAAAAAAATTAAAGGTCAGATTTCTTTTATAGCTGCTGAGTTCCTTTATTTCCTTTCCATCATCCTCACATTCCCAAATCTCAACAAAGTTAAGAAATTAAAACACACATCATGAGATCATATGTTCACCTTGTTCAGGAACTGAAGGATTACATATACAAGACTATACCTTAATAAGTAGAGGGAGAAATAGGAAGATATAAATAGAATATGAAAATTTATTATAATGCAGTTCTATTCTAAAGTGTTTCCTAGGCAGGCTAAGAGTATGTTGCCAGGAAATTTTAACAGACCCACTCCATTATATAGAAGAGGATGTGTGTAGATCCCTTAATTCTGAAATGTTTAGAACTGAGTACAACAGGTCTTTGAATAACGACGTTTCATTCAATGTCATTTCATTATAATGTTGATGAGAAAAAACAAATTGATTCCAATTGGGGTTCACTGTCTGTGTAGAGCTTATATATTCTCCCCATGTCTGCATTGATATTCTCTGGATGCTCCAGTTTCCTCTCACTTCCCAAGGCTGTGCATGTGAGGTTGATTGACGTGTCTATGTGGTCCCAGTCTGAGTAACTGTGGGTATGTGTGAGTGCACCTGCAATGCGACGGCGCCCTGTCCAGGGCTGGTTCCCACATTGCGTCCTGAGCTGACAGGATAGGCTGCGGTCAACTGCAACCCCAAACTGAAATAAGTAGGTAAATAATGATTTTACTAGCTTTTATTAATCTTAAACGTATGAATAGCTGAAATTTATTTCAGCATTTAATATTAGAAGTGTTTTGATCTTTATTTACAAGTTTGTTGACGTTTTAGTTACCAAAAGCCATAGAAGCTTAACTCTTTTGATGTCAACCTATGGTAAAATGGGTTTCGCTTACTGTATTTTTGTACCAATTAACCATCCCCAATTTATCCCCCCGTATGCGTGTATCAAAACATCACGTGACCATAAATCTATATACCTATGACCAGTTTTCAAGCACCTGTCGATGATGTTAAGTGAAGACTTATTGTAGTCCTTTTTTGGCATAACAAAAATGTGTGTGTTTTGTTCAAGATTGGAAAAGTTCTTTGTGTAAAGAACTAGACAGTAAATATTATAGGCTTTGCTGGCCATATGTAGTCTCTGTCTCTCCTTCATCTACTCATTCTTCTTCTCCCCTTCCTTCTCCTTCTTTAAACACTTCAAAAATGCCAAAACAATTTTTAGCTCTCAGCCATATGAAGCAAGCCATTGATTAAATTTGGCTTGTAGGCCCATAAAGTGTGAATTCCTTTACATCATCAGAATGCCGCATATATATGAAATGTTATCTATGAGAAATTAATGGTGCTCCCAGCAGAGAGAAATTAGCCTAAGTTAAGTTTGGGCTTTGGAATTCAGGGGAATGCCATGCACAAAAATGCTCTGCTTTTAAAACTAGTTACTAACAGTCCATTTCTGATATCAGAAATACATGAAAACTACCAATTGAATGGACATTATTCACTACTTTAGTGCTGCTACTCATGTGTGGTGGAAAAAGAATCCAGAAAGTTTTCCTGTCCCTTTGAACATTCATGCAATAAAAATTTCCAAATCTTTTTTTGAACACATTTTTATCTGATAGTTCTCTTGTGTACTTTATAAGTACCTTTTGCTGCTTATTCTCAGTAACTGTATCGAAACAATCTGTTTTCCTTTATCAATCAAAATAAAATAAGAAATTTAGCTTAATACTAATATTAAGCTGAAGTGCAAGATATATGAAAAAGAGAGAAAAGAAGCAGGATAAACTGACCTTTTGATAACTGCAGAGGACAGCAGATCAAAGACTGGACTTTAACGTCTTACATTTTCAGAATCTATCACAGTAAGTCCACTGGGTCCAGAAATAGGTTTTAATCCTAGATTGAAATGACTCACAATGCTGTCATGACATTGAGTTTGATGGAAAAAGTGAAGTTAAAGTTTTTCTCAATATTTTTTTAAAATCAATGATTGATTTAACTATAAAATGGACTGATTCTGAAGAACTCATTCTGACGTTGGAGGTGAAAATGCTTTTACTCTAATCATTAAAATCAATTTCTCTAGATATCTGACTTTATTCTGCTTTATAACATAAAGAATGAAACTATATTTATTAATGAAGTGTAATCTAGCAAAGTGGCATAAGCATACTTATCAGTCACTTACTAAAGTTGTGTGTTTTTTTCCATTGCATGAAAACCCTGCCTTGTTTTAATTTTTATTGACTCTTTAAAAGCAATTTTAGGTTTGTAGAAAGAAGTGAATAAGCATTCACACGTCATCCTCAGCCTCTACCCCAATTTCCCCGATTTTTAACATCTTGCAATAGTGTGGTACATTTGTTATAGTTGATGAGTCAATATTGGTACATTATTATTGACTAAAGTATGTAGTTTGTATTAGAGTTTACTCCTTGTCTTATGAATTCTATAGGTTTTGTCAAATGTGTAATGACAAATAATCCTCATTACAGTGTCATACAGAAAAATGGATTCACTCTCCTAAAATTCTTCCTTGCTCCATCCGTTCATCGTTTCCTCTACTAATTTATGTAGAAGATAAATTAGTAGATTGAGTTGATGGTTATAGCAGTTTAAAGCACAGATAGAAAACTAGATTGACCTACCTACCCAGACTGTGCTTCTCACTCTCACTGTGCCCTTTCTTAACCTTTGGAAATGCTTTTATTCATATATAAAATAGGCTATAACTTCATATAGTTGTATTACAAAAAGTTAATGCACAGAAAAAGACTTGTGCTAGGTATATGGTTTCTTCTCAGTTAAATGGAAGCCATTGCATGTGTTTGTCAATAGAATTCGTCATACTTTATCTCACATATCTTTACGTCATTGTTGGCACATGACATGTTTAGACTGCACAAATCTCCTCCAAATCCCTAATAGCCACTGATCTCTTTACTGTCTCCATAGTTTTGCTTTCTCCAGAAGGTCATGCAGTTGAATCATACGGTATGTAGACTTTTCAGACTGGCTTCTTTCACTTGGCAATATGCATTTAAAGGTTCCTGTGTGTCTTCTGTAGCTTGACAGAATACTATTCCATTGCCTGGATATACCACAGTTTATTTTTCCATTCACTTCCTGAAAGACATTTCGATTTTAGTGATCATGAATAAGGCTCCTGTAACATTCATGGGAAGAAGGCTTTTGTGTGCATGTAAGTTTTCAAATCCTTTAAGTAAATACCGGGAATGTAATTTCTGGGTTGTGTGGTAGGGTATGTTTAGTTTTATAAGAAACTGCCAAACTGACTGCCAAAGTAGCTGTACTATTCTGCATTCTCACCAGCAATGAATAAAAGTTCCTGTTTCTCCTCACATTTGCCAGCTTTTGGTATCATCAGACTTTTGGATATTGGTCATTTTAATAGTCATGTAATAATATCTCACGGTTGCTGTGACTTGCAGTTCCCTAATGATACATGACTAGTAACTTCAAAATCCCCATTTGACAGCTGTATTTAGACCTTTGGACTATTTTTTAAATGAGTTGTTTTCTTTCTTATTTTCGAGTTCTCTGTATACTTTAAATACCAGTAATTTATCTGATATGTTTTGAAAATGTTTTGAATATGTTTTGAAAAGATTTTCTCCCAACCTGTGGCTTTTGTTTTCATTCTAAGCACAGTTTGAATAACAAAAGTCTTTAATTTTAATGATGCTCAATTTCTCAATTTTTTCTTTGTCTAACCCAATAAATCAGAAAGCTTTTTATCATTTCACATGACTTAACATTCAGGCAAGGTCTATATAGGCCCCTTTCAAACAGTCATAAAGTTTAGAAGCTCTGACCTCACAAACAATAACAACGACAACATAGAAACAAAAATGACAGCTTTCGATGTTGTCTCAGTAATTTCTCAATTCAAGAACAGATTACTGAGCTTTATAAGCAATACGTATAGATATCAATTTCACAATAAAATACCTTATGATATTTATCAAATCGCCTTAGTTTTGGTCACTTATTACTATTAGACTAAAATGTAATTTGTCAGACATGAGAAATCTTTTTGTAGTATTTTTTAGAGAACCAAGTATTTATTTTAGCCTTTTCAGTTCTTCCCTTGCTATTTCTCCAGTATAGTCATTCCAATTGTCTCTATAGATGTATTAATACCAGGTACATAGTAAACACAATTATCTCCCACGTGTACCCCAACCCCATTCCCTGTTCATGCAGTCAACATAAAGGAAGCAGGTCAAAAGGAAGCAGGTCATGTACCCTGTGATGTGCTGGGTTGTAAGGAAAGGTACACAATTAATGTACCATGTCTGAGTTTTCTTCTTCTCTGTATTTGTTCCATTTAATGCATGTATGTTTTTTATTCCTCAGGCCTCTCCAGTCCTAACACACTCAGGGATACTTGATACAGCTATAAGGCTCTGTCTTTATCAGGTACCTTTGGGTTACCCCCAGCCAGGTGTGGGAAATAGAGGAAGTGAATGTCTGTATGCTCATTAAGTATCACACAGAGCAGAAACATAAAGAAGCCTGTGCCATGAATGGGTCTCTTCTTTCTCCAAAAACCACCTACCCCTTCAACTCCCACTGCTTAAAGGAAAATCTTGTATTAGTCTCCCCATTTTCTCCTCAAACTTGCTTTAGCAAAGCAGTTCTTAAACCTCTGTTAATGTATGTCCCCACCCCTAACTCAACACACAGTCTCATGTCACATCACAGAAAAGAAGTTCAAAACAAAACAAAACAAAGCCACAGTCTTATAAGAAAAATAGGTAAGTTTTACAAAAGTTGTGTACTGTATCTCTGCTTTGAATTTTGTCATTGGCCAAGGATAGTAAAACTCTTGGAAAACTATAAAACAGGAACTTACTTAATATATTTTACCCAAGATTTTTCAAACATTTTTGGAAGGATACTTATTAACATCTTGCAGAGGTAATGTTACATGAAAAACTTAGCATAAGACCAATCAGGTATTCTATGCAATAATGCAGATATATGAAAAAATAATATAATGAAATAAATGACTTTTCAAAAGGTATTGATCCTAGATCCACATTCTTTTTTTGGTTCAGGTGAGGCAATTAGAATGTGAAAAAAAGAAGCATAGAACAACTGTCTAATGAGAGGGACGAATGTTCCTGGGTGGAAAGTTATTAGAAGATAAATTAGTAGATTGACCCTTTTGCTGTCTACACAGGTTTTTTTTTTTTTTTGCTAGTACCAATAGAAACAAATTCATTTTATGGTTTGTGTCACTGGAAATGTATAACTTAGTGGTAGCTATATAGCAAACTTTCAATATGTAATAATAAGAGATTAGATGTAGATCTAATATCATTATTTAATTTATTTGCTTGAATACCAGTGAGGAATTTCCACTTAAGCTCTCGTTTTCCAGATGAGTGTTTAATTGAATTCCAGAATTCATTTTGAAATAGAACTTTGTGTAGAATATGAATTTCTTTGCAAGAAGAATCATTTGTACACTTGGGTTTGAGAGCAGTTTAATGTCAATATAACTTCTTTCCAGGCTTTCATTTCCTACTTTTTGATATGGGAATAATCTCATGGCGTGATTGTGAAAGTCTTAAAAGATAATGTTTGGGGGGAGGGGAAGGGATAGCAATAGGAGATATACCTAATGTTAAATGATGAGTTAATGGGTGCAGCACACCTACATGGCACATGTATACATATGTAACAAACCTCCACGTTGTGCACATGTACCCTAAATCTTAAAGTATAATAAAAAAAGATAATGTTTGCAAAGATACTCTGTGCACTCAAAGCGTGCTCTATGAACTTCATTACCGTTCACACTTTGGGTTTATGAGGCTTCCATTTGCTGGCAATTGAAATGTGACTCTGAGTTAGATGCCGTGGTGTGGGAGATGATGTTTATTGGAGTTTAAAGCACAGATAGACAACTAGATTGTCCTGCCCACCCAGACTGTGCTTCTCACTCTCACCGTGCCCTTTCTTAACCTTTGGAAACACCTGTATTTATATATAAAATAGTTTCATATACTATTTTATACTATATACTTCATATAGTTGTATTATGAAAAGTTAATGCACAGAAAAAGACTTGTGCTAGGTATACGGTTTCTTCTCAATTAAATGGAAGCTATTGCCTGTATTTGTCAATAGAATTCATCATACTTTATCTCACATATTCAGTGCTTTACATCATTTTTGGCACATGGTATGTTTAGACTGTGCAAGGGTTAATTACGCCAAATTTTTCTATCTACAGTTAATATAGCCCAAGGTACCTTGTTTAGCTGAGCCAAAGTTTGTATTTATTAAAAATGTAAATTTATCTTGAAGTGATGCCTGATCTCACAGAACTATGGGTTCCAATCTCTAAATCACTGTGATCAGTAGTAAAACTATGTACTCTGTGTCTGTCCTACTAGCTATATTGCCGGAATCTGGAGCATGACTTTTGGGTCTTTCTGTAATGCCTTACCTCTCATCAAAATTCACAAAATTCACAAGACCTGCTCTCTGGATTGTGAGACTTTTGCATTACAAAGAAAAAGGTGCTGTCCTAATGGCATTCCAAAGCCATTTGAAATGAGTTGCTTTCGTTTCCAGGGAGTCATTTTTATGTTGGTTATCATTACTTTACCATTACCTTTTAATTTGGAAATGTTAAAATCCATTGCCATGCTCCTTGGAATATAAAGATCATATAGGGTCATTGAGATGAGTCTGAAAGTATGAGTCACTGGAGACCTTCTAGTGGGATAATGTTGTTAATATTGCTGGTATTCTATTCTTCACGTTTCCTCCAGTAAAATGTAAAGTGACCAAAATATAAGCGTCACGCAGGCAAAGATTCTTTTATTTGTTCAACGAACACTGCCTTCACATAGTAGTCAGTTAATATTCACTACTAGAATGCATGTTGAATGGCATCTCTTTTATTTGCCATTAGCGTTGGTCCACTTTATAGCAGTTGGACAAAAAAATTGGACAAAGTGTGTTGATCTTTTATGAAAAAATAGATATCTCTTTCTTTCTTTCATTGTTGCGTTTTCTGTGGGCAAGTTGATAGACACTGTAGTCCTGATGTTATTTTAGGGCATACAGTTGAAGTTACTAGATCTTTTAGAGTTTATTTAATTATAATATGAAGCTTTGAGTTTCTGTTTCGTTATTAAATAATTTATTTTATGATAGTGTTGCTTAACTTAGTGTGGAAGGCCTACAAATAAACCTAATAAATATCTTACAAACTACCTTAAAATAAATCTAACATTTTTTACTGAAATATTTTTAAACATGTTGAAGTTGGAATGCCACGTAATTGTATACACACACACACAAAACACACACACACACACACACACACATTAGGTTTTCATTTGGTTTCTTTGTTCCTATTATTGAAATTCCTATGCTAATAACCATATCAATTTATGAAACTCATTTTGAGAAAAAAGGCCTAAAATATAACTCATTTTTAAAATGATTTTCTCTTAATTTATAATGTAATACTTTAATAAAATATGGTAGGGCAATTTTGTATAAATATTTATGCTAAGTTTTCTACATAAGTTACTGCATATAGTCTAGTTTTTAATAGAAGGGTTTTTTTTTTTGCTTCAGTATCCACTTTAAAGTCAATGACATTTAGTGTTTTCTACTTTACAGTTCTAAGTTACTTTTGCTTAAAAAGTCATCTGACTTTTAAGTTAATGTCCAACTTGATTACTATCTCTCTGTAACTCATCGATGTGTTCTTGAAAGTAGTTAGATTTTGAAAGACATTACTAAGAGGGCTTTTTCTCATCTTTGGAGAGTAACTTGGGGTAAATGGTTGTCTTTCGTCTTTGTCCTCCCCTCTACCCACAACTCCCTATCCCAGATCATTAGCTGAACTTGTGTGCTCAGGTTAATGTTCTGTTTCACCTTTCTTGTCAAATTGCTAGAGACAACTCTCTTCAGTTATATAATGTACACACAGAATCTCATCTTTTTAATCTCTCTCTTTTAAACAAATGTGTTCACCCTCAGATTTGCTGTCATTTAGAACAGGACTTCCTATTAGAAATATAATAATTTTCATTCATGTGGAATCTTCAATACAAAAAAAACCAGAAAAACACATATCAATGGTTTGCTTGTGTCATGCTGATAGTTGGGGGACAGCTGATATTAGAAAAAGTGACACTATATTTCTGAACACAAACCTTGTTTCATCTTAGAATGTGGTGTTGAACCAATTTTGTACCTCAGTGCTATAAACCTTAATGAGTTGTTAATGTGTGATTAACTGCCTTGGCCAAACTCAAAATCTTATTCACACATACAATACACACAGAGAACTTATTTTTATTTGTTCAGTCACTCCTTTAGTCCTTCATTTATTTCACAAACATTCATTGACACTTACGTGGCAGCACTCTTATAAGAATAGAATATACCCTGTTAAATCAGACATGATACTTGCTTTTGTGGAGCTTATGCTTTAATGGAGAAACAGAAAGTCAAGCAAAACCTCAAACTATATAACTTTAAATTGGATATGTGCTAATGAAGGAAAATGTGGCACTGTAAGAAAAAATAATAGGGAGTTAAAGGATAAATAGGAGTTTGGTGGATGAAATTTATGAAGGGCTGAAGATTTCAAACAAAAGAAACTGATGCAGGAGGGTGCAGCTTTGGAGTCAAGAATGAAGTTCTAGGAAATAGCAAGGAAATGGTAGGAGAGGAGGTCAAAGTAGGTAGGATTTTATATATTATCAATGGGAAAATATTGAACAACCCTAAGCAGAAACGCAATGATATATGTTCATCTTCATTACAAATTCTTCTATCTTTAGTAGACCTGTTTTCAGGCAAAATTTCATGAGAGAATAGTAACAAAGAGAAAAAAAGTGGTGTTCTCAGATTATCTCTAACTCACCTGATGACTTGAAGTTAAATGACCTCAACATTTTGTGAGGCTTTTCCTTCTTATAAAGTAAGGAGTTTAGATGAGGTGAGGTGTCCAATTTCATTTAGCTTCAATTTCCTGTAATTTGACAGCTGTCAAGTCATGCTTTGATTTGTTCTGTTTGTGAGCCAGAGTAACATTAAGGCAGTATATTAACTAGGAGAACTATTTCTTTACTTTTAAACTTCAAAATTATGATGACGTAAGTATTTTAAAGAGCATTTAGAAAGTAGACAAATGAAAAATTTTTAACATTTTGGAATGCTTCTTTTATTTCTTTTTGAAACCTAGGTTTTTGGTGGTAGTGGTGATATTTATTTTTGCCAAACTAACCATTCCATGTAATTTTGTAGCATTTTGGGTTGATGACCACCGTAAGGCTAGTATTCCTATATGTGTTAAAACTTATCTTTACAATTAATGTATTTTCACTGAATTATTTAATTAAAAATTAAACTACGATTTCTAATACATGTTCAGTGAGATATTATTAGGCATTACCTGAAAGGGATTTCTGGAGAAAGAAAGAATTTCTGGTTAAAAGGAGTTGAGCAGGTTTTCCTAGAGCGATTCTCTCTGTCTCTAGGATGGAGCTACAGCATAAAATATCCTCCTAATTTACTTCACAAATTAGCCCTTAGATTTCATGAATTACTTATAATTCTTTTTGTAGACCACAGTTTCTTTGCTCTTCAGTATTTCACTTGCTTATGTGAGTTTCTAAAACTAAGTTTAATTTTGGAAATTCTTAATTTTATGTTTATATTTTGAATTTTGTTTAAAATTAAGTTTAGTAAAAAGCTAGGTTTTTATTTCTACCTACAAATTCAGTGTCCCATCAATAGAAAAAAAATTCTCAATAATATTTTGAAGTTACTTTAGTCTTTGTCATTAAAGAATAAAAATTTACCAGGCAGAAATGCCCCAGAAGCTACCTATGGAGGAAATATAAATATTATTATTACCTACTAATATGAATATACAAAATAGTCAATTATGTGTATAGAAGTTAAAAGTATATAAAAGTTAAATATTTATAAATGATACAGGACTCACGTGTTTGTATGCTCTGACTGCTGTGCAGTCACAGTCTTATAAATTGATAAACAGAGTTTGCAGTAAAGAAGGAGTTTAATGATTGCAGGACAGCTGAGTGAGGAGATGCGAGCACCCTCAAATCTGTCTTTCCAGAGAGTACTTGGTTGGGGTGAAGGGATTGTAGAGGGCCACGGGCTGGATAAATGGGGTCACTGACTGGTTTGGGTTAGGGGGTTTAAATCACCAGGATGTGGAAACTTCGCCCTTTAGTGAGTCAGCTTCTCCTGGAGCCCTTCGGAGGAGCTGATGTCAGTAGTTTCACTGGTATGTAGGATCTGAAAGAATACCTCAGAGAGAAAACTTAACACTTCACAATGCTCAAGTTGTTATCTATGAGTAGTTAAGTTTAACTATAATCTTGTGACAGGATATAAATGATTGTGGGGCTGTACCTAATAAACAATTATGAGGAAGCAGGACAGATAGCAAGTTAACTTAATGTTTAAGACTGGATGTGTTGGAAGCTTATTTTTATTTCATCCCCTCCCTCCTTTCCCAAATAATTTTATAAAGATTATAGGGGTGGTTTATATATATATGTATAAATAACTTCTAATATTTTATCAGTTAATAAAAGCTCACATTTTCTAGACATTTTTGTTGATTAAGCTAATAAGATGGCTTTTACCAATGGATCTTGAAATGTGGTATGCTAAATGAATTTCTGTTTTCAAAAAGAATTGTGCATGATCAATAATTCACTAAAACAGTAGGCAAGTAAACTATATCACTAAGACAGTAGGCAAGTAAACTATATTTTTAAATTTACTAGTGGTGTAATCTTGAGCAAGTCACCTGACACTTCATGCCTTAATTTATAAAAGAAAAAAGAGAACTTCCTAAATTACAGAGTTGGGTTCAAATATGAATGAGAAATATAAATATGAAGGTATTGGAAATATTAGAAATAGGAATATGAAGGTATCTGCTATAGTGTTAGTGACTGACATGTACTTAACTATCATTGACAAAATTATTATTCTTTTCTTTTTTGAAATAATGGAGACATAGTAGAGAAGATTTTGTTAATTTGAGGTGTTTTAACTCTTTATTCAGTAAGTTCTTTGTAAAAATTTATAGGAAGAACTGAAGGGATATAAAGGGTTCATAATAAACACAGCAGATGATTTCTGATCCTTAAATCCAGAAACTCGGCCCTAGTTTATTTTACTTTCTTATTTCTTGCAAACTACCTAGAAAAAGTTGGAGAATGGCACTATTTTTTTTATTGATCTCAGCTTCAAAAATTTCAAAATGTAGTTTTTCATTAGTAGTAATTCAAGCTAGAACATATAATATATTCAACATTACACTAAGTGATTTACTTTTATATAAGTTATTTCATTTAACCTTAAGAATACTTCGTGGATATATTTATATTTACTTTTACAGATTAATAGACTGTTATTAGCAGAAGTTGGTAACTTGCCGAACTCTGATACATTGCTAAGGAGTGATTCACCTATAATTGAGCCAGGTTTCTTCTAAATACTATGCTCCACTGTAAATATATGAGATTACAGGTTAAAGTTTGAGAATTACTTCTAAGTAATAAATAGCTCACTCAATTTTAATATCGATTCTGGTAAAATTCTTTATAAAGGGTTTAGCATTCTTTATAATGTTTGGGGTTGGGTCAGGGAGAAGATAATGAAAAGAGAACAGAGCAGATAAGAAACATTTTGCACATCTGACTTCCAAA
Organism: Symphalangus syndactylus; assembly: GCF_028878055.3. Classification (NCBI taxonomy): domain Eukaryota; kingdom Metazoa; phylum Chordata; class Mammalia; order Primates; family Hylobatidae; genus Symphalangus; species Symphalangus syndactylus. The sequence goes on from NC_072439.2 coordinate 5,530,590, forward strand.
CTGATCCTCTAAATAGATTTTTTTATGCTATCTCATCAAATTGAAACTTTTTGATGGATATAGAAACAAAAAATATTGTATTAAAAATATTGAGAAAGATTGAGGAGAAAGAAAATTTTTTTGAAGAGAATCAAACTATATTATTTTAGGTATATTTCTGTGTGAATCTTGAAAGTAGGGAAAGAAATATGTCAGCAAAAATACTAGAAGTAATTTATTATTTGATTGTCACAAAAACATTGATTGAACTTGCAATCACTAATCTAGGATGCTCTTGCTCTGACTTATATTCCTTTCCCAAATATTCCAAACCATGACCTTGTATTAATAAAAGAAGACATTCAAGTAGTATATTGATAGTTTACAAGCACTTAGAATGTATATTTTGAAATTTTCTGGTGATCTGACGAGTGACTTTGAGTCTCAAAATTAGAGAAGTTTCTAATAATTCTGGATTAAATAAAATGTGAGGGAGTTAATCTTGAAACAAAAGGAAAAGAACTCATCCATACAAGGAAAGGACTTTGTGATTAACACCTGACTTTTCATCAGAAACAATGATAGTCAGAACACAATGGGATAGCACATCCAAAGTGCTGAAAGAAAGAATAAGTGTCTTGTTCTGTTTATGTTACCAAAGTTGTAACGTGCGTAGGATTTATATTTAAAGGGGAAAAACTTTAAGGGGAATTAGACATAGTCAATGGAAAGAATATGACCAATAATGTGTTCTAGATCTGGCTTGGTTAGATATAACACGTTTAACTTTGGATAATTCAGGAATCCTTTGCAAATCTTTGTTTCTTTGCCTCCAATATAACTGGGCTGGAGTCAACACTAAAAAGCTTGAACTCTCAATATTGTGTATATCTGTTATTTCAAGTTATCTTTGCCTCCGATATAACTGGGCTGGAGTCAACACTAAAAGCTTGGACTCCAAATATAGTGTATATCTGTTATTTCAAGTTAGTATATTTTATGTTTCCTTCTTGATGGAAGCTTGTCTTATTTTGTTCTCTACAGTCTGTATTTTTTTCTTTTCATAGTTCTGCAGCAATTGTTTTTGAAATATAAAAATAATTCTTTTGTGCTGTGTGAAAATATGCATCCTTTTATTGAAGCTGCCAGACAGATGTGTTATTTCAAGTGGGAGACTATGATTTTTCTCTATAGATGATGGGTGGGGTTTTGTTGTTGTTGTTGCCATTTGTTTGTTTGTCTAACTTTACTAGTAGGTAGATTATTTGAATGACTGATCTGATTAACCATCATTCCTTCTAAATCTGTCTCCTTTCCTTCAGGTCTCTCATCCGAACACATTAGAAATTCTCAATACAGTTGGTATTGTGCCCAGCTAAATCCATCTGATTTTTGTTTTTAAAAATGGCAAGTTGATATAACATTTCATCATATTATATAAAATAGAAAAATCAGAACAAAATGTAATTGACAGTTTTCTGAGTGTCTTTTAGCTTAAGTTTTGAAATTGTTTTTGTCTTTTTATTTAGGGTCTCACTCTGTCACCCAGGGTGGAGTGCAGTGGTGCAATTATGGCTCACTGTACTCTTGATCTCCTGGGCTCAAGCAGTCCTCTCAACTCAGCCCCCAAGTAGCTAGAACTACAGGTGTGTGCCACCACACCCAGCTTTATTTTTTATTAAAGAAAAACAATTGTAGACCTTAGCTTTCATTATGTTGCTCTGGCTGGTCTTGAACTTCCAACCTCAAGTGATCCTCCCACCTTTGCCTCCCAAGGTGCTGGGATTAAAAGTGTGAACCACCTCACGAAACTGTTTTTTTAAATTATCATTAGAATACTTGATAAAATAAAATAAATATCTGAAAATGATTCTGACATAGTTGGGTGCTGGCTTTAAAAAGTCCATTATGTCCGTTTTCTAAGGTGGCACTTAAACACATGCACACACGCACAGACTGGGTGGCTTAAACAACAGATATTTATTTTCTCACAGTTCTAGGGGCTGTAAATCCAAGGTCAAAGTGCTCCTCTGAGGACCATGATGGAAGGATCTGTTTTAGGCCTCTCTTCTTGGCTTGTAGGTGTCTGCCTTCATGCAGTTGTACTTCTGTGCATGCATGTAGCTGATTTTTACCCCTTTCCAAATTTTATTTTATATGGACTTCATTTTTGTTGGATTGGAACCCACCCTGAGGGCCTCATTTTAACTGAATTCTTATTTAAAACATCCAAATATGGTTACTTTCAGAAATACTAGGCTTTAGAATTTCACCATATGAATTTGGAGAGAGGGGAGCACAGTTCAGCCCATAACTAACACACGGTAAGTAACTATTGACCAAGTTACTCATGTTACTCAAGAGAGATAATTCACTTTTTTAATACAAAGCAATTTTTTTCCTCAGTAGGTGTAAGAGTGTGTCACACAGAAGTAGCATTTTAACATATAAGATACGTAGCTGAGCTCTAAATATAGGAGACAGTATGATAATTTTTACATTTCAAATTCTCTGCCTGCATTAGAATATTTTTGCAGAATGTGTAAAACAATCTAATGAATTGATTGGAATGTGTGGGAACAAGAAATATGGTTGTGGTTTTTACATAAAGCTTTTATATAGTTCCTTTAAAAATATAATTCTCATTTACCGATTTCCCTAAGGTAATGGGTATATTTTGTTTAATTATTTTTGATCCCTTGATTTTTCTGACTATGGTTCACAAAAAAACCATAAGATAAAGTACCATCCTGTACCTTATTTTCATTCGACAGTTTTTTTCTGCTAAATTAATATTTTGTATATTTTTATTTTGTATATATTTGGTATAATTCTGTTAATATTTTATATATTTTGCATATTTGTATATGAGATGCAGATGCCTTAGACAACATGAAAATATCTTTGAACATCCCTATTTTACCAAGGAAGAAAGATAAGCAAAGAACATGATTTAATAGATTTTAGGATTAACTGGTAAGTTACACGAGTTTCAATTTCCCAGAACTCTAATATATATCCCTGCATTCTTATTATGAAATATACAGAAAACACCATTTTGTTGCCCATTGTTACATTTATTTATATTGTACACATAATCTCAAAGTTTATATTTTGCCACCATTTATGCATGAATTTTTCATGACAAATATTCCTAAGTATTCCCATTATAGGTATATGTTTCCCAGAATAGTGGTTTCAGGATGTCGTACTATTATCCAACTGTCAATTTACTTATTTATTTTATTTATTTTTTCTGTTTATTTTTAAGGCTAAGTGCGAGTGGAAAAGAAAACAAGAAATCTGTAACTGGTTGTGATTAATTAGTTTTGAACACCACTACATTTGGACTAGCCTGCTAATTTATTTTTCATCTATACTTACCTCATCAGCACTCCCTAATTCTTGCTTATCTTAAGCAATTGAAATTTTCACCCAAGCTTTAACCTAGTTAGAAATATATTTTTCTAAAATTCAAACTCCATACTGTTGAGGCCATACCTTTCAGAAATGCAGTAATATTTTCACTACTGTTTAAATCCAAACATTTCTAACTCTGTGTTGCAGATATGGATATGAAGAGGCTACTGCTACAAGTTTATACAGGCTGGGTATTTTGCACTTTAGTGACTGATTACTGTTTCTTTAGGAATGGACATATTTGTCTTGTTCTATAGTTGCCATTCATTGAATTGTTAAATGTGCGGTCAATATTGTATATGAGCTATTCAGATATGTGTGACGTGCACGTGCACAGAGATCTTTGTCCTTTGTGATTAGTATAACTGTGCATACCCATCTTTTTGTGAGTCTCTTGGTCATTCAAATTCAGCTACTCATCCTGTACTTTATCTTCATGCAACAGTTTTTTTTCTGCTAAATTAATATTTTGTATATTTTATTTTGTATATATTTGGCATAATTCTGTTAATATTTTATATATTTTGTATACTTGCATATGAGATGCAGATGCTTTAGACAACAAGAAAATATCTTTGAACATCCCTATTTTACCAAGGAAGAAAGATAACCAAAGCACATGATTAATAGATTTTAGAATTAACTGGTAAGTTACACAAATTTCAATTTCCCAGAACTCTAATATATATCCCTGCATTCTTATCGTGAAATATACAGTAACAAGGAATGAAATTAATGTATTAAAGTATCTTAATCTATCTAATTAAATGGTATTTTGAAAAGGACTTTAATGCTCTTTTGACATTGAAATAAAGTGAGTTTATCTTGAGATTCCATAAGATAATGAAGAGCTGGTAATTACATCTTTACATTTTATTGCTCTTTAAATGGCAGAATCTTCATTATTTCTGCAACAGGTCACAAACATGTTCATCTTAACTTGACTATTATACAAATAAGGCTTTATTAATACATCTATAGAAGTAGCCAAATCACTTTGCCTAAATAACTTTTTTTTTAAAGAGACATATGCAAAAAAACATGAATGTATCATGAATTAATTTGTGCATGGTTTCCCTATAAAATAGTCACAGTAGCAACCACAATTATGGTAAATTAAAAGTTGTAAAACTAAATGTTTTTACATCAACAGTTTTCTCTTTAATGCTGTTTTCAGTTTAATGCTGGCCTATTTTTCTGGGCTTCCATACAGACTTTATAATTAGTTGGATACAGTGGTTGTATGATTAATAAAATATAGACTGGTGCTGCCATGTTTGCATTTGAATCCTGCCTCAGCCACCCAATATGGTATGAATGACGTCAAGTCAGAACCTGCGTTTTCTCATACAGAAAAATAGTCATAGAAACAGCAATCTCATAATGTTGTGTGTTGGTTAAATAAGAAAGTTATGTAAAACTGTCAAAGCACAATAGCTACACATAACAGGCATTCAAGTATTAGTGCCTATATTCTGATCTCTGTTGCCCTCACTTTTCTATTCCCCCAAGTGATAACAGAAGCTACATTTAAAATCACTATTCCACTCTACGATTTCTGTTGTAGAAAAATAGAGAAATCTGTGTTTTCTTATGTAGTAACTTTTATCTGTATATCTTCTTGAGTCTCTGGAGTTGTATAATTTTCATATATATAATTAATTTGACCTCCGGTCTCTACAGATAGTTTATCAACACACTGCTACACATAGACCCAGGTCTTTGATTTCCACAATGTGTGTGTCTGCATGTGTATTTATTAATATGCTTTATTTTCTGGCTGTTGAGTTGATGGGAGAAAAGTGAAGAAATCATAAGTAAAATTTTTACTCCACGATAAGGTGCTGATTTTTCTTTTAAGGAGTATACCAATATAACTAATTAAACTTGGAACTATTAAGGTATCTTTTTTCTCTTTTTTGTAAGTATCTCAAGCTGAAATGACTGTCAGCAGGATGAGGCACATGCCAGTATATGCTGCCAATTTGAGATAGTTCATATCCCAGGACTTTTTTAGAATTGTCTATGTGCCAGTCTTGACAAAATTTCAGTTACTTGCAGAGTTTTCCTTTGTGCAGAAGTGAACTCAGTTCAGATATTTTGACTTCACTACTAAAAGTGTGTAAGTCAATTTTCTATAACTGGAGACAACTGACTCAACTTTTAAAATAATCCTAGGTGTCTCTAGGATTACTATATATTAACACAAAAAGGGTTATAACCACATACTACAATAATTAAAATAACATAAAATTACAAACAAATTCATGGCACTCAGACTTAATAGGTATGTATGGCCCTTACACATTTATTTACCCTAACAATTTGTTCTGATGGCAAAAACGTACCCAAGTAGGAAGAATAATGTTAGAAGGCACGGAGTAATCTTGCATTTTTCATTATAATTTCATATATAATTTCATTTTTCATATATAATTTTGTTTTTAATGCATAGTTACCATGCATTAAAAACCAACTTTCTTTTTAGCCTCTTTAAATAAACACATTTAACACAATCAAGATGGCAGAGATTTTCAGGGATCACCTTATCAAGTTGCCCATTTCTAAGAGTATTTGGAAGCAGATATTACTAAAAACAGTAGTTAGGGTGCCATAATTGCCTTGAGGTAATATTGACTGTAAGTATCTTCAGTGTCCAGAAGTTTTCCTGAAAAATAACTTCAAATATAAACTTCACGTGATAATTTACTTTCTTAAATTACAATAGTTTATTTTTGTTTCGTTGTTTTCGAAAATGGTTGCGATCAAGGTGACACATGCATACATGATCAGAGAGGCAGTTAATTAGGACGATAGATGCCTGAATCAAGATTTGCTGTTCTGTTTGTGTTTCATATGTTGCAAAAATAATATATTCACAGCAAAGTTACTGATGGTTTGGCTGTCAACGCTATGGATGTTATTACTGTCCCTCAGGCTTTGCTGATGAGTCTACATGTATCAGGTTGTCTCCTTCCTCTACTTATCTTCCGTCTTTGCCGCTCTAATAGGATCGAAGTAATTGTAAATCTCTCCCATTGAGTTATTTTTTCAAGTTTTGAAATTTTTAGTGTATAAATTGTTAAGTTTTGATAACCTACATTTTAGTTTATTTACTTATTTTCATGGTACATATTTAAGGCATACATATATGCCATGAAATTATTACTAAGATCAAGCCAGTTAACATATCCATCACCTTTGATAGTTTTATTTTTATGTGATTGGCAAGAGCACCTAAAAAATATACTTTTAGAAAATTTTCAGTATAGAATACAATATTATTAACTATTGGTATCATACTATAGGTTAGATACAACTTACTCATCCTACATGACTGCCAGTTTGTACCCTTTGATCTGCTTTTTTTCATTTCCTCTTAATCCTTATCCCTGATGACCACCATTCTACTGTTTCTGTATACTTGGCTTGTTTTTAGATAGCACATAGAAGTGAGATCATGAAGCATTTTTCTTTCCATGTCTGGTTTTATTTTACTTAGCATAATGCCATCCAGGTTCATCCATATCATCAAAAATGGCAATTTTAATCTTTTTTTAAGATTGAATACTATATACATAATATTTATACTATTATTACAGAGTTTATAAGATTATAATATATATTATAACTAGATATCATAATTTGTTTATCCAATTGTTTTCATAGCTTGGCTATTGTGAACTATACTGCAATAAACATGGGAACACAGATGTATCTTTCATAGACTGATTTCAGTTCCTTTGGGTGTATACCCAGCAGGGGGATTGTGGAGTCATACAGTAACTCTAGTTTAAATTTTTGAGGAACCCTCATACCGTTTCCCAAAATGGATGTATCAGTTTACATTCCCACCAGCAGTGAACATGGGTTTCCTTTTTCCACACCCTCATCACACTTCTCTCTTTTTTATATAACAACCATCCTAACAGTTGTGAAATGATATATTTGTTTTGATTAACATTTTTCTGATTAATGATGTTGAGCACCTTTTCATACACTTGTTGCCCTTCGTATGTGTTTTTTAAATAACGTCTATTCAGATACTTTGGCTATTTATCAGTCGGATTGTTTTTTGACATTGAGTTGTGTGAGATTTTTATTTCACATGTCAACCCCTATCTGACATATGGTTTGTAAATATTCTCTCCCATTCTGCAGGCTGTCTTTTCATTTTGTTGAGTGTTTGCTGTGCAGAAGCATTTTATGCACTGCATTTTGATGCAGTCTCACTTGTTTATTTTTGCTTTTGTTGCCTGAGCTTTTGGTGTGATAGCTAAAAAACCATTGTCAAGGCCCATATCAAGGAGTTGTTTTCTCTGTGTTTTCTTCTGGGAATTTTATACTTTCAGGTCTTACACGTGGGCCTTTAATCCACCTTGAGTTGGTTTTGTGTACAGTCTAAGATAAGGGTCCAGTTTTATTCTTTTATATGTAGATAACCAGATTCTCACTGTTGCTTCTTCACAGGAACCATTCTTTGCCCCAATTTTGGCCAAGTGCCTTCTACACCACCTTCAAGTCTAAGTGCAACAGAAAATGCACCTTCTCAGGAAAGACATTTATTGTTCACTCATAATTCGGTCTTTAATAGACATATCCAATAGAATATACAGTTCGCAAGAATAAAGACAAGGTTTATATTGCTTCATAAGAAGCAAGCACATTTTTGAAGCACACGGTAATTCTTGACAATGAAACCTGCAACTCATTATGATTTTTAAGTTGTGTGAGATGTGGATACCCAGCATTTTCATGATGAGGCTGTGCTTTCTTACATTTTCAGTGATGAAGAAGACATGCCAACATAGGGTTAGTTCCAGATAAAATGAAATGTTCCAAACAGTATGTATTGTTTATTTGAATCATCTGTGGGGGAAGGAAAGATAATTTTCCAAAGGACATTCCTCCTAAATTCTGTCTTAAAGTTGTTTGTAAGTAGAAGATTGAGTTTATATTACATTACAAGACCATAATGTCTTTATTAAATTCACTGTGCAATCTTTAATCAAATAAGTAAATGCATTATTTATTTCCAAGTTTGAAGCACACATTCTCTTCAGCTGAAATGCCAATTCTGGAGGAAAACATATCCAATTATATATGAAACTGAAGGCCATTTTTACTTTTTATTATTCTTGTAGCATATAAAGACCAAAAGCCTGTCTTATATCTAGTTGCATGTTTTCAGGAAATATGCCTTTGGAAACTATTCTCATGAATATGAAATTAACCTCAATAAATAATTTATTTTTGAACTCTTATTTCTTGCTAATTAAATATCTTTGGCCAAAACATTTTTAATCCTCCTATTTGTTCTTTGAGAAATTTTGACAATAAATTCAAAACTTTTAATGGAGAATATTTAAAAGGTCTTCTTAGAATAAAAAGAAATTTTACTTTTTTTCTTCATCAAAGTTGTGTATCCCTATATTTCTAATGTTTAGGACATAAACAATTAGGTGTGATTATGACCACTAAATAACTAAGAACAATATACATTTTTAGATTTCAGGCTTTGAAAGTAAAACACTAGTTAGAATTTTATGGTTAAATCATGTTCTTTGTACCATGAAAGAAAAGAAAATCATCGTGTTGTATATCAAAATATAATAATGAGGTATCATCTCTCTCAGAGATCTCTGAACAACATCATAAAACCTGAACATGTTTCTTTTCAGTAATATTTGAGTGATGAAGGCATCAAAAACTTGGAACAAAATAAGATTAAAGCAGAATAATAGCTTAAAAATTAGGTCTAAATTCTAGTTCTCTTGCTTGTGGCAAAACTTTGGTCAAGTAAGTAACCTCTGATTTCTCATTGTCTTCATCGATAAAGACAGAAAAATTCAATTCATCCTACTTTGCCAAACTCTGTGAGAAAGCTGCATAACTTTGAAATTTTGTGGTAGCATAGAATTTCTTAACCATCTAGATTATTAAAAATTCATTTAAAAATTAGCTATTTTTTGAAGTACAAATTCTAATAAATTCTATAACATTGAAAAAATAATTTTTCAAGTTTAGAAAATTTCAGGCTATGTGGCTAAATCAGAGGGCAATAGAGCATGTATACACCAATATATATCAAATTTTTCTTGTAACATTTTAGAGATTCTTAACTTTTACAGAAGCTTATTCACAAAAAGGGTTGCTACAAATTCAGAAATATATCCTTCAGCCTCTTCCATTAATTAGAAAACATTATATAATCAGTCACACCTGTCCAAAGTACATAATAAAATATAGCATCCTAAATAAGTATTTGTTACTTTTATTGCTTATGTTGTGAAATCGAAGCTTATTGCAAAGTAAATCAAATAAATTATTCTGTTCTGTGCTTATAAAAGTGAGATTTCAGACCCAATTTTAGATAATTTGCCATCATCATGGAAACGGAAAAGGTTGCTAAGTCAGTTATTTGTTCTTTCTTTCCCGTCTCCTGGGGGTCCAGTAAATGATTATTGAAAAAGTGCTTATCAAAAAACTATTTTGAGCAACATAATTTAGAAGCAATATTATTAAGACACAAGCATTTTTAAGAGAGTTAAGAAATATGCATAGAAATGATCAATAAAATCAAAATGTGTGAAATACCACACAATAGTATACTTGATTGTTATGGGGGTGCAAAGTTAAAGTATTCTAAGGTGAGCGTGAAGTTCTGGAAAGTACTTTTTGGCCATTGACGAGGACTTTGTTTCAATGAAGGAAGCAAGGAGGGAGTGTTGAGGCAGGGACACTGGGCATCATGTTGAACAAATAGTAAAGACCAAAGACAGATTCTGGAAAATGGATGGCCTCTTGAGAGAAAAATTATGTTTGTGATACCAGCTTGACTTATTACTCTTATATAAGCAACTTCTAAATAAATGAAACCAAATTTGATTATGTTAGGGATTGCCTGGACAGAGACTTGGATTTTGGAGAAATTCAGGGCATAATTTTCTTGAATTCAAATCATGTAGATCATTGATTCTCAAAGAGTGGTCTTTGATCCAACAACATCGGTGTTACATTGAGACGTCAATTCTTGGACCCCCAGATCTGTTGAATCAGAAACTCAGGAAATCTCAGCAGTCTCTTTTGCAGCACGTCCCCTGGGTGACTCCATTGCACAGTGGAGTTTGAAAACCACTGCTGTGGACAAACAACCGAAGTCCCTCTAAGGCCGTCTGGCACTAGCTGTGGCAGCCCGTTAAGTGTGGCTCCTGCAGGACCATCCCTTGTTCACTCTATCTATTAAAGTTTAGTGGCAGATGGAAAGATAACAAATGATAGGGTACAATTTTGTATGTAAACCATAATCCGCGAAATAATCTATTTTCAATCTTCTAACTAGAAGGTACTTCACTCGAATTTAAGCTATTCTAAATAACAACATTTTTCTGAATTAAGAAGACATAGAGTCAAAGGACCAGGCAATCAATTACTAATTAGTGGTTAGTTAACAAGAAATAAATAAAACTATTATCCGAATGTCATTTACATAAGCAAAGCATAGCCAGGTAGGTAGATCCTATTAGAAGGATTATAAGATGAATAACTACACATCTATTCTGTAACACTAGAAATTATAAAAATGAAAAAAATTTAATTATCAAATGAACAAATATTGTAAGATTCCTTCACAGTGGTTTATCTTCATTATTGGAAGAGTGCTTTAGTACAAACTTTCAGGGCTCAGTTTGGCAGAATTTATCAAGAATTTAAAAAATATGGCCATTGACACAATAATACGGTTAAACAATCACCTTAAGGGAATAGAAATCTAATCCAAGAACTAAAGAACCAGGAACTGATAAGGCAAAAGGGACTAAGGGATGGAAAGAGCAAGAGGGAGAGATGTGAGACCTTGCACCAAAGATAAAACTTAAAACTACAACAACGAAAATTATGGATAGACACTGTTACCTGTATATGAACATTAAGGAAAAGTAACAGTCAAAATTTTGTCTGGAATAATAGAAATGTTGTAAAAACAGGAGAGTAAGAAAAGGAAACTGATTGTATAGAATGTGAAGTGTGATTGTGGATTCCTCTCTGATACAGAGGGTTCATCAAGCACTGACAAATAATTGTGTGTGTGTGGATAGACTTAAATTCCCACAAATCAGCACCATTTATTTTATGGCTACATGATGCCATAATATATAGACATAAAACCATGAAATCACAAAGCAAGAAATGAAATTCTACATGGAATTGTCAACTTTGTCAAAATAAAAACATGCCTAGAAAAAATGAAAAGTTAATTCAGCAAAACAATGCATAAGGCTGATTATCTCACACTGGCAGATTCATTGGTAATTACATAATAATAAATATTATTAGTATCATTATTGATTTGCAGCATAGTGTTGAACAGAGCACTCTCTAGAGCCTGAATAACTCACATGAACCTTGATCCCGTCACTTTGTGGTGAACTCAAGTAATTTAGCCTCTCAGAACCTCAGTTTTTCCATCTCTAAAATAGTGATAAGGTAATGCCTATCTTTAATCAGGGCTAAATGGATAAATTATTTATAGGGGTTGGGAAGGTGCTTGGTGTTGTAATTACTCAATAAATAAAATATCCAATAATTTTTTTAAAATAAAAGTATAAAAATTATGTAAGGTTTATAATCATAAAAATACTCGAATCCAAAGATATTTACAACACAACGATATATTCTTTTTAAAAAATACTAACATTTAGGTTAGCTAATATTTGGTGTCCTATATATGAACAACAACAACATAAGGCTACATGTGAAAGAACCAAGTGGATGTCCACTTCAATAAGAGTGAGGGGTCAGAGGAAGGTAAGTTTGTGCTTCGTGATAAATAGTGTTGCACGGAGGCAAGTTCAGGGACGTTTCTTAGAGGAAGTAATTTGGGCTTTATGGAAGACTAATTGTAAAGTAAGGTTGAGAGCAAGGGTATTCAAATGCTGAAATATGATCCATGCAAAGTATGAAAATGTAAAGGGTTGTCCAGGTGGCAATGTGCAGATTTGTGGCCATTCGTGATGGCAGATATGGTTTTGTTTGCCATCTCTAGTTGAGTCTAGTACTGCTGATTTTGGCCAGACTATCCAGGAATTTGATGATCCAATTAATGAATCTGGTGTCGGAGTATAAAGATAGAATTAGGCTTTTAGGAAGACTAACGTGGCAATAGTGTGTGTTATGAGCGACAGGAAAGAGGAATTGCCCTACAGAAGGCCTAAAAGCCCAGAAACTAAAAAGGCAAGGAATAGTGATGGAAGGAGCAAGAGGGAGAGATGTGAGACCTCGCACCAAAAATAAAAATTAAAACAACAAAAAAAGTATAGATAGACTCTGTTACCTGAAAGCAACAGTGAAAATTTTGTCTGGAATAATAGAAATTTTGAAAAAACAGGAGAGTAAGAAAAGGAAACTAATTTTATAGAAAGAATGTTAATTTGATTTTGGATTACTGAAATGACAGCAGGCCATGGAAATGAAAGGAGCTAAGTAGCAGAGGGAATTGGTGATAGGAAGTTTTAGATGGAGTGGCTTCCGATTCATCAAATAAAAATAATAGTTGAGATTTCAGAGGTAGAAGAAAAGAGAAAATTTGAAGGCAGAAGATTATAATTAATTACCCAGGGTTAGAAAAAAATCGTAAAAAGAAGCCAGTAAAGATGGCGGGAAAGGGCTCATGAGTAGTTAAGGTAGGGATGAGGGAGGAGAAAAACCATGGTAATGTGGTTATATAACATGAGAATAATATGGAAGGAAGGGGTAATTATTTTAAAGAAGAAAGTGAAGGAAAACAGCAATAGGTAATGGTGAGGACCAAATACTGCGAACAGCTTACAGTTTGCTGAAACTGAAGGGACATTGGGATTGACCATTGTGAGGTGATTATGATTGCTAAATATAGTGCATATGGTGAATACAAAATGGAGAGGGTGAAAGAAGCAATGTATGAAAATATTTCAACGCAAGAAAGAATAGATTCAGGCATTTGGTAAATGTAAAATATAGTAGGCACAAAATGCATAGCAGTGCATAGAAACAGATAAGTATTAATTTTTTGTTCAGAGGCACTCAGTTACAAAAGAAATTATGTTCGCTGTTGCAATTATTATCAGCATAATAGGAGGAAATATTATGCACCCTGTATTTTGAAAGATAGGTGCATTTGAACAGTTGAGAGTAGCTATACTTCAAAGTAGCTATCATGGGAATGTTTCGGGGGTTAAAATCATTAATTAAGTAAAATTTATCGAAAATTTGTCAAAGTATTGTTGGCATTAACAGACAATTTAATTTTATGAATTATGGCTTGTCTTGTAATTCTATGTACTGCGTCAAATGTAAATTTGGCTAAACAATGTTTCGGATTTTACTGTTAGCAGTTATTCTCTAATGTTAGGTAAACATTTATAATGTTTTCAATTATTTGAGTTTAATTTTGCAAGAGATCTATTGAAAAGTTTAGTGAGTTGTAAATTTCCATATTGCACAATAAGAGGCAGTTTTGAGAGGCTAAAATATGTAGATACATTTACTTTCACAACTTTTTAGACTTAAGTCACATTATATTTATTCGATGGCAGCAGGAAAATAGTTGTTGATGCCATGTAAAACATAGAGAGATGTGTGTTTATACAGATAGTGTTTTTGATAAATTGATGAGCTTTATTTTATTTTTGTCGGGCTATAACATATTTTTAACCTGTCCTCAAAATATAAATAATAACAAGTAAAATGAACTTGTTAACAAGTATAATAATCTTTTTCACAATGGCTGAAAAAGATTGAATTATTTTTGAGATTCATAATGTATGCTTAAAATTTGGAAGAAGATACATACTTTGGGATTAGAATTGGCTAGATATAAAATAGTTGGCAGATATCTAGACAATTATCACTGTCATATATTGGTTTATTTTGTAATTGGGTACAATACATGAATATTGGCAAATTGGGTAAATAAGTTCTTCCACAGATACAAATTTAAACATATTTGTACAAATTTAATAGTTTGTTGGCCTCTTTATAGGTACTTTTGCAAGGCCAAATTCTTTATCAAATTATTTATATAAAAATGAATAATTTTTATAAATGACTAAGATATTTGAATATTTGAAGAGCAATTTCGTCTACCCTTTATTTATATGTACTAATATATTTTGGTAGCCTCTGTTTAGATCAATTTCATCTACACTTTATTTATATGTACTAATATATTTTGGTAGCCTCTGTTTAGATCAATTTCATCTACTCTTTATTTATATATACTCTTTATTTATATATATACACTTTATACTCCATTTATATATACTTTATTTATATATATATATTAAATATACTTTATTTGTATATATATAAACTCTTTTTTTCCCATTATTTGGCTATCACTAGTTACCAATGTTTATTTTTTGAAGTAATATGATCCTTGATATCAACAATTATGACATTCAATCAACAATGTGGTTGATAGAAGCCTTAAGAAAATTACCTGCTCTGATTACTTCTCAGTGAACAGGAGATGCTAACATGACCATATAGAAATGGTATGTGAGAATTAAATCAAAGATTATGTGTGAATCTGTGATCTATAATTTATTAGCATAAAATCACTAAACAGCAAAATCCCATCTGGCTATAATTGGGAGAGATACTCACTAATGGAAGACAGGAAGTAGTATTAATCTGATTTCTACAGGACCAGGGGGCTTTTTATTGGTTGAGCCTAAGTTGGGCCATAGAACTCCAGTCACTGCCATGAAATTCTGAAAATCATTGAATAGCAACTCTCAGTGTACATGAAGCAGAAGTCCCATTGCCAGGTAATAGAGGTCTTTGGCTTGTGCCTATGAGCTTTCATTGGAGAGGAGAGAATAGTGTCAATATCCATGCAAATGGGAACAGCAGAAGCACAAGTTATAAAACTTAATTAAAAAGAAACTCTGCCAAAAATTTACATGTGACTATGCATATACCATGACCCAGAAACTCAATAAAAATGTGTACATGTGTTTAAAAAACCGTACTGAAATGTTTGTGTTAGCAGTATTCAAAATAGCCACACACTGGAGATCACTCAAATGCCCAGAAAATGTAGAAGAGATAAATTAATTATTGCACATTCATGCAGTGTAATACTATTAAGCAATAAGATTGAACTACAACCGTGGGCTGTAGTTAAATGACTCTCCAAAATACAGTGTTGAGTGAAGAAATCTAGACACAGAAGATACATACTATTTAATTCCACTTATACAAAGTAGAAAGGAAGGAAATTTTTTGTGACTCTTGGAGTGGAAGAGACGAATTTCAAAGACATTAGCAATATTTCTTATCTGATTTGACTATTGGCTACATGGGTATTGACGTATAATACATTCTCCAAATGTATTACATGTTAATAAAAGTTTAAAAATCAATTTTTCATTGTCACAAAGAAAGAATGGTTATTTTCAATAATTCATATTAAAAACAAAATCTAAGGAAGTTCCATTGTGACACAGAGCATTGTAAGACAAGGACTATGTAATATACGGAAGAGGAATTAGAAACAAAAAGAAGACTCGGAGGAAATAAAAGGGAGGGAAATCCACTTATGAATGGCACAAACCATGTTTCTTTGCCACACGTCTGTGGAAAGGGTTACTCCATACCATAGAATGGAATAATTAAAGACTCATTATCTATATGGTGTGTTTTATTTTTAGCTGGTTGCCTCAAAAGTTACGTTACCTATCAAGGAAATGGCTTAGTGTTTGCTTCCCATTATGTAGCTTAGGTATTCTCAATTATCCCTCTGTTCTTTATAATGTGTTGTGTGGATCACTCTTTCATATAGTATCAAAGAATTGCAAAATAATACTTTTGTGCATAGAGTTCTACAATATGATTAAAAGCAACCAATTCAGGAAAACATGCTAATTAACAGATCAAACACTTAACGAAAGGAATTCTCGCCTGGCCTTACTCTGTCTCACAAATGTGCCTGGCAACGTAATAGACACTTGATAGGTTCTGATACGACTAGAGAACAGATCACAAGAAAGGTCCAAACATACACCAAACACATAGCTGAAAAGTAAAGTTGAAAAAAAATTCATGGTCTGTGCTTGGTAGAATGGATTATCTCAACCTACTACTACTTGTTGGAAATATATAACTTAAATTCAAATAGCTAATTGTGGACATAAAAAAGTTGCGTCTCCATATTTGGTTTTCAGTTGATTCAATGGAGAACAATTTTAGTTTTGAATCCATAAAGTTGAAAACTCTTCCTTTTTGAAAATGCTTAAAAAGGCTTTTCTGCCACAAGCAACACTTTCTACATGCCATATTTTATACTAGTTAGAGCCATTATTTGAGTTTACTTAAAATATAAGGATATGAATTTAGCTAAATAAATGAGTAGGGGTATGCTAGTTGCAAGTTAACTAGGATGGATCAATGTTCATGATAAGGAAATTTGAAAAGCCTCAACTGCCATATTGATACATACACATCAGCATATACTTTGTACTCAAAGATCCAGAAAAGGTAGAGTGACAAAGATAAATTGCACTATACATTACTTTCTGCTATTGATTATTTTCACTATTTACAACTTGTGGTATTTTGGGTAACAATGAGACATTCTTGTATATCACATGAACAATTTTGAAAACAATGAGTAAATTATTATAGCTTTAACATTTTCTCATTGAACTTGTCAATTTAGAGACACTATCCTGAAACCAGCTCTATGGAAAGATGTTATAATGTAAAGGAAGTTAAATGAGCAAGAAGTAATACAACGTTAGTTCAAATATGTCCCAATTTTTCAAAATAGTGATATATTACACATCAAAACAGTTTGTAAAGCTATATCTGAAAAAATCAGCAATAGTAGTTTTCTGTAGATATTAAATTTTACCATCGTAAATATGGTGTAGAGAATTATAGTTCAGAGTAACTTGAATTGGAATCATGGTGCTTCCACTTAAAAACTGGTTGGCTTTTGTTAAACATTTCACTTCTTTGTTTTTCTGTTTTTTCATAAGTCTAGTGAATATAATAATGGGCTCTCTTTTTGCAGGGTTTTGTAGAGTAGTCAATAATTTTAAAAAAGTACTTAGAATGCCAAAATTATTCAATAAGGTTTAGTTATTATTTTACTAATATTTTATCTTAGCTAGTATTTCAAACTTCAAGATCTTTCATTTTTAATTTAATATGCTATTGATGGTGTTCAACAAAATTTTACCTATGTTTTACAAAAATAATATATTTTTTTTTATTATACTTTAGGTTTTAGGGTACATGTGCACAATGTGCATGTTTGTTACATATGTATCCATGTGCCATGTTGATTTCCTGAACCCATTAACTTGTCATTTAGCATTAGGTATATCTCCTAATGCTGTCCCTCCCCCCTTCCTCCACCGCACAACAGTCCCCGGAGTGTGATGTTCCCCTTCCTGTGTCCATGAGTTCTCATTGTTCAATTCCCACCTATGAGTGAGAACATGCGGTGTTTGGTTTTTTGTCCTTGTGATAGTTTACTGAGAATGATGTTTTCCAATTTCATCCATGTCCCTACAAAGGACATGAACTCATCCTTTTTTATGGCTGCATAGTATTCCACGGTGTATATGTGTCACATTTTCTTAATCCAGTCTATTGTTGTTGGACATTTGGGTTGGTTCCAAGTCTTTGCTATTGTGAATAGTGCCGCAATAAACATACGTGTGCATGTGTCTTTATAGCAGCATGATTTATAGTCCTTTGGGTATATACCCAGTAATGGGATGGCTGGGTCAAATGGTATTTCTAGTTCTAGATCCCTGAGGAATCGCCACACTGACTTCCACAATGGTTGAACTAGTTTACAGTCCCACCAACAGTGTAAAAGTGTTCCTATTTCTCCACATCCTCTCCAGCACATGTTGTTTCCTGATTTTTTAATGATGGCCATTCTAACTGGTGTGAGATGTTATCTCACTGTGGTTTTGATTTGCATTTCTCTGATGGCCAGTGATGATGAGCATTTCTTCATGTGTTTTTTGGCTGCATGAATGTCTTCTTTTGAGAAGTGTCTGTTCATGTCCTTCGCCCACTTTTTGATGGGGTTGTTTGTTTTTTTCTTGTAAATTTGTTTGAGTTCATTGTAGATTCTGGATATTAGCCCTTTGTCAGATGAGTAGGTTGCAAAAATTTTCTCCCATTCTGTAGGTTGCCTGTTCACACTGATGGTAGTTTCTTTTGCTGTGCAGAAGCTCTTTAATTGGATCCCATTTGTCAATTTTGGCTTTTGTTGCCATTGCTTTTGGAGTTTTAGACATGAAGTCCTTGCCCACGCCTATGTCCTGAATGGTATTGCCTAGGTTTTCTTGTAGGATTTTAATGGTTTTAGGTCTAACATTTAAGTCTTTAATCCATCTTGAATTAATTTTTGTATAAGGGATAAGGAAGGGATCCAGTTTCAGCTTTCTATATATGGCTAGCCAGTTTTCCCAGCACCATTTATTAAATAGGGAATCCTTTCTCCATTTCTTGTTTTTGTCAGGTTTGTCAAAGATCAGATAGTTGTAGATATGCGGCATCATTTCTGAGGGCTCTGTTCTGTTCCATTGATCTATGTCTCTGTTGTGGTACCAGTACCATGCTGTTTTGGTTACTGTAGCCTTGTAGTATAGTTTGAAGTCAGGTAGCGTGATGCCTCCAGCTTTGTTCTTTTGGCTTAGGATTGACTTGGCGATGCGGGCTCTTTTTTGGTTCCATATGAACTTTAAAGTAGTTTTTTCCAATTCTGTGAAGAAAGTCATTGGTAGCTTGATGGGGATGCCATTGAATCTATAAATTACCTTGGGCAGTATGGCCATTTTCACGATATTGATTCTTCCAATCCATGAGCATGGAATGTTCTTCCATTTGTTTGTATCCTCTTTTATTTCATTGAGCAGTGGTTTGTAGTTCTTGAAGAGGTCCTTCATGTCCCTTGTAAGTTGGATTCCTAGGTATTTTATTCTCTTTGAAGCAATTGTGAATGGGAGTTCACTCATGATTTGGCTCTCTGTCTGTCTGTGATTGGTGTACAAGAATGCTTGTGATTTTTGTACATTGATTTTGTATCCTGAGACTTTGCTGAAGTTGCTAATCAGCTTAAGGAGATTTTGGGCTGAGACAATGGTGTTTTCTAGATATACAATCATGTCATCTGCAAACAGGGACAATTTGACTTCCTCTTTTCCTAACTGAATACCCTTTATTTCCTTCTCCTGCCTGATTGCTCTGGCCAGAACTTCCAACACTATGTTGAATAGGAGCGGTGAGAGAGGGCATCCCTGTCTTGTGCCAGTTTTCAGAGGGAATGCTTCCAGTTTTTGCCCATTCAGTATGATATTGGCTGTGGGTTTGTCGTAGATAGCTCTTATTATTTTGAGATACGTCCCATCAATACCTAATTTATTGAGAGTTTTTAGCATGAAGGGTTGTTGAATTTTGTCAAAGGCCTTTTCTGCATCTATTGAGATAAACATGTGGTTTTTGTCTTTGGTTCTGTTTATATGCTGGATTACATTTATTGATTTGTGTATGTTGAACCAGCCTTGCATCCCAGGGATGAAGCCCACTTGATTATGGTGGATAAGCTTTTTGATGTGCTGCTGGATTCGGTTTGCCAGTATTTTATTGAGGATTTTTGCATCAATGTTCATCAAGGATATTGGTCTGAAATTCTCTTTTGTGGTTATGTCTCTGCCAGGCTTTGGTATCAGGACGATGCTCGCTCCATAAAATGTGTTAGGGAGGATTCCCTCTTTTTCTATCGATTGGAATAGTTTCAGAAGGAATGGTACCAGTTCCTCCTTTTACCTCTGGTAGAATTCGGCTGTGAATCCATCAGGACCTGGACTCTTTTTGGTTGGTAAGCTATTGATTATTGCCACAATTTCAGAACCTGTTATTGGTCTATTCAGAGATTCAACTTCTTCCAGATTTAGTCTTGGGAGGGTGTATTTGTCGAGGAATTTATCCATTTCTTCTAGATTTTCTAGTTTATTTGCATAGAGGTGTTTGTAGTATTCTCTGATGGTAGATTGTATTTCTGTGGGATCGGTGGTGATATCCCCTTTTTCATTTTTTATTGCATCTATTTGATTCTTCTCTCTTTTCTTCTTTATTCGTCTTGCTAGCGGTCTATCAATTTTGTTGATCTTTTCAAATAAGCAGCTCCTGGATTCATTAATTTTTTGAAGGGTTTTTTGTGTCTCTATTTCCTTCAGTTCTGCTCTGATTTTAGTTATTTCTAGCCTTCTGCTAGCTTTTGAATGTGTTTGCTCTTGCTTTTCTAGTTCTTTTAATTGTGATGTTAGGGTGTCAGTTTTGGATCTTTCCTGCTTTCTCTTGTGGGCATTTAGTGCTATAAATTTCCCTCTACACACTGCTTTGAACGTGTCCCAGAGATTCTGGTATGTTGTGTCTTTGTTCTCGTTGGTTTCAAAGAACATCTTTATTTCTGCCTTCATTTCATTATGTACCCAGTAGTCATTCAGGAGCAGGTTGTTCAGTTTCCATGTACTTGAGCGGTCTTGAGTGAATTTCTTAATCCTGAGTTCTAGTTTGATTGCACTGTGATCTGAGAGAGAGTTTGTTATAATTACTGCTCTTTTACATTTGCTGAGGAGAGCTTTACTTCCAACGATGTGGTCAATTTTGGAATAGGTGTGGTGTGGTGCTGAAAAAAATGTATATTCTGTTGATTTGGGGTGGAGAATTCTGTAGATGTCTATTAGGTCCACTTTATGTAGAGCTGAGTTCAATTCCTGGATATCCTTTTTAACTTTCTGTCTCATTGATCTGTCTAATGTTGACAGTGGGGTGTTAAAATCTCCCATTATTATTGTGTGGGAGTTTAAGTCCCTTTGTAGGTCACTCAGGACTTGCTTTATGAATCTGGGTGCTCCTGTGTTGGCTGCATATATATTTAGGATAGTTAGCTCTTCTTTTTGAATTGATCCCTTTACCATTATGTAATGGCCTTCTTTGTCTCTTTTGATCTTTGTTGGTTTAAAGTCTATTTTATCAGAGACTAGGATTGCAACCCCTGCCTTTTTTTGTTTTCCATTTACTTGATAGATCTTCCTCCATCCCTTTATTTTGAGTCTATTTGTGTCTCTGCACGTGAGATGGGTTTCCTGAATACAGCACACTGATGGGTCCTGACTCCTTATCCAGTTTGCTGGTCTATGTCTTTTAACTGGAGCATTTAGCCCATTTACATTTAACGTGAATATTGTTATGTGTGAATCTGATCCTGTCATTATGATGTTAGTTGGTTACTTTGCTCGTTAGTTGCTGCAGTTTCTTCCTAGCCTGGATGGTCTTTACAATTTGGCGTGTTTTTGCAGGGGCTGGTACCGGTTGTTCCTTTCCATATTTAGTACTTCCTTCAGGAGCTCTTTTAGGGCAGGCCTGGTGGTGACAAAATCACTCAGCGTTTGCCTCTCTGTAAAGTATTTTATTTCTCCTTCACTTATGAAGCTTAGTTTGGCTGGATAGGAAATTCTGGGCTGAAAATTCTTTTCTTTAAGAATGTTGAATATTGGCCCCCACTCTGTTCTGGCTTGTAGAGTTTCTGCTGAGAGATCAGCTCTTAGTCTGATGGGCTTCCCTTTGTGGGTAACCCGACCTTTCTCACTGGCTGCCGTTAACATTTTTTCCTTCATTTCAACTTTGGTGAATCTGACAATTATGTGTCTTGGAGTTGTTCTTCTCAAGGAGTATCTTTGTGGCATTCTCTGTATTTCCTGAATCTGAATGTTGGCCTGCCTTGCTAGATTGGGGAAGGTCTCCTGGATAATATCTTGCAGAGTGTTTTCCAACTTGGTTCCATTCTCCTCATCATTTTCAGGTACACCAATCAGACGTAGGTTTGGTCTTTTCACATAGTCCCAAATTTCTTGGAGGCTTTGTTCATTTCTTTTTATTCTTTTTTCTCTAAACTTCCCTTCTCTCTTCATTTCATTCATTTCATCTTCCATCAGCGATACCCTTTCTTCCAGTTGATCGCATCTGCTACTGAGACTTCTACAATCTTCGCGTAGTTCCCGATACTTGGCTTTCAGCTCCATTAGCTCCTTTAAGCCCTTCTCTCCATTGGTTATTCTAGTTACCCAGTCTTCTAATTTTTTTTTCAAAGTTTTTAACTTCTTTGCTATTGTTTTGAATTTCCTCTCGTAGCTCAGAGTAGTTTGATCGTCTGAAGCCTTCTTCTCTCAACTCGTCAAAGTCATCCTCCATCCAGCTTTGTTCTGTTGCTGGTGAGGAACTGTGTTCCTTTGGAGGAGGAGAGGAGCTCTGTTTTTTAGAGTTTCCAGTTTTTCTGCTCTGTTTTTTCCCCATCTTTGTGGTTTTATCTACTTTTTGTCTTTGATGATGGTGATGTACAGATGCGTTTTTGGTGTGGATGTCCTTTCTGTTTGTTAGTTTTCCTTCTACCAGACGGGACCCTCAGCTGCAGGTCTGTTGGAGTTTGCTAGAGGTCCACTCCAGACCCTGTTTGGCTGGGTGTCAGCAGTGGTGGCTGCAGAACAGCGGATTTTCGTGAGACCACAAATTCAGCTGTCTGATAGTTCCTCTGGAAGTTTTGTCTCAGAGGAGTACCTGGCCGAGTGAGGTGTCATTCTGTCCCTACTGGGGGAGTGCCTCCCAGTTAGGCTGCTCAGGGGTGAGGGACCCACTTTAGAAGGCAGTCTGTCCGTTCTCAGATCTCCAGCTGTGTGCTGGGAGAACCACTACTCACTTCAAAGCTGTCAGTCAGACAGGGACATTTAAGTGTGAGGAGGTTCCTGCTGACTTTTTGTTTGTCTGTGTCCTGCCCCCAGAGGTGGAGCCTACAGAGGCAGGCTGGCCTCCTTGAGCTGTGGTGGGCTCCACCCAGTTCGAGCTTCCTGGCTGCTTTGTTTACCTAAGCAAGCCTGGGCAATGGCGGGCGGCCCTCCCCCAGCGTCGCTGCCGCCTTGCAGCTTGATCTCAGACTGCTGTGCTAGCCATCAGTGAGACTCCGTGGGCATAGGACCCTCCGAGCCAGGTGCGGGACACAATCTCCTAGTGTGCCATTTTCCAGGCCCGTTGGAAAAGCGCAGTATTAGGATGGGACTGACCCGATATTCCAGGTGCCGTCTGTTACCCCTTTCTTTGACTAGGAAAGGGAACTCCTTGACCCCTTGCGCTTCCCGAGTGAGGCAATGCCTCGCCCTGCTTCGGCTTGCGCACAGTGCGCTTCACCGACTGTCCTGCACCCACTGTTTGGCACTCCCTAGTGAGATGAAACCGGTACCTCAAGCAGAAATGCAGAAATCCCCCGTCTTCTGTGTCGCTGGGGCTGGGAGCTGGAGACCGGAGCTGTTCTTATTCGGCCATCTTGGCTCCACCCCCCAAAAACAAAATATTTTCTAAATGCTTCACAATTTTAAAATAAAGCAAAATATTTAAAAAATTGATTAAAGGAAGTGAGACAAAAAAGTAAAAAGCTGTCTGAAAATTTTAAAATTACTGTAGTTATATATATTTAATATGCAGTATTTGGTATTCAGCTTATTAACTGATATCCGTCCTTAAGAGTTAATAATTGATCTGAACTCTCAACAGTAGTAAAACTGCACTGTGTGGTAAAGACACATGCAAGTTCCATGAAAATTTTACCAACCAAGTGAATAACTTTACAGAATACATAGACACAGTGATTTATACCAGTAATCTCTTTAAAGTGAGGTTTTGCTAGGAAACTATGCCATTTTCTTGACAAGCTCACATCTTGTTATTGAGTATCACTGGAATGGGGCAGAGCACATGTGGGATGGAGCGGGAGTAAGTGCTTGTGCATTTTTGCTTCCTCACTGGCTCCTCTCCCTCCACCGTGAGATCATACCTGGGTTAGTGTGCTAAAGAATGAGAGATTAGAACACAGGTGAATACTTTCAGCTGAGGGCAAACTATGTCAACCAATGTCTGCCTGACCCACCAGCTGAAAACCGATGCATGTGTAAGATCCACTGCTCCCAGCTCAGATAGGCAGAACCAGTTAACTAATCTATAGACATTTGAAAAATAATAAGTGATTGTTTTAAGCTATTAAATTTGGAGGTGGTATGTTATAAAAAGTTATGGCAGTGATAACTAACAGATGCTCTATCATACTAGGATGACATGATAAAGATATGTGGGACAGTAACTGGCTAGGGATAAAGGGATGAGTGAACCTTATATTTTTAAAGGAAGGGAATATACACACATATACAGAGAGAGATAATAATAGACTTGCTTATTTAATTGTATACTAATTATCTTATCCAAGACAGGCAGGGGAAGTGCTGTACAATGTCTTGAATAGAAAGCAGAGAGTAGGATCAGCCCAAGTGGATAGTGTTGAACCCCACAAGAATGGATATAAGTTTATCTAGTAAGTGATTACATTGGAAAAATGGTTCCGAGGACAGGTTTTTTTTCACACTCTAACCTATCGGGAGCACATGGAAATTCTCTTCTGGCACATAATTTTTAGAGTTGTTAATGGAAATTTAGGACATAACATGCGTTAAAATGCCTTGTCTACTAGTGTCCAAAATAAGTTGGGTGCTTTGTGTGTTTCTTGTGTCCCTTCAATGTCTATATAAACTTCTTAAGAGCCTCAGCATTCTGAAATTCAGATAATGACCAGTAAAACACAACCTTTATTTCTTCTAAGCCTGAAAGCTACACATTGTTTTAGTTAATTCTTAATTTCTTCCAAAGTATAAATTTTGTAGAGATGTTGATATCCTTTAATCCAGTATTTAGGAAGTATGCCATTTAATTTTATGTAAGTTGCTTAGTTTATTTTTTCAGACTGTTTTTTCAAGAAATTCCATTTCCTAAAAAATACCCATGGGAGCCTTGGATAAGGATGAAAATGCTAAATTATATGCATAAAATACAAAATTAAAAATCAGTGACGTTTTTCAAGTTACATAAACTTGTCTTCCATTTGTAGTAGGTGTTTCGTGTTACTATTAGCTGGATGAGTAGTAATACCAGTTAAAGTCCTCACGTTCCACATTTCCAAGTGATACAGGGCAAAGTATTTTGCCATCATGGACTTCAGATTTCATAAAGAAAGTGCTTCCATTTCTCTTATTAAATGAATTCTCTGAACTCCTAAAATGTATAAACTTTATGAGTATGTGGAACATGAGCCTCCCTCTCTGCCTTCTGCTTTCAGAATGATGTCAGTGCTTGAAAACGGAAAACAGTTCAGTGTCTTTAGGGGTTCCTGATCCAACAATTACTTATTCTGTTCATCTTCTATAGAAGCATTTCTGATGATGTTTGAATTTGACTTTCAGTCTGAGCCAAATGTATATGGCTTTTTTTTCTGCTTAGTATTCATTATCACACTTACTCTTGAAATTATAAAAAACTGTTGTGAAGCAAACAGAAGTGAGTAAGTTACCTCAAATCTTTTCATGCGTCAGCATCCATGACTGTGGAAGAGGCAGCAGTTTATTTTCGCATGAAATGTGTCAAGTTTCTGTAGTCAAACTATACAAAGCTGGGCTGCACCTAATTATTGGTATAAATTACATAAGGCATCTAAACAGTGATAATTTAGAAGACTCAAAGCACTGCTATTCACTTAAATCTGAAGAGGATCTGACTGGACACATGTATCTCTGACAAAAAGTCCGAGTGCCATGTAGATGTTTATGTTGGCTTTCCTTGATTCTCGGCCAGTAACTTCTGTGAGGTCCGATAAGGCAAGCAATGAATTCTCTCTTAGCCTCATCTTCTTCATTTGTAAAATTGTTAAATATTTTGCAGGACTTCTTCATACTCAGATTTTAATTGTGGTTGGCTTAGAACTCTTTCTCTTTCAACATTGTCTTCATTTCTCCACCGTTTTACTAAACCTTAGTCGTGATTGTTGATATGTCCTCAAGTGTCATATACGCACCACGTTCCTTGGAGGTGGTAGAGTGTAGTGAATAGTCAAACAGGTTCTGGGTTTAAATCCCGCGTCTTCTGCTTCCTAGCTGTGTGATTTGGGTCAGGCTAGTTGCTATCTGAGCCTCATTTTCCTCATCTGATTGTTTTAAAGACAAAATAGTATATAAGACAAAAGAGATAAACAATATGTGAAAATATTCCAGCCTCTGACACATCGAAATTCTCAAGAAATATTTACTGTTCTCAGAACAATATTCTATTCTATTCACAATAACAATTGTTAAAATTTTTATGCCTGTTCTAAGCTAAAATCTCTACAAGTCCAAGGGTTAATCAAGAAACATTAAATGTCCCCCAAATAATTATTTCTATTTAACATACTTTAATTTTAAAACAGTTTTAGGTTCACAGCAAAACTGAGCATTGAAGTGTAAAAGCTTTAAGATAATTTTTTGCCCTTTCAGTATTTAATTTATTTTATTTAGACCTGATTAATTATAAAATTATTTTTCCTTAGCCATGGGAATTCAATATTACGTTATAAAGATATTTCAACTGGAAAGCGTTTTTTATTTTTTTTATTTATTTTTTTTTTTGAGACGGAGTCTGGCTCTGTCGCCCAGGCTGGAGTGCAGGGGCACGATTTCGGCTCACTGCAAGCTCCGCCTCCCAGGTTCACCCTGTTCTCCTGCCTCAGCCTCCCTAGTAGCTGGGACTACAGGCGCCTGCCACCATGCCTGGCTAATTTTTTGTATTTTTAGTAGAGACGGTATTTCACCATGTTAGCCAGGATGGTCTCGATCTCCTGACCTCGTGATCCACCCACCTCGGGCTCCCAAAGTTAATTTTTGAATATATTTCAGATTTTGCTCTAGCATATTTAATGAGATATTAATGTTACTATACAATCTAAATTTTGGCATATCATTTGATATCCCTCAGCGTTTAAAAATCCTTTGTCATTATAGCTTGTACTCTCTGTCTTTTAATAGTGAACTTAATCTATTCATACTAAATATGATTTTGACATATATGGATATATTTCTGCATCTTTAATAAAATTTCACTGTATTTTTACTTCTTTACTTTTTTCGTTTGTTTTCTGCTTTTCATTGACTTGATTGCATATTTTTCGGGGGTGTGTTGTTTGTATATTTCCTTTTCTATTTAATCTGTGTCGCTTTTCATTGCTCTTTAGTTATTAAATGTTGAATAAAGTGCATTAGCACTAATGAAGCACAAGGTTGCATTAACAAAGTACAACTTGAATCAATCATCTCCTTCTACCTGAACAATTTAAGGGCTATAGAAAATTTTAGATATGATCATCTCTTCCAGTTTTTATGTTATTGCAACTTGTAAATATAATTATGTTTTGTTTTTTAAGTTCCAAGCTAAATAGTCATTATCCTTAATGTTATTATTGCTGTTACTTTGGTTATTGATTATTTAGATACACCAACGTGTTTTCAAGTTTCTGTATAACTCAGTGCCACTTAGATCTCACTCTTTTCTTCTCATTGAAGCTTATGTGTTGGTGCTCTTTGGCATGTAAACTCAATCATTTATTTGAATGTGTGTGTGTGTGTCTGTGGCAGGGTCTCAGGCTTTCACCCAGGCTGCAGTGCTGTGGTGCAATCATGGTTCACTGCAGCCTTG
The DNA here is from genome assembly GCF_028878055.3 of Symphalangus syndactylus. Classification (NCBI taxonomy): domain Eukaryota; kingdom Metazoa; phylum Chordata; class Mammalia; order Primates; family Hylobatidae; genus Symphalangus; species Symphalangus syndactylus. The sequence goes on from NC_072439.2 coordinate 5,558,592, forward strand.
ACTTTCTGGGCTCAAGCAGGTCTCCCACCTCAGCCTCCTGGGTAACTGGGACTACAGGCATTTGCCACCACGCCCACCCCAGGATAATTGTTTGTATTTTTAGTAGAAATGAAGTTTCGCCATCTTGTCCAGGCTGGTCTTGAACTCTTGAGCTCAAGCAGTCTGCTCTCCCCAGCCTCCCAAAGTGCTGAGATTACAGGCATGAACAACCATGGCTGTCCTGAAAATTATCTTATTTTATATATCTTACTCTTAATAATTTAGAAAGGTTTAAAATAATAGATTGATGGATATTTTCTCTTAGCACTTTGAAGAGTTTAAAATCATAGGTTGATGGAAATTTTCTCTTAGCACTATTGTCTTTTATAATTTCAAGATACTTTCATTTTAAATTATGAGTGGAAAACGGAAATAACCTAAAAGGGCACAATTACTAGACTGACAGTATTATGGGTTGAATTGTGTACCTTCAGCAAATAATGAGGCGGTAATTCCAGTAGCTGTGAATGTGACCTTGTATGGCAATACAGCCTTTGCAGATGACCAAGTCAGGATGAGGTCATTAGGATGGGTCCAATCCAATATGACTCTGTCCTTTCAAAAAGGAGAAATGTGGACACAGGGAAAGATAGGCATACAGAGAAGGCGATGTGAAGACACAGGAAGAATGCCATTGATAAGCCAAGCGATATGGTCTGGCTTAGCTCCCGTAACTCCCATGTGTTGTGGGAGGGATTTGGGGGAGGTAATTGAATCATGGTTGTAGCTTCCATAACTCCCATGTGTTGTGGGAGGGACCTGGTGAGAGATCATTGAATCACGGTGTTTTTTTCCCCATGCTGTTCTTGTGGTGGTGAATGAGTCTCACAAGATCTGTTGGTTTGATAAGGGGTCTCCTCTTTGCTTGGTTCTCATTCTCTCTTGCCTGCCGCCATGTGAAATGAGCCTTTCGTCTTCTGCCATGACTATGAGGCCTTCCCAGCACATGGAACTGTGAGTTCAGTAAACCTCTTTTTCTGTATAAATTACCCAGTCTCTGGTATGTCTTTATGAGCAGCAGGAGAACAGACTAAAACACCAAGAAACACCCAAAGCTGCAAGACATTAGGAGAGAGACTTCTCTGGAAAGCTTTTTCCTTTTGGCTCTCAGAAAGAGCCACCTTTTCAACACCATGATTTTAGACTTCTACCCTCCAGAACTCTGAGACAGTACACTTCTGATTAAGCCACCCACTGTGCGCTGTTTTGTTAGGGCAGTCCCAGGAAAGTACTACAGCTACAAATCGTAAACAGAAACAAGAGCCAGGAGAAACCAGAACCTTCAACCCTCCATGTAGTACTCTATCCTTTCTTTCTGGAGGTTTTCAGAAGGCATTTCAAGGATTCAGCAGGGGGTTGGCAGACCATGCTGGGCCCACTGTGTCCCATTCCTGCCAGATTCCTGCAGGAACTGCACGGTTTACTAGGTTACACTTTCTTTTCTGTTTATGGCTTCTCAGGATGCACACTTGACCCTATGCCCTCTCTTAATCCTGGCAGCCCCCCATACTCTGCCTAAATAAATACCAGTGGACATAACTACCAACATGCCAAAGTCCTCAACATCTCATATTCCATGCAAGAATATGTAGAGAGGCTCTTTATACTGTCATAGATTATACCAGCCGGGTATCCAAGTGATGTCAACAGGGCCCCAGTGTTTTTAGACATTTTAATAAAAATTCCTTTTTAAAAAATGAGATTTTGCTATAAAGTCATGCTTATAATCCCTATGTTCTTTTCTTGACAGTATGTTTTTCCAAAAGAATCCTCAGCCATCCACATAAAAACAGTTTCCATATATGCGAACTGGAAATTTTTATAACTGGTAGAAACAGACTAAAAACTGGACTTTCAAAAAATACAGTTGGCCTTTCATGTGTACGAGCTCCACATTCATAGGTTCAACTAACTATGGATAGAAAATACAGTATTCCCAGATTGGGCAGCCCAAGGATGCAGAGGGCTCAGTTTTAATTTTCCCAGGTTATACAGGACCAATGTTGGAATTTTAGCATTTCTGGATTTTGGCATCCATCAGGGTTCTAGAACTATTCCCTCATGGAGAACGTGGAAGCACTGTATATACCAATGGCAAATAAGCAGTGAAAATTTGCTTTACGCCACTAGTCATTAGGAAAACGCAATTAAAACTGCAATGAGATGCCCTATACAGCTACTAGGATGGCTATAATAAAATCACAGAAGACGGAGTACTGATGAGGATATGTAGAAACATCAGTGGTATAGTTGCTTTGGAAAACAATAGGGAAGTTTCTTTTAAATTTAAATATACATTTATCACATGACTCAACTATCAATTCCTGGATGTTTACCCAAGAGAAATAAAAGCATATTCATACAGAGACCCATTTGCTAATGTTTATAGCAACTTTATTTGCATGGCCTTAAACTAGAAATAATCCAGAGGCCCATGTATTAGTAAAGGTATAATCAAATGGAACACTAGTTTGCGATAAAAAAATTACAATATAGACATATGTAACAGCATGAATAAATCTCCAACGCATTAAGTAAACTCAATAAAAAACAATCAAGGCTACATAGTATATGATTCAATTTTTGTGACATTATTTAATAGCCAAAACTGTAGCCACCCAAATCTGAGTGGGGTAGACAGGGGCTAGGTGTCAGGTTGGGGGTGAGGACTGATTACTAAGGGGCACCAGGTAACATAGTACTTTAGGTTGCTGTAACAGAATATCATAGACTGGGTAGTTTATAAACAACCAAAATTTATTTTTCACAGTTTTGGAGACTAGAAGTTCAAATTCAAGTTACTGACAGATTCAGTGCCTGGTAATGACTCACTTCCTGATTCAGAGGTGGCTGTCATTCTTTGGTCTCCTCACATTGTAGAAGGACGGGATATCTCCAGGGTCTCTTATAAAAAGCACTATCTCCTTTGATTAAGTCTCTGTTCTTATGACCTAATCACCCTCCATAGCCTCCAACTCCCAATACCGTTATATTGGGTATTAGATTTCAGCATAAAATTTCAGAAGAATATAAAAATTGAATCTATAGAAGAAGGGAATTTTTAGGATGAAATGTCTCCATTGAAGTGGTTGTTACACTACTGTAAACATTTGTCAAAATTCATCAAAATGAACACTTAGAAAATGCTGTTATATATAATTATCGTTTGGTTGTGTCCCTCCAAAAGGCATGTGTTGGAACATAATCCAATGAACCACTGTTGGGAGGTGGGGCCCAATGGGAGGTGTTTAGGTCATGAAGGCAGAAGCCTTGTGAACAGATTCATGCTGATTTAAAATAACTTAAGGCTGGGAGTTCAATCTCTTGCTGTCTCACCTTCCACCATGAGATGACACAGAAAGAAGGTCCTCACCAGACACTTGCCTTTGCATCTTGGATTTTCCAGTTTCCAGAACCATGAAGAATCTCTACAAATTGCCCAGTCTCTTATATTCCATTATAGCAGCACAGACTGAATGGAACTATACATGCATTGCATTTGAATGAATATTAGTAAGAAATTAAACTTTCACCACAATAAAGGAATCTTTGAATGAGCACTGGGTCCCTCTGAGCAAGGACATGGACAGATGTTATGTAAGAGAAAGGACTGGATCAGAACTTTGAGAGCAGAAAGCATCAAATATTCTACAGCTTGAGCCTTCTGTAATGGTAGCAGTAGGAACTGAAGATTCCTATGTTTTTGTTATCTTACATGGTGAATTGGACTCCACTAATGGAGGGGCTTAAGATATGAGCAGCCATTTATTTTGTATAAACAGTTGTGCAAAATGAATGTGCCAATAAACCATAACAAAATAAATTGGGAGAGCTTCAAATCTAATCCACCTTTTAGGAAGTCTATGATGGATAGACTTGACCTACAGAATCTAGGCACACTTTTGATAAGCCAATAATTTCCTCTCTATATAGATACCCCTAATTCAGGCTTCAGGGGCTAAAAAGTGTTTCCAGAGTTGCAACAAAATGATCAATACTTCAACAATATAACACACACTACAAGATTCCTTACTTTGAATGTTGAATATGTGTAGATATAGAGATACTAACAGAAGAAATTAAAGTTTGGCAGCTTTTGAAAATGTAGTCATTCAAATATGTAAGGCATTGTTTTATGACACAACCAAAAATAAAGTTTTCATATTTCTTTATTCAGTATTTTACATAATCTAGGGAGATATAAACTTCTGGCTAACAACAAAATAAATGTTCGCTTAGGAAACAAGACTCTCAGACTTAAACATCGTTACAAAAATACATATGTGACCAGCTATGTTTGGTTTCTCCACTGTCCTTTGGTTGCACTCTAATTTTTCCAGCTTGAAGTATCTTTTCCTTACGCATTTTTAGACATCCAATACAGAGGTAATATTTATTTATTCAGTATTTGTCACTTTGAGAGTACTATGTTTTCTCAGATCTGAATCATCAAGTTGTTCTTGAATATTATACATTTCATTTTCAGGGTAGAATAAACTTTGTACTGATTATATTTGAATTTGTTACTTGAAGTGGAAATTGTAAGTGATAGCAGAAAGCCTGAGTGCTTTGAAATGAGGAATACTGGATAGTGAAATATTGGTTTAAATTCTGGATCTTCCAGTGATAGCTGCCATCAAGGACACAATTTCTTATCATTTTTAGCTTTAAATCACTCAATTTGGACATAGAAATAATAAACACATTTTACAAAGTTATGCTGGTGTGATGAGATCAGCATTCAGTAAAGGGAAGCTGATACGACTGTCAGTCAACGGATTCATCTAGCTATTTACCTACCCTTCTTTTGTTTTCCTCTCTGCAGCCCAAAGATTTAAGTTCAAATTCTGGATTGATGGTTTATTACATCTGTGACTTTTAGCAAGTTATGTACTTTGCAGTCTAAAATTTCACACTTATAAAGTATGATATTAACATTAAAGAGTCTATAAGAATCTAGTTTAGTGCCTGAAATATAGTAGGTGCTCATTTAATGACAGCTACTGCTATTTTAACTTTTAGACATCACTATTACTACAAAACTGGCTTTGATATTTTACCTTTCTAAAATCTATTTTTTTGCTTCCTAAAATGCAGACTGTCCTGCATCCAAACTATATTGGAAATTAAATATTTTAATGGAAAATAAAAATCACACACAGGTCAAGTAAGTTATAGTGGTTTTGAACAAAAGGCATACAATTTCTTTTTAAAAAAATATAAAAAGTATTAAAACTATGTTCAACACGAATATACTTATATGTGTATTATATACATGCTGGAAATATCAGTTTTTAAGGGACTACATAGCAGCTACATGTTTTGATAATTGACATTATTCAGCAAATTTTTCTAATACATGAAGTATGTCAAATGATGAGTTCAGTATAACATTTTTATCTGCATTGCTTTGTTACTTTTGTGCATTACTATTAAATGCATTGTTATATGTTGCTGTAAGTTGTATTATTGCATATTAAAATCATTCTTAGATAAAATAAAAATCAACAAGGTCATTTGCACAGCTCGAGAAAATGTTTTTATCATACAGAGATTACGCATTTTTCTTTTAGCACTTTTTTTTGCATGAAATCAATTATTTCAGGTTTTTTTTTTTAAAAAAAACAGCTTCCAGGTAAAGTAAATATTTTCACTTTTAGCTACACATGGATATCCTCCATTATTTATGTTGTCATATACTTATCTTAGTAAAAGGTTTGACTAAAAATAACTGCTTATCCAAAGTGTACTTATGTTAAGTGTAGATATATTTTGAGTAAATAAAAAGCAGGTATTTTTTTCAGAGATAATCTTAAAAATGCTTTTTCATGAATCTGGAAGTTAAATAGCTGGAAATGAAATCCAGAAGTAAATGATACCACTTGTAAACATACCTCTGACATTAGGAGTATACAGGAAATTATGACAAGTGTCTGTTATCATAGATAAGTAAGGGTATCCCATGGGTAACTAAAAATGAGCATATTTAATGGGAGCCAAGTTTCGTATTTTTAAAAGACATGGAGAAATTTATTTCATAAGAAAAATCTGTTTAAAATGGAAAATCTTTGTAAAAAAACTACTCTTTTTAAAATCCTTTGCTAATGGCCTTCTTGAACTTTATCTTAATGTATATAAGAATTCTTCAAAAATCACATTATATAATTAATTAAGGATTTTAGAGAAAATTAGAAAGATACTGCAATATGTCAACAATGTTTAAAACTGATGTTAAATAAGTCTGGGCGCAGTGCCTCACTCCTGTAATCCCAGCACTTTTGTAGGCGGGTCACCTGAGGTCAGGAGTTCAAGACCAGCTTGGCCAACATGGTGATACCCCAACTCCACTAAAAATATGCAAATTACCTGTGTGTGGTGGTGGATACCTCTAGTTACAACTACTCTGGGAGGCTGAGGCAGGAGAATTGCTTGAACCTGGGAGGTGGAGGTTACAGTGAGCCGAGATCACGCCACTGCACTCCAGCCTGAGAGACAGAGCAAGACTGTTAAAAAAAAAAAAAGAAAAAAATATCGCTGCTAAATACGTTTCTGGCTATTACTAATTTCTATTTGTGATGGTCTAGTTTGTGCTTTTCTTTTTTAATAAAGACTTGTTTTTTAAAAGAAAGCACAGTGATCTGGATGATGTCTTATGGTAAAGCCTTGGGGTAAACTCCAAAGGGTAAGTATTAGCAGTGTCGATGCCACCTCATTACAGTAACCACAATACCACATTTAAAGTGAAAAAAAAATCAGACTTTTGTGAAGTGTCTTGCAAATTCAAATCCTTTCTATGATGGCAAATAAAACAGGAATTTGGAGCACCAAACTTGCCCCTTCCTCTGCAATAAACTAAACACAAAAGTTTCAAACATGTTTTAGAATGAATTCCTAATTTTATACATCAAATGACCACCCTCTCATCACATTGAATACCTATGGTAAGAAATTAGAATTCTCTCTCTCGTCCTTCCTTGTTAGTGTAGGGTAGAAGGGATTTTTTTTTCTCATCCATCACTAGGTTCATGGCTGAAGCACCTATAACAAAAGACAGTTTAACAACAGAAAAGCGTACATATTTATTTAATGTAAATTTTATGTGACATGTGGACCTTCAGAAATGAAGACCCAAAGAAATGGCGAAATCTATGTATATTTATGCTTAGGTTGGATGGGGAGTAGACAGTCATGAGGAAGCATGATTGAACAGAGGGAGTATGATCTAATGGTAATAAGCTGGGGGAACTTAGCAAGGCCTGTTTGTTCATATTACTTTCTGTGTCCCAGTGTGACATTCCTTGTCTCCAGATATGAGGCACATGAGGCTCTTATCACATACTTCAGAGGAAGATCAGATTTTTTTTTTTTTTTTTGAGACAGTGTCTCCTCTGTCGCCCAGGCTGGAGGGCAGTGGCGTGATCTCCGCTCACTGCAAGCTGCACCTCCCGGGTTCACACCGTTTTCCTGCCTCAGCCTCCCGAGTAGCTGGGACTACAGGCACTGCCACCACACCCGGATAATTTTTTGTATTTTTAGTAGAGACGAGGTTTCACCGTGTTAGCCAGGATGGTCTCGATCTCCTGACCTCGTGATCCACCCACCTCGGCCTCCCAAAGTGCTGGGATTACAGGCGTGAGCCACCGCACCCAGCTGAAGATCAGATTCTTTTACAGCTTGCTTCAGAGAAGAAGGATTGGAGAAGGTCAGAGACCTTTGTCCTTTGTGATTTTCTCAAATGTGAAGGTGCCATCTTCTGGGGTAGCACGTTCTGAACCCAATGCTCTGGGGTAGCGTGTTTTTATTTGTAGAATATCAAGAGAATGGTGTTGCATCTTTCAGAAAACCCAGTCTAGAAAATCTTAGGAATGAAATATACAACCTAATTTTATACATTTTTCTAATTTCTATTTATGGTTAATATTTGAAGAAACATTCCCTCATGCATATATAGTTTTAGTTTAATGTAAGTGGATAAGATACATAATAGTGCTGGTTGCAAAGATTTTGTGTTCCAGAAGAGTTCAATAATATTTTCCTTAAAGGTTGGCTTGTAAGAAGAAAATTTATTTCCAACATTTTAATCTTTGACTCTGCATTAGCCATTTTCAAGTAGATAAATTAATTTTTTTCACTTGAGTTATTTACTGAAAATTTGTGAACTTAATTGCTGAAAAGCTTCAGCTTTTGCTGTTTTTTTTTTTTTCGCTAATCAGTGATTCAGTGATTACTATTTCTTTTCTATTTTCTTTATATGTACTGTAATTTCTCAATGGCATTCAAAAAACCCTGGAAAGCACATTGAAAGTGGAATTATTTGAGCTGGACATATACTTGTGCATTAAAAAATTCTCCAAATATGTCTTTAAAACTTAATTAAAAATGTCAACTTAGAAACTTAATGTGCCTGGGTCTTAGTCCAGAGGACAGTGGTATCAGCTCAAACAGGAAGATAATGGAAGGGGATTTGAACTTTATGATAAGGACTCCTGGTCAGTTTAAGAAAGACAATGACAGGATCAGAATATACGTTACTGCCTGCTGTGTATATGCAGCAATAGCGGTTATACCTGGTTCTTTGTCTCCAAATCAGAGCACAGGCCCAACAAGAACAATCCTCGGTCCACTTATGAGGGAGTCTTATCCACTCAGTTGGAGGGATGGTTTCCCTGCATATTGCTGCAAACTTCCTGTCACTGCCCCAGAGGTTTAGAATTAGCATTAATGACCTTCAAACAGCTTAATTTCCCCAGAGTCATTGAACACAGCTAGTTGGCCCTACTAGGCTGAAAGCCATATGGCATCAATTGTAAATGTTTTGCTACCATTTCCCAACATAACCACCTGCCTGATTTACTGTTTGCTGGATGCTCACCTTGAATGTGAATATGTCCACATAATTTTTTTCTTTAAATTAAGAAATGTAGTTTAAAATTATGATTCATTTTATCCTATTAAGATGTTGAAGGGGGATGCTGAAGAAGATTCACATTGTCAGTTTTGTATAAATCCACTTGTTGGAGAAAAGTGTTGAAATGAAATTAACAAAACCATCATATAAATATAAACGTGTAGATTGTTAAAATTACAGTTTTAGGAAATTTGCAACATAAAGTACAAGGTAAATAAATATCTCATTTTGAACTCACATATTTAGTACAAAATATTGCCCAAAATCCATCCTAGGGCTTGGGGATATTTAGAAAAGAGAAGACCCCCAGAGCTATAAATCATTAAAAAACCAGATAGCTTAACTTCAAAATGCATTTTATTTTTCTTAATCTTGGGTTTCAAGATAAAACCTTGAAGAAAACTGTAGAAGCCTTTACTCTTAGCCATAAAATAGACTCCATTTCCCCCCCTTTCCTACCATGTATACTCCCTTCACATTTATCTAATTGTATGCTGTCGTCTATATGCCTTCTTAGAAGTTGCAGGGGCTAATCTTGAGTCTGACAAAGGAAGCTTGGAGACTCAGCTGCAAAATTCCCAAGATTACTGCAAGGTGGCTGGCTAGTCAACAACCCCGCCATTGTTGAGATGCTGCCAGCTCGTGATTCAGGAGGACTGAGACACAAAATAGCCACCAGAGCAAAACACACAGACACTGTACTCAGCACAATTCTTGCGCGCCTTCCTTATCAATTTTTCCACACTTAAACCCCTACCCTCACCCCCAAAATTGAAGTGGTTGGTTTGAATGGGAATCCGGCCACATCCCCTTTACTAGTTTTGTTTAGTAAAATCCCTTTCTTTCTACCAGACCTCACTCTTGTGAATTGGACTCTGCAAGTGGTAAGCATTCAGATCTGTATTCAGTTACAACGAAGTGATCTCTCTGCAATGGATACAGAAAAGATAGGTTCAAGGGGAAATATAGGGGAAGAGGGAGGGGGAACTTAAATATTGGGGATAAATGAATTTGGGATAATTAAAAGCAGACATAGAGAAAATTCTGAAGGGAAACTGGTAATAGTGTATATGGAGACATTGTGCTCCTCAATGGAAATTTTGAGGGTACAATATTGCTTCCATGCATCTCCCTTTCAGCAATTCAGCCCAGTGACTTGATGCAATGACATCACCCGTTCTCTTCTGAGGAAACAGTTTTAGACATTCAAAGCCCAGTTGTTCAATGTAGCCGAGATTCTTTAATTTCTATTTCAGCTAATTAGTAGCAATACAAACTCTTGCCAAACAAGAAATGTGAATTCTTAAAGATTAAATTTTATTTTATCTCTATCTAGAGGTAGGAAACCAATCTTTTGGGAGGCACAAATTAGGATGACAGCCAAAATTCATTTATTCATTCCAAAATAAATCCTTTATGTGTAGCGAATTATTTTTCATAATTCTAGAAAGTGGCATGTTCCAGCAATTATAATTATAAAGTGTACTGTTTTTGGAGGGTAAAATAGTAAGTCACATCATTAAGGTCAAAATGATGTTTAAAGGAAAACTATAACTATGCCTTTAGTATATTAAAATTAGATAATATTTTGTACATCTGTCCCTGCAAAATAAAACACTTTTTGTATGTTTTCTTTGGCTCACACACAACTAAATTTGATGAGATAAAATATACAAATATTTGACAGGGTCAATTTCCTTTTCAAGTTGGATTTTAATTAATTCAATAAGCATGTATTGATGACCTACTGTATGCAATACATTTGGCTATATTTAGCATATCTGATTTTGCTCTATCATCATGGATCGTGATGTTTGTGACGGGGGATGTTTGCGACTGGAAGCTTTTTTTTCCCATTAGCCAAATAAATAAGTAGGTAAATGCTTAAATATTTTTTAAAAATCCACGTGGTGTTATTTTGAGAGGTATAGAATTTATCTAAGCTCCAGTTCCTTCCATTGGAAAAATGAGTATTTAAATGAGGTAATATGTATAAAGGCAATGGCGGCTGGGCACGGTGGCTTGTGCGTGTAATCCCCGCAATTTGGGAGGCCCAGGTGGGACGATCGCTTTAGCCCGGGAGTTCAAGATCAGCCTGGGCAACAGGGAAAGACCCAGTTTCTACAAAATATTTTTAAAGTTAGCTGGGTTCAGTGGCACGTGCCTGTAGTCCCAGCTACTTGGGAGGCTGTGGCAGAAGGATTGCTTAGGCCTGGGAGGTTAAGGTTGCAGTGAGCTGTGATCGCGCTACTGCACTCCAATCTGAACCACAGAGTGAGACCCTGTCTCTAAAAATAAATACAGAAATAAAGACATACATACATAAAAAATAAGGCAAAGAGTAGGCCCTCAATAACATGAGCTAATATCAATCTGTATTTCCATAAATTGGTATCATTCTATGTATCCATAGCCTCCAAACCTGTTATACTCCAGTCTTTGGCTCCTTTTCCTGTGGCTTTAAAAATTTATATTAGATAAGGAAAAGAATCACACTATATACTTACCCTTAACTGTTTTATAGTTATTTTCAGATTTACATTTCCTGTGGTTACCAAATTACAAATGGCTACATGTAAAAACATACCTTTCTGGACAGTTTAGTTTCTCAAAGTTCAGAGCAACTCATATGCACTTACATGTAAAAATTATATAAAATATGCATATGTTAACTTCTCATATATACTTAAAAGATACCTAACAAAATTGAGAGTTCGCAATGGTGTTACACACATATTTGAAGTTGCAAATAGAAAAAAACAGATATCCAGAAATCAGGCTGAGTTTATACCCTAGAGATATTTGCAATTCCTCCATAATAAAGTGACAGAATTTGTGACTTTGAAGCTAAAAATTATGCATAACTGCATTTTACACCATTTTAGCCATCAACAACTTATATTAACAACTAAATTAAGTTATACATCAAGCCAGAAAAGATCGCAAATTTCTTATGTTCTAGTATTGGAAGAAGAAAGGCATTTTTAGTTTAAAATTTAGTATGTGACACAAAATGGCCAGATGGTGCACACAATCCATTTGTTGCAGGGCTTCTAGTTCTTTCCATGCATTGGAAGAAAACCAGGTGACAAGTTAGGCAGCAGTTTTTATGCAGGACATTTCCAAATTGCATATAATCAGAGAATAAGGATCTAGAAGGTAACTTCCAACTAAAACAAGCCATTCTGACTCAAAGTCACAAGAATTCAGTCTTAATAATCACAAATGCTTTCTGTTCTCAAGCTTAAAAATCTATTCTCTATTTTCTTTGGACTCACAGTGTCTTAGAATTTTTGCACACATAGTCTTACATTTTCCTCTTCACAGAATGGGATTGGCAGAAAAAATGAGAGAACTTTTTGCAGTTAGTGATTTTTTCCAAGATCACAGAGCTAGTCAATACACCATGTGATTCACATAAAACATGAGAATAGCCAGTATGGGGTACCTAGAAATGAGGAGCATTGCAATTATAATACAAACAAAAATTATACCCCATTTTACTAGTTTGAATCATTACCACAATAAACATGGATTCATAAGTTAGGCTGTGATAGAACCAAAAGAAGACATTTATGTGATTTTTTTTTAATGGCATGCATCTGCTCAGGACAGGCTGTACTTTTTAGAGGAACAACTTTATCCTTCAGTAAAAAATTCTGAAGAAGTGTGATATCAAAGCTCAATTAAACTTGATATTTAAAGTCTTTATACCAAAATAATGAATCTATTCATGAACAATACAAGAATGAGATTTGGCAGGAAAGCTATGTCAGTATATCTCATGTCAGTGCCTAGCTAGGATGCTAATTCACAAGAAAAAATATTGTCATTCTCCAATGTCGGACAGTTATTTGAAGCCTGTCTGCTTTTTTTGGTAGAGATACTTTAAATAAGGAACCTGGGGAAAGAGTTACAGATATCTACTGGCATGAAGAGGAAGACCGTTTACTGAATATAATTGAATGGATATTTTTATGAGTATTGGTATTATTTCAATTTTCAATTAAAAAAATAAACTGGTATATGCAAAATCTTCATGCTCTGGGCCATATTGAAAGATAGTAAATAATTGAAATAAAATGCCGAGATATTGGTGGGGACCCGTCTGCACCTACTAGGGTCTTGATGTTACCTGAGCCCCCTTAGGTATTTTAAATATGTGCCAGAAGACAGTGCTTCTCAGGACATGATTTTTCTATTCCTAAAAATAAGTTACAGGAAAAATAGACAAATGAAGACTAAATGTTTCAAGAGGGAACCCATATAATGGGTTAAATGAGGCATAGGATAGCAGTGTGTGAGGCATTTTGTATTAGAGCTCATTTAAAATAGCACTTTTATCATGGTTGGGACATAACTTCTAAAGAAAAACAAGTTTAGAGCTTTCTATGTATTTTCTATTTCTTTCTTTAGACAATATTACCACGTGGTCTGGTCTAATGCAGCTGTGACACATACACACACACACACATCACCGACCAGGATAGGCTGTGCTATTGCTTTTGCTTCTTAGTGTGAATATTGAAAGGCCACAGGGTCACCTTCAGCTCTTTGTACACTGGCTTCCTGTACGTCCTGCTGTGTTTCCTGCTTGAATGCACAAGCCTTATTGCACCGAGTATGTTTTGCAGAAATGTACCTTGATATGCCACATAATTCCCATACACATTTGCGGGCCTGCACTCATTATCTATTGAAAACAATCTGACCGAAAAGTGACAGTCTCGATTGCGATTTTCATTTGATCTTACAAATTATTTCCAAGGGCCACGGTGTTGGCACATTTGTAACTCCTGTGTCTCCTTCACCCTCTACAACAGACTTAGCCCCACCTTTTCATGGAAAAGCACAAGACCCTCAAATCATTGTGTTGTCCTAACGGCTTTCAAAGAATTACTTCCTTCGAAGTTATTTTCCTCTTTTTTTAACTTACATTTCTAAAGCTAGAGTCAGGATAGTTGATTCTGGTGCTGAAAAAAAATCAGTTAATAACGATTTTTATAAACTTCTACACATTTCTTTTGTGTAGGGTTGGTGTCGTGGAATATTGTGCATTTGGAGGTTAGAAAGAAACTGGTTCACTTTTTTTTTTTGAGGCAGGATTTCACTCTGTTGCCCAGGCTGGAGTGCAGTGGTGCGATCTCGGCTCACTGCAACCACCGCCTCCCGGGTTCAAGTGATTCTCCTGCCTCAGCCTCCCAAGTAGCTGGGATTACAGGCACCCGCCACCACGCCCAGTTAATTTTTGTATTTTTAGTAGAAATGGGGTTTCACCATGTTGGCCAGGCTGGTCTCCAACTCCTGACCTCAGGTGATCTGCCTGCCTCGGCCTCCCAAAGTGCTGGTATTACAGGTGAGAGCCAACACGCCTGGCTGGTTCACATTTTAAATATGGTACTTTTTAACCAAATGATTTGGGGCAAGTTTCTCCTGTTTTTCTTTTTTTTTTGAAATAGAGTTTCATTCTTGTTGCCCAGGGTGGAGTTCAATGGCGCGATCTCAGCTCACCACAACCTCCGCCTCCCAGGTTCAAGCGATTCTCCTGCCTCAGCTTCCCTAGTAGCTGGGATTACAGGCATGCACCACCATGCCCAGCTAATTTCATGTTTTTAGTAGAGACGGGGTTTCTCCATGTTGGTAAGGCTGGTCTCAAACTCCCGACGTCAGGTGATCCGCCCGCCTTGGCCTCCCAAAGTGCTGGGATTACAGGCATGAGCCACTGCGCCCGGCCATTTCTCCCCTTTTTCACATGTGTTTTCTCAGCTATAAAATATTATTTATCCCTGTAGATCTCTATTCACCTCGAAAGTCAAGATAAAACTTTCCATTTGCTTCCCAGTATATATTTGGACATTTTGCCATACTGAACTTACCCATGCCTGTTTTTCAGTGTGTTAATTTGTATTACTTTGGAAAAGCTATTATCTTGCCATCCTCTTTGTTGTCTTCTGATTTCTACTCCCTATTTTTCATTGAGATTTTCTTCTGCCCTCAGGTAGTACATGCTCATCCATCTCCATTGTATATCAATAGGCCTTTGAAAATAATCCTAGCTGTAAATCCTGACGATTAAATAATTCAGAATTATTTCCTCATCTGCATCATCCTGATATATATTCCTATGTTGCCCACACTGTGTTCAGTGGTAGAAACACATGCTAAATTATGCATGTACATTTTCTTTTTTCTTTTTTTTTTAGACAGAGTATCACTCTGTTGCCCAGGCTGGAGTGCACTGGCACGATCTTGGCTCACTGCAACCTCTGCCTCCTGGCTTCAAGCGATTCTGCTGCGTCAGCCTCCCAAGTAGCTGAGATTACAGGTGTCCACCACCATGCCTGGCCAATTTTTGTATTTTTACTAGAGACGGGGTTTCATTTGTGGGCTGGGCTGATCTCAAATTCTTGACCTCGTTATCTGCCCTCCTCGGACTCCCAAAGTGCTGGGATTCGCATGTTCATTTTCCAGTCACTATTTATGCATTCTTCAATCATACTGCTTTTCTCAGCATATACATACATAAAATGTTTTCTGTGCATGAAGCCTTATTCTAGGCACTGGGTATAGACTAAAAACAAAAAAAATAGGATAATCTATTCCCCTGCCCCCTTGAAACTCACAGTCAAACAGGAGAAAAATATATGAAACAAAAGAATAAAGTACATAATTTTGTCATTTGAATAAACACAAAGATAGAGTGATATTATAGAACAAAATCCTTAAGTACTTTTGGACAATGAGTAAGAGGTTTTAAAGAAATGCCATTTAAACAGATACTTTAAAAATAAAGAAAGATTCACCGAATGACAGGGATCAAGGAGGAACTATGAATAAGTAAAATTAACCTAGAGAGGAACTTAAGGAAGAAACGTAGATCAGAATGTGCAGAGCTTTGAAAGAGTCATTTTAAGAATGTTCTTACCTTATCTGAAGGTTACTGGGAAGATACCGAAAAGTTTCAGCAGAAGGGTAACTTGACCTCAATTGTATTTTTAAAGAAATCATTCTAGTTTCTGTTTGTGGAGCAAGAAAAAAGAAAGATTGTTTGGGAAAGAACAGGAAGTGGGGGAAAATCATGAGTAGAATTCTACAAGCAGGTTTTGCAAATATATGTCTAGAGCTAGAAGAAATATCTGGTACAGATATAAATTTGGGTCCCTTCAGTCTATCATTATTAAAGGAAAGAATGGGAGTAGGTGAGATTCCATTGAGTGTATATTGCAAGAAGAGTGGGGAAAAGTGTGGGGAAAACACTTTAAAAATAAGTAGAAAAGTAAGACCTGGTAACGAACAATCTAGAAGCAAGAATTATAGAGGTGTGAGGAACATCCTCAGAATGAGGTTACATTGTATGATGGGTGTTGTGATCACAGCCCTCTTTAAGGGTGGCCTCAACTGCCTGCAACCAATGACTGATCAACAGACGGATATGAAGGCACAGTCTACCCGTTCCAACTAGAACTTGGCCTTTATGCAACTCTGAAGTGTTATTTTAACACCAGTGTCCCCATAGGCTGAAGCTGCATCCAGCCCACTTTCTCTCCTTGTCCTACCATGCTTCTCTCTACTTTCCTAGATATTGCTCCCAAGAGAATTCCATAAAAGACATCCTTCTTGTTAGTATCAATCTGACATTCTCCTTCCCTGGGAACACAACTGGTAGCACATGGAAAACTGCGTGTGTGTGTGTGTGTATGTGTGTGTATGTATGTGTGTATGTGTGTGTATGTGTGTGTGTGTATGTGTGTGTTTAAAGAGTGTGCTAGATTGTGTCTAGTAATCCTGCACAGTCAATAAATAATGTCTGCAATAGGAACAAAGTAGTGATTAGCCCTTTTGTTTCAGTAGTGAATGCAGCTAAATTGGTCAAGTCATGCCAGCAGCAATGGAATTGGACCGTGTAGAGGAATAAGAGAGGGAGACTGAGGATGGGTAATGTTGACAATCTTACTGAAGAGCTTAGGAGGAAACACAAAATCAGGACAGTGGTAGCACATGTAAAATTTGTTTCAGGTGGAAGAAATGACATTGACTTTGGAATGTTCCTCCACAGGTGGGGGAGGGGCCATAGGAAAGACTGGCGTTAGGTTGACTAGAGGAGGATGCAGCACAGTTTCCTGTCTTGGCTTTTGTTTGTTTCAGGGAAGAAAGAGACAAAGATTAAGGACAGCAGAGGGAAATACAGAGTTGTGTTTGTGGTAAAAGATTAAAATAGTCATTCTGAAGGGTGATGGGTTGAATTGAGAAAATAAACGTGGTCTCTTTTTTTTAGGCAGCATCAGGAGTTCAGTTGAGAGTAACGACAATGAATTTATATGGCACAAATGTAGGCAATCACATATTCTACTTGTTTTCTTGTTTAATATAAATGGCCATGCATTTTGGGTTGGTTGGTAAATGGTGTTTGTGATGAAAACATCTGTTTCCCTTTTTTTTACTCTCAAGAAAAGAAAAACATTTAAAGAATATTTAAATTATCTTGCATTTGAAAAGAACACATGAATAAGCTTACATAAACATTTTCTCTGTTGGGGAATACTTCCTAATGAATCACATCCTTTGTCTATAGGGTAAAAGGAAAGAACATTATCTGACTAATAAGGAAGAAGGAGCTCTTTGTGAATCTATAGCAATAAGCATAGATATTTGTCAGTCTAAACTTACCTTGTTGAGCCTCTATAATTAGAATATGACTGATGAAGAGAATAAATATTTGTATATAATGTAATGAAAGGCCTTGTAAAGTTTATTTGCATAGGAGATGTAGGTGGAAGCCTGGCTCAAATTAATCAGTATTATCTGCAGAACTGATTGCATTCCACTTCGGAGAATAAACGACAGGACATCCTGTGGTTCCTTTGAATTCTGGACATTACATGAAAGGGGACATATTATTGTTCTCTTAAATAATATCCGACTTGTAATTAAAAATGAATGTAGGGTTTAATGACTTCTTTTGTCTTCTTTTTTGTGCAGAGAAAACTTCTAAAGCTCATTTTTAACATTTGCTATTCAATTTATAGATTTATAAGCCTAGTTCTTCTCTAGGTCTCTTTCATTACTGAGATTATTTTATTTTTAAAATGGGAAATTGCAGCAATTATTTTAAGGGCTTATGAATTTTTTTAATCTTGGTTACAAATGTAAAACATTTTCAAATATTTTTAAATTTATTTATAAACCTTTATAACTTATTTTTTGAGTGCTTCAAATTTAGGACAGTAAATTTTTTCTGCATATCTAAATAACTTTTATAAATCTAATTAATAAAAATAGTGACCCTAAAATGCATCTAGTTGTTCCAAAATAATATATAAATACTAAAATATCAATTTAAAATATCATGTCAAAATCAAGCGAATAATTACATATTTTAAGTTTGAAATTATGAAACCATCATTCCAATTCACTAAGAATTCCAAATGTAATATATTTTATTTCACTTAAGTTCTTTAGTGTCTGCATCTACAAACAAAATTTCCCCGATAATTTTATTTTTGTAAGAACAATCAATATGGTGAATCCAAACGCTTTGCCAAATGTTCCAATATTGTTTATATTAGTAAGAAATTTAAAATCAAATATCTGTTTCAAGTACTCAACTGCACATTAGATATTGTACCTTTAAAACTCACTCTCTGCTGGGCATGGGGGCTCATGCCTGTAATCCCAGCACTTTGGGAGGCCAAGGAGGGCAGATCACCTGAGGTCAGGAGTTCAAGCCCAGCCTGGCCAACATGGAGAAACCTTGTCTCTACTAACAATCCAAAAATTAGCCCGGCGTGGTGGGGTGCATCTGTAGTGCCAGTTACTCAGGAGGCTGAGGCAGGAGAATTGCTTGAACTGGGAGGGGGAGGTTGCAGTGAGCTGAGATCCCACCACTGCCCTCCAGCCTAGGTGACAGAGTGAGACTCTCTCTCAAAAAACAAAACGAAGCTTTCTCTCATAAGCGAAGTTCTCTTAAACATTACACGTATGTAGATTTCCAACACAGATTGGATCCTTTCCAATGCCAAACTATCTTTACTAGGATTTCAGATTTTTAAAGTATTTCTATGCTTAATTGGAAACCTGCCGAGGCTAAGGAGACGTGTACACATCATGAAAGCAACGACTATCTGGTAACTGAAGATACTCACAATACCAAACACTTAATTCTAAATCTTATGCTGTGGGAGATCATGTCATCCTGCGCGACTATGATTTATTATGACCGGAAATCTTTGCCAGGATTTTGACAGATATTTTTAGATTCTGTTTTTTTTTTCTGAGCTACTAATAAAAACTTATGTAGAGCTTTTATGTTGGTGACCCTCAGACCTCAAGGAGGAAGTTATACCACCCATTCCCTGGAGTTCCTTGGAACAGATTTTCTAATTCTCCTGTCTAATCACAGAACTCTGCCCTCCCACCTACATTGGTCCTTTGTCTGTATGTCGAATGCATTATTTTAGCTCTTAAGAAACATATGTGTATTTTCCAACTAAACCGTAAAACTTCGTGGGAATACCAATGAATGCCTTTTCCATCTAACTTTAAAGAACTTTGAACTTCATAGAATTTTCTATTTTTTCATGTTCTTAATACCACAAAACACAGGTATTAATATCATACGTTATATGGCATTTGCATATCTCTTATAGCTTTATCTGACATGGGTTTGAAAATTATAAGGTCATTCTATTGGCATTTATTTAATTATTGCTTATGACATTTTATGTTGATTGAGCCCTACTTTTTTGGCTTTTGGAAATAAAGACTGCTGTGATTTTGTCTGTAATGGCGCAAACACATTGTCATTCATTGACATATGAATGTACTTCAAGTTTAAAAGATGTCCTGTTTCTCTTGATCATCAGAAATCTCAGAGCTGACAGCACCAGGCATGTGTGTTTGTGTGTGTGTGACAGAGTGTGAGAGAAGGAGAGAGAGAGAGAGAGATTAAAAAAAACACCCCAGAACATAGTAAAGTGACAGAAACAAATTAAAGATGAATTAAATTTCATCCAAACTTTAAATATGGTCATTTTGCATCTTTGAGAAAGTTGGGTAGCTTATTCTAGGACGATCATATTGGAGAAAGGATGGAATACCTGATTAGTATATTAACATAATTTTGAAGACATGAAATGAATAAAGTACTTGTTTCTAATGCATGATATGCAGGTGTATGTAAGAACTTTGTTAATAGTTGTCTTTTTGAAACAGTAATAGGTGTTTCCAGGTGTGCACAGGTATGTGCGAATATCAGAGATTAAAATAGAAACGGAACCAAAAAGCTGTGCCATCATTGAAAATATATTTGTTTAAAGACTACGTGACACTTAGGAGGCATTTTAATGCAGTATTTTATGTATGCAATTATTTACATATGTTTAAGTGTTTTTTATTTGACTTCCATAAAGTTTAGATTTGTTGCAATCTTACTTTTACCCTTGAGGGAAGAGAGAGACCCTCTCATATTGTTTTATATTGTTTTATACTCAGTACTTGTTTTAAGAAAAAAACTAGGAAGTGAAATCAAAGACAGGCAGCTCAGCGCCAGACCCAAAACCAGGCCTGGGCCTGCCTGGCGTAAACCTAGTAGCTAAAAATCAACTCATGACTTAAAACCCGATGTTACCCATAGATTTCAGGCATTGTATGGAAGAACATTGTGAAACTCTCTGCCCTGTTCCATTTCACTCTGACCACCGGTGCATGCAGCCCCTGCCACGTACCCCTTGCTTGCTCAAATCAATCACGACCCTTTCTTGTGAAATGCTTAGTGTTGTGAGCCCTTAAAAGGGACAGAAATTGTGCACTTGGGGAGCTCGGGTTTTGAGGCAGTAGCTTGCTGATGCTCCCCGCTGAATAAAGCCCTTCCTTCTACAACTCGGCGTCTGAGGGGTTTTGTCTGCGGCTCATCCTGCTACACCCTTAGTAGTATCTGAATCTTGGAAAGGAAGGGGAGGGAATATCCAAATATCTTAAACGGGGTTCTCGGACTTCTAATAAACAGTTAAAATCTTACACACAAGGTATTTAAAGCATACAGATGATTCTACATTTGTTCTAACAGATCATAGTGCCATGAATATTTGTCCATTAACGAACATCCCTTACGTGTAAGAACATTTTGCCACTGTGCTTTTAGTTATCCCCTTTTCACCTACTGTCCCCTGGAATAGTCTCTCCCTTTCGTTTCTCAGGGGTCTTCTTGAGCCTGAAGCTTTTATTGGGCCTCACTTTTTGCTGCTTTGTTCCTTCGCCAGTTCTGGGCCTTTTTGCTGCGTCGACTACGGGTTGAAAAAAGGAGAAAGCGCAACCCCAAGCTACTGACCTATGAGTAACAAGGTCACCGAATTCCCCTTAGTCCTGCTGGGGTCTGATCCTCTACTCTGTGAAGACCATGGCTGGGGAAGACCTAACCTTCACTCCAGCTCGCCTGGATTTGTCAGTCTTTGATGATGGAAGCCTGAAATACAGTCATTATACCCTAACCAATTCTTCCTCGGCCAAAAAAAAAAAGAAAACCCAAAACCAAACCAAACCAAACAAAAAAACACGGCCACCTCTTTATGACCAACCATAGTTTTGGTTTAAGCCTTCAAGACGCACTTATCTACTTAATCCACAATTACATTGTAGTATCACGCTAAGCATGGAGTTATTATCAAGGATCAAATGGCCTCTGGCCTTTTGGAATCCACATGATCTTGGAACTCTGTGAAGATTGTCTTCCGATCACTTTGCCCTGCTGTGGTTCACCTCACCCCGTGCATTTTGACTTTTCTATCTCCTTCCCTATTGTTGTGTAAAGTTACATCACGATGTTGAGTGGTGTGTTTTACACCCCAATGTCCCATAAACAAATACTTTTAATACCCTTTTGTTGGTCTAATTTGTAAGTGACCATTTTATACGCCACAGTAAGTACCTGTAAATTTGGAGAAAAAGAAAAGAGAATTGTGTTGTTCTTGTGCTAAGAAAGGGCAGCATTAAACTCCTCTGTAACCTCTTTTCTGTATTTCCGTTTTAACAAGGGTAGAGTTATCACAAAGTGGGTGAATGTAAGCATTCTTCCCTCAAACATCTGTGTTCTTCAGCCTGTCCCACTTCACCCTTTCCAAAGAAGGGCAGGTTTTTAAATAGAAGAGAAGCAATGTTGAATAAAGAGTATATCAGAACGCTCCATAATTCATATAACCTCCAGACAAGTTCTCAAGTTTATTGGTCAGAAAACACATGGTGACATTCACTACTTTTTTGTTATTATTTTAAAGATTTCTGTGAGAGTGTGGGGCTCAGTCAAACTTTGTAGGGAGAAATAAGCCACAGTCACAGAGATTCATTCATTCATTCAACACGTAGCTTTGTTTCTATTATGCCCCACTGTCCTAGGCTCTGGGGATTAGACAGTGACCAAAACTGACAGGTATTTAGCCTCATGGAGCTTAAAGCATATTGAAGGGAACAGACAAAACTCACATAGGAATGTGCGATGTGCATAAATAAAATACTTTCGGTAAGTGCCATGACTAAAATACACCGAGGGCTGACATACAGTTGCATGTTGCGTAAGAGAGACTTGCGTTAGGTAAGGTGTCTAGGTTAGCTGTCTCTGAGGAAATTGCATTTCAGCTGGGACCTTAAAAGATTACAGTGAGGTCAGAGAGTGTCCTAGGCAGAGATAAATAGAATGCGTAAAGGACTTTACGTTGAAAAATTCCTAAGCTGTTTGAAAAACTGATAGGGGCCAAGTTGCAGGTGAAATGGATGACAGCAAGTCAAGCTATTACCATTTTATTACAAACCACACATAGGGTCTTTAAATGTTCCAGAATTTTGATTTTTTTTATTACCTGGGGGAGAATGTAATTTTATTTTCATCAAATCTTGTTCTTATAAACTCCTTTTACATTTTGCTTTCATCTGAGTAAGCTGACCATATAGTGCCCTCGTGTGGCGTAGTGCTGTATTACACGATTAATACTGTAGACTCTTTGAGGCATGATTTTAGCAAAATTCTTTTACACCTTTTTCAGTTAATCTAAGTCACCTCTAGCTGCTCTCACTCAGACTCAAACATAGAATCTTATTTATTTGTATTGTTGTGTTTTACTACGTTCTCACATTCCACTGTGGAATGGACACGCGCTGGGAGCACAGACTCCAGTGACCTCAGGATCCAGGCAGACTGAGAACAAAAATGAGGGAGGCCAGACCAGACCTGAAACAAAGACTCCGAGAGATTTGGAGAAGCAGGTTATAGGAAAGACTTTCAATTTTATGTATTTACTTTATAAATAAGTAATGCCAAAATAAATAGCCTTGGGGACCATTGTATTTTTCAGTCTCTGTCCCCAGGTTTTTACTTTTAGCAAATGTACATGGTTAATTTCTCAGTCAACACCACAAATGCTTTGTATCCTTTTGTGCATTTTGACTATTTTAGAACTGATTATTTTGTGCATCAAGTTGTCTATTTCTGTTTCCAAGTTCAGCATTTTGTCACACGTTTATTTTGGAAAGTATTTCAGGAATCTTTGTTGCTCAAAACCAAGCACTGTAGCTGGAGCTGGTTTCTTTCCTCCTCTCCCTTCCTCTCTCTTCCTTCTTCCTTCCTAAGGCTTGAGCCATTTTTCACTAGAAGAGTTTTATTTTTAATTTTATTTTTATTTATTTTTTTGACAAATGACTGCCAGTATGCTTTATGGAATGCAGCTGTTGAACTTTATTTCCTGCTTTTCTTTGCATTAAAGTAGTCCCAAAATTGTTTTCTGAGGAACTCTTCACTTTGACTGCCAGCGCTGCTTGTGTACCTTTCAAGTCAGAAATTGAGCGGTCTGTTCAGGCCCATCTTTATCCAGCTCCTGCTTTTCACATGAGGATGTTTGTACTACATGCAATTTTGTTGACTTTTGGAGTGTAAAGCTTTGTTTGTAAATGAAAACATAGAATTACAGCTTTCCCGCTACTTGTCTGGGACTATAATCACGAATTCACTGCAGCTGGATACTTTTCAGACACGTGGATAAGATAAATAATATTTATGAAAGATGGCCTGGAGGAAACGAAGCCATCCATTCTGCCATGTTATCTAAAATCTGTTTCAAGATGAAGTGAGACCACCAAAAATGCCTAACTGGCTGGGCGCGGTGGCTCACGCCTGTAATCCCAGCACTTTGGGAGGCTGAGGCGGGCGGATCACGAGGTGAGGAGATCGAGACCATCCTGGCTAACACGGTGAAACCCCGTCTCTACTAAAAACACAAAAAGTTAGCCAGGCGTGGTGGCGGCGCCTGTAGTCCCAGCTACTTGGGAGGCTGAGGTGGGAGAATGGTGTGAACCCGGGAGGCGGAGCTTGCAGTGAGCCGAGATTGCACCACTGCACTCCAGCCTGGGCGACAGAGTGAGACTCTGTCTCAAAAAAAAAAAAAAAAAAAAAAAAAAGAAAAAAAAGCCTAACTGGACCACATCATACTGGGCCCAACACAGTCGCTTCTTACTGAACTGCTTTAGCCATCATAAAACCTTCTCTTCATGAGGGGCCGTAGGAAATATTTTCTCTTATTTCATATTGGTGTTCTCCCAAATAACTAGAATATATCATGCACGGTCTTGTTACTGGTTATATTTTCTCCTTTCTGCATGTTAATTAGAAAACTCAAAGTCAAATTTGTGCTCTGCCCTGACTCAGTGCATGATTCGCCAGTGTCCATTTGTTCACTGACCACATTTCTGACACCATCTTGCTTCCCTATTTTTTGTATTTTCTAAAGGTTCTTTCTAAAGAGTTTAAGTATTTTATATTGCTATATTGTATGCATTTGCAAGAAACTTAAATGCATTTGGAACAGAAGTGATAGATAAGTAACAACCATGGGATCGCTATCGATTCTGTACCTAATTATAAGTACATAATTCCTGGCTTAACCGTCTGTAACCTAAATAAGTAAGAATTAATACACCCTATAATTCCTCGATAGCTGAAACCTCCCCCCAGATTAATTTTATAAGCCATGCTAATCCTATTTCTCAGTGCACAGAGGTTGAACTTGTGGACTAATAGTGCATTAATATTCCTCATGAAAAATATAGCTAAATAGGGAGAAAGGAGATGAAAAGAACCAAAAATATTCTTTTAAGGATAATATTTGATCCTCTGCATCCATTCATTAAAGCTAATATTCATTCTCCATTTCTCTCTGTCCATCTGGTTCTATGAAAAGACCTAGCCTGCTCTCAACATGTGTGTGACATTAATAGATGTTAGTGATACAGAGATTGCCGTCCGTGCAGATTGACAGCACTATGTGGAGGTGAGAAGGAGTCTTGTTTACCACTTAGGATCTGGATCTCTGGTCTGCTTTGTCATGCAACACAATCCTTCTGGGATTTGTAAGTGACGACAAGCCTCAGCGATAATTATATTAAAATGCTTTTAACTTAGTGTAAACATAATTTAATAAGATGTAGATGTTCAAAAGGCTAGCCTTGAATTCAGTCTTGAGACCAGAGACAATATGCCTGTGTGCATGTTGTATGTCTGGAAAGCATGTACATTCTTTGACCCCAGTTAATTTCTACAAAGAAGTGTGTTAGTCTCTGATCTAATAATCTCATCTGCAGATTACTACATTTTTATTACGATAAAGAACACCTGGGCTTTTAAAATATAGTAAGGTTATCTTACCTGGAATATTAAATATTATTGAAGTTACAACTTTGGAGAAATTATATTTTTAATGAATATGGTTATATTATACCTGTTCGTTATTAGAGTAGCCCTCAAAGTTGGTGATTTATCAATGCGTTGCTGCTGAATAACAATAGCTTTATTGAATGTCTGCTTCATACTGAGCGTTGTATAAGAGGCTTTTCATATATTATCTCATTTAGTCATCAGAAAACATTTTATGGAATGCATTGTCAACATTTTGTGAATGAAAAGTGGAGTAAATTGTTTGCATTCCCATAGGTGGGCAGGTTTTTTATGCTAAAAAAAAAAGAGAATGGTTGCATTCACATCTCTTAACCTATATGCACACTTCCTTTGCACAGTGGGGTTTGGCAAAGCTCTATCTTCTGCTAGTGTTAGGGCAATTCTGATTGAAATCATACCATTTTAGATAAAATTAAAATTAAACTTGTATTTGTATAACTTGAAAATTGTGAATTTTTCCTGCACTGACAGGGAGGCACACTTCATGATTGGCACTCAGGTTTATGTTTTAGAGTAGCAAACAGACAGTGATAAGCCAGAAAAATGAGTTTGTACATAAACTGCAAATATTTTTACTTAATATAGTAAGCAGTAAATAATTAGTCAATGTTTTTGATCATATGAATGACAATTTGAACGTGGGAATATTGCAGCCCTTATGCACTGCAGATGACATTATGGATTGTCACACTGGTTGAAAAGACAATATGAAATTATACAATATGTTTTAAGATGCTCACAACCCCTAAAAAGCTAGCAAGGAATCTCAGACACATGTGCATAAGGACACACAAGAGCATCCATGGCAGCTCTGTCTACGGTAACGGGGCACTGAAGATTAGCAGGAGAGCAAGTTAACAAATCATAGCATGTTTACAAATGGAATACTACACAGCAGTGTGAATGAGGGACCGGAACTGTAAATGTTAACAAGATTAATCTCAGGAACACAATGTTGAATGAAAATAGCACACCACAGAAAGATACATATTTCTTGAGTATACTTGAATAAAGTTCAAAGCACGCAACACTAAACAACATATTAGAGGCACATATGAAGGTACAACTATTAATAAAGATAAAGAGGAATTAAAAACCACACAAGATACAGGATAATGGTAATCTCTCTGGGGGAGAGAGTTGTCAGGATGAGGGACCCTCAGGGACCCTAAGGGTTTCGGCAACGTCTTTTTTTTATTTTTTTCGAGACGGAGTCTCTCTGTCACCCAGGCTGGAGTGCAGTGGCGCGATCTCGGCTCACTGCAAGCTCTGCCTCCCGGGTTCCCGCCATTCTCCTGCCTCAGCCTCTCCGAGTAGCTGGGACTACAGGCGCCGCCACCACGCCCGGCTAATTTTTTGTATTTTTAGTAGAGACGGGGTTTCACTGTGTTAGCCAGGATGGTCTCGATCTCCTGACCCCGTGATCCGCCCGCCTCGGCCTCCCAAAGTGCTGGGATTACAAGCGTGAGCCACCGTGCCCAGCCTCAGCAACTTCTTATTTTGAGCTGGGTAGCTAGGCGGTGGGTGTAAGGAACCCCCTTTTCCATTTAATCTCAGTGTCTCACATTTATCACAAGCATTTTTTGTTTTTGCTTTTGTTTTTTTGAGACAGGGTTTTGCTGTGCTGCCCAGGTTGGAGGGCAATGATGTGACCACAGCTCACTGCTACAGCCACGACCTCTTGGGCTCAAGCAATCCTGTCACCTCAGCCTCTGGAGTAGCTGAGACCACAGGGGCATGCCACCACCCCTGGCTAATTTAAGTGTATATATATATATTTTGTGTGTGTAGAGACAGAGTTTGCCATATTGCCCAGGCTGATCTCAAACTCCTGGACTCAAGTGATCCATCTCCCTCAGTCTCCCAAAGTGCTGGGATTACAGGCGAGAGCCACAGAGCCTGGACACAAGCGTTCCTTTAGTGTCTATGTATTCAATATTCCAACAAGGACAAACAATGAGAAAATATTTAGACCTTAAATATTTTCTAAGTAAACTTATTTATATCGCACTCTTTAGAGAAGCACCTCCTCTTACTTTATTATTTACACATATTCTTCTCTGAATTTAATTCATAAAAGTTATTGTCCACTGTCCTCTAATTTGTGCCACTTTTTCATCAAATGAGGAAGATATGTGTGTGTCCTCGTACCCTGGGTGGCATGTTGCAAATTTTTCACTCCTGGTAGTGCATAGTCCCTCTCTGGAAATCAGGTCAATTGGTAGAGTCCTCTGTATTTCTGCCTCCTGCCCCAGTGTTTTAAAAATGATAAAAAGATAGGCCTCTTCTTCTTCGTGCTGTAATACAACCCAAGCATAGCAAAGCTTTGATTAAATGAGTACAGAATAGTTGGTAGCTGATGCTTGCTATTCCCCAGTGTGATGGTTAATAACGAGTGTCAACTTGATTGGGTTGAAAGATGCAAATAACTGTTCCTGGGTGTGTCTTTGAGGGTATTGCCAAAGGACATTAGCATTTGAGTCAGTGGACTGAGAGACACAGACCCACCCTCAATCTGGGTGGGCGCTGTCTAAGCAGCTGCCATTGTGGCTAAGATAATAGCAGGCAAGAGAACGCAGAAGGACCAGACTGGCTAAGTCCTCTGGTCTCCATCTTTCTCCCGTGCTGGGTGCTTTCTGCCCTCGAACATCGGACTCTGAGTTCTTCAGCTTTCAGACTCTTGGATTACACCAGTGATTTGCCAGGGGCTCTCGCGTCTTCGGCCACACACTGAAGGGGACACTGCTGGCTTCCCTACTTTTGCAGTTTGGGACTCAGACTGGCTTCCTGGGTCCTCAGCTTGCAGATGGCGTATTGGGGGCTTCACCTTAAGATCATGTGAGTCAATTCTCCTAATAAACTCCCTCTCATGCATACATCTATCCTATTAGTCCAGTCGCCCTAGAGAACCCTGACTAATACACCCAGCTAGGAGGTACAGTTAAGTTGTCAATACCACCCACAGGCTGGTTCTTGTGGCCACTGCCTCTTACAGTGTTTATTTCTCCATCGAGTTCGCAACGGCTGTGCTGTGCTCTCCCTCTTCTCTCTCAGTACCTGATGGCCAGAGCTGTTTCCAGATCTTTGCCTTTATAAATGCCTTCTTCCCTCCTACAGCTGATTCCTTCCAACAGGGCTCAGCAGGTGAAAGGCAGTTCACACAAGTCTTCTCTAATGAATACTGCTGTGATGCTTTTTGAAATTACTAACATTCCTATCGCTTTCATTAAACAGTGAAGATAGAAGATTAAAGGCCACTATCCCTGCACAAGAGCTCCTCCTTGTGGCCTGCCCATGTTTTAAATGTGCAAACCTTGGTGATATATTGATATCCTGTGATGAGTTCATCCCACATCAACAATTGAGTTTTCTTCTGTTCTTTCGTATTTTATCACGTGTATAATTATTTTTCTCCAGATGAATCTTGTACTGTTTGTTATATTTACTTGTTCTTATATATATTGCCATATTGCCTAGGCTGGAAAAAAAATTGACTTACGCACTTATTTAGTGCCTCATTTGAAAAAAATGATGGTTTCAATTATTTGAAACTCTAAAGTACATTTTATTCATGTCCGTTTTCTATATTTTAAAAATGAAGTACTTTCATATGTATTCATGTCACTACAGTCATAAGTTCCCGTCCAAAGTTCCACTGAAGAACCACCTTATCTTACACATCTCAAAGGAATTTAGCTGATGAAATAATTTGAACTAATCAAGGAAGGGATAACATCCTACTTTTTGCAGACTTTGCTTTCACATGTATATTACACATGGACTATATTATAACAGTGTTTGCAAAAATTACTTTTAAGTACATTAATCACTGTTTCTGACAGGTAAAATGCTGAAATAAGCTTCTTGTAATGGGTGTGAATATTTTTTGGGGGCTTGCAGAATATTGCAGATTAATATCACAGAAAGCATGTCTAGTTCATGCAACAATTATTTTCATGCAAATTTTGTGGGTCTTTACAAATAATACATATTTGTTACCACCCTTCTTGATAGCGAAGAAAATAAAAATAATAAATATTTGAGAAAAGATCAGGTTCACTTATACTACATATACCACATTATCTTTCATATCAATAGTTGCCTTGCACTTTAAACCTGTTACAAAACATGAGAAATTTTAGAAGGGAAAATATTGGAAGATAAATTAATACCTCTGAAGCCTGTATTCCTATAAATTTAGTTGATAAAGCTCAGCTTATTTAGAGTTTTGAAGAGATATTTTCTCTTCAATGAAGAAATCTCCATAATTGAATGATCTAAATTTCAATGATTAAAAGTACTAGTAAAAGAAAATATTTATAGAAAAGCATTCCTTTAACAATTTTTACGTCCAAAATATGATTTAATTTTTCATGAAATGGGAATATGAATGATCATACATTCTTTTCCACACACTTCATAAATTTAAAAGTTCTCAATCTATTTTAAAAACCCATATGTAAACAACAGTGTCATAAGATATGTTAAGAACTACAGCAGTCAGAAAAAGTTAACAACCCTTGAAATGGCACAGGAAAGGACAGGATGTCTTCCAGGAAGAGGTGCCAATTCTGTTTAAAATTAAGAGACAACGGAGTAATGCAAATACTAACTTTACCCTGCAAATTGCAACATTTATCATCTAGCATCAAATGTGTATGCTGGGACTGACGCATGCACGCACAGATGGTTTGTGTTCTATAATAAAGTTAATTGGTGAAATAAAATAATGGGTTTAATTTCTAGCAAAGAAATGCTTGGTTAATCTAAATTAGTAATATTTGCTTATGGAATTTCCTACCCCAATTATTTCAGATGCTGTCCCTGAGATTTTTTTTGTTAAACTGCATGATACACATTTTGGGTGAAGTATTTTTAAAACTTAGGGTATCTCCTTATTTTCTGATTAAAGTAAAATTTCTCAGTGTTTCTGTAAGGACTTTGGCAAATACTCTTTCTGCTTTCTAAAACAAAATATAAGAACCAGAAATCTTTGTAATCCTTCACTATGTTGATGTCTTTTACAGCAGATTTCTCAGGAAGTATTGTTTGTCGTTCCAAACTGAAATTTTCCCTTCATAATCTAACATTCATATCTTCAAATCTGACCAAACTCTGTGTAAGTGATATTTTGTAAAACTCATTCTGTGTTTAGGACAAGTGAACACAAAGTTGTCACCTTCAAAATAGCTAAGTGGTCATATCACATGTTAAATTGACTGGGGAAATTCTAAACATTGAAAGTCTTCAAATCTGGATTTTTCCTCAAGAAATATAACCTTTGGTTATTTTTATTTGAAAGAAGCTAGTTTTATGAATTAAGCTTTAATTCTGAGATAATTACATGGTCATAGGCAGTTATAAGAAATAATGCAGAGATATTTTATTGCCACTTGCCTAGCTTCCCCCAGTGGTAATGTAGGCCAAACTATAGGACAGTATCGTAACAAAGATGCTGACATCGATATAATCCACTGAACTTATTCAGGGTCAGTTTTACTTTTTACGTTAAAGTACATGATTCATTTAGTTTTTGTTTTTAAAATAAAATATCTGAGGGACAAGTCTGCTGACTTAGTTCTTTAAATTTTACAACTAATGCAAAGTTACTGAGACTTACAGAGCTTTGAGAAGTGCACTGTTATTTCCAGAGTTAAATTTAAATAAAACACTTAAACTCTGAGACTATTTTCTAGTTGTAAAAAGGTTAAAACTGCATTGTAGCTGTTCCTTTCCTTTCATTTCAAAACCTAAACAATGTTCTATTATTTAAAGGTAGTTCATTAATAAGCAAAGATTTGTTACAACCGTGATGACAATAACATGTATGTATATTTTAGCATTTGAATACATTCTACATGAAAACATTTCTTTATATTTAAACTATTATTTCATACAAATAGAAGTCAAAAGAAATGTTATCAGATGCTATAAAATAACTCTTCCATAATGTAGGATGCACTGGGAAAATAGTGAATAAAATATCATGTGCTGTTTTGGCATTAGATTTTCCATACATGAAGATAAATGGGTTCATTAACTTCTTCCACCCATCTTTTATATTTTGTAGATTGACTTCATATTACTGTGATAAGAGGCAGATTGAAATCCTGGCTTCCTGATGATATATCTTCTTGTATGAACTCTTGTTGATGTAGATTAAGTGGGCTAGCAGATACAGTAGTACTCATAAAATAGCTTTTCAGAGCTTTATATAGTTTAATAAACATTTGCCTATTTCCCAAAAATATCGTGCAAACATACTAAATATAAAGTCAACAATCTGTACTTTATATATCTATTACCATTGTATAACAATGTAATTTATCTATTTGAAACTAAATTGACCAAAGACATTAACAAACATATAGGGAAATTTAAGTTTTATGTCTTTATGGAAATATGTTTTAAGTCCTGCCTTTTTGTAATTGAGAGTTATATTTTTACTCGAATATTTAAATTTTATATGTAATTACAATCATAAGGCAACACCTATCATGAATGAATCCTGATTTGGTGAGGTGAAATGTCTTAGTTTATGTTTGTATAAATTGTATACAATATTGTGTAATTTGTATAAAATATTTTATCTGAATTTAGTTCTTTAGGTCAGATGGAAAAACCTCTCCTGCCTAGCCCTACCTCCAATAATTGGAAAATCTACTTACTGACATGTCAAGTCACTTCTCTTGAGGAATCAACTTCTAAAAGTAGTAGTCATAGAGTGAGTTTAGACGGAAATTCAGAAACGTCAACTAAAGTTAACTATACCCCTGTTGTTCACTGTTATCATGACTTTCATTTTTCTATCCGGCCAAAAATACTTCTAGTTTTATTCCCTCCAAGTTTTATGCCTTCTTGTTTACATGCCTATTGCATGTTGTCACTTATAAGTAGGAGCTGAAGAGTAAGGACACATGGACATAAACAGAGATAACAGACACTGAGAATTCCAACAGGATTTGGATTATGTATTATATTATTCACATTAAGTCCTATGAGCCTATCAGTGGAGGTGCATAATAATTATTTCAAAAATAATTTTAAACATGGAAGTTTGAAACGCATTTTTGGCATTGTTTATCAGGGAAAGTTGGAGAGAAGAGCAGAGATTTTCTAGCTGTCCTCTTGGTATGCTTGCTTATGCATTAGCTTGAATAAACTGACACATCCCGTGTCAGCCCTGAAACCCTTAAGCTGAAATTTGGGGAGGTGAGGAATCTCTGGACATATCCTTGAGTTGATTGATTATCAGTTTGAAAGGGCAGTGTACTAGTCTGTTCTCATGCTGCTAATAAAGACACACCCGAGACTGGGTCATTTATGAAGGAAAGAGGTTTAATGGACTCACAGTTCTACATTGCTGGAGAGGCTTCACAATCATGGCTGAAGGCGAATGAGGAGCAAAGTCACATCTTACATGGCAGCAGGGAAGAGGGCATGTGCTTTATAAAACCATCAGCTCTCATGAGACTTATTCAACATCACGAGAACAGCATGGAAAATAACCACCTCCATGATTCAGTATCTTGCACGGGGTCCCTCCCACAACCTGTGGGGATTCTGGGAGCTACAATTCAAGATGAGATTTGGGTGGGGACACAAAGCCAAACCATATCAGGCAGACCTTACTAATTGTCACCACCATCTTTTTATTGTATTTATCTTATGTTCTAATTTTAGACGCAGAGATTATTTGTTACATGGCTATTCCATGCGTGATGGTAGGGTATGTGCTTCTAGTACACCTGTCACCCAAATGGTGAACATTACACTCAATAGGCAGTTTATGAACCCTCACTCCCCAGTCGCCCTCCCCGCTTTTGGAGTTTTCAGTGTCTGTTATCTCCATCTTTATGTCCATGTGTCCCCATTATTTAGCTCCTACTTGTGAGAATGTGAAATGATTTGAGTTCCTGCTTCTGGGTTTGTTCACTTAGAATAATAGCCTCCAGCTCCATCCACATTGCTGCAAAGGGCATGATTTTATTATTTTTATGACTGTGTGGTATTCCATGGTGTATATATACATTTTTAAATCTAATCAACTGTTGACCACCAGCTTTTATTTTATTTTATTTTTTAAATTTTATTTTTTGAGACGGAGTCTCGCTCTGTTGCCAGGCTGGAGTGCAGTGGTGCCATCTCGGCTAGCTGCAACCTCCGCCTCCTGGGTTCAAGCCATTCTCCTGCTTCAGCCTCCCAAGTAGCTGGGACTACAGGCACCACCACCACACCCGGCTGGACCACCAGCTTTTAAAAACAAACTTGATTGACTAATTTTACTAGTTTTTGTGACTCACGACTCATTCAACACTTTGGGGATTAAAAATACATCCTCTGGTTTTGCATCCATGGATTCAACCAAGTGCTAATTGAAAATATTTGAAAAAATGAAAAACAAAAAAATGATACAAATAACACAAATGATAAACAATACAGTATAACAACTACATAGCATTCACATTGTATTAAGTATTATAACAACTCTGTAGATAATTTAAAGTATACGGGAGGATGGGCATAGATTATATTTACATATTACACCATTTTATGTAAAGGACTTGAGTATCTGCAGATTCTGAGGAGGGTCCGTTCTGGAAGCAGTGCCCCACAGGTACCAAGGGATGACTGTATTCAGACTGAAACAAAATATTCT
The DNA here is from genome assembly GCF_028878055.3 of Symphalangus syndactylus. NCBI lineage: Eukaryota > Metazoa > Chordata > Mammalia > Primates > Hylobatidae > Symphalangus > Symphalangus syndactylus. Next base: position 5,592,909 of record NC_072439.2, read on the forward strand.
TAAACAGAAATCATTGGCCCATATAATAAAGTTCTAATACTAACCCTGCTTTTAAAAACTTTAAATTACATGATATTTTCTTTATAAAATGGTGACTTTTTAAAAGGCATGATCATGTTGGTTGTATTTAATTTTAACTACGTGTTCTAAAAGGGTCTCTAAAATAAAATTGAAAAAAAAAACCCATTCACTTTTAAAATACTGAGGTTTTGTTGCCTGTTTATAGAGGAGGTTACAAAAAAAAAGAAAAAGGATCTTACATGTATCACTACACTGAAGCAATTGCCTTCAGAATACTTAGCATAGACTTAAATTTGAGTCTTGTAACATTCTGAGGAACATTTATGATGGGAGGGTTGCAGATGTTTATGGCAATTTAAGGAGGTACAAATCTTAAACATACATCAGTAGATTATGAATTCAGAAGTGGTGATTGGTAGCACTTTATAATCTGCAAATTGATTTGCTAAAGTCTACCCTATAATAGAGGAAAGTGTAATGTCAGATGTAGCAAATTGCAATTTTGGGGCATATGTTAATAGTATGCAGTTTCAATCCCTCATTAAAACAAAACAAAACAGCTAAAATTATGGTCTTTTTAAAAAAAATAATTATGTTGTGTATGCATGTGTATGTATTTAAACTATGTTATTTACCTGAATATTCTGTCTACTTAACTTTGGAGTTCTCCAAATTTTCTAAAGACCAGTTAGAAACAAAATGAGATCTTAAAATATTTTATCATGAGCATCTGGATTCCGTTCCTTTGTGTGTAATATTTTAAGTGACCATCATCTCTCACCGTCTAGGGCCTTTTATTTATACGTGCTTCAATCTGATACTAGGCGTATGCAGGCTTATTCAAATGTGTGCCACTCACAGCCTGCAGTGCCTACGACATTGCAGGAGTTTCTTAAAGTCATTTAGACTCTCCATCCTTGGGTTTATACGACACATTTTTTACTTCAGTAATTCAGTAAGAATAGTCCTCAGTACCTCAGGAGGACCAAAGTTTCTTATGCTTAGAGATGTTAATATTTAGAAGCTTTGGAAGGTTAGAAATACTTTAAAGGAGACAAGCATTCTCCTTAAAAAGCTAGAATATTTCCATATTTCCTTTATAAACATGTTCATGGTTGATAGATAAGTCAGTTTTGGGTCACAAAAAGGGGTTGTGCTGCACACTTCTGCATTTGGAATTATCCTCAACATAGTAAGCTTTCAGGGTGACACGTAGATGGAACTTTTTTAGAGATACATCACTTTCTCGGGAAAGTATTGTGGAGTAGAAAAGATTTATAGAGCTGGAACTGTATTATACGGAGCTGTAGATCACTGCTGCTGACCAATGCGACCAGCTTTTTTTTTCCCTTTTTGCAAATATTCACCAAATGTCCTTTGTCTTGTCTTTCCTTTTTGAAGTAACAATTCAATTAGTTTTTTTGGTCTGAAAAATCAGATCATTCCCTGTTCTACATCATTTTTCTTGATTTTTGTTCCTAATCTCATACCATAAACAAATGTTTTTGTTTGTCTGTGTTTGTCAGGAATGACAGATTTAACAGCAAAGCATAAATGTAGATAGGTAGTTAAAAATCCAGTACAGTAAATCACTGCTTTTACCATGTGTTTGTGAAGGGTTATGATTAAAAATGGAACCTGAGTGAGGTAGATAAAAGAAATCCAATAATGTTATTTTAGGAGGATAGTGTTGTAACGTTCAGAATTGTAATCATTATAAAGAGCTTTTTTTTTCTCTTTTTTTAAACTATCACTTCTGGGACACATGTGCGGAATGTGCACGTTTGTTACGTAGGTATAGACGTGCCATGGTGGATAGCTGCACCCATCAACCCGTCACCTCCATTAGGTATTTCTCCTAATGCTCTCCCTCCCATAACCCCCACCCCTGACAGGCCCCAGTGTGTGATGTCCCCTCCCTGTGTCCACGTGTTCTAATTGTTCAACTCCCACTTAGGAGTGAGAACACACGGTGTTTGGTTTTCTGTAAAGAACATTTTTAAAAGGAAAACGGATACTATAGTTATTACTACTGAATGTATTTAGAAGTTCAAATAAGTTCATATTATGAATGTAATACTGCCTTTTGCATGAAGCACCTAGTGGGTAATTATAAAACTCATTGCGACCTAATTGATGAAATAGGTAGAGTGACAATTTCCACTTGTTGATGAACGTTACACATGAACGATCACATGTCGAAACAGCAGAAACTCTTTTTTTTTTCTTTTTATGTTATTTGGTTGCAAGATGGTTTCTTTGCCTTTTTCTTTTAATTATTATTATACTTTAGGTTTTAGGGTCCATGTGCACAACGTGCAGGTTTGTTACATATGTATCCATGTGCCGTGTTGTTTTGCTGCACCCATTAACTGGTCATTTAACATTAGGTATATCTCCTAATGCTGTCCCTCCCCCCACCCCACAACAGTCCCCGGAGTGTGATGTTCCCCTTCCTGTGTCCATGTGTTCTCATTGTTCAATTCCCACCTATGAGTGAGAACATGGGGTGTTTGGTTTTTTGTCCTTGTGATAGTTTACTGAGAATGATGGTTTCCAGCTTCATCCATGTCCCTACAAAGGACATGAACTCATCCTTTTTTATGGCTGCATAGTATTCCATGGTGTATATGTGCCACATTTTCTTAATCCAGTCTATCATTGTTGGACGTTTGGGTTGGTTCGAAGTCTTTGCTATTGTGAATAGTGCCTCAGTAAACATACGTGTGCATATGTCTTTCTAGCAGCATGATTTATAATCCTTTGGGTATATGCCCAGTAATGGGATGGCTGGGTCAAATGGTATTTCTAGTTCTAGATCCCTGAGAAATGGCCACACTGACTTCCACAATGGTTGAACTAGTTTACAGTCCCACCAACAGTGTAAAAGTGTTCCTATTTCTCCACATCCTCTCCAGCACCTGTTGTTTCCTGACTTTTTAATGATGGCCATTCTAACTGGTGTGAGATGGTATCTCACTGTGGTTTTGATTTGCATTTCTCTGATGGCCAGTGATGATGAGCATTTTTTCATGTGTTTTTTGGCTGCATATATGTCTTCTTTTGAGAAGTGTCTGTTCATGTCCTTCACCCACTTTTTGATGGGGTTGTTTTTTTCTTGTAAATTTGTTTGAGTTCATTGTAGATTCTGGATATTAGCCCTTTGTCAGATGAATAGGTTGTGAATATTTTCTCCCATTCTGTAGGTTGCCTGTTCACTCTGATGGTGGTTTCTTTTGCTGTGCAGAAGCTCTTGAGTTTAATTAGATCCCATTTGTCAATTTTGGCTTTTGTTGCTATTGCTTTTGGTGTTTTAGACATGAAGTCCTTGCCCATGCCTATGTGCTGAATGGTATTGCCTAGGTTTTCTTCTAGGGTTTTTATGGTTTTAGGTCTAACATGTAAGTCTTTAATCCATCTTGAATTAGTTTTTGTATAAAGTGTAAGGAAGGGATCCCGTTTCAGCTTTCTACATATGGCTAGCCAGTTTTCCCAGCACCATTTATTAAATAGGGAATCCTTTCCCCATTTCTTGTTTTTGTCAGGTTTGTCAAAGATCAGATGGTTGTAGATGTGTGGTGTTATTTCTGAGGGCTCTGTTCTGTTCCATTGGTCTATATCTCTGTTTTGGTACCAGAGAAATTCTTTTATATATTTTTAAGACATTATCACATCAAGGTATTTTGGTGTGATTTCCAACAGAATCGGCTAGAAAATGTTTTTTTTTTTTTAAAAGACAATGTGATTTGAGTATTTGGTTATCATCACTGACCATAACTATAAATCATTTCCATTCTCTTATAAACCAAAAACTACCTGTGGGAAAATTATTAGCAATCACATCTATGCTGAATGTTCATTCTTATGTAAATTAAAAAGCATTTTCACACAGAGACCTGATTTTTGTGTACATCAGATACAGAATAAAATCTAATATGGGTATTGTATTAATAATCCCATGTGGTGAAGGAACGATTAAGTATATCTGTAACCATAATCTTGAGAAATATTTTACCTTTTAGTAAATAATAAAACCCAACTGCTGTTGCAGCTCTCTGAGGTTTATAATATTATGCTAGGGTTAGTTGTTTTAATCAGCACAGGACATTTTCGCCCCAGATCTGTTGTCTTCCGGGAAAACATTGGCTTCCACAGAAGGTGGTCGTTTTGAAGGCTGGCAGAGATTTCTGCTGGTGACTGTCACCGAGGATTTTCATCCCTAACAATGGGAAGTGTAAATATAATCTGATTGCTGTGGCTAATTTGGGTCCCTTTACAACTGTAAATAACTAGTCCAAGGTTTTTGCTTAAGGTGTCACACCAATGTTACAACTCTTTTGAATTTTTTCAAGTCAGGAATAGACATCTCCTTCTTACTGCTGTGTGAAAGATAATTAATAGATCTTGTCTGTGACTCTTAACTTGGAAAAATGATTTGTTATGGGCAGAGAAATAACAGAGAATAAGAAATCTCAAACTTCGCCATCTCATGATCATCCCTGTTCCCACCGTGGAATTTGATTTAATGTTCTTCCACCTTGGACAGCGGTCAGTGTTTCAACATTAGAAATTCTAGAAGCATGTTCTTGCTACAGTTTCACCCCAAGGACAAGATTATTGCAAAACTCCACTCGATTTGAGGATTTTATTTTCCCTGGTATGATTTGCAGCCACCTGGAAAATGCCATGTTTATTTATGTTATTCTTCTTTATAAAGATTGCGAAAAATCAATGTCAAGGTGAATTCACATGTGCAAATTCTCAGCAACAAGTTAATTTCATGTCAAAGTTTAAAAAAAAGTTATCATTCCTAAAACCAATTTTAGAAGCTGGAATTGTTTTACTGAGTAAATTCAGGTAAAGTGCATGCTTCCTTTGAACACCTGCATCCTGCATCTCATGGTCAGCAACCAAGTTAATAATTAGGAAACGCATCGCGTTTCTGCTGAGTTGTTTGAACTCTCTATGTTTAAGTATAGTGTCATTATTCAGATTGGGTTTTTCTTTTTTTTGGTAAGATGTATTTTTTACTTTTAAAGGAACCTTTAGTCATTGTTTACTCTGTAACTAAACGTGGATACAGATATAAAATATTGCTTGCCTGTATTTTCTGTATTTGACCAGGAGTTATTAACAGAGTTGTTTGATAGCAGAGACGTGTTCTGTTGAAATTTGTGAAAAAAAACATATTTTATCTAGATGAACCTGTTTTCCAAATACTTTTTTGATATACTGCTGGAAGCACCAGAAATTTCCCTCCTGGAGAAAGTAAAGTCACACTTTTTAATTGTATTAGTTCTGTGCAGCTGCTGTAACAAATTACCTCTAATGGCTTGGTGGCTAAAACCCCAGAAATCCATTGTCTTATAATTATGTAGCTTAGAAATTCAACAAGGGTCTCAGTGGGCTGAAATCGAGGTATCAGCAGGACTGAGTTCCTTTCTGGAGGTTCTACAGGGTCTATTTCCTTTCTTTTTCTATCCGGCAGGGGCCACCCGCATTCCTGTGGTCCCACAGCATCCTCAAAGCCAGCAACACTGCTCTCTCTCTTTCTTCCTTCCATAGTCACATCTCCCTCTGACTCTCGCTCTTCAGCTTCTCTTTCCCATTTTAGAGACCATTCTGATGTCACTGGGCTTCCTGGGATGACTCTAAATAATCTACCTATTTTGAGGCCAACTGGCTAGCAACCTTAACTTTCCCTGTGACATGTAACCTAACATATTCACAGGTGTACAGAGATTAGAATGCGGACGTTCTTGGGGGATATGGCCTAGTTCTGCCCACCACAAAGATGGAGCCAACTTTTAAAACAATCTTTGAAAGGCATAACTGACTTTTGGGTGCAACAGTAAAATTTAAATATTAATAAGATAATCAAAACAGCACGTCTAAAATAATTTGTTTTAAAAGTTAACTTACAAATTTCAATTGAAACATAATTTTTTATCAGAAATCCTAGCAGAGTTATATGCTGTCCGACTACTTCACTAATGTGATCCCCAAACAATTACAGGTGTACGAGTCACTGTAGTTTTACAACATTAGCAAAACATTGTACCAGGTTTTGTCAGTCACAAAACGCGAAATTTCAAATCCAAGTTTCTCCCTCCTTCATTGATATGAAGTGAAGTCAACACTCAATCTTACCTGGCATTCTTCTTACTTGGGATTAGCAACATATGCTTATATGAGGGTTATAGGCCTGTGTTCTAGATGCAAAGGAAATTGGGTTTGTGCTTTCATCTTAGAGACGAATTTATAAGGTGAAATTTTCCCAGACACAGGCATAGTATTCAAAGAAGTGCAGATCAAAAAGCATGAACAGTGTTAGCTATAGGGCTGTCAGAACGGAATCGTTGCTTGACCCTAGCAAATCATAGCTTTGTTCTGTTTTCCCCCAGATAATGGTGAGAAATCACAGAAAACATTGGGGGAGATTTCAAAATTGTTAAAATCATATATGTTGGAGTTAATATAGGAGAAAATTACGCCTACTGATACTAATATTTGTCTATGTCATTTTTAACAATCAGAGTTCATTTAAGTGATTTTCTATTCATAAGTTAGAAATCTATTACTGTAAGTTCTTGATTAAGCTTATTAGATGCATTCATTCTAAAAGCCTGGTTACATTTTGTCACATATCAGCTCATTTAAACAACTGGCACTCAAATACTTAACCTAAGTTTATGCAAGGTAACACTAACTATAGCCTTTAAAGAGGGAATGAGTCACCATACTTGGCAGCTATGCAAAAGTTTTGCATTGTTAATCATGAGCGTAATGTAATGTGGCAGAGGGCATGGGGCCTTTTGAGTTACTGGGCGAAGTCTAAAAATAGCTGCCGTTCACTGAGTCCAGACCATAGACGTTGCTCTGAGAATTTTTTTATGCTGCCCTCCTCCCTTTTTTTTTTTTTTTTGAGACTGAGTCTCGCTCTGTCGCCCAGGCTGGAGTGCAGTGGCACAATCTTGGCTCACTGCAAACTCCACCTCCTGGGTTCCCGCCATTCTCCTGCCTCAGCCTCTGAGTAGCTGGGACTACAGGCGCCACCACCATGCCAAGCTAATTTTTTTGTATTTTTAGTAGAGATGGGGTTTCACCGTGGTCTCGATCTCCTCACCTCGTGATCCGCCCGCCTCGGCCTCCCAAAGTGCTGGGATTACAAGCGTGAGCCACCGCGCCCAGCCAAATCTGTAGTCTTACACCAATTTATAACTTAGAATGGATAATGCAAATGAATACTCAAACTTATTTATTTGATAATATTTTATATAAGTTAACTGCTTTAGTTGTACAAAATATTAAATTATGAAACCAAATATTTTTTATAATGAACCATTTTCTTAAGAATAATACAATAGACATAAGACTAATAAGACTTTGCAAAAATTGAGATGTTTATTGAACATTTTTCAAATTAGCAAGAATAAATTTAAGAGAAAACTTTATTTTAAGGATATTAGAATCCACAGAGAAGAAAGGAATAGAGAAATATGATTTAGTCTGCCAATTTTATATGTGAAAAAACAGGCTCACCTATGTTAAGGAATGCAGTCAGTTAGACTGACAAAGAAATGAAATTAGAAATTAGGTTTTCAGACATTTATCTTAGTGGTACTTTATAATAAGTTCTTTTCTGTTCTCTTTAAAATTTCATGTTTATTGTTTTAAGAATTTCAGAAATAATATATAAATATTAAAAGATAATTAAGCTGATAGATATAATCAATCAAGTTAGCTTAGAATGCATCAGAATCTTTTGGAATCCGGGTGTTATCTTCTTGGCTGCGTGTTTGAAGCCAGCAATTTCTTTTCAATTGTCTTTTTGCCTTAATGTGAATTCTTTATTAGCTCTTTCGAAACAAAGACACTTTCCATGGACAAATACGAGTCTCCAGCTCGATGACTGTAGGGTTCCTGAGGTTGTGTGGCTGACACAGGAAGCCCGAGGCAATAGCTGAGCAAAGTGGTTCAGGTTGTGAATTCTGGAGTCGGCTTTTTTGGTTTGAATCCCAGATTTGACACAAATCAGAAATGTGATCACAGGCCAGTTATCTGATTTTTCTAAGCCCCAGTTCCCTTCAGTTAAAAATGGGGATAATAAAGAATACAACACAGCTCACTCTGTTGTATGATTAATTATTGTATATCAAGATCAAAGGAGGACAATATCTGCATAATAATCAGCAAATAACAGCTATTGTGTATACTAGTAACAGGGACTAAGAGGAATCTCTCTGAACAAATGTTTGGAAAACATGGTAGAGATTGGCAGCCAAATTTAGTCAAATAGTTTACAGAATTCCTGCGATTCACTGCTTTTCTTTACAATAGATACCAGAGCCTTGGAAATGTTTAAAAAAAAAAACTATTGTTTACCTGAAGATCAATAAATATATCAGGCTCCGCACAATTAAGTAGAAAAATAATCTTTTTTATATTATTATTATCCTGTAGCATTTATCTGTACTTGGTGTCATATCAAAAACGTTTCCGAGAGGGCCTGGTTTCTGCCAATTACGAAGTAGGAACTGTATTTATTTTGTAAACTTTCACCAATGCTCTAGTTACCAATGTTTATTTTTGCCTTCTAGTCTTGTCATATGAGAAATCTCACTGAAAACTACAATACCCTCTAGTGTACATGATTGCATATAGTTTAAACATTAATGTTGTTTTAGGATTTTTATGCAAAGCAGTAAAAGTTTGAGGTTAAGCCCTAAAATATCATTTTATTCATTTATCTGGCAAACTTACTGAACATGTAATATGTGATAGATAGTAATTTAGCTGCTGGATATATAGCAGTGAACGACGGGTAAAAATTTGTGTTCTCTTAAAATCTAAAGGGGTAAGACAATTATCAAAGAAAATATTTAAAACTGTTAATATGTCGTGTATTGGTGAGTGCTAAGGAGAAGAAGTACACATGGAGGGTGGAGGGTTACAAGGTCAGGAAAGACTTCATTAAGCAGGTGAAATGTGAGCAAAGACACAAATGAAAAGAGAAGGCAAGCCCTGCAGAATGGCCTAGTTGTTAAGAGCACAGACTTTGCAGGTACAGAGGCGTGCAGGTGTCTGGTGTGTTTGAGGGAGGGTAAGGAGTTCTGTCTGACTGGGCTGTAGTCAGCTAAAGGACAGTGAGAGCAGAAGGAGACAGCGGGGTAATGGAGCCAAATTACATAGTTCCTTGTAGGCCTCCGTAACACCTCAGGCTTTTACTTTGAATGAGATGGAAAGCCACTGAGGAGTTTGTAACCAGCCATACCTTATGGTCTGGTTTAATACGAGAAACTGTCACTGTGGGTGCCATGGAGAAGGTGCCCTAAGGGTTCACAGTGTGTTCATTGGAAATGCTAAGCCTTCTACCTGTGTGCCAGACACTGTCACCTCTCACCTAATGCAGGAACATCATTCCCCCAACTTTTCCCTTTCTTCTGCATCATCAATTCTCCTCCTGCTAATTAATAATATTCTTCACATGCAAACATGCTACAATTATTCTTATTTTAAAATACCTTTCCATATTCTTCAAATCTCTCAAGATACTGCCTCCTTTCTCTGACCCTCAGAGCAAAACTCCATGCACCCATTATACCCAAATCCTTTCATCTTGGTTTTTAAAGCTTCCACCCCAATCTGCCTTCTCCTTTTCTACTGTCCAAAATTTGTTGTTGCCAAGGACAACATTGATCTCCATATTCTTCAACTTTTAGTCCTTTTCACAAAATTTGACACAGGTAATCTTCGACTTCTCCTTGAAACATGTTTGTCACCTGGGTTCCAGGTCACAGTATTGTCAGTTCTATTCACCATGTTATAGCTGCTGCTTCCTGCGTTCCTTCGTTCACCACCATCTTCCTGATTTCTCAGTTACAGCACAGAAGGGATGATTCTGGCATTTATTTACTTTATTTAAATGCATTTTCTTTTTTACCTCAGATGGTGTCATGCTTTAACTCCTATGCATATACTGCCGATTTTCAAGTTTATAATCCCCAGCCTTCATTGTGCTGTAGAACTGTGGAATTGTACATTGAGCCACCTAGTTGATATTACTTCTTGAAATCTAATAAGTAACTCAAGGTTATTATTTGCAAAATTGACCCTCTGATTTTCTCCCTAAACCTGGTTCTGCCACAACTTGGCCAGCTCAATAAATGACAGTTTTATTCTTCGATAATTTAAACCAAACTCTATGAAGTTATCCTTACCTGCTATTTCTATTTTTCCCAGATTCAATCCATCAGGAAATCCTGCAAGTCTACTTTTAAACTGAATGCCTGTTGAGGTAATTTGCACAGACACTACTTGGTATAAACCACCATCAGCTCTCAATGGAATATTGCCTTAGTTTCCTGTTTGCGTCTAGAGCTGATGAAGCCGGACAGCAGGCTGATGGCTAGTTTTTTTTTTTTTTTTTCCTGAAAGAAATAAATTATTGTAATTTGGTGGGTCTTAAATAACTGACTTAGAAATTATGTAATCTCATTAAAAATACATACACTATTTTTTAATGAAAATTAGAAACATCCTAAACTTTATTTAGTAAAGTCTTGACAAGTTCTTTCTGTGTGAGTTTTAATGGTGAAATCTTGTTCAAGAACAAAGAACACGTTCGGACGTGTTAGGTAAGGGAAGGTCTAAGATAAACTCAGAGAGAAGAGGCCTATTGCTTTATTAGAATTTGTGATTCTTTGAGAGTCTTAATGTCACAAAAACAAGTATAAAAAGAAACCATAGAAATACCTCATTAGCCATCTAGTTTTTAATATGCTGTCTAACCAAGGGTTGCATTTCTTGAGTCAAAGGTAGCATTTTATGATTCATAATTTCTACCATTGCTAAAATTTTAAATTTGGTCTTAACATTTGATTGGTTCTGTTTCATAATTGCAATTTCAAGGCCTATAGTTTGTCTGGGTTGATAATTATTCAGATGAATGATTTATCCATTTAGATAAATATCAACTGGTTCTAATAATTTGCAGTTACTCTTTATGTCAGGTTGCTTAATCATAAATGCTTTCTTAAGACCTCCTCTTTGCCAAAACTGTTCTTTAGATTCCCATAAAACACTTCTAGAGTTAGAATTTTCCCCATCATTTCTAAAGATAAATGGAAGAACTCAGAAATTAATTTGACCTCTTTGCTGCCTTGCCATCCTACTTAATTACTACAGAGTTAACTATAAAAGCTATTATTTCATCAGTAACTATCTAATTTATAATATCCTATCCTGAGTATAAAATGTATGAACTGGTTGGGTTATCTGGCTTTATGTTACATAATTGCCCGTTCAAATTTTTATTTCAACCTGGTTTATGTGCTTTGCGACATTTTGGATATATTCGTATTTGTAGGTATTTCTCGTTTTAGTAGAGACTGATGTTCTTAAATACAAGCTTTTACTTTGATTTCTATCAGCATTGTGAGAATTTGCTCATTTTCTAATCGGACTTTTTCAGGTCATAGAAAAATTAAGGAATGATATTGTCATGTAAATTCACTAAGAGAGTTGGAAAACACCAGCAGTGATTTACAAGTTAAGGAAAGTAAACAGATGCTTTTAAAATATATATTTTTTAATGATTATAATATTATTATTAATTGAAAGCTGATTTTCAGGAATGGAAACAAATGTTGATTTGTGGGTTCTTAATGTCAAGCTAACACCTGTTTCTGGTAGTTTAATTTACTTTGGTCCACTCTCTTCTTTATGTAAGAGTAAAAAGTGTTTTGTGGAACACACTTCAGTACCAAGAAAAGCTTGTTAATAGCTGTTCTACAGTATATATTCTCAAATCCATGTCATGCCACATCTTTTCATACGTTGTAAGTCAGTGGTTTAGGACATAAAAAAATGATGTTTCTCAAAACACTTGTTATTTACTCACACATACTGTGTTCTAGCATTCTAGAAGTGTCTTGGTAGATTTAAAGATTGGTTTGCTCTGTCACACTATAATCTAACAAAGTTTTCTTTGGCTTTTAAATCTAATCTCTGAGGCTGGATAGTAGACTTTCTTTCCCCCGCAAAAAAAATTTCGTTGGAATTTTTTTCCTTGAGGCATATCAAATTCTTATTTCCTTTAGGTTATAAAGAAATAGAGATTCAAAACATTGTGTTGAAACTTTTTCATATTTTACCCCCTATTTTGTGGAGAAATGTTTCAAAAAGTAGCCAATGCTATATTTCTTAGTTGTATTTTATTTTTATTTTTACTTCATATTATGTTGAATATAAAATAAAACTTGAGAGATGCATTTACCAGTTTATTCAGTAAGGCCTTTTCTTTATATATACTCCTAGATAAATTTTAACAGGAAGGTCAGAAACTTGTACTAAATTAGAGCTTAGTTTTTTTGTTTTGTTTTTTTAAGACCTACAAACTCCTCTTGTATCAGCACACTTCATATTATGGCTTAAGCTGTTATCAGAAATACTATTTCTTAATATCATATATTATTCTTTAAAGCGCAACAATTTAATACAACTATGTTTATTAAGACCCTCACAGATCAAGAGCTGAGGGTGTTTATAAATGAAACATAAAAGATGACAGACATAGGGCCAGTGGTCTTGAGTAATGTCCATGAAACCCCAGTGCAGGAATGCAGGCAGGCCTCAGAGGCAGTAAAGTTATACTAAGAAGTAGAAAGTTGACAATTGTTTCTCTACCTATTCAGACCTCTGTTTCCTAATTTGTCAAATGAAATCAATAATAGAAAGTACCTCCCAGGACAAACGATGGGATGGATATAAAGCATTCTCACACTTTGGCACATAATAATTTTGCAGTGTTCCACAAGAAACCTTTATTTTGTTTTATCTTATTTTGTCCCTATTCTTTCCCCAGTCACTTGAAATGTTGGAAGGAAGGTGAGTGGACTGATCTGCTTACTGCTCTTGTGTTGTGGCTGAAATTTGTAGGGGAGGCTGCTCTCCATAATTAAGTCTAGTATCATTGTTTCATACGTGTGCTTTTAATATTTTTAAAACATTTATTTAAAAACTTAAGCCTAACTGATTTGTGAACTTCTCAGAATGAGTATTCTTCTTAAAATATTAAATTAATAAGAAAATTAAGCACAATATAAGGAAGACAGTTATATAAAAACTGAACAATAAGTTAAATTGGAGTGTAGTCCAAGGCACTTGGGATGCTAGAGCTGTTATAAGTGAGCTTTCAATTTATGTCAAGAGTCCTGGTAGATAGAAGATTAAGAGTCTTTGTATCTTACCATCTTATAAAGTAAGTTATACGGGTTCAACTAGAGAGATAAGCAGTGTCCTGACAAACGTGAATACGGGTTCCCTTTTAAAAACGTTTCTAATAAAGGCATTGCGTTGAGCTTGCCTCCAATGTGGCATCTCGGTGGAGACATGAAGCTGAGGCTCCAGGTCCGTGGAGGTCATTTCTCACTCTTCAGTTCCATCAGATGATACGCCAGGGGTTAGGAGAAGCTACGCCCCATCTCACATTTCAACTCTGCTGCAATGAGAAGGAAATAAGTCAAGGAAAATGCCTCACTTCGTTAAGGCAGGGGCAAGAGAGAAGAAGAGCACCATGGTTTGTTCATGATTTAAAAATATTCAGCCAGATGGCCCACAAGTAAATGTGGCCCAATTAATTGGTAATGTGTAATCAGATTAGCATTTCTTGCCTTCTTAGAGGAGTATGAAATGGGCAAAGAGATGGACAGAGGTGCCAAACATATCTTCTTCCTTAATTTCTCATGAGGAAAAAGATGATGAGTAAAAAGGAAGGAATTAAATGAAGTTAAACTAATATTAAGTGAGATGTATCAATGTGTTAGGTTAAATACTTGTCATTAATCTGGAGGAATTAGTATAAAGTAAAATATAAGACTGTTCATAGTAAAATAGTCAATAAAATGAATATAAACGCAGATAGCCCACATATGCTAGTTTTTTAATGAAAAAGTTCTCTTTCAGATATGGCCCTTCACAATATATGTAAAGAAGACACAAAATAAATTGATCAAAAAATGGTAAAGTATCGTGTCAGATTATTTTTGAAAGATGTTCCTTTAAGCAAAAGTTAATGAAATGATGGTAGTTGCATATAAAGAAAGAAATATGTGACAATAGGGTCTTTCATATTCACTAGAAACATACTTGGGGATGAGACTTAACCCATTAGGCATGAATACGAACAGAAATGGAAGACATTCAGACACAAGTGATCATTTGTGAGACATGAGCTTGGTCGTATTTATCCTGCTGAGTTCTTTGTTGAAACGACATTGCTTCCCCACATGATCTTTCCCACAGCCCGTCTGAATTGTGCTGTGTGGAGCCGTGTCACCCAGGCTTTCTGTGCCAGGGCCACCTTGTGATGGCTCATCCAGTATCTACTATCCACTAGCCAGTAACTTCCAAGGCTGAGAGTGGCCAGGGGAGGAAGAAAGATTATGTCCTTATTACCAGGAAAGCAAGGTACACTGGTGATATCTACAGCCTGAATGTGACCAAATGCAGAGTGGAGAATCTCTGACATCATTCCACATCTAGGAGCTCCTATACGCTGTTCCTCTGTCTTTGCCTCCCATCTGGAGTTAAATGAGGGATATTTTAAAAAATGTTCCCCTGAAGACTTTTCCTATTTTTTTTTTTTTTGCTAGTGTTCCTGTTTTCCATATAACAAGTATCAAAAAGCATAGATGTGCTATTTGCAAAACTAACTGAAAATTTCTTAGATTGAATTAAATGTAACATTTTACACCGTGTAGTGCCTTTTTAAACCAGGTATCGCATTCAAATCAGCGATTCGCTACAGTATCCCAGTAACGTAGACAAACAAACGAGCATCTAAAATCTGATCACATCTCTTCCTTAACGGCTCCCATGAGTCAATAGAAACAGCAAAACAGAAGGAAAAGGAACATCTATAAAGGCCGCCTTAGTGCCAAGAAATTTTTATCCATCATTATATTCAAGCATGGCAATAACACTGTGAGGCAATTGTCTTGTACTTACTTACAGAGCAGATAATAAAACAGGATCAGGAAGATACAGTAACTTTTCCTGGCTCTAAGTAACTAATTGATGAAAAAGTTTGGGTTCAAATTCAGAGCTGTCCAATTCCATATTCTGTACTAATTCCAAATTCTTTATTACTTAAAATATTATTTTAGCAAATAGCTCAACGAAAACTTTTCACAGAGCAAAAAGGTTATTGCATTAATGCTCGCATGTACATTTGACCGATAATCTGTTGTCCTTTTATGTGACTGTAATTTTACCCACATTGAAAGGTTTTACCAATGTTGGTTATAGATGGGGTTTGAATGTCCTTTACTCTGCTGCGCCTCCCTTTGAGATCAACTGCATCCATTTGCTGGATGGTTAACTTAGGTTACGTAAATCTATAACTATGTATCAGAGTTTTTTTGGTCTGAATTGCTATCTCTAAATAAGTAACCCAGAAGAAAATTGCACTGGCCTTTCACCAGCACAACTGTTTTTGTCTTAAGACACCAGCAAATATATCCTCTGTTTCAGTGACCAATGAAAGGCCATATTAACTCACAGTTGGCTATGGCTGGCATTTTAGCATGATATAAAAAATGGAAATCATAAAGAATCCTATGGACATTTTGTACTATAGATATTATTTTTATAGAGGGTGGAGGTGCTTCATTTATGCATTCTAAGGAACAAAATTTAGCTAGTAATTAACAGTATTTAACCTGTGTAAAGTCTTTTATGCAAGCTGTAAAATTAATTTTGTTACAGAAATTGCATTACACTTAACAGCTGATGACCTATCTTACCACAGTAATGTATTTTTCATTAAAATGAAACATTGTGTTTCAGAAGCAGGAGCCAGGAATCAGGGGTTGAACTGGAAACGGCCACATGTGTTATATAGAATTGCTGTCTTCCAAAAGAGCATATAACCTGGCATTTCTCAGTTTATTACTGCATCAAGATGAGCAGATTTAAACTCTAATTAAAGAGATGCCATACATTGTCTTTTTACAACTTCGGTGACGTTAACTGTTGTCCTGTCGAACTATCCCTGGTAAATTATAACTGTTGTTTTGGTCTTTTATGTAAGCTCAGACGTCTAGGTTGGATTTATCGTGAAGTTGGAGTATTGCCTAGTATTTTCCTGTTTAATTCGGGCTCTACTTCCCTACTGTAATATTTTACTCCCTGATAGTGCAAAGTGAATTTTGTTTGTTTTTATTTTAGTTGTTGTCGATTATCCCCTAAAACATAATTTTCAGTAGTACACAATAAATGCAGTGTGGATGGCAACTTCGGTAATTAATTGAGTCCATGAATGGAGTGATTATATTTTAAACGTTTCCCATAATGTGTAGAAAAGCAAAACAACATGAAACTAGGGATTGGGGAATTTGGAAATCTTATATAAATTTGATAATGTTTTAAAATCTTAATGAGGCCGGGTGAGGTGGCTTATGCCTGTAATCTCAGCACTTTGGGAGGCCGAGTGGGAGGATCATTTGAGGTCAGGAGTTCGAGACCAGCCTGGCCAACATGGCGAAACCCTGTCTCTACCAAAGATACAAAAATTAGCCATGTGTGGTGGCGGGCACCTGTAGTCCCAGGTACCCGGGAGGCTGAGGCAGGAGAATTGCTTGAACTCCAGAGATGGAGGTTGCAGTGAAGTGAGATCGTGCCACTGCACTCCAGCCTGGGTGACAAAGTGAGACTCCGTCTCAAAATAATAATAATAACAACAATAATAAATAAAATCGTAATGAATTTTCATTATAACGATTCTTCTTGAACAATATTTTTCCTATTATTATTTAAAAAAAGAAGTAATATACAAATGGGTAAGGAGGAAACACATGTGGGTATGACAAATTAAAATTTTAAGAAACGTTAGATGTAAAGACAAAAATGGATAATTAAACATTAAAATACCTTAGATTCTGAGTTGCAGTGGAAAAGTAGGAACAAAGTGGAGATAATCAGCAAAGTGAGTTGGAAGATCAAAGAACTGATTAAAGGAGTCTATTCCAATTCTAAGACAAACACTAGTTGCCAACTTCCATTGATAACCATTCCCCCTTTGCCACCAAAATCAAACAGAAGAGCGTAATTGCCTCATTTCTTAGAATGAACCTGCAATATAAATTTACTGCTAACAACCTGCTTTCCACCCCCTCTCTTCTTCCCAGAGAACTGCTTAATTTTTCAAAATTTCACAATACTGGAATATAATCTTCCTTTAGTGGCAATTAGAAGAGTGGAAAATCAATGCAACATTCGTATGACAGAGTTTGGTAGCGAGAGGATCGTAACAACCTGTGTTTTCGTTATTGGTTGTGAGGTAGGCCAGATTTTTTGTTAATGTTTCTGAGTTGAAATTCTTAAGTTGTTCCATGACTTAACCTATAACATTGTTTCATAGAAACAGATTTGGATGTATTTGGAGAATCTGAATCTGAGTCAACTTTTGCACAACTCAGTCCTAGTGTTGGATTTAGCAGTAAGCGATGTATTTATTTATGTATTTATTTACTTATTTATTTTTAATGACAGGGTCTTGTCCTGTCATCCCCAGGCTGGAGTGCAATAGCATGATCATAGTTCACCGCAGCCTTGACCTCCTAGGCTCAAGCAATCCTCCTGCTCAGCTTCCCAAGTAGCTAGGACTACAGACGCACACCACCTTGCCCAGCTAATTCTCATTCTTTTGTAGAGACAGAGTCTCCCTATGTTGCCCAGGCTGGTCTCAAACTCCTGAACGCAAGAGATCCTCCTTCCTTGGCCTCCTAAAGTGCTGGGATTATAGGTGTGAGCCACCATGCCTGGCCTCAGTAATAAGCTTTTAAAGAACAAAATCAAATTGTTCAATATCTTAACTAATGTAACATAATACTTTAAAAATTAGAAAAACAAAAAGCTTGCTATATGTAATTGGAGTAGATGATACATAATAAAATAACTTCAATGTTGAGTTTTTTGAGGGACCTCCATGGTTTTACTGGTTTACATCTCTACTAACAGTGTGCAAGTGCCCCTTTCTCCTCATTCTCATCAAAATTCATTGTTGCCTGTGTTTTATTTTTGATAAAACCATTTTAATTGGGGTGAGATAACAAGATAACAGCTCATCGTAGTTTTGATTTGTATTTCTCTGATGACTAGTGCTGCTGAGCACATGGACGGAACTGGAAGACGCCACGTTAAGTGAAATGAGCTACGCACAGAAAGACCAGTATCTCCTGTTTTCACTCATATGTGGGAGCTAAAAAAACTGATCTTACAGAGATAGGAGAACAATGATTATAATAAACTGGGAAGGGTAGTGAAGAAACAAGTATTAAGAGGGGTTGGTTAATGAGTACAAATACGATTAGATGAAAGTAATAAAATCTAGTGTTCATTATCACAATAAGGTAACCACAGGTAACAATAATTTATTGCGTATTTCAAAGTAACTAGAAGAGTGAAGTTGGAGTGTTCCTAACACAATGAAACAATAAATGCTTCAGGTGATGAATATCCCAATAACCCTCTTGTGATCATTAAACATTGTATGTGTGTATCAAAATATCACATGTACTCCCATAAATATGTGCAATTATGATGTATCATTAAACATTGAAAATTTATTTAGTATTATTAGTTTTTTTTGTTTGTTTTTTTGTTTTTTTTTTGTAGAGACAGAGTCTTGCTCTGTCACCCAAGCTGGAGTGCAGTGGCACAATCTGGGCTCACTGCAACCTCCGCCTCCCAGGTTCAAGCAGTTCTTCCATCTCAGCCTCCCAAGTAGCTGGGATTACAGGTGCATGCCGCCACGCCCGGCTAATTTCTTTTGTATTTTAGTGAAGACGGGACTTCACCGTGTTGCCCAGGCTGGTCTCGAAGTCCTGAGCTCAGGCAATCCGCCCGCCTTGGCCTCCCAGAGTGCCAGGTAAAATTTAGGATTTTAAATGAAGTAAAGTGTGACTAAGTAGGCAGAAATTACAAACAAGGGATGAACAACAACAAAAATGAAAGAAAGAAAAGAAAGAAAGAAAGAAATTTCTACAAAATCCTGAAAGATTGGCTTTACTAAAAATCTTGTAATTTGGAAAGTGAGAGAAGAAAAATAGAACCAATGATATGCCTGATTGTTGCCCTCAAATATTTTATAGCAGGAATGCATAAGAATGAGATAACATAATTGGCCTTCACATAGATACAATATTTAAATGCTTTTCCCTTTTGTGTAGAAACATGACACACTGATTTCTCATGTTGAAGGCGAAATTAAATCTAGCCAAGTAGTGACCCGGCTCTCCGCCTGCCGTGGTTTAGTGAAGACCAGCAATTCTAGTCCGAGCTTAGAAGCCTCGGAGAGGATGCTGACGAAAGCACCGCTGCCTAACTCTCTGACCCAGGCTCAGTGCATACTGACCACCAGAAAAATCGGCTCTATTTGTGGCTTCAGCGCTTATTATTCCTGGTTGCTTTCAAATATCCTAACATAGTGAGACTATGAAGACATTTATAATTCAGTCCTAAAGTAAAATTCAACCATGTTTTTTTCTACTGTTCCCAAAGACCAACTTGTGCAGGACTTCAGGTGGAAGAACTGGTGCCTGGATTATGTTGTAAAAAACAGTATTTTAGCCTGATGGTAGGAGGATAACATATTCTTTTTCGTTTCTGCAAAAGATGCTAATTTCTGCCATTGTTAAGTTTCAGATTCACTCTGTTTAATCAAAGAACCCCTAAATGGATCTGAGGAGTTGCTTACAAAGAATTTTTTGATCATGTATGTCTGCTCACTGTCTACTCAGTTGTCACATTTATAAATGAAAGCATTTTAAAATTAGATGTCAGTCTTTATTTTCATCATTTTCACTTATTTCAGGGGCAAATTATCTGTTAAAATTTCTTTTTCAACCATCTACAACAGATCTAAATAGGCCAAGGATATGTAGTAAGATATATGACTCTTTATGCAAACAAAGAAGAGAAAATAGATCATCTTTTTCTTTGCGGCACTGGAATTACCATATTTAAAGCATTCTTCAAACTATTTTTAATCCTTGATTTTGCCAGTATGACATGCAATCTTACAATTGTTTGTCCTATTAGTATTCCTTTATAAAAATATTCTCTCATGCTAAAGAGACTGGCTTGTTAATGGAAAAAAATTCAACCAAGTGAAATTTATAGCTCCTCTTTTAAAAACACAGCTCTTTAAGGGCTTTGTG
The DNA here is from genome assembly GCF_028878055.3 of Symphalangus syndactylus. Classification (NCBI taxonomy): domain Eukaryota; kingdom Metazoa; phylum Chordata; class Mammalia; order Primates; family Hylobatidae; genus Symphalangus; species Symphalangus syndactylus. Next base: position 5,613,152 of record NC_072439.2, read on the forward strand.
GCAAGAAATCAGGGGCATTAGAAGGGAAAATTCATGAGAATCATTGAAAATTAGTTTTATAATTTTTTTACAAAATTTTATATATATACACATATATACACATACATATATGTGTATATATATATTCTATTCCATGTACAAACTACATTTTTAAGCAGGCATTACTTAGATGCTTACTAGATGGAAATTAACAATCTATGGTTCTAAAACGTAGATTTATGTAGACTGATGTAGATACTTGAATTTTGCCCCAGCTCTACTTCCTAATAGATGAATGAATAGTCATGTAACTGAACCTATCTGAACCGATTTTCTCTGTAAATGGTGAAAATTATGCCTCAACAAAGGGATAGTGAAATGGGTAATATTTGATAATATGAATTTAGCTCAGCCTCACATAGTTAAGCAATCAATAAACAATAATAAAAATAATAAATAACTTGTTTTAATACTTCCCTATCTTTCAATAACTGGCATAGAATTGGATGAGAATGAAAAATTCACCTATGTCACCAAAGCAGACGTGAATTGAACACTTAGATATGTTTCACTTCACTCAGCTCCTGCAGAGAAATTTGCCATCAGAAAACAACCCATGTCTGAGGCTGCTGGATAAGAGCTTAAGGTCCCCTTTTCATAGATGTTCTCATTTCTCTCGAGCTGGATACCACACCTGTCCTTTAAAGGCCTGTAAGTAGCTAAACTATCATGGTTTTAAGTCTGTACAATTTCCCTTTGTCCTGTATATAGAATACAAAATGGCACATGAAAATACACACACACATACACACACACACACCAGAAAAACTGAAAGAAAAGATAAAGGAAAGCCTCAAGAGCAAAATACTCAGATGCAGAAGTGTAGACATGCATTTAAAATCTAACTTTATTTTGCTAATGAAAATAGAATCAAGCCACAGATTTTTGTGACTGGCAAAGGTAATTGAGCCCCCAACCGTTAATCTCCTTTCTTCACTCCAAGCTACTTGATTCATTCAACAAACATATTTACTATCTACAAGCTTCAGTCACTGAGCCATATGCCCAAATAAATGTCAATCAACGCCCTAAAGATAGACTGATGTAAAAGGTAAGAAATTTCAATCCACTGTGTTGCATACCATGACAAAGTAGGTATAAGAGATGATGTGACTACTCTTACTACCAGAAATTAGGGAAGACTCACCAGAGAAAGTCACATTTAAGATGAGTCCTTAAGGGTTTAGCAGAAATTTAATGGATTGAGAAGAGGAAAGTTCCTTTTCGATTTTTTTACAACTAAGTGTGTAAAGGCATAAAAAGTTAAGAGGGTAAACAACTGGCAGTTTCTTAAATAGAAGAGCTACATAATTGACTCCTATCTGTATACAAAATAACTCCTGTGTTCCCTGGAAAAGATTGTTTAGGAGAGAGTGACAAGTTAGCAGAGGCCAGTAAGAGTGGAGGGAGTGACAAGCCTTTTGTCTTTACCTCCTTCAAGTCTCTGCTCAAATATTGCCACTTTACAGAGATTGATTTGAATGACATTTAAATAACAGTCGCTGCTACTCTCTTTCCTTATTTCCTATTTTATTTTTCTTTGAAAAAATCATTACAGGATTAGTTATGATTTTCCCATTAGTATGTCATTTTTTATATCTTTTGAGATAATTGCCATAGCCTCAGTGACCAGAATGTTGCCTGGGACGTAGTAGCTACTCAGTAAATATTTTGTGAATAAATCAATGATTTTTTTCAAAATGTGAGCTCATGAAGACCCGGCCCAAGGCGATCACCACGGGCATAGAGTAGAGAGTACAGACTTAAGAAGCTTTTCCAAATTAAATCAACCAAACGTATTTGGTGATGGAATATATGTAATGAGGGAGGAAAGATCAAAAAAGGAGGTGCTTCCTTCACAGTGTGGGAGATTGGATGAATTATGATGACATTCACCGAAATGAAATGTAATATGAACACCTTTGGGAAGGAGATCATAAATTCGGTATCAGGGGTGTTAAACATCAGTTCTCTGTCAGTCAAAAGGGAATGGAATTGCAGGCCTGGGGCCCAGGAGAAAGCTCTGAGATTAAGGTAGGGATGTATAAATCATTAAAAATTGATAGCAGTAGAAGACACAAGTATAAAAGTCATATGAATAGTGAGCATAAGAATATAAATACTGCAAAGTTTAGAGCATTTGGAAAAATATTAAGGTCAGGAAATAAAACGATAATATTTTTAAAATGAGAGTTAAGGATGACAAAAATTCTATGATTCCGAAGTTGCACTGGGAGTCTTTGAGATTGGCCACTGTTCATCAGGAGAACTAGATAAGTTTTTGTTTTTGTTTTTTAGCAACAGCATGGGAAGGAAAAAAATACACTTTTTGCTAGACTAGTTTGTGATTTTTGCACTTTAAAGTGTAGAAACTTACTAAGCTTTTAGATTTCAGAAATATGTAGGTCAACATCTGAGTTTAGATTCATAGAGCACTTTTTGTCTTTCACCAGTTTCCTGATAGAACCAGCATCTGAAATGTTCCCTCCTGTCCCAAAAGTCTACACTTCCTATGGCTTCTTCTATGTACTTATTTCCCGTTTGAATGTCTTTCCTTTTATTCTATATGTTACAAAGCAGAAATAATTGAATAGCTTGTAGACTTTCTCAGGTGCACACCCTTTTCTCTCTCCTCTAAATTGGTCACCAAAATTCCATCATGGCAATGTCAACAATGATGGCAACATGACGGTTACCACAACTGCATGCTCATCAGGGAGGCATTGGAAAGCCTCACCCATCCATTGGTGAGCTTCTTCCAACTGACACCTGGGAAACGGCCACTTACCCGCTCTCAGTGTATTGTTTTTAATGGAACTGGGACTGCTGGATATTGTGTTGGGGAAAAAAATCCATGCAGAACCAATGATATGTAAGAATTAATGGAATTCCTAGAAAAAAGCAGACACTTTTGTGCTCTTTCGTGAGGGAATATGAGAAACAGCTGCTGCCATGTTGTAATCATAAAAGCAAACCTTAAGTATGAAGCCAAATATGTAGAAGAATGCAGATCTGAGAAACAAAGAAACAAAAAGAAAATAGTTATGTAAGCTCTTCATATGACTCATGTAGACTTTTTAGTCATATGAAGTAAGAAGTGGCTGTTCCTTAAGGTGGAGTTGCTTAGTCTTCTCCACAGCCACCAGAGTCCTAATTAGTCATTTATCATGTGCCATTAATTGTGCTACATATTTTATGAACATGATGTCATTATATTATATCATTTAATTTTCAGCACAATTCTATGAGGCAGTTATTACTACTGTTTTACAGATAAGAAAGCTGAGGAACAGAAAGGATGAGGAATTTACTCAAAATTACACAGTTAATTGAGGCACAGATGCAGGAATTAAACCCTAACCTATTCTAAATCCCTCAATATTATTCCACCTGTCCTGACCCGAATTTGGCTACATATTAGGGTTTCCATTATAATATCTGGCGTGCGGTTTCCTCTAAAGTCTGTCCATACTAGTGCCCTGTCTCCATCTTCTCATGTCTGTAAATGGATTTTTAAATTATGGGGTTTACATTTCTTTTCTATCTACGTACACTGACAGAAGAATTACCACCTTACAGAATGAAATCACATTAATATGTCCTTGCTGCTCAAGAGGCAATTAGGGTATTCTCTGTGGACTCATCCAATCCTTGGACCACATCTTATTTTGTGAAACATATAGAAACCGAGCTTAATTAAATTAATAAAATAAAATGAAATACATAAATGTTCAGAATGTGTCTGAATTAGTACCCAACTACATTACTTAGGTAATATTTAGGCTTTTAAAAAAAAATTTATGAAAACTCATGTAACACCTGTGTGCTTGGAAATGCTGACTATTCTTGTGCTTAAAGCTTATCCATGATCTGCTTCAGAGTTTGTGTAACACAAACCCCCAGTTTACATACACACACACACACACACACACACACACATATACCTATATGATATGTATGCATGGAAAATTGAGTATATGCATATAGAAACATATCATTAAGTGGATTTCTAAAGTTCTTAAGAATCATTGACAAACCAATTCATTCTCAAAGACACCTTTAACAAATGTTTGATTCTTATCTTACCTAAGTATTATAGGAATGCTATGGAATTTTGACCTGATTTACAAAAGCTAATTTATCAGATATCAAGGAATCCCAGATTTTGTTTCTACTTTTAAAAAGGTAAACAAAAAATCACAAGCACTGCATATCTTTATCTTTTAAATGGAAGTAAATCTAGCAGGTATTTTTTAAAATAAAAAATATACATGAGACTTGCAGTTTTCATTACAGCATGTAAAGAGCTTAGCAGTCACCACTTCATTCTAACAACAAGTTAAAAGCTTATCAAATGAAAAACTAACAGTTCTTTTCAGATCCATCTAGACGTCAGATCACAGAGCAAACTGTTGCCCCTGAAATCGGAGAGACACACAGGCAGATACAGAGATTCAAAACCTACTTGCACAGAAACCCGTCAGCAGTAACACCTGTGGGAACCAGTGCCAGAGTAGGGAAACCTGAACCATAATTGAAGAATTGCTGGAGGCCCACTGTGGACAACTCTGAGAATTAAAAGCTCCAAGGGAGCACGTCACAAAGGGCCCCCACACTTTTGTGAATTTGAGCTCTAAGAACTCTACCGGGTCCTCACAGTGAATATTGGATAAAAGTCTCTCAAGCTTCTGCAAGGGAGAGGGAGAAATGAACCGATTTGAAATACAAAAGGGCAACCGTTCTTAAAGACTTGTCTTCCAGAGAAACTATTTTATCAGGGACTGACCGTCTGGGGTATTGTCAAAGCCTAACTGACGTGAAGGAAGGAAAATATCCTGTGTATTAGTCTGTCCTCATGCAGCAAAAGGATATACTTGAGACTGAGTAATTTCTGAAGGAAAGGTGTTTAATTGACTCACAGTACGGCCTGGCTTCAGAAGCCTCAGGAAACTTACAATCATGGTGGAATCGGAGCAAACACATCCTTCTTCACGTGGTGGCAGCAAGAAGTGAGAGCGAAGGGGAGGAAAAGCCGCTTATAAAACCACCAGATGTCAGGAGAATTCACCCACCACCATGAGAACAGCACGGAGGTAACGGCCCCCAGGATTCCATCACCTCCCGCTAAGTCCCTCCTATGACCCGTGTGGACTATGGGAACTACAGTTCAGTATGAGATTTGGGTGGGGACACAGCCAAACCATATCACCCAACTTCAGCCACTGCTTGTCATCCTATGTCACCCAATGGGCAGAGGTTGTGGATGGGGCTGAGAAGCAGGTGAAATTCATAGTCCGAAGTCACAGGCTCAACAAAATACTAATAACTTCCTCTACTGCAACACCTTAGCAATCTACTAAAGGCCTGTTTGCTGCAGTTCTATTTACCCAGTACATCATGTCTTCCTTTCAACACAATATTACGAGGCATACTAAAATGTAATAAGCACAATTTGAAAACAAAGAACAATCATCAAAATCAGAGTCAGATAAGGCAAGAAAGTTGGAAGTATTAGACAAGAAATTTTTTATTTAGTAACTATGATCAATATGCTATGAGATTTAATAGAAAAAGTAAATAACTTGGAAGAACACATAGACAATGTGAACAGATGAAAATTATAAAAAAGAGTCAAAAAGAAGTGTTAGAGTTTAAAAACACTAACAGCAATGGCGAGTGCCTTTGATGCGTCATTAACAGACTAGACGTGTATGAGAAAAGCCTCTCTGAGCTGGAGAATATGACTACAGAAACATCCACAATAGAAAAGAGAAGAGACAAATGATGAAATAAATCAGAATATAATATCCAAGAAATGGGAAACAACTAAAAACTATGCATAAAGGGAATACAAGAAGAAGAAAGAAAGAAGCAGGATTTGAAGCAATAATAACAGAGTTTCTCCCAAATTAATGACAGACACCAAACCACAGATCCAGAAAGCTCAGAGAACACCAAAGAGGATAAATGTCAGAAAACCTGCACGTAGGCATATTATACTCAAACTTCAGAAAAGGAAAGGCAAAGAAAAAGCCTAAAAAGATGCCAGATTTTTAAAATACCTATTTATAAAAGATCAAAGAAAAATATTATATCTGACTTCTTTTCAGAAGCAGTGTAAGCAAGAACAGAATGGGTTTAAATATTTAATGTCTTGGTAGAAATAAAACACTCTCCAAGCTAGAATTCTGTACCCTCAAAATTATCCTCCAAAAGTGGAAGAGAAAGAAAGACACCCTCAAACATAAATTGAGAGAATGTTTGGTCAGTAGACCTGCCTTGCAAGAAATGTTAAAAAAAAAAGTTATGTAGAAAGAAGGAAAAGTATACAGGTTACAAAGTCATATCTACATAAAGAAGTGAATAGAATCAGAAAAGGAATAAGTGAAGATAAACCTTTTATTTTTGTTATTTTATCTAACAGTTGCTTCAAAATAATAATAGCAATAATGAATTAGATTGTTTACACTTCTGTTCATATATATGGCTATGTGTAAATAAAATGAGTGACACTAATGATACAAGAGACAGGAGTGAGTAATTAGGATTATTGTGTTATAAAGTTCACACACTACCCATGAGGCAGTAAAGCATTGTTTCAAAGTGCATTTGGATTAGATGTAAAGGTATATTGCAACCTGTAGGGCAAGTAATTTTAATTGTAAGTAATATGGATGATATTAACACACTATAGACAAAGACTGTAAGAATGGATCAAGAAACTATAAGCAATTATATGTTATTTATAAAAAGTCTTATATCTAAAGACTCATAGATGAAAAGTAAAAAATAGGATGGTGAGAGATACACTATGCTAACACTAATCAAAAGAAAGCAGGAGTAGCTATATCAATTTCAGACAGAACAGACTTCAGAGCAAAGGAAGTTATCAGGGATAAAGAAAAATATTACATAATGATAAAGGGTCAATACTCCAAGAGCACATAAAAATCCTTAATGTGTATGCACCTAACATCAGAGTGTTATAACATGTGAGGCAAAAACTGATAGGACTGCAAGGAAAAATGCATAAATCCACTCATAATTAGAGACCTTAATACCCTGCCACCATAAGTGGACAAATCCAACAGGCAGAAAATTGGTAAGGACATGGATGTACAGCATTACCAAATCATTTGGATGTAACTGACATATAGACTACTTTATCTGACAATAGCGTATTACACAGTCTTTCAAGCTCACATAGAACATTCACCAAGATAGATTACATCTGAACAATAAAATCACACCTTAACAAATTAAAAAAGATAGAAACCATGCATTGTCTGCTATCAGACTACACTGGAATTACACTAGGTCGATCACAGAAAGACAGCTGGAAAAATCTCAAAATCTTGGAGGTTAAATAACACATTTCTAAATAACCCATGGGTCAAATAAAATATCTCAAGAGAAAGTAAAAATATATTTTGAACTGAATTTAAAAGAAAATACAGTTTATCAAAATTTGTGGGAGGCAACAAAAGCAATGCATGAGGGAAATTTATAGCATCGAATGCACATGTTAGGAAAGATGAAAGAACAAGCAACAATATAACCTTCCACATTAAGAAACTAGAAAAACAGAACAAATTAAATCCAAAGTAGGCAGAGAAAAGAAATAATAAAAATTAGTGGAGGAATCAATGAAACTAAAGACGGATTCAAATAATCAGTGAAACAAAAAACTGGTTATTTGAAAAGATCGGAGTGGAAGAGAGAGAGAATGAGAGAGACCACGCGAATTACCAATATCGGAAATGAAAAAGAGGACATCACTATAGATTTATGGGCATTAAAAGGGTAGTAAAAGAATATTACGAACAAATCTGTGCTTCCAAATTGGGTAATCCAAATAAAATTGACCAATTCCTTAAAAGACACCATCTGTCAAATCTTCCACTGAAAGAAACAGAGTTATAATAGGCTTATATCCATTAAGGAAATTGACTTAATCAGTTACCAGAATAGAAACACCAGACCCAGATGAGTTCAGGGAGGAATTTTAGCACACATTTATAAAATAAATTATGTCAATTCTCCACAGTCTCTTTTGGAAGGCAAAAACAAAGGAGATACTTTCAAACTCATTATTTGAGGCCAGCTTTACCCTAATAGAAAAACCAAAGATATTATAAGAAAAGCAAACTACAAAACAATGTCTGTCAGGAAAATAGCTGCAGTAATACTCAAGAAAATATTAGCAAATTAAATTGAGCATGTATAAAAAGAATTATACACCACAACCAAATTAGATTTATCTAGGCATGCAAGTCTGGTTAAATATTTAAAAATGAATTAATGTAACCCATCACATCAACAGACTGAAGAAGAAAAATTACATGATAATACTAATATATGAAGAAAAAACATTTGACAAAATCAAACACCCATTCACGATAAATTCTCAGTAAACTAGGAACAGAGAACTTCTTCAAGTTGATAAAGCATATCTGGAAAAAGCTCTAAATCTACAGCTAATATCATACGTAACAGTGAGAAACTCAAAGCTTCCACGTTAAGATCAGGAAAAATGCAAGGAGATTCAATTCACCACTCTTCTCAAGATTGTACTGGAAGTTCGAGCTAATCAAATAAGAAAACAAAATTTTAAAATATAGAGTGGAAAGGAATAAAAAGAACTTTCCTTGTTTGCAGATGACATGATTGTTGACATAAAAAATCCAAAAGAATTCTCAGAAAAATTCCTGGAATATTAGTGGTTATAGAAAGGTATCAGAATATAAGGTTAATATACAAAACTCAGTTGCTTTTCTACATATTAGCAATGAACAAACACAATTTGAAATTACAAACACACTAATATTTACATTATTATCCCTCAAAATGATATACTTAGGTATAAATCTAACAAAATATGTACAAAATCTATGTAAGGAACACAGCAAAATTCTCATGAAAGATTTCAAAGAACTAGGCTGGGTGCGGTGGCTCATGCTTGTAATCCCAACACTTTGGGAGAGTGAGGCAGGCAGACCACCTGAGGTCAGGAGTTCGAGACCAACCTGGCTGACATGGTGAAACTCCATCTCTACTAAGAATAGTGGCAGGCGCCTATAATCCCAGCTGCTCTGCAGGCTAAGGCAGGAAAATAGCTTGAATCTAAGAGATCATGCCACTGCACTCCAGCCTGGGTAACAGAGTGAGATCCTGTCAAAAAATAAATAAATAAATAAATAAATAAAGGATATATTTCATGCTTTTGTATAAAAACCTCAAGGTAGTCAAGATATCAGTTCTCCCAAACTTGATCTATAGTTTCAACACAATCCGAAATAATCTTAGCAAGTTATTCTATAGATATCAACAAAGTGATTCTAACGTTTATACAGAGAAGCAAAAGAATCAGAATTGCCAATTTAATATTGAAGAAGAATAAAATTGGAGGAGTGATGCTATCAAACTTTGACTTACTATAAAGCTATTGTAATCAAATTAGTGTGGTGTTGGTGAAAGAATAGACAAATAGATAAATAGAACAGAATAGAGAGCCCAGAAATAGACCCACATAAATGGAGTTAACTGATCTTGACGAATGAGTGAAGGTAATACAGTGGAACAAATACAGTCTTCTCAGAAAATGGTGCAGTTTTCCATGTGCTAACAGTTGTGTTCCCAGGGAAGGAGAATGTCTGATGGGTACTAACAAGAAGGATGTCTTTTATGGAATTCTCTTGGGATCAATACCTAGGAAAGTAGAGAGAAGCATGGTAGGACAAGGAGAGAAAGTGGGCTGGATGCAGCTTCAGCCTATGGGGACACTGGTAAAATAACACTTCAGAGCTGTATAAAGGCCAAGTTCTAGTTGGAACGGGTAGACTGTGCCTTCATATCCGTCTATTGATCAGTCATTGGTTGCAGGCAGTTGAGGCCACCCTTAAAGAGGGCTGTGATCACAGCACCCATCATACAATGTAACCTCATTCTGAGGATGTTCCTCACACCTCTATCATTCTTGCATCTTGATTGTTCATTACCAGGTCCTACTTTTCTACTTAATTTTAAAGTGTTGAAGTTCCTCATAATTTCTTTTCCCCACTCTTCATGCAATATACACTCAGTGCAATCTCACCTACTCCCATTCTTTCCTTTAATAATGATAGACTGAAGGGACCCAAATTTATATCTGTACCAGATATTTCCTCTAGCTCTAGACATATATTTGCAAAACCTACTTGTAGAATTCTACTCATGATCTTCCCCCACTTCCTGTTCTTTCCCAAACAATCTTTCTTTTTTCTTGCTCCACAAACAGAAACTAGAATGATTTCTTTAAAAATACAAATGAGGTCAAGTTACCCTTCTGCTGAAACTTTTCGGTATCTTCCCAGTAACCTTCAGATAAGGTAAGAACATTCTTAAAATGACTGTTTCAAAGCTCTTCACATTCTGATCTACGTTTCTTCCTTAAGTTCCTCTCTAGGTTAATTTTACTTATTCATACTTCCTCCTTGATCCCTGTCATTTGGTGAATCTTTCTTTATTTTTAAAGTATCTGTTTAAATGGCATTTCTTTAAAAACTCTTATTCATTGTCTAAAAGTACTTAAGGATTTTGTTCTATAATATCACTCTATCTTTGTGTTTATTCAAATGACAAAATTATGTACTTTATTCTTTTGTTTCATATATTTTTCTTCTGTTTGCCCGTGAGTTTCAAGGGGGCAGGGGAACAGATTATCCTATTTTTTTTTTGTTTTTATTCTATCCCCAGTGCCTAGAATAAGGCTTCATGCACAGAAAACATTTTATGTATGTATATGCTGAGAAAAGCAGTATGATTGAAGAATGCATAAATAGTGACTGGAAAATGAACATGCGAATCCCAGCACTTTGGGAGTCCGAGGAGGGCAGATCATGAGGTCAAGAATTTGAGACCAGCCCAGCCCACAGGTGAAACCCCGTCTCTAGTAAAAATACAAAAATTGGCCAGGCATGGTGGTGGACACCTGTAATCCCAGCTACTTGGGAGGCTGAGGCAGCAGAATCACTTGAAGCCAGGAGGCAGAGATTGCAGTGAGCCAAGATCGTGCCAGTGCACTCCAGCCTGGGCAACAGAGTGATACTCTGTCTAAAAAAAAAAAAGTAAAAAGGAAATGTACATGCATAATTTAGCATGTGTTTCTACCACTGAACACAGTGTGGGCAACATAGGAATATATATCAGGATGATGCAGATGAGTAAATAATTCTGAATTATTTAATAGTCAGGATTTATAGCTAGGATTATTTTCAAAGGCCTATTAATATAAAATGGAGATGGATGAGCATGTACTACCTGAGGGCAGAAGAAAATCTCAATGAAAAATATGGAGTAGAAATCAGAAGGCAACAAAGAGGATGGCAAGATAATTGCTTTTCCAAAGTAATGCAAATGAACACACTGAAAAACAGGCATGGGTAAGTTCACTATGGCAAAATGTCCAAATATATACTGGCAAGCAAATGGAAAGTTTTATCTTGACTTTCGAGGTGAATAGAGATCTACAGGGATAAATAATATTTTATAGCTGAGAAAACACATGTGAAAAAGGTGAGAAATGGCCGGGCGCAGTGGCTCACGCCTGTAATCCCAGCACTTTGGGAGGCCGAGGCGGGTGGATGACCTGACGTCAGGAGTGTGAGACCAGCCTGACCAACATGGAGAAACCCCGTCTCTACAAAAAACACAAAATTAGCTGGGCATGGTGGTGCATGCCTGTAATCCCAGCTACTAGGGAAGCTGAGGCAGGGGAATCGCTTGAACCTGGGAGGCAGAGGTTGTGGTGAGCCGTGATCGCGTCACTGAACTCCAGCCTGGGCAACAAGAGTGAAACTCCATTTCAAAAAAAAAGAAAAACGGGAGAAACTTGCCCCAAATCATTTGGTTAAAAAGTTGCATATTTAAAATGTGAACCAGCTGGGCATGTTGGCTCATACCTGTAATACCAGCCCTTTGGGAGGCCGAGGCAGGCAGATCACCTGAGGTCAGGAGTTTGAGACCAGCCTGGCAAACATGGTGAAACCCCGTCTCTACTAAAAATACAAAAATTAACTGGGCGTGGTTGCACGTGCCTGTAATCCCAGCTACTTGGGAGGCTGAGGCAGGAGAATCACTTGAACCCGGGAGGCGGTGTTTGCAGTGAGCCGGGATCGCACCAGTGCACTCCAGCCTGGGCGACAGAGTGAAATCCTGCCTCAAAAATAAATAAATAAATAAAAGTAAACCAGTTTCTTTCTAACCTCCAAATGCACAATATTCCACGACACCAACCCTACACCAAAGAAATGTGTAGAAGTTTATAAAAATGGTTATTAACTGATTTTTTTCAGCACCATAATCAACTATCCTGACTCTAGCTTTAGAAATGTAAGTTAAAAAAAGAGGAAAATAACTTCGAAGGAAGTAATTCTTTGAAAGCCGTTAGGACAACACAATGATTTGTGTGTCTTGTGCTTTTCCATGAAAAGGTGGGGCTAAGTCTGTTGTAGAGGGTGAAGGAGACACAGGAGTTAAAAATGTGCCAACACCGTGGCCCTTGGAAATAACTTGTAAGATCAAATGAAAATCGCAATCAAGACTGTCAATTTTTGATCAGATTGTTTTCAATCGATAATGAGTGCAGGCCTGCAAATGTGTATGGGAATTATGTGGCATATCAAGGTACATTTCTGCAAAGCATACTGGGTGCAATATGGCTTGTGGATTCAACATTCCTTTATATAATTGCACTCAACTAATGTATGCCTTTGAAAGCAAGCACATCAAACATTATGTCTTAACAGATTTCTGAAAGAAAAACTGGAGTTCCTGGAGGCTCTTAAACAGTCTGCTGGTTATTTTATGGCATAGAGGAGAAAATTTACCCTGGAGAAATCTAGCCAAGCACATCCTCAGACTGATCACATTCACCTTCTCATCATGCTTCCAGTCTCAATTATAAACAAAACAAAAAACAGAGAATCATATATGAGTAATCTGTCCTGAATCATACAGGGAAAATCCATGCTGAGATAATACTTATGCATCTGTCTTAGAACATGTCTAGAATACTTACTAGGAAGACTCACTATCAAAAGGGATTTTGGCATATGTGCATTAATTCAGCAAGCCTCATTTCTTAAATACCAAACATGTGCCAGACATTGTCCTAGGAAGAGAGGATTTAGAAAAAAAAAAAAAAGATATATTTACATGTAGTCCAGCCATAGAAAAAGATAAGTAAGTAATTAAATGCAGGAGTATACTATAGCTTCAAAAATAAAACTTATGAAGGTGCGGAAATTAGCACACATAGGATAAAAAGGTCACTTCTACATAAGAGGAGGCGATTATCAAGAAGATTCACATAAGATTCAGTATTGACCTAAGGTTAAAGAGAGAAGCAGTGTTCTTGGACCCAGTTTTCTGGGAGGTGGGAGAGTAAAAGAAGTCCGGGACCAAAGGAAGCTACAACAGAGAGCACTGAACGAGCAGCCTTGCAGGTCTGACCCAGACTGTCATCTGAGAAAATTACAGGCAGTTTGATTGGTTGGGGCACAGGCCGTGAGGTGGGGCATGATGAGTGATAGCTGGAACCAGGCAAGGCTCATAAATGTCACACTAAGGAATTCTCACTGTTTTCTACCAGCCACTGGAAGAAACTGAAGAGCTTAAAGCAAGATAATGGCACATCACAAAACACATGGATTCGAGGTGGTAAGACAAAAAGAAGTTACTGTAGCAGAAGCATTAGGAAGTAGACTTGTATAATTTAACCGCAAAATAAGTACTTTTCCTACCCCACAAAAACATTCCAACATACAGAACTAATGTGGGTTATTAATTATTTCACATTGTTCCCTACTGAAACAACATACTTTCAACTTTGTTCTTTCAGTTCTGAGCGTGCTTATCTGCAAAGATACATAACCTAGTCTCCACGTCTTATCATAGAAAATTAGTACAGGTGACTTGTCTATTTTCAAACGGGGAGAAAAATATAATAGAAATAGATGCATTTAGTCCTTCTGAATTAACCAGCTAAGCTACTTGAGGAGGAGGAGATTATATCAAAATTTTAAACTTTTAAAACTAATTTAACATTATAACCACAAACGAACAGATATATATTTTTTTTTTCATTCAGGAACTACTTTAGAGAAAAATTAAAATCCATGCTCCTGCCTTATTCAAAGCAAAATGATATTGGGTACAGCTGTTCATTTCAAAGGCCACTGCACATCTCCCATAAAAGCAGTGTGCTAGAGTGATAAAAACTGCCCACCAATGGTCATGCCTATGCCCGTTTTCTAAGGTGTTTGCCACACTCCTGTCAAGAGGTGAAGTCTGTTTCTTTAACTCCTCAATCTGGGTTGCCCACGTGGCTTGCTTTGATCAATGAAATGTCACAGAAATTATGTTCTAGGACTTTTGAGCTCAGGTCTTCAGTTTCTACTTTCCCTTTCGGAACTCAGCTCCGCATAAAGAATTCCAGAATCTCCTGTTAAGGAGGGTAACCACACAGAGAGACGGGAGGGTGACAGGCCACAGGCAGAAACACAATCTACATGGAAGAGACCCATGGCATTCCAGCCAACAGCAAGTACCAGGCCCCACGTGCAAATGAGGCCAATGGGTTCCACTATGTCCAGCTGAGCTGTCCCAGCCAAAACCATGTCAATCATGGACGAGTTCTCTCTTCTTCATCCTGCCCATACTGCTGTCTCATGGCATCATACCCAATAAAATTGCTGTGATTTGAAGTCATTAAGCTTTGGGGTGCTTTATTACATAGCAACATATAAATAATAATGAGTAGCAAAATGCTTATTGCTAACTTTTCAGTGTAAAATTCCAGTGGCAGACCATGATGCCATGTAGAAAATATCTGGCTCAATTCGTACAAAAATGGCACAGCGTGGAGACACCACAGTAGCAGGCCCTATATGCACAGCGGGACACACAGGAAGCCAGTGTCCAAAGAGCTGAAGTTGACCCTGTGGCCTTTCAATATTCACACTAAGAAGCAAAAGCAATAGCACAGCATATCCTGGTCGGTGATGTGTGTGTGTGTATGTGTCACAGCTGCATTAGACCAGACCACGTGGTAATACTGTCTAAAGAAAGAAATAGAAAATACATAGAAAGATCTAAACTTGTTTTTCTTTAGAAGTTATGTCCCAACCATGATAAAAGTGCTATTTTTTCCCCCTTGAGGAAACAAAGAAAAAACAACGATAACATTTCTACGCATTTTTTTTTTTTTTTTTTTTTTGCTGTTATATCCATTTTATGATGCTTTGGAAGTACTACTTATTCTTACTTTTAAAGCCAGTCAGAATGTGTGTGGGTGTCTCTTATTTCTGTCTTTTTAAAGCTTCAACATAAAAGTTCTTTAGTACATCACACATTGCAATATTAAAAGGAAACACTATCTTGCCTAAATAAGCAGTATCCTATAATAGCCAGTCGAAACTAACTTCAATGTGTGTGATATGAATATTGCTTTCTGAAAACTTTACGGTCTGTTTGGACCACTCAATATGTAATTTTTAAACTAGGATGCCATAGTGTTTAAACAGTTTTCACATCGGAAATATAAGAAATGCTTCTCCTCAGCAAATGTAAAAGAACACAAATCACAACAAACTATCTCTCAGACCACAGTGCAATCAAATTAGAACTCAGGATTAAGAAACTCACTCAAAACTGCACAACTACATGGAAACTGAACAACCTGCTCCTGAATGACTACTGGAAAAATAACAAAATGAAGGCAGAAATAAAGATGTTCTTTGAAACCAATGAGAACAAAGACACAACATACCAGAATCTCTGGGACACATTCAAAGCAGTGTGTAGAGGGAAATTTATAGCACTAAATGCCCACAAGAGAAAGCAGGAAAGATCCAAAATTGACACCCTAACATCAAAATTAAAAGAACAAGAGAAGCAAGAGCAAACACATCCCAAAGCTAGCAGAAGTCAGGAAATAACTAAGATCAGAGTAGAACTGAAGGAAATAGAGACACAAAACAACATTCAAAAAAACCAATGAATCCAGGAGCTGGTTTCTTTTAAAAGATCAACAAAATTGATAGACCGCTAGCAAGACCAATAAAGAAGAAAAGAGAGAAGAATCAAATAGACGCAATAAAAAGTGATAAAGGGGATATCACCACTGATCCCACAGAAATACAAACTACCATCAGAGAATACTATAAGTGTCTCTATGCAAATAAATTAGAAAATCTAGAAGAAATGGATAAATTCCTGGACACATACACCCTCCCAAGACTAAACCAGAAAGATGCTGAATCCCTGAATAGACCAACAACGGACTCTGAAATTGAGGCAATAATTAATAGCCTACCAACCAAAAAAAGGCCAGGATTCACAGCTGAATTCTACTAGAGGTATAAAGAGGAAGTGGTACCATTCCTTCTGAAACTATTCCAAACAATAGGAAAAGAGGGAATCCTCCCTAACTCATTTTATGAGGCCAGCTTCATCCTGATACCAAAGCCTGTCAGAGACACAACAAAAAAAGAGAATTTTAGACCAATATCCCTGATGAACATCGATGCGAAAATCCTCAATAAAATACTGGCAAACCGAATCCAGCAGCACATCAAAAAGCTTATCCACCAAGATCAAGTTGGCTTCATCCCTGGGATGCAATGCTGGTTTAACATACGCAAATCAATAAATATAGTCCATCACATAAACAGAACCAAAGACAAAAACCACATGATTATCTCAATAGATTTAGAAAAGGCCATTGACAAAATTCAACAGCGCTTCGTGCTAAAAACTCTCAATAAATTTGGTATTGATGGGACGTATTTCAAAATAGTAAGAGCTATTTATGACAAACGCACAGCCAATATCTTACTGAATGTGCAAAAACTGGAAGCATTCCCTTTGAAAACTGGCACAAGACAGGGATGCCCTCTCTCACCACTCCTATTCAACATAGTGCTGGAAGTTCTGGCCAGGGCAATCAGGCAAGAGAAAGAAATAAAGAAATAAAGAGAAATAAATATTCAATTAGGAAAAGAGAAAGTCAAATTGTCCCTGTTTGCAGATGACATGATTTATATTTAGAAAACCCCATCACTCAGCCCAAAATCTCCTTAAGCTGATAAATTCAGCAAAGTCTCAGGATACAAAATCAATGTGCAAAAATCACAAGCATTCCTATACACCAGTAACAGACAGAGAGCTAAATCATGAGTGAACTCCCATTCACAATTGCTACAAAGAGAATAAAATACCTAAGAATCCAATTCACAAGGGATGTGAAGGACCTCTTCAAGGAGAACTACAAACCACTGCTCAATGAAATAAAAGAGGATACAAACAAATGGAAGAACATTCCATGCTCATGGATAGGAAGAATCACTATTGTGAAAATGGCCATACTCCCCAAGGTAATTTATAGATTCAATGCCATCCCCATCAAGCTACCAATGACTTTCTTCACAGAATTGGAAACAAACTACTTTAAAGTTCATATGGAACCAAAAAAGAGCCTGTATTGCCAAGCCAATCCTAAGCAAAAACAACAAAGCTGGAGGAATCATGCTACCCGACTTCCAACTATACTACAAGGCTACAGTAACCAAAATAGCATGGTACTGGTACCAAAACAGATACATAGATGAATGTAACAGAACAGAGGCCTCAGAAATACCAACACACATCTAAAACCATCTGATCTTTGACAAACCTGACTAAAACAAGAAATGGGGAAATGATTTCCTATTTAATAAATGGTGCTGGGAAAACTGGCTAGCCATATATAGAAAGCTGAAACTGGATCCCTTCCTTACACCTTATACAAAAATTAATTCAAGATGGATTAAAGACTTAAATGTTATATGTAAAACCATAAAAACCCAGAAGAAAACCTAGGCAATACCACTCAGGACATAGGCATGGGCAAGGACTTCATGACTAAAACACCAAAAGCAGTGGCAACAAAAGCCAAGATAGACAAATGGGATCTAATTAAACTAAAGAGCTTCTGCACAGCAAAAGAAACTACCATCAGAGTGAACAGGCAACCTACAGAATGGGAGGAAATTTTTGCAATCTACCCATCTGACAAAGGGCTAATATCCAGAATCAACGAAGACTTTAACAAATTTACAAGAAAAAATCGAACAGCCCCATCAAAACGTGGGCAAAGGATATGAACAGACACTTTTCAAAAGAAGACCTTTATTCAGCCAACACACACATGAAAAAAGGCTCATCATCACTGGTCATCAGAGAAATGCAAATCAAAACCACAATGAGATACCATCTCACACCAGTTAGAATGGCCATCATTAAAAAGTCAGGAAACAACAGGTGCTGGAGAGGATGTGGAGAAATAGGAAGGCTTTTACACTGTTGGTAGGACTGTAAAGTAGTTCAATCATTGTGGAAGACAGTGTGGTGATTCCTCAAGGATCTCAAACTAGAAATACCATTTGACCCAGCAATTCCATTGCTGGGTATATACCCAAAGGATTATAAATCATGCTACTATAAAGACATGCACACATATGTTATTGTGGCACTATTCACAATAGCAAAGACTTGCAACCAACCCAAGTGTCCATCAATGATAGATTAGATTAAGAAAATGTGGCATATATACACCATGGAATACTATGCAACTGTAAAAAAGGATGAGCTCATGTCCTTTGTAGGGACATGGATGAAGCTGGAAACCATCATTCTGAGCAAACTATCGCAAGGACAGAAAACCAAACACTGCATGTTCTCACTCACAGGTGGGAATTGAACAATGAAAGCATGTGAACACTGGGTTGGGAATATCACACACCAGAGCCTGTCATGGGGTGGGGGGTTGGGGGAGGGATAGCATTAGGAGAAATACCTAACGTAAATGAGGAGTTAATGGGTGCAGCACACCAACATGGCACATGTATACAAACCTGCACATTGTGCACATGTACCCTAGAACTTAAAGTATAATAATAATAATAAAGAAATGTAAGAAGTGCTAAATTACAGATTTTCAAATATTTAGGAGACATGAATATAATGCCATGTTTTTTCTGAACACTTATTAAGCACAGTTAACAAAAACAAATAGAAATGATAAAGTTTTGTTAATATTTCATGTTAACTCCCATTTTTATTTTAATTAATTTCTGGCTTGAAACCATTGGAAATTTGTTTTTTTTGTTTTTTTTTTTTTTTTAACCCTCATTAAAATTTTATTTTTATTTAAACAATTTTTTTTTTTTATTATACTTTAGGGTTTTAGGGTACATGTGCACAATGTGCAGGTTTGTTACATATGTATCCATGTGCCATGTTGATTTCCTGCACCCATTAATTTGTCATTTAGCATTAGGTGTATCTCCTAATGCTGTCCCTCCCCCCTCCCCCCACCCCACAACAGTCCCCGGAGCGTGATGTTCCCCTTCCTGTGTCCATGAGTTCTCATTGTTCAATTCCCACCTATGAGTGAGAACATGCGGTGTTTGGTTTTTTGTCCTTGTGATAGTTTACTGAGAATGATGTTTTCCAGTTTCATCCATGTCCCTACAAAGGACACGAACTCATCATTTTTTATGGCTGCATAGTATTCCATGGTGTATATGTGCCACGTTTTCTTAATCCAGTCTATTGTTGTTGGACATTTGGGTTGGTTCCAACTCTTTGCTATTGTGAATAGTGCCGCAATAAACATACGTGTGCATGTGTCTTTATAGCAGCATGATTTATAGTCCTTTGGGTATATACCCAGTAATGGGATGGCTGGGTCAAATGGTATTTCTAGTTCTAGATCCCTGAGGAATCGCCACACTGACTTCCACAATGGTTGAACTAGTTTACAGTCCCACCAACAGTGTAAAAGTGTTCTTATTTCTCCGCATCCTCTCCAGCACCTGTTGTTTCCTGATTTTTTAATGATGGCCATTCTAACTGGTGTGAGATGGTATCTCACTGTGGTTTTGATTTGCATTTCTCTGATGGCCAGTGATGAGGAGCATTTCTTCATGTGTTTTTTGGCTGCATAAATGTCTTCTTTTGAGAAGTGTCTGTTCATGTCCTCTGCCCACTTTTTGATGAGGTTGTTTGTTTTTTTCTTGTAAATTTGTTTGAGTTCATTGTAGATTCTGGATATTAGCCCTTTGTCAGATGAGTAGAAATTTGTTTTTAACGAACAGAATTAAATATATTAGGTCCTTGATAGAATTCCTTTCCTCCAAAGAATATCCCTATCCCCCACTTTTAGCTAACTGTCATAATATGTTCTTTTTTTTCCAGGTGCTTCTTGTTCCAGAACTGTAAACACAAGTTGGATGACTAAACTGATATTTGCATAACAAGAAAAGTGGTCTTTAGGCAATTTGGCAAATATGCTCATAGCATCATTGCCAGGAACTGGCCCCCAAAATAGGATCGCAGCAGAGTTGGAACGCCAGTGATAGGGCTTTAATTCCAAGCACACAACCAGAGTTAGAGAACACATTCAAATAACCCAGGCCTTTTTTTATGTAAAAATTTTTAATAATCATGGCATTTCCAATGCAAATTTAAAATCTAGTCAGTAGCTTATTTTATTAAGAGACTTCATGGTTTTGACAGGGAATGATCTTTGGTAGAAAGGTCCTCCTCCTCCTCCTCCTCTTCCTTCTCAGGTCTATTCTTGATTCTGAAATTCACACCACTGGAATTTTATACCACACCACTGTTAAACATTTTTTTCTGAATTTTACTATATTGCATTTTCCTGAAGATTTCTTTAATGCATGCCCTAGTTCTTTGGAGATTTTCAATGCCTGTTTAACAGCTTTCCTTATTCATTAGCAACTTCCTTTAGAATCTAACAAGTCTCTTATGATCCTGGAGTTCTGTCAATTATAGTATTTTTTTAATGTTTTTATCACACGGTTGGGAATATTTCTGTTACTTTTTACCCTCACTAAGAAGCTTAATATAACTACTAAAAATGTTATATAACTTTTATTAGTGTCTTCATCTTTTGTCATTCTGAGTGGCCTAGCCCCTCCATAGACACTTTGAGCCTATGATTTTTCATGGAAGAGGGCCTAGTTTAGCTTCATGTATTATTATCCTCTCTCATATTTGCTCTATCAGTATATATTTGAATATGTTTGAATTCTATAGCATGTATTTTATTGCTTTCACACGCTTTATTGTGCTTATATTTGGATTTCTTCTCATCTGAGAAAGGATTGATTTTCTCATCTCAGTATATTCTTAATAAAATCATAACTAAGAAAGAACATTTCATACATCTAAAAGCTAACTTCCTTTCTTTTATTTTGTCTTGAAAAATACTACACCCACACTTTTTTGCCAATAGCCTAAGACATTTAGCCATACTAATCTATCCTATTGGCTCCTTTGCTTTGATTGATGGACTAACAAAAATAGGTTGCTTGATGTTTCCAGAAAAAGTATCTTACCCTCATCTGTCTAAAGCATTCCTAACATAGGATTGTCAGATTTAGCAAATAAAAATAGAGGATTTCTAGTTATATTTCAATTTCATGTAAAAAACAAATAACTTTTTAGTATAAGAACATCTTAAATACTTAGAGGCTTATCTGAAGTTCACATTTAAATAGGTGCCCTGTAAGTTACCAGGCAATCCTGTCCTAAAGGAATAATATTCAAATCTCTCTTTAGCTTTTCCTCCAAATGGTGCTTAAAAATTTTCTGGGAAAATCATTAGTTTTATCTCCAGAAGCAAGACACTGTTGTCAGAAAAGGATGGGTTTCATTTTCTATTATTTTCATGTACTTGATTATTTATGATATTAGAACTGGGATCTCAGGAGTGGCCTTGTGTAGCAATCAATGGTGGCTGACCATTGGTTGCTCTTTAGGAAAAAGGGTCATAAGCCCCCTTTTGCTCACTTCCCTGCCCCTTGAAATTAACTTATTGATTTAAATTAAAAGCATTGCATGCCTACTCTACGATGAATATTGTGATGTCAAGAATCCCAAACAAGCAGCAAGATTCTGTCCACCAGAAATGTTAAGCATATGTAAACCGGGGGCGGGCGACTGGGAGGTAGCAGAATATGCTCTTTGTATTGATTTTAGTACCTGAACTTATGTGCTTTAATTGAGTTATACTTACCTATAAATTGATGCTCCCATCATTGAAAACAGCTTATGCTGTTACAGAATACATTGCGTAAGTGTATGGATTTCTTTACAGTCAACAAAAGGGTAAAGGTGACATGAAGAAGAAAAAACACGCTAACTAAATGAAAATTGGGAGTCATAAAAATATTTTTATAGGACTGTAGAAATGATCTAAATCTCTTTTGGTGGGCTTTCTTTGCATCAGTACTACAAATGTGGGATTGTCCCAGCTCAGTCCTCAGACATCTCTGTAATCAGTATCTTGTCAGAGATCCCTGAAGAGGGGTTCTGGAGAGCCCTGGAAGGTTCTTGAGACCTCTCGAGGCAATCCAAAATGTCTTCCCCAAATGACTTGGCCCATCATTTCACTCAGATATCTATATAAAGTCCCCCCTTAGACAGATCTTCTCTGACAACCCATTAGAAAATAGCAGCCTCTGTTACTTCATCACCTTCCCCACTTCACATTTTGTATAGTTCCGTTGCAACCTGAAATAAAATAAGTTAAACCAAAATATAAATAGCACATTTGTTTATATTGGGTTTCCCACACAAGCTCAAAGAATGTAAGAACATGTACTTTTGTTTATTACTTTATCCCCAACACATTCAATAGTACATACCATATTGCATGTTTACAGATATCGTTCATAATTTTTTTGTACAGTGAATGTATTTTATCTGACAGTTTTTCTTGGCAGTGAAAATATGCTTTTTCCTTACAGCTGCTCTTATTGAAAGACATTCCTCTTAAGTGAGTTTCCTCACTCCAGTAATTCAAGAAGGAAAAGTGTATATAGAGAAAAAGCATTAATAGTATTTTATAACTTATTCCTAAAAAAGAGTTGATTAAATTTTTATCATTAGTGCAGCAATGAAATTTCTTTTAAACTCTGAAAATGAGGGCACATTCAGTGCCTTATATTTTCAATGCCTTGTGTAGACCAAAAATAGATAAAAACAAGAATCAGTAGGAAAGTAATATTGTATAAGCCAATCTCTAACAGAGTCACAATAAAACAAATTAATGTTTGAAATTATCACCATTAGGTCAAATCTATGTCTTGAGCTTCAAAATACTTCATTCATTCAATGATTAATCTGTCACCGACTACTGTAGGCTGGGTACTGGGGAGCCAAAAGAGAAATTAATCACGGTCATCAATTAAAAAACCAGAAACTCTGTCAGCCAAGTGTATGCAACAGTTTTGCAGAATAAACACAGTGAGTTTGTTTTAAGACAAAGAGAAATTTAAGTTTCCAGAATATTGGGGAGAAAGTGTCTAATAGGATGGTGGAGTTCATGTAGAGATTCTGGACTGGAAAAATGATTTGGCCACCATTAGCATAGGACTAGATGCCACTGAAGTGACAGAGATCACTTAGAATAAATGGCAAACAAAAAAGAGGCCTTACTTCCTTGAGATTCTTGTGACTAGGAGCCAGACACTACAGAGCATGGAAAATATTTTGTAAGGTAGAGTTACCGAAGACGGCCTTTTTCTCCGAGATATGCTGACATGCTTAATGTGGGCTTTCTTTACAACAATGTGATCATTCCAACAACTACTAGTTCCACGATGTTTTTAGAGTTTACAAATGTATTACTATAGTGAGTTTTATTGTATCTGAGCCTCATGAGAGATTTACGATTATTCCTATTTTATGCAAAACTTCAGAAAGTTTAAATTAAAGGTCATAAATAGATGATTGATACCTAATCCACAGCTCTTGGATGATCCATAGCGTCAATGTTTTCAATGAAGAGAAGGTGATTTTCACCCCGTCCTTCACTTCTAATTTTTCCTAATTGTTCTACATGACTTTATTGAAAGCTTTACTTCAAAATCAATCTCTCCCCTTCTCAAGCTATCTTTCTTAATAAGGATAATTGTTAGGAAGTTCCCACAGCTACCTAACACCCTCTAATTCCCAAGACCTTGTGAATGCTTCTGACTATTAATTTTGAAGGCATCCCAGAAATAGAGTTTCAGTTTGATTATAAAGAAAATAATATCTCGGATATTATTGTATTTAAATATTTAGAATTATTTAAAATTAATTTTCTGCCAAAAAGTCTTGGAGGGAAATGAGAACAAGAGTTTATTTAAGAAGTAGTATTTTATTTTTTTTTCTAGAGATCGACTTACTAACACTATGGTTCTCCATAGAAATAAAT